>NC_138990.1:31152444-31759944 GCF_964341445.2 Mesoplodon mirus | reverse complement strand
TTTTTCCCTCTGACCCCACAGTCCATCACGGCTACAGGCTTCCTGTGATCTCAATAAATAGAACTTCACAAGTCCCCCAAGTGGGGACAGAAAAGCCAGCCTCTGCCTCCCACCTGCCCTGGTCCTACCCCCGGCTTCCCTGACAACCAGTCCTTCTTCCGGGGGCTAATTACTTACAGGGCCAGGCCTGGCCCCCTCTCACGTGCATGTGCATGAGTTCATATAAACTTCACAGCAACACTGCAAAGTATGGGACCCATTTTACCTAAGGACACTTAGGCTCAGAGAGTTTGGGTACAGCGCCCAAGCCCCCTCCATGAGTGAGCACTGCAGTCACAGCCCTCGTCACAATGCTCCACTGCCACTGCTTCCTACAGTTACCTTCCTGGCCCAACCGGCCCCTCGCCCCTCCAGCTTCACAAGGCATCCCTACTGATGCTCTGTCTGAAGATTTGGAGGTGCTTCTCTCCTGAAGCCCCCCTAAAGGTAAGGGGCTGGGGGCATGGGGATTTATCAGACCCAGTCCTGCCTTCAGGAAGCCCCTGTGGTGTTCCCAAGCCTCAAGCCAGATGTTTTAAATCATCTCATTTAATCCTCACCCTGGGAAGTCAGCACCTGCATTCTCTGGACACAAGTGAGAAAATGGAATCAGAGAGGGTGAGGGCCTGCCCAGGGTCACACAGCCTGGGACTGCTCTTCTCATATTGCTGCCTCCGAGTGGGGCGGGCGGACGGCAGGGGCTGTGCTGTGCTGGGGGCTGCACAGCAGCCCCAAGGATGGTTGTCACCAGCCAGCAAGGTTGCGCTTGCAGGCTCCTGCTCCAACAGGGGTCAAGGGCCCCCAGCCAATCTGAGCGGAGGCTGAAGTCCTGGGACATGACAAATTCATAGCGGGCACCCTTGTCCCTCCTTGCCCTTCCTGACACAGTCACCTTCAGCCTCTGGTCCCCCGTTTACCGGCTGAGTCATTCCTCCCTCCTCCGGGACTGCCCCCCACACCCCTCTCCCGCCTCAGCCCGCTCTTCCTCCTTTCCGCAGGCTTTCAGCCTGCGGAATCCGGCCGTCTGACCATCCCGGGGGTGGGCACTGCGGCCGGAGGGGGCCGCCCGCTTGTGCCCACCTTGGGAGACACCCCGAAGCGGCTCTCTCACACAGAGAGCGAGGGGCGTGCGCCCCGGAGCGGTGCCTGGGTTTGAGTCTCGTTCCATCGCCTTGGGCACCGCTTCCTCATGTGAGGAGTGGGCTTGTCCCCTGTGGACCCTCCCTCAGCTCAGACGAGAGCAGACGGTGTCCGGGGTGGGAGCAGTCCTCAGGGACGGAGAAGTAGATCCCCAGGTCAGTGGTTCTCACACTTGAGGGGGCACCGTATCCCCTAGAAGAAGCATCAGAACAGACCACTGGGGGCCGCCCTGCCGGAGTTTCTGACTCAGTGGGTCTGGGGTGGGGCCTGAGAATTTTCATTTCTAACAGGATCCCAGGGGCTGAGATGCTGCTGCTCCAGGAACCCTGCTTTGAGAACCGCTGCAACAGGGAGTGGTGAGTCAAAAGGTCAAAGTCAGAGGCAGGGAGCAGGGGGCCCCCTCTCCCTTCTCCATCCCCGAATGTCCTCATGGAGCCGGGAGGGCAACGAGATGGGCAGGGGGCTGACATTTGTCAAGCCCCTGTGATGTGATCAGCCCATTTAATCTTCAGGACAAACTGAGGAGGTGGGTGTTACCGTCCCCATTTTACAGACAGAAGCTGCTCAGAGAGGTGAAGTGACTCGCCTGGGGTCACACAGACACACAGGGGGCCAGAGCCCCTGCCTTTCTCACCCTCCCAGTGACCCTCCACCCCTGCGACCCGGGACACACAGAGACAGCCTCGGGGCACCCGTGTCTCCCCAGACACAGATCCAGCTTCAGAGAAAGCCTTTCTCTCCGACCACTTTGGGCTCAGTTTTTCCTGCAAGTTTCAAATGACTGGGATTGGGAGGAATCTAGGGCTGCGTTTCACTCTCTCCTCCCAAACTCTCCCTGAGGATTGTCGAAATCCAGGCAGGAAGGGAAGAAAGTGTCCATGCCCGGCTGCAGCTGCCAGGTCGAGGAGCTGCGGTCCCACAGACGGAGCCGTGCACGGCGGGTTTCTATGACAACCAAGCTGCAGTTGTCCGTAATTATAATTAACTTCAGAGTTGATCATTCTCCTGGACCCTTCCTGGGAAGGGAAGAGGCCGCACTCAACAGCAGTGGGAAGCAGGGAAGGTTGATTTTCTGAGCCTCTGGGTCACTCCTGGTTTGGGAGCCTTCAGGGAACGGGACTCCAGGGGGACAAGCCATGCAAGACTGGGGAGCACCACTGAGCTGGGCAAGGACCTCCCAGTGGTGGGCTGCATGTGGACCTTGTCAGGGCCCCTGCCACCCAGCACCACATCTACCTCCTCCGAGCTCCCCTCAGGGGGTCTGGGAGCTGGGGGCAGAGTTGTGGGCCCTGGAGCCCCTGGGTCCTTGCCCTGGGCCTGCCTGACCTGGTGTCAGAGCACAGCCTCGCTGGGACCTGAGAACACGGAGCACAGGAAACGGGTCCCCAAGCCCCTGTGGAGGTGGGGTGGCCCAAGGTGAGGAGAGGGGTAGCGGCCAAGGTCAGCCAATCCCCCTGACCCTATCCTGCCTCATTCAGGGCGAAAGAAATAAAAATGAAGGCTGGGGACTTCCCTGGCAGTCCAGTGGTTAAGACCCTGTGCTTCCCCTGCAAGGGGTGCGGATTTGATCCCCGGTCAGGGACTAAGATCCCACCTATCGCGTAGCGTGGCCAAAAAACAAACAAACAAACCAACAACAACAAAAATGTACTTGAAGAGGGCTTCCCTGGTGGCGCAGTGGTTGAGAGCCCGCCTGCCGATGCAGGGGACACAGGTTTGTGCCCCGGTCTGGGAGGATTCCACATGGCGCAGAGTGGCTGGGCCCGTGAGCCATGGCTGCTGAGCCTGCGCATCCGTAGCCTGTGCTCCGCAACGGGAGAGGCCACAACAGTGAGACGCCCACGTACCACAAAAAAAAAAAAAAAAAAAAAAAAAGTACTTGAAGAAAATGTGTTACCAAAAGAGAGGATATCATATGCTATGTTCAGCAGCAAGTACAGCCGAGCAGAAGAGGGTGACACATTAAAAGAAAAAAAAAAATGAAGGCTGGTGTTTGTTGAGCCAGGCCACAGGCTGAGCCCGTCAGGTGTATGTGATCCCAGGAAACCTCTCAACTGTCATCAGACCCACTGGGCAGGTGAGCAACTGAGGCCCGAGTGTGGGAGTGGAGTCTGGGCAGCCTGATCTCAGTGCCTGGTCCCCTGGACCCTGAGCCCCCCTTTAACTGTCATACACATTGGGGTTCACCCAGGCTTCAGTTAGGAAAAAAGACTCTGCTTCCAAAAACAATTGGAAAACCACTGTTATGGTCCAACGTCCCTACTTTACAGAGAGGGAAACTGAGGCTCTGGGAGGGGAAGTGACCTGTCCAAGATCACACAGTGCTGGTTGATACATCAAAAGGCCAGTCATCGATTCTAACGACTTACACCTTTACAGCGATTCATGACCAATAGGAATTTTTAATTTAATTTTTTAGTGAAGTATAGTTGCTACATACAACATTATGTTACAGGTGTACAATATAGTGATTCACAACTTTTAAAGGTTATACTCCATTTATAGTTATTATAAAATATCGGCTATATTCCCCATGTTGTACAAATATCCTTGTAGCTTATTTTATACCTGAGAGTTTGTACCTCTTAATCCTCTACCCGTCCATGGCTCCCCCTTCCCTCTCCCCACTGGTAACCACTAGTTTGTTCTGAATCTGTGAGTCTGCTTTTTGTTCGTTATATTCACTACATGTTGAATTTTTAATTTTAGGAGTTGTTCGGTTTGGTTTGGTTTTTGGCCGCCCTGCGCGGTATGCAGGATACCAGTTCCCCGACCGGGGATCGAACCCTCGCCCTCTGCAGTGGAAGCGCTGAGTCCCAGCCACTAAGACCACCAGGGAAGTCCCCTAACTGTAGGATTTTTAAATATAAGGTTATGACGATTTCTGCCAAGTTTAGGCTGACTCTTCTTCACTTGACTTCATAACAACAGTCAGGGTGTGTTGAACCTGTCTCTGTCCAGCTCCCCACGGCTTCAGCTCAAGGGAACTTAATCTGAGACAGAGGATGGAGGGAAGAGTCAGCTCGGCACCGGCTGGGCTGCCTGCTCCCCAAGAAGGTGGCACTGAGAGTCAGGGTGGAGGAGCACAGGTTAGGGGAGGTCGAGGGGTGAGGGAGAGGAGACAAAGGGACAGAGAGACGGGGTCGAAAGACAAGGAAGGGAGACTCAAGGACATAGAAACTGTATTTGTAGGAATTTCTCATCCTCAAGAAAATAGCCAAGGATATTTTTTTAATGTATCCAGTCTACTCGAGAATATCGTCAATCCTATTCACAGATGAAATGATAGCACTGGAATGACTTCACAATAACCCAGATTTGGAAGAGGAGAGAACGGATGGATGGGATACAGATGAGACGGGACTGGTCATCACTGAGCCCTGTTGAAATGCACATGGTGCGTTGGGCTCATCGTACTATCCTCTCTACTGGCATGTGTGTTTGAAATTTCCCATGAGAAAAAAAAGCTTTTTAAAAGTATGTAGTCAATATAGTCCAAACTTTTTTTCATGAACAGATTTTTGCATATAGTTTTCGTTATAAGAGTAGATTAATAAACTGATGCTCTCAGCTGTCCCCACTCAGCTTCTCCTTCTCTGTCCCTCCCCGAGTTTTCCCCTCCTTCCTGTCTCGCTGTCTCTCTGTCTCCCTCTCCTTCCCTCTCTCCCTCTCTCTCCGTCTCTGTCTCTCTCTGTCTCTCTCTCTCATCCAAGAGTCAGCAGTAGCATACTGATTCTCCTCTGTCTTTCCTCCAAAATACTTATTAAAATACTGGCATGAAGGAAGAATAAAAAGGAAGAATAAGAAGGAAGAATAAAAATTAGTCAAACAAAACACCACAGGAACCTTCCAAATCCATCCTATCCTGGCCGATTTGCTACAAACATTCAAAGTTTGACGACTTGGCCATTTGTCCAGTGGGTTCAGGTGGGCCCCCTCGGGGCACACTGGCCACTCCAGTGCTGGTTCTCACGGCAGAGACAGGGCTGACCCTGAGCTTCTTTCTGGAGGCCTGTGCTATCCTGACACCCACAGATGCTATGAAGCGAAGTCGAGTTGCCATTAATATTACTTGGGAATGTCTCCTCCCTTCCTGGCTTGGTTTCCGCATCTGTCAAAGAAGTGGGAGATGGTCACTAAGCCCCTCCCAGCCCCGGGATGTGACGCCACAAGAAGGGCTAACCTTCTTGCAGGGATAGTTGGCGTTACTTGGCTGGGGGTCCGTTCTGGGAGCCAGAGAGCTCAGGGCTCCCCTTCTGGCCCATCCTAGCCCACTGCACGGAGCCACGGAGAGAAACGGGAGGCTGGAAGGGCTGCACAGAGGCCTCAGCCCTCGCCGGGCTGGTGCCGCGAGACCAACCCTCCTTTCAACTCAGCCCTTCTGTCTGGGTCCCTCTCACTCCTGTCGGCCTTGGGCCACAGGAGCAGCAGAACATTCCCAAGTGTGAGCCTCTGAGGTGGGGTGACCAGCTGTCCCAGTTTGCCCAGACTGAGGGGTTCCCATGACACTGGACTTTTCAGTGCTAAAACCAGGACAGTCCCGGTCAACCTAGGCAAGCTGGTCACCCCACGGCAGGCAAGTTGGCTATGAAATTATTAGTAAAGAAGAATATTGGAAGGGAAGGAAGTTTAAGCTTTGTTGTGATTGTCCAGCTTTGGGAGATGAGGAAAGTGGAGGCTGTTTATGAACTGCAAGTCCTGTGATTAAAATAGCAAAACACCAGGCCTGTGCTGGTCAGCGAGACCCAATCACAAGCAGGTTTGCATTCCTGTTGTTGCTAAACGTCTTCTGAGCCAGAAAAGGCAGCAGAGCCAATAGGAAGAATCCTGCTTCTCTGAGTCAAGCAGCCAATGAGAACCAGGGTCCTTCTCTGCCTGTGGAACAAGAAAAGTGACTTAACCAGGGAGGGGCGAGAGCAAGGGGACCCTGGCCCAGAAGGGGCTGCCACAGTCGACTCTGCCTGGATGCCTGCCTCTGCCCCTCCAGCTTCCAGAGGCCACGGTCTGAGGCCACATTAGCCCCATCCATCCCAAGGGTGCCTGCCAGGACCTGAAATCCTTGGGCCCAGACATGCATGGAATGACAAGGTGGTGGGGAGCTGGCACTGTGCCCGTCTCTGCCCACTATACTCAAAACACAGCCCTTGCTCACTTTTGAAAGAATCTGCATTTGAGTGGTTACATGAAAGCCTATCTTCTGTCATAAAGACTGGGTAATTCATACAGTTCCCTCCAATTCTTTGTTATCACCACTTCCTTTTTCCCCTGGAAAACGGGAATGCATAGGTGGTGAGCTGCTTGATCTTCTCAAATTAAGTGGACCCTGGTCAAAATGTATGACCAGGGGCTTCCCTGGTGGCTCAGTGGTTGAGAGTCCTCCTGCCGGTGCAGGGGACACGGGTTCGTGCCCCAGTCCGGGAAGATCCCACATGCCGCGGAGTGGCTGGGTCCGTGAGCCATGGCCGCTGAGCCTGCGCATCCAGAGCCTGTGCTCCGCAACGGGAGTGGCCACAACAGTGAGAGGCCTGCGTTCCGAGAAAAAAAAAAAAAAATGTATGACCAATGATGGCCAAAACACCAAACTTATGAATCGCTTATTTTTGTGGTAGATTAAAACAGACTCCATGGTATCCCTGTAGTAACACTGCCCACCCAGTTGTCGTTGTGACTTCAGGGTGGGAAAGAAGATACAGGTGGCACAGAGGCACGTAACCTGAGCCCACCAACCGTACCTATAAGGGTGGAGTCTGGCGACTGGGAGCCATGGTAGGACTGGGAAAAAACCTGAACCATAATCCAGAGGGAGGGACAGGCATGAAAATGAATCACTCGATGCGAAAAAAAGATCTCATGGAAAGCAAGCTGTGGCATCCGTCAAACATGAGCACAAACCCAGCTCAAATCACAGTGAAAATTAGGAAATATTTTGAATGGAATAATAAACTCCTACAGAGCAAAACGTGTGGGATGTATCTACAGCAGCACTCAGAGGGAAATTCCTAGCCTTAAATGCAGAAAGGCAGAAGGATTGAAAAGTAATGAACTCAGATTCATCCCTAGAAGTTACAAAAAGAACAGAAAAATAAATCCAAAGAAAGTAGAAGAAAAGAATAAAAATAGGGCTTCCTTCGTGGCGCAGTGGTTAAGAATCTGCCTGCCAGTGCAGGGGACACGAGTTCGAGCCCTGGTCCAGGAGGATCCCACATACCATGGAGCAACTAAGCCCGTGCGCCACAACTGCTGAGCCTGCGCTCTAGAGTCTACAAGCCACAACTACTGAGCCCACATGCCAGAGCTACTGAAGCTTGCATGCCTACAGCCCGTGCTCTGCAGCAGGAGAAGCCACCACAATGAGAAGCCCAAGGACAGCAATGAAGAGCAGCCTCCTCTCGCCGCAACTAGAGAAAGCCCGCGCACAGCAACAAAGACCCACTGCAGCCAAAAATAAAAATAAATAAATAAGTAAATAAATTAAATTAAAAGAATAAAAATAAAAACACAAATTAACAAACTAAGAAATAAACAGAATCAACGAAACTTAAAGTTGGTTTCTTGAGAAGACTGAACAAATGAATAAACTCCTGCTGAGAATGACCAAGAAGAAAAGGACTGAGAGCTCCTGCCATCCAGCAGACAAATTGCAACTCTGCCTCTTACTAGCTGTGTGTCTTTGGGTGAGTTACTAACCTCTCTAAGCCTGCGTCTTCATCTTAAAATTGAGAAATATAATAGCTGCCTCACCAGCTACTATGAGAGTTCAAGGTGATAATGTGTCCAAGTGTCCTGCAGGTATTAGAAACTAAATAAATCGTCGTAGTTACTGTCACGGTGGTGATGGTGGTGGTAAAAGTTCTATCGGAGCCCCAAAGTGCTACAGGGAGGTGGTGGGTGGAGGACCACTTCCTGTTCTGTGAGGACTCAGGGAGGAGGGGTTTCCAGGCTAAGCCTCTGAGGATAGGAATTTAGTAGAAGAGGGAGGCCCATCCAGGCTAAGAGCACAGTGGGCAGGACGCAGGAGGTCTCGAAGCCTGAGGTTGGTCACTTCCCCTTAAAATCCAGTTTGAGGGGAGGAAGGGCCCAGCAAGAGGGCCAAATCACTTCCGAGGACGGCTGCATGAAGCACTGGGCTGACATTTGAGGCCAATGTTGAAAACACAAATGGGCCTGGCTCGCGGGCTTCATGCATTATGCAACAAGGGTAAATAATGAATGACTTGGAATTTTCTTGTTAACCATTTGGTTACTGATGTCTCTCCAGGACATTGAAAATGGTCTTACCCAGCCTGTCTCTAGAGTTAAGAGAATGATTTAATCATAATTCTCTCAGGCTCACTGAGACATTCTCATGTCTCATGTCTCCACTGAGACATTTTCTGCTAGAAGCAAGGGGGCAAGTTTTCAACAGACCAAGTCAGCTTCTCCCAGAGGAAAGTTCTTATGGGACTCTGTTTGCTTTCTCAAAGGGCTTCGTCTGTACAACAGGTGACACACACTCTACATTTTCCCAGGTCAAGAGAACTGGGTGAGTCTGGAGCAGGACATGTTAGCCTGTAAACCTCATGGGTTCTGCCTCTGGGAGAAAAAGAAATCAACACACTGTGTCCTCTGCCCAAGGAGGGTCATCAGTGGGGACCCTCTCAGAGGGAGGCTGAGGGGGTGACGCACCTCCCTCACCTGAAGAGATGTCTCCAGACCCGGATTAGACAGAGAGAGGCTCTGATCCCCCAAAATGAGGGATTGGGGGCGTGGTCCCCAGAGGTCTCATAATAAAGACTTCAGGGTAACAGAAAAATTTCTCATTCGAATATGATATCAGCAGAGTCACCTATGTACCCTGGGCTCCTCTAAAAATAGTCACTAGGGGACAGCCATCTGACCCAGCAATTGCACCCCTGTGTGAATTTATGTTCACACAAAAATCTGCACCCAGGGCTTCCCTGGTGGCGCAGTAGTTGAGAGTCCGCCTGCCGATGCAGGGGATACGGGTTCGTGCCCCGGTCCAGGAAGATCCCACATGCCGCGGAGCGGCTGGGCCCGTGAGCCATGGCTGCTGAGCCTACGCGTCCGGAGCCTGTGCTCTGCAACGGGAGAGGCCACAGCAGTGAAAGGCCCGTGTACCACAAAAAAAAAAAAAGTCTGCACCCAGATGTTCACAGAAGATTCATTTGCAACAAGCAAAAACTGGAAATAACTGGATGTCCTTTAAAGGATTAATGGTAAGCTCACCGTGGCAGGTCCCTCCTGCCACCAACACCCAACGGATGCAGCAATCTGGGCGGATCTCCAGAGAGCCATGCTGGGTGCAAAAAGCAGATCCCAAAAGGTTACATACTGCTTCAGTCCATCTACATACATTCTTATGATGACAAAAGTGTAAAGATGGAGAACAGATTAGTGGTTGTCAGAGAGGTGGGGGGAGGGGACTGGTGGGAGGGAGGGGCGTGAGGTTATGAAAGAACAGCTGGACGGATCCAGGGTCCTGACTGTGGTGCTGGAGCCACAAACCTACACAGGTGATAAAAATTCATAGAACTAAATAAACACACACACACACAAGTACAGATAAAACTGGGGAAATCTGAATGAGATGTGTGGATTCTATGGATGTCAATATACTGATAGTCATTTTTTAAATTAATAAATGCTTTGACCTCGTTTCAGTGAATATCTTTTCTTTTAATTTTTATTTACTTATTTATTTATTTTGGTTGTGTTGGGTCTTTGTTGCTGCACGCGGGCTTTCTCTAGTTGCGGTGAGCAGGGGCTACTCTTCATTGCTGTGCATGGGCTTCTCACTGCGGTGGCTTCTCTTGTTGCAGAGCACGGGCTCTAAGCATGTGGGCTGCAGTAGTTGTGGCACGTGGCCTCAGTAGTTGTGGCTCGCGGGCTCTAGATCGCGGGCTCAGTAGCTGTGGCGCACGGGCCTAGTTGCTCCGCGGCATGCGGGATCTGCCCGGACCAGGGCTTGAACCTGTGTCCCCTGCATCGGCAGGCAGATTCTTAACCCCTGCAACACCAGGGAAGCCTCCGATCTTCATTTTTGTACTAGTGTTTTGCAAGATACCATGGGGGAAACCTGGTTAAAAGGTACACTGAATCTCTCTGGTTTATTTCTTTTTTTTTTTTGAATTTTTAAATTTTATTTTATTTATTTTTTTTATATATCAGTTTTCTCTGGTTTATTTCTTACGACTGCATGTGAATCTACAATTATCTCAAAAGGAAAGATTTAAACTAAAAAAATAGTTTTGAGGGAATTCCCTGGCCGTCCAGTGGTTAAGAATCTGCGCTTCCACTGCAGGGGGCACGGGTTCAATCCCTGGTTAGGGAACTAAGATCATGCATACCACATGGGCAGCCAAAAAACAATAACAAAAAGGCTATGATGCAAAGCTGAGTGAAGAGGGCAGACCACAAAACTTGATGTGTGTTGAGATCAGTACTATTTTAAGATCCTGAAATTCATACCCATCTTCTAAAGTTAAACAAATGCCTACCCCCTGACCCAGCAATCCCACTTCTGAATATATTCCCAAGAGAGTTGGGTGCATGTGACCACCAGAAAACGTGGGCAAGGTTAATAGCAGCTACATTTGTAACAGCCAAGAGTCAGAAACAATCCAGATATCCATCAATAGTAGAACTAACAGATTGTGTTGTTTTCATCCAATGGGATCCTTAACATGGCAATTAAAAAACACAGTCTAGGGCTTCCCTGGTGGTGCAGTAGTTGAGAGTCTGCCTGCCGATGCAGGGGACACGGGTTCGTGCCCTGGTCCGGGAAGATCCACGTGCTGCGGAGCAGCTGGGCCCATGAGCCATGGCCACTGAGCCTGCACGTCCGGAGCCTGTGCTCTGCAACGGGAGAGGCCGCAACAGTGAGAGGCCCGCATACCGCGAAAAAACCACAAACAAACACAGTCTAGTGCTGTACACACATTAGTGAGTTTTCCTGATGGGATGATGAGCAGAAGAAGCCAAACACAAAGCCCACAGACCGTAGGTTCATTTAACTGAAGTTCAAGAACAGGCAAAGCTCTTCTACAGTGATGCATCAGAATAGTGTAGGAGGCAGTGGAAGGATTGCCTAGGCAGGGCCTGCGGGGCCTCTGAGCACGGGCACTGTTCTATGTCCTGGTCAGGGTTGGGGACACGTGGTTGTGTATGTTTATAAAACTTCTTCGAACTACACACAAGATTTGTGCGCTCCGCTGTGTGTTACACGTCAATGAACACTTTTAAATAAGAGAAAAAGCACTTACGCCGTGATTAAAGGACAGACGGCAGCGCTACGGCATGCTAGCGGAGCTCTGTGTTTATGTTTGGGTTACGGGCATATTTGCCTCTGGACCTAGTTCTCTCTCCTCCCACAGTAGGGGCGCTCGGGGGCCTCCATCACCTCCCTCCTCCCTCTGCTTCTCTACCTGAGATTCTGGGTGAAAATCCAAGGTGCCCCAGAGGCTTGAGGCCCGTGCTGGTGGGAAGGGCTGCCCCCCTTGAGTGAGGGGCCTGCGCTGGGCGTGGCCTCTGCCCACAGGAGGAGGGGAGGTTGGGGGCTGCAGAGTGGAGCGCTGGAGCTGGGCCGCCCTGCACCCAGAGGGAAGGGCCCAGGGTGCTCCCAGGGGACTCGCTGACCCAGGTACCAGCCTTTGGCAGCAAGAAGAGGTCAGCATTAGCCACTAGCGAGCATGTTGGGGTTGCAGAGGGGAGAAGCGGACCCTCGAAAGAGGAAGAAAGTAAAGGCAGGGGATCAAAGGAGGGGGGGGGAGGAAGGATTTGAGTCACACGCAGCCTCGCCCCTAGAGACCAGGTGGCTCTCCCGGTGCCCCTGGAGGGGGAGAGGCTGCTACTGTTGTTCTCCCTGTTTCGCAGATGAGGAAACTGAGCACACAGAGTTTAAGTCATCAGACTCGGGACTTAACTCTAGTAAGTGGTGGAGCTGGCTTTAAACCCAGGCAGCCAGAAGGGCTCTGCACCTGCTTTAACGCTCTGCTGTCGCCATCTTGAAATCCTTAATAAGTTTTGAACACGGGGCCGCACATTTCATTTGGCAAACTACGTCTCCAGTCCTGGGTGCAGTCACAAAGCAAACACCCCAAGTGCCTCCTTGTCACGGGATGACATTCTAGAGGCCGTGCCGGCGACTCAGAAGAAAGAAGGCAGGGGTCCTGGCCTCAGCACAGGGACTGAGCGTCTGCTGGTCTGGCCGGAAGGGCCAGGGAAAGGGCACAGATTATCCTTTAAAGCTCGAGAGGCATAACTCAATTTTTTTCTACAATTTCATTACTGGAAAAAACCTATCGGCCCCAGGAGCATTCCACTCACAAAACTGAACTAAAAACAAAAGGACGTTGCCTGTGTCTTCCTCAAGCTCCGGGCTGAGCCGGGTTCCCATCAATCGCTGACAAGCAGGGGAGGTAGAGCCCCTCTCCCGCTCTCGCCCACCCTGGTTCCTCCGGTCCGGGAAGACGCTAGAGGAGGGGGGAAAGCAGGGCCCCAAGGGGACCAGTGTGGTGACAGCCTGCGTCCCTCACCTCTGACCCTCCAGAATGGCGTGACGGAGGGGTCGGCTTCCCCACTTAGAGCAGAGAGACTGTAAGCCGCTTGTCCAAGGCCACACGGCCAGTGAGTGGTCGCATCAGGATCTAACCCACGTTCGTCTGGCTCCGGAGCTCAGGCCCCGTTAGCTCAGCTTGCCCCTCTCAATACAGTCACACAGGAGTACATTTTCATCCCTCAAAGGAGCCGTGCTGCTTAGCTTCGGGCCTTGGCGCCTAACCTGGAGCAGTGTGGCTCCCCGTACCCTCAGCCCCAGCCCTCCTCCAGGCCTCCTTCCCAGCCGGCAGACACCCTGCAGCAAGACTTTCTCCCGAGCCCTCCAGGCCCCAGCGGGCTGGGGACACCCTAGGAGCCTCCTTTCCCCTCCTCTCATCCGAAGTCCATAGGGCCCGGGCTTCTATCTGTGCTGTTTGCCACCAGGAGTCCGTGTCCAGTCGGAGCCTGACACGCAGGTGACACAACTTCCTTTAATGAGGAAAACTAGTTGAGTGATGGTGGCCTTGGGGAAGTGTCCGTGACCACTCCTGCCTCTGACTGGCTGACCTGCTCCGATCCCCAGGCGATAGGAATGTCCTCCAGGGACCCGGGACATCACGACATTGTTCCGGACAAGATGCCCAGGATGGCTCCTCCATGGGTCCCGAATCACCCCTCTGCTCAGGCCTGTCAGCATCACAGGCCACATCTGGAGAGCCTTGGTGCCAGCCTGTGCCTGCCCAGCCCCTGCCCACTTCACGGACAGGCCCATCTTTAAGACCATTTGTAAAAACGCCAAAAACCGGCAAAGGGGGCTTGGGGGCTGGACTGGAAGCAAGACCACGGAGGCCACAGAGCACACAGATCGCAGCTTCCCCATTCAGAGTCGCCCGGCCAGCCAGTTTCCTTTCCCGCTTCAGTGCATCTTCCCTGTTTTTGCATGAAGCTCAGTAGAGAGCTGTTTCCACTCTTTCCCGAGCTCTATTGTGTACTGCTTCACTTAATCCCTTCCACAGCCCTGGGGGAGACAGGACTGAGGTTCTCTGCGGGGAAGGCCAGTCAAGCACGTGTGAGCCGGGGAGGGGTTGGGCCTCATGCCCCACTGCAGCCCCTGCAGACTCTGCCCGGGCTCTGAGCCCGCTGGAGGCCCACACAGGTCTGCTCAGGACACAGGGTGCTCTAGGTGACCTCTTTTCCCCTGATGAGGCCTGGGCCCCGCATCTCAGAGCAGCCTGTGGCCCTGAGGTACAGCCTGTGGCTAGGGGGACTCTTGAATGGAGGCTGTCTCTCCTGGTCTCTCACTTTGCACTGGCTTTTGGGAACAGCTTCCTTCTGGCATCTGATTTCTAATCAGGCGTTCATCTCCTGTGCTTTCAAGGGGCCATAGATGGGAGGGAGCAGAGGCCGAGTCTCACACTCTCTCTGCTGCTCAGAGGCACGTGGCTGACTCACTATTCCTTCCAGCAGGAAGGCAGGTTAGAGGGAAGGAGAAGGGAGAGAAGAGAGAGAGACCCAGGCCTTAAATGACCCACCTCACAGCAGGGCCTGTGTCTGTCCCAATTACAGGCCCAAACTGACTGCAGCCACTGAGGGTAGCTGAGCTAATCAACCACCCAGACATCTCCTTGCATCTCTCTCTCTCACACACACACATACACACACACACACACACCCCAGACAGGGAAACGAGACTGACAACACAGCCCATCCAACTCCCCCTTCCGGCATCAGTGACTCATACTGAAACTCCCCTCTGGTTCCAGCGCCCACGGGCTGGGCTGGGGGCTGCCTGCTTCCCCTCCCGGCTGAGATCAAAGCCAGTCAAGGAATTATTCAGCAACCCGGCCACGCGACCCCTTCTTGGAAGGGAGGACGTGTGTTTCCATGATCAGCCAGCCGACTCCCTCATCATGATAGATTCACGCTCTATGTCTCAGCCACCTGCTCAGCCTCAAAAACAAATTCCAGGGGGCTTCCCTGGTGGCGCAGTGGTTGAGAGTCCGCCTGCCAACGCAGGGGACACGGGTTCAGGAAGATCCCACATGTCGTGGAGCGGCTGGGCCCGTGAGCCATGGCCGCTGAGCCTGCGCGTCCGGAGCCTGTGCTCCACAACGGGAGAGGCCACAACAACCACACACACAAAAAAAATCCAGGTTCCAGCCAAGGAGGAAATGTGATAGTTAACTGGGAAAAGTGCACATGGGTCATTCTGGAAGGTGGAAAGAGTGACAAGGGGTCCCGGCAGGCGCAGGAGATCCCAGCCGGGGAGTCTGGGGGGTTCCTGAGCCCTCCTTAGAGCCGGGAAGCCTGCGGAGAAAGGCAGTCCTCACCCCTTCCCGCCCGGAATTCCGTCTGAGCCTGGGACTCAGGGCGCTCGCTCTGCTGAGGGATCAGGGGGGCTCCCGTGTCCCGTGGGAGAGACCTGGGCTGGCAGCCTGCAGGGCGGGGCTGAGGCCGCTCCCCTGGTCTCACTTCCTTTGGGTTACACTCAGCAGGGGTGGGGGGCACCCCATCTCTGTCAACTGGATGTTAGCCAAGGCCCCGAGGGGCCTCGGGAGCTGGCAAAACTGACTCGCATCTCTCTCTTCTCCCGAAGTCAAATGCTCTTCAAGGCTTCAGACCCCCGGGACCTCCAGGATCCTGCTTCCATCTCTCAGGAATCCAGGTGCGACACTCAGCTCAGAGAACTTGAACTTCAAGTTCATCTACAGGGCCTTCAGGAGCCACTGGACATCAAGGGCACTCTGGAAAGGGCATCTGCACCAGGGCCAAGCCAGCAGGGTTCACAACAGCAGCGCACACACCGCCGGTCTCAGCGTGTCCTCTGCTGGGAAGGCCGTGGTCTCCGCCCCGCCTCGCCCCGGCCTGGACCACCCACAGTGTGCCACTGTCTCTGCCACGGAAACCAGACCCGTCACATGCAGAGCACTGTTCCGTCTTCTCTCTTGAGAAGGGACCTTAGGCCTCCACAGGGCAAATGAGGGCACCCTTGGGAGCAAAGGCAGTGCCTTTCTTAAGAGGAATTCTGGACCCGGTAGTTAATCTAATACATCTTTCCCCCTTGTTGCGTATGTATAACGATACCTAAAAAGGGGGCTTCGACTTGAGAATTTATAAAGAGCGTTCAGCGCCATGGGCCCAGAAGGCTGACTGCTTACTAGAATGAAACAGATAAATAAACAGGTACAGGAAGAAGTCCTTTCGGAGTTTCCGTTACCCGACTAAAGACAGATGCTTCTGGGAGGGGTGCTGCCATACATCCCCTCCCCGGGGGAGTGTTCCCTCCAGAAGAAGACAGAGGACCACCTGTATAAACAGACACCAAGCTGTCTTATCTCTTAAAGCCTGTAGGTCTCTCCTAAGTAAACGCATTTTTCCTTTCTGCCCCTCCCCTTCCCCCAGTCAGTTAGGTGTATGAACCGCTACCTCCGGTTAGTAAGCCACTTCTTTTGGGCGCTTATATGCCTGTGACTATAGTTATCTGTCCATTGTCAGTTAAATTCGCAGGCCCCAACCACTGAAGCCGAATCCATAGAGTGAAAGTTTTTCCTCCCAACAGTTCGACGTGTTGCTTTGAGAGCTGTCTCCAAGAAAACCCTGGAGACAGTTCCTCTGGGCGAACAGACGTTTGGCCAAGGGGCTTAGTAAATGCACAGAAACAGGGCCTTGGCTGGGAAGAGAAATCAGAGCAGCCACAATCATCTTCAATTTGGAAAATGGGAATGGGCAGGCCATAAACATGTGCCACAAAGTACACTGGGAGCACACAGCCTCTGGGGCCGGGGACGCTGGCCCTGACCCCACCTCTCCCATCTCTGTCCCGCCTCACCCAGTAGCCAGGCAGCCTGCCTTCTGTCCCAGCCAGCACGGCCGTGCCCTGCCTTCCCCAACAATGCACAGCCGGCCTTGGTCTGCAGTGGTCTGGGCACCCGGCCTCAGGGCCATCGGGTGGACTCTGGTGGCAGCCACGTCTCGCCTGACCACCAGCCCCACCCTGTCGCGCTCCCCCGGCCTCCCGCCCAAGCTCTCGGCTTCCATTTTGCATCCACTTCCTCCAAGAGGCAGGAAAAGCCAAGGGAAAGAGGACCTTCGCAGCTGCTGGGTCTTGTGTTGGCAGCTGCCGAGGGCTACATACAGCTCGTCACTGGAGAAGATCAGCAAGGCAGGACCCCTGGCTTCGCGCCCTGGTCTGCACCCCATCCCCTGAACACAAGCCCACAGACACACACCGCTGGCCAGGAGGACTCCAGACCCTGCCCTGCCCGGTCTTGCGACCACCTGTGCAGGGCACGCGAACTTACTTTTTGGGCCTGGGTATGGAGGAGGTGTCTGTCCGGCCCCCTGGAGCCAGCAGGGCCAGAGGTATCTGGCAGCTGGGCAGTGAGGTCCAGGAGCAAAGGGGGGCGGGGGTGCCCAGGGAAGACCCCTCCCAACCCAGCTAAGGGATCCATTCACAGCCAGTCGCTTGTTTCTCACTCACTTGCTAATTCATTCCTTAATTTGTCTGCGCTTTCCTCTGACAATCATTTGCTGTGTGCATACTACTGGGGTAGACCTGGGAAAACCAAGCCAAGTGAGACTCAGTGGTGATGGGCACAGTGGAGGGACCTCCCCCTAACCAAATTCATGGCCAGGAAGATGCTCCATGGGAGCTGAAGGCAAGGCAGGAGAACAGAGAGACTTCACAGAGGAGGTGGCACCTGAGCCCTGCTTGAAAGAGGCTGCGACAGGCCTCTTTGACAGGTGTCAATACACGTGCATCAGACAGAATTTTACAGCCAGCTCGTGAAGGCACCGCCCTCATTCCTGCTGACGTCGGCCCCCAGCAAAGGGAGAGGCGTTCCTCGTGCAGTCCCGGGTAAGTCGTCCTCCCCCAGGGCTCCAGGCCTCAGAGGTGGGAAAGGCCTGGACTCTGAGCAAACAGGCTCCTCCTAACCAAGTGCGCGTGGGAAATGCTCAGAGCGCTACGGGGTGCAGCGTGCACTCTGCCAGGGTTTGGAAGATAACACAACAGCAAGGTACCTCTCCCAGCCCCACAGGGCAGGAGTGTGGCAGTGAACAGACTTGGGCTCCAGAGTCAACAGGGTGAGCCTTAGTCCGCAGCACCTCCTAGCAGGCTTCAGTTTCTTCAGCTGTAAGATGGGATCATAATTATCTAGCTCTTGGAGCAGTTTGGAGGATTAAAGGAGACCAAACATTTCACCCACTTGCCACGCAGTGAGCAGATGTGTCCCTGACCCTCGCCAAACCCAGGACAGAGGCCCTAAGTGGTCACAGCCTGGCGTCCAGGGAGGGACAGAGCCTGTTAGGAGCCAGTGGCTGACACAGGTTAGCAGGGTAGCAGGAGCCTGGGGGGCGGGGGTGGGATGCAGCTGCGCCTGGGGAAGAAGGAGAGCAGGGCCAAGGAGAGGGGCGGCGGCCCGCACCTCGGGGCTCCGGCCAGACCCCGCGGCCCCGCACCTCCCGTTCCTCCCTCCACGGCCAGCCTCTGTCTCCGGGTCTCACTACCCACCCTCAGCTCTGCAAGTAAGGCCTGGTTAATCTAGAGGAGTAATTTTCATCAATTAGTGTAAAATAACTATAATGAAGTGTAAAATAACCGTTCTGCTCTGCTTGGGAAATGGGGCTTGTCATCTTTAAGGCTTTATTGAAAAGGCATTAAGACGGAATTGTGTTGCTGGCAGGTAGGCAGCGGGGAGGGGCCGTGGAGAGGCTTGGGTGGACAGAGCTCCCCAAGCAGGGCTCCGTCTGCTCCAGGCCACCCCCCTACATAGCCCACAGGTGGAAGGACCGCCAGGCCCCCGAGCCAGCCCCGCTGCCTTTGCTCCCTCCTCGCTGCCCACTGCCCTTTCCATCTTCAGACACTGCGGACTGTGGAAGGGCTCTGTACTCGAGTCCAGCAACAGGCAAAGAGAAACCACAAGGCCCACGGCCCACGGCCCATAGTGAACACTGACTCAACCGAGCACCGAGTCCAATGGGTCACGAGCATCTTTCCCAGGTGTCTTCGGGGGAAGAATCCTCCCTGACATCTTCACCATCCCTCATACGTTGTGTTTTCAGCTCCATCGCCACCCTGGTCACCCAGGAGAGGACACTAGTCATATAACCATGAGCGCCTGTTGGCACAGTGCTGTTTACAGAGCTTGTTTCAAACCATTATTTCACGTAGGCGTTACACTATTTATCTCTCTTGGGTCCTAAATGGGGGCTGGGGTCAGGAACAGTGGGTCCCCTGCGTGGTGTTGGCAGCCCAGTTAGCTTTGCACATGCTTTTCCCCAGACGGAGCAGGGTCCTGGGGACGTCAGCTACGGGGCTACGAATCCACAGGCGCCACCACTTGGTCTCAGCCCTGCTCCCCGCGGAAAACTTCATCCCACAGGATTCCGTGAAGGTGCTCACTGGGAAACGTGTATGGCGAGCTCCAAAATTTCCCCCAGAGTGTTGAGATTAAGGTAACCAAAAGAGTAAAGTGGCTGCCCTCCGAGTGAGGAAAACACAAGGCGTTTTATTCAAGGAGCAGCCAAAGGATAAAGGAATAAAACGAGGAAGCTTCCTCTCGTGGCTGGGGCAGCCTGTCCCCACGTGCCTGGGTGAAAGAGCTGAGGTTGGTGTAGCAGCTTTATTCTCACCCCTGGGGACCAGGGGAGTGACTGTGAGGGCCAGAGGACCCCCGCAGGGCCCGGGGCTCCTCACAGCAGACCTGGGTCACCTCTAGGGCCGGTTTGCTGGCCACACTCACGTCCGTCCCCTCAGTCCCTGCATTTGGAAGGTGCCCTGAGGGTCTGTCTCTTCTCTCCAGGGGTGGTATTTAAAATAGTTAACAGGGCTTCCCTGGTGGCGCAGTGGTTGAGAATCTGCCTGCCAATGCAGGGGACACGGGTTCGAGCCCTGGTCTGGGAAGATCCCACATGCCGCGGAGCAAATAGGCCCGTGAGCCACAACTACTGAGCCTGCACGTCTGGAGCCTGTGCTCCGCAACAAGAGAGGCCGCGACAGTGAGAGGCCCGCGCACCGCGATGAAGAGTGGCTCCCGCTCGCCGCAACCGGAGAAAGCCCTCGCACAGAAACAAGACCCAACACAGCAAAAATAAATAAATAAATAAAATTTAAATAAATAAATAAAAAATAAAATAGTTAACAACTGATGTGGTCCAGCATAGACCAATAGAACGGATGTCAGCCTGCTGGCCTTGCCCATGAGCACTGGCTGAACCTGAGCCCTGATTCTCTCATTCAGCCATGTGGGAATAGATTCACCCCCACATCGCCTGCTGGCACACGTGGGTTTTACAGTGTGACCCTGAACCATCAAATAATAATGATGATAATGTTAAAATTTATTGAGCACTTACTAAGTGCCAGCCCCTGTCTGAGTATAGTAATGAGTTTAATCCCCATAACTCACCTGTGAAGTGGGTGTGATCGTTATCTCTACTGAGAACCAAGGAAACTGGGGATCAAAGTGATTATCACACACTCAGTGAGGGCTGGAGCCTGGATGCAGACTCAGGCGCCCAACCACAATGCTGGTACTCTAACACTCTGTGGCTTCTCTTTAAAAGAAAAAAAGAAATGGAATATGCACCTTGGACTCCATTCAAAAAAGTAGAAAAGCACATCCTCTATTCTGAAACACTGTCTAAAGAGCTACACACTCACACAAGCTTTCATTACGGGGAAAATGAGTTTGCATGGACCCTTGTTTCCAGATGCCATGGCTGTGACAACCAGCATTCATCACCCACTGGGTGTCAGGCCACTGTGTACCACAACGTATCTAGCTGAGCAATGGCTCAGAGAGGCTAAGGAACGTCCGTAATGCCACAGAGCTAGAAGAGGCAAAGCTGAGATTTAAACTGCCACCTCTCTGACTTGGAAGCTCAGTGAGGCACTCACTTTATGTATTTATTTATTTAATTTTGAATTCTTGAATTTTATTTTATTTTTTTATACAACAGGTTCTTATTAGTCATCAATTTTATACACATCAGTGTGTACATGTCAATCCCAATCGCCCAAGGCACTCGCTTTAGAATTAGAAATCTTCCTCTGGTCCAGGCAGAAGACTGGGAGGGGGAGGGAGAGGACACAGCAGCAGCCAAGAAGTGGCCAGAGGACCAGGGTTTGCGCTTGGCTACGGGAGCCCTCTCCTCAGGCCCTTCCGGCACCATCTGCTCTGGACCCTGCAGCTCCCACCTGTCGTTTCCATGATGGATGGGCTCCATCTGGTCCTTTTGCACAGCGCTTGTTTTGCAGTCTCAGGGAAACTGAGACCCCAGGGACTCAGTGACTTGCCCAAGGTCACACAACCGACCCCAGCAGTCTGAGGGGAGCATTCCCCAGCTCTCCCTGGCCTGGCCTGGCCTCTGCTCCCGCCTGATGGGTGAGCCCAGCCCCCGGAGGCAGGTGGCCGATGCCCTGCTTTTTTCCTATCTCCTCTCCCAATTCTGTGCCCTTTGGTTCCCCTGGGAACAGGCTGACATTCACCGTGATTAGCTCGCTTCCCCCCTCTACCCACAGCCAAGAGCTAATTGTCCTGATTTCCTTCCAAGAACCGTCTCTCTGAATAGCCTTCACAGGCACAATTAGGCAGGTTCGGCCTGGCTTTCACACTCCAGTTCTGAAAAAAATCAAATCAGCCAGGAAGCCGAGCCTCTCGGAAGTTCTCTGAGAGCTCCTTTGTATGGGGAACAGAGAGCACACACAATTACCTGCTGAGCTGAGGAGCACTGGATCCCAGAGCCCTGCTTGTAGGAGAGCAGGTCCCGTGGGCTCTCCCCAGCCAGGACCCCATCTCTCGCCCGTTGGAGGCTCTTCCTGGGAGCAGCGGGCCAAGCGCACCTGCCTCTGGGATGTGCCGGCTTTGGGGTGGTGATGCCCCAAGGCCCCCTCCCTCGTCAGGCCTGGGCAGCTGCAGCCACAGGCCATTAGTCAGGGCCTAAAGAACCCCAGTCATTGGGGGCTTCCCTGGTGGTGCAGTGGTTGAGAGTCCGCCTGCCAATGCAGGGGACATGGGTTCATGCCCCGGCCCGGGAAGATCCCACTTGCCGCAGAGCAGCTGGGCCCGTGAGCCATGGCCGCTGAGCCTGTGCGTCCGGAGCCTGTGCTCCGCAGTGGGAGAGCCTACAGCAGTGAGAGGCCCGCGTACCGCAAAAAAAAAAAAAAAAAAAAAGGACCCCAGTCATGAAATGCTGGAGCCCAGATGCCTCACTGTAAAGATGGAGCCCCCGCCGTCAGAGAGGAGAGACGTCCTGCCCAAGGTCATGCAGCAAATCCAAGCAGAGCCTCCACTCGGAACCAAGTCTCCCTGCAGGTGTGCTTGCCTCATGCTGACCATACAGCTGGTTTGAGATACACAGTCATCTTGGCCAGAAAGAAGTAAAGGCTTCCAGCCAACTAAAGAACATCATTTTTCCCCACTAAACTGGCGCGTGGATCAAATTGTTGACAGGCCGCAGAAACTGTTGCCAGAACTTTTCGTGGGGACAGAGAGGGGGTCCTTTATCTCCATGTGGAGAAACCAAGATCCAGAAGGAACTAGTTCATCTCAGACAGCCAAGAAATGGCAGAGCCAAGACTCATCCTGTGTCCCCTGATTCCTGGACCAGGGCTCACATCTGATGTCAGTCATCCCTGTCCCCCAAATGCTGTATCTGCAATCCTAACAAAGCAGCATCCTGATTGACTCAGAGAGCCCATGCCATTGAATGGGTGAGTCCATACCATCCCATTAACCAACAACTTTGTAGGCCCAGCAACTTGAGAGAGACCAGTCCAAGCGAGGGATTCCCGGCTGTCATTCGGCTCCTTTTTGAACGGTGTACCTGGGCAAGTCCCTCACCTCTTTGCACCTCTCTCCCTCACCTGTAAAATGGAGATGATGCTGCCCACCTCACAGGGCCAGGAGAGTGCCTGGGCCAGGCTGCTACATGGTATGCATGCAGTGAGGGTCCTGCCCTCGGGTGTTTGGGAAATGCCCCAACCTATACCTTTCTGTGGCCAGTAAAGGCTCTGAGCAGTCCTGCAGGAAAGAAGCCTGTTGAACCGTTTCACTCCAGTGAAGTCTAAATCTCATTCCTCCTGGAGCTGTTTTTTCTGGTTGCACTCGTAAAATCCTGATTTGGAAAACAGCACTCCAAGCCCGCCTGACTGTGAGGTCCTCATGGAAAGACCCTGAGTCTGATCTCAGTATCACCAGCACAGAGGCTGGCTTGGGGCTGTTTGTGGAACTGAATGGGAGAAAAGCCCCAAGGAAGGTAGCCTCAGTCTCCTAAGAATTAGAGACAGGAGTAGACACTAGGCAAACACTGCCCGTCAAGGGGAAGGAAGAAACAAGGAATTCACTGTGCATCCCTGCTGCTGAAGGGCAAGGAGCGAGGAAGAGTGAGATGTTGCCGCGGCCCCTGGGGTCCCTCAGGTGTTGCAGTGTCCTCCTGGGGTCCCTCAGGTGTTGCTGTGTCCTCCTGGGGTCTCTCGAGTGTTGCAGTGTCCTCCTGGGGTCTCTCGGGTGTTGCTGTGTCCTCCTGGGGTCTCTCGAGTGTTGCAGTGTCCTCCTGGGGTCTCTCGGGTGTTGCAGTGTCCTCCTGGGGTCTCTCAGGTGTTGCAGTGTCCTCCTGGGGTCTCTCGGATGTTGCAGTGTCCTCCTGGGGTCTCTCGGGTGTTGCAGTGTCCTCCTGGGGTCTCTCGGGTGTTGCAGTGTCCTCCTGGGGTCTCAGGTGTTGCTTCCGCCCCCTGGGGTCCCTCAGCGCTGAGCGAGAGACAGCCAGGGAGTCTTGCTCATTGTCTTGGCACCCAGAGCATGTGGTAACACAGTTCACCGCTCTTCAAACACTCAAGCTTGAACTAAGGACATCACCGCTCACCAGGGAAGTGGTTCTGTCCTATTTGGAGCCACAGAACCCTTTGAAAATGTCACCTGCTCCCCCTCACCTCTGAGCACCAGATGTCACTAAAAAGTAGGACCAGACTTGATCCCCATTTGAAACTGACATCCATCTCTTGGCCCAAGAGTGTGATATAAATGACAAATTAATGGAAGAAGCCCAGAAGCTGTCCCATCCAAAGGGCTAAGGTCCCCACCGGGCCCCCAGGGCCACTGCTTTTTATGGGTCACTGTTCTAATTCCTAGTGGCTTCTCCGGAGGTGAAGGTGCTGGAGAGGGGCCTGCCTCGGTTGGATCCCAGTGACTTCAGCTTGGTCACAGCTGGCTGACCTGGTGCTGGAGGAGGCTGCTTCTGGAAGCACCCGCCATGCCCTCTGCTGGGAGCAGCCAGGCCTGCTCAGAGCAAAGCCTCAGGCCCCAACTCCAGTCACATGCTAATCTGGTTGTTATTTGAATTTAAATGATCCTGATAGTTCAAGAGGCCCTATTACTCCAGACACAGAAAATGAAATTAGTGAGGAGATCCCAGAAGTGTATACTAATCTCATCCTCTGGATAAGAGAGTTTAGAGGAGGGAGGGTGCCAGATCCCAGGGCTGAGTCTAAACTGATCTGCTTAATCCTCGCCCAGATTACGGGCAGGGAGGGGACAGAGGTGGCTCGGGCACAAGCCCCCCTCACGTCCCAAAGCTCGGGAGAGAGGAGGCTGGAAAGATACAGCCAAGACCCCTCCTTCACTCTCCCATATCCCCAGTGGTGGAAATGATGCCGTGGGACGATGTAACGTTCACAGGTTCAAATCCTGAGTTGGCCACTTACAAGCTCATGACCTAGAACCATAAAGATGATGAGCAACAGTTTATTAAGCCCTTGTCTGTGCCAGGACTATGCTGACGGCTTTACGTATATCACGTACTTATTCTCTCAACCACCTGCTGAGATCTACTGTTGCCATTTCGCAGATGGGGAAACTGAGCCCAGAGAAGTTAAATGACCTGGATGCTCTGGGCCTTGAACCTTCTATTCATCTATAAAGTCAAGGTAATCACCCCATCTCCAAGGATTAACTATGGTAACATTTATGAAAATGGCCAGCACAGTATTTGACACAAGGCGACATGCAATAATGTCCTTTTCTGAAATGCATCCATGCATTCATTCATTTATCTCTTTGTTAATTCGTGCACTCCTTTATTTAAAGTAAAAGGGCCAGCCATGGTGCTGAGATGCCAACAGCAGGCCCTCCATTAGGCCAGGGCATTGTGGGTCCCATTAACCCACGTGTTCACCTTCACCGCCCCCGCACCGACCACGTCAAGCTAGTCCCTGCAGAGTAAGGAGTAAAACTGCGCCATCAGCCCCCCTACCAGGATTATTCATAATTCTAAAAATGGAAACAGCACAAATGCTAATCAGGAGTAGAATGAATAAACTGTGGTGTATTCGTACAATGGAATACTCTCTACAGCAACAAAAAGGATGGACTACAGCTACACAGAAACGTGGATGAGTCCCACAAACGTGACACTGAGCCGAAGAAGACATATGCCAGAGCAAACGCCCTGTGATTCCATTCATATTCAGTACCAGGCCAGGCAAGACCCATCTCAGATGACAGAGTCAGGACGTGGCCACGCCTGTGTGGTGAGGCCACAGGGGCCGGGAGGGGCTTCCTTTTCCCTGATCCCAGAGCCAGCTCCCCAGTGCATTCCCTCCAGCTGGGCTCTTAAGCCATGTGCATCTTTCTGTATTACAAAATCTGGCTTAAGAAATGTGTATTAGACCCTACTCACAGGGAGGTGCTGTATGGACAGTGAGATGCCTGTGCGTGGCAGTCAGGAGGGTCAGGACTGGAAGGTGAGTGTCCGGGACACTGGGGGAGCCAGGAGATGAGGCAGAGAGGAGGGAAGCGCTCAGCCCGGTGCCTGCAGGTGTTCGGAGGTCCGGAAGGGAAGATGACCCAGCAGAGGGGACAGGGAAGGGGGCCAGCGATGCTGGGGGGAGCCCCGAAGGCCATGGAAGCCTCTGGGAGCAGGTATAGCAGGAGTCATGGAGGATGAGGACCGAGGCCCCATCTGTATCTCGCAATGTGAAGGTCACGTGATAGGAGCATTTCGGAGGTGAAGAGGGGACAAAAGCCGGATTGCAGCCAGCTGCAGAGAAAACGGAGGCAAGAAGGCGGACAAGGCCCAGTGGATGCTAGTCTGTCTGGGCTCAGCTCAATGCCGCCACCTCCAGGAAGCCTTCCCCTATGGCCCTCTTCCTCTCAAGGCCATGCCACTTTACAGTCACTTATGGCTGTCCTCACTATGGGAGCTGGGTGCTCCCTGAGAGCAGGGACTGTCTCTTTGTCACCCCTGCATCCTAGCACACGGTAGGCACTTCAGAAACCTTAGCGCCACTCTCTCCCTCTTCAGATCACGGAAGGAAATTCTGAGACTTTCCCAGAACTCTGTTCTCCTGTGTAATGAATCATTCCTCCCCAAACAATTGTTTTTGTATTGCTGTGCGAAGATTAGAATAATAATGAGACCTAATATTGCATTAATTTGGTTGTGAATTATTTGTATTGTCACAGTCATTAACGGAGCAACTGCAATTTTGTTTTAATCTAATCCAGCTCCTTGTGCATTCCGTCAAAACCTCCAAAGAGAATGTAACCCAGAACCTCGTTTCAGAACAGACTAAATATCAAATTTATAGAATGTGTGGAGATCCACCTTCAGTGCCCACCCTCTGGAGTGAGGAAACCCAGAAACAGCAGGCAGACAGGTAAGCCCAGGGCAGGGCCAACACTCCCTGCCTCTCACCCGAGAAACCGGTTCTCTGGCCCCCTCAGTCTCTCTAGACCCCAAGGGCCTCCAGGGCAAGAACTGGGTGGGATTCACCTCCCTGGCCCTCACAGGGCTCAGGGCAACATCCTGCATACAGCAGGTCTGTGCTCCAAAAGTGCTGGAAAAGCAGCCCAGGTATGAAGGAAGGAATGACTCAGCCCCCAGCAGCACTTATTTTCAGCCCACAGGAGGGACAACCAAGATAACGTGGGTAAATAGAACCCACGTCCCCTGCATCCAGCTCACATCATGACCCCCACCCCAGCCCAGGCTGCAAAGGCTTGGGAAAAGCTGGGGTGACAAGAATTCATCTGGCTTTTCACCACTGGGCTTCACAATCTTTGTGTTTGAACCAAACATAACCTCTTGTTTGCTAAATGGCTGGTGGCTGACGCTGCTGATTGTCCTCCAGGAAGAGCCTCCTGAGGTGGCATTTACCCCTCAGCTGACCCAGCTCACTGCTGTGCCAGAACCAGAGCACAGATTGGCTTTTAGGGAAGACTCACATTAGCCAGACTCACATGACTGATGTATAAACAAGAAGCCTTTTTTTTTTTTTTTTTTTTTTTACTGAGTTGAGCAACCGCGGTGTGATAAGGACTGGGCTACTTTCTCCCAGCGATGCAGTCTTCCCAGTCTTCTCTCTGGACAGGGTCACAGGGCCCAGGGGTCCCAGGACACCCGGCATAGTGCCCTCACCTGCTCCCTGCAATGGTGTGGGCTTCCCGGCCCTCCAAGCTGCTGAAGCTCAGGCTCCACCTCCTATCATTGCGGCCAAGACCACTGCCCATTCCCTTTTTACTTCTCTTCCATTGCAGCCCCTCACCCTGGGGCTTTGGGGAAAATCCCAGCACAGGTAATGGGGTGATGGGGGCTCAGAAACTCCCCTCCCTTCATTCCATCGCTGCCTCCAGAATGCAGAACAGTCCCTCACACAGAGCCAAGGCTCAGTAAATAGTACTGAATGAGTGGATGGATGAACTGGCCAGGCTTTTGCCCCTCCCTTCTCTGTTCCTGCAGGTGAGCACTTCCCAGGAGGCAAGCAGACCTGGGGGGCTGTCCCCCAGCACTCCAAACAACTCAGATGCGCCACATCCCAGAGGAAACACGGCTGGTCCCCCACCACCAAGGACCACGCAGCGGGCTTGCCCTTTTCTTTGCTCACAGCATTCACTCAGCTTCCTTTAGGTCCTACAGGCCTGGGAGCTGTTCTCCCTCTAAGAAGACTGTGCATGTCTTTGTTACATAATAGACCGACTTGGAATTTAGCTTTGAGAGCAGCTATATTTCCAAGGTCTAGACGGTCTCCTTGGGGTGCCTTCAGGGCTCTTCCCATAGACCCAGGCAGACCCCGACCAGAGGAATCGAGTCCTTGGAGAGCAGTGCGAATGGGGGCTTTGGATTCAGCTGATCTGGTTTAGAACATGACCTGTGTGACTTTGTACAAGTTGAACAACCTCTCTGGGCTGCAGCCTCCTTACCCTTAAAGCAGAGCCAATGAGAACTTGATGGCATAATTACACCTCCCTGGGGGCCAGTGGGAGTCACGTAACCCTGGCTCAGCATCACTCCCCCAGCTGGGTGTCTCTGGCTCTGGGAGAGCTCTTTGCAGTGTCCCGGAGGAAACCCCATGCGCTGGGGAGGGCCGGAAGGAAGAGGGTAGGCGTCACCCAGGGCAGGCCCAATGGCTCCTGGTTCGTGGCTCTGGGGCTGCTCCCAGTCAAATGAAAATCGGAGGCGTTGAGGCAGAAAGGAGATACTTTGGCTTGAAATAGAAGACAGGAGGGAATCAGAAAAAGTGGAGGAAAACTCCAGAACCCGACTGCTGTGTGGCGTGGGAGACCAGATATTCTGCCCCTCTGTTGCTTTACAGTAAGGAAACCATGGCCGGGCAGTAAGGGCCTGAGCTAGGGACACATCCAGTTCAGTCTGATTCCAGCCCCTGTCCTCTCCACTTCTCTGGGTTGACTCGTAGGTGACCAGCTGGGTGGACAGAGAGACTGAGTTCCTTCTGTCTGCAGAACAAAGAGTCAGAGAGAAGAAAACCCAGCCCAGGAAGTCTCACACGGCTAGGTTGCAATTTAACACATGACACTCAGATATGCCAAATATTTAGTCTATTTATTTCTCTGTAATTTATCTTACCATTTTCACAAGACTCCACCCTGTTGGAGAATGTAAACTTGCCAATTAAAGAAATCCCAGTGGAATGGGGCCTTGTAACTCAAACACAGCAGAGGAGCTGGCATATCCCACTTCTCCCTTCAGAAAATGCATCAAAGATAGCCATATGTAAAACAAAACGAAACAAAACAAAAAACCTTACCTTACACCATATACAAAATTAACTAAAAAAATGGATCATGGGGGACTTCCCTGGCAGTCCAGTGGTTAGGACTCGGTGCTTCCATTGCCGGGGGCACAGGTTCAACCCCTGGTTGGGGAACTAAGATCCCACACGCCTTGCAGCATGGCCAAAAAAGAAAAAAAAAAAAAAAGGATCATGAGCCTAAAGGTAAGAGCTAAAACCACCAAGCTTCTAGAAGAAAACACAGGAGAAAATCCTCACGATCTTAGCATGGGAAGAATTTCTTAAACAAGACACAAAAAACACAGACTATAAAAGAAAAAAAGAAAAGAAAGAAAGAAGTTCAACTTCACCAAAATTAAAAAACTTTGATTTTCAAGACACTGTGGAGAAAATGAAAACGGAAGGCACAGACTGGAAAAAATTACTCACAAATCATGTATCTAACAAAGGACTGGTGTCTAGAACATAAATAACCCTTACTACTTAATAAGACAAGGCGTTTGAATAGCAAATTAGCAAAGATGTGCAAAGTCATCAGTCATTATTGAAACATACGTTAAAACTATGGGGGAGGGGCTTCCCTGGTGGCGCAGTGGTTGAGAATCCACCTGCCAATGCAGGGGACATGGCTTCGAGCCCTGGTCTGGGAAGATCCCACATGCTGCAGAGCAACTAGGCCCGTGAGCCACAACTACTGAGCCTGCGCGTCTAGAGCCTGTGCTCCGCAACAAGAGAGGCCGCGATAGTGAGAGGCCCGCGCACCGTGATGAAGAGTGGTCCCCGCTTGGCGCAACTAGAGAAAGCCCTCGCACAGAAACGAAGACCCAACACAGCCAAAAATAAATAAAAATAAATTAATTAATTAAAAAATAATAATAATAAAATAAAACTATGGGGGATACACTTGACCCCCACTTAGGACGGTTAAAATTAAAAAGACTGGCCACTAGCTCTAATTGTCAACGAGAACTCTCCCATTGCTCTCCATGCTCAGGGGCATGCAGAAGGGCCATTCACTTTGGAAAACAGTTTGGCAGTTTCTTAAAAGTTAAACATACACCTACCATATCACCAGCCATTCTGCATCTGGGTTATTTGCCCAAGAGGAATGAGAGGATCCGTGAAACACTTCTACGTGAATGTTTGTAGCAGCTTTTTTCATAATAGCCCCAAAGTGGAAAGCTCCAAATGTCCATCGACAGGTGAATAGATAAATACATGTGGTACATCCATACAATGGAATACTACACAGTAATATAAAAGAACGAACCCTGGTTATACACAACTGGGTGAATTTCAAAATAATTATGGTAGGTGAAAGAAGCCAGTCGAAAAAGAAATCAAGGACTTCCTTGACCGTCCAGTGGTTGATTTCAATGCTTCCACTGCAGGGGGCACAGGTTCAATCCCTGGTCGGGGAACTAAGATCCTGCATGCTACGCAGGGTGGCCAAAAGATAAATAAATTTTTTTTAATAAGAAAAAAAAATCAGCTATCAAGTTCTATTTATATACATTTCTAGAAAATGCAAACTAACCTACACTGGCAGAAAGCAGACCAGTGGCTGCCTGGGGACAGGGTGAGGGTAAGAAAGAGCCTGAGGGAGAAATTACAAAAGGGTGTGAGGAAACTGGGGGTGATGGAGATGGTAACCAGCTGGATTTCGGTGATGGTTTCCTGGGTGTATACATGTGTCCAAACTTATTAAATAGTACACATTAAATATGCACAGCTTATTGTATGTCAAGAGTACCTTAATAAAGCCAGGGAAAAACAGAAAAAGAAAATCACGCCAACTAACAAGGAGAAAATCTCAAATTCCAAAAAGCAGAAATAATGTAAAACATTCTCTAATCACAGTGCAATAAAACTAAAAATGTATGACAAAACCTGGGGGGAAAACGCTGCCATCTTGAGGGAGGAAAGTTCTGCTAGCTCGTGAGTCAAAGAAGCCCAAACCCAAACTGCAGAATATGTGGAAATAATAATAAGGAAAACACCCCATACCAGCTCCAGCTAAAATAGTTCTCACAGGAAAAGTGGTCTTAAAAACTTACATTTAAATAAGCAAACCAAAAAAAAAAAAAGGAAATAAATTGTGTATCCAAAGTAGGAAATAAGAAAAACAAAATCAACCTAAGATAAGTAGCAGGAAAGAGTACACACAAAAGTGAAAGTAACGCATTAGAAAAGCAACGCCCAGGGATGGCCTTCCTCCACCTGGTGCATGCAAAGCCCCTGCACTGCCCCCCTCCCCCTTCCCCTCTGGGCTCACCAGACACCTCGGGGTCTGCTCCATTCCTATGCCACCCCAGGTCTCCAGCACTCCAAACCTGGCCCACCTGGGGTGGGGGGGATGAGCACACACCTGGGGGCAGGGATGGGGGGGATGAGCACACACCTGGGGGCAGGGATGGGGGATGAGCACACACCTGGGGGCAGGGATGGGGGATGAGCACACACCTGGGGGTGGTGGGTGGGATGGACGAGCTCACAGGGCTGCAAGGTCTGGGCTACCAGGCCTGCAGAAGAGGGTCCTTCTCGTGCACCAGCTGAATGGACCACCCGGCAGAGGGCAGACACAAAGTCCACTCATACCGCTTCCCCGCCCTCTAGAGCAGTGGTCCCCAGCCCTTACTGCACATTAGGATTGCCAGGGAGCTTTAAATATGCCCAAGCCCGTCCCCCAGACATTCAGATTTAATCGACTTTGGTCATCTAGTTGCAAAAACCAGGAGCAAGGGGGGAGAGGAAGCTCAGGACACAGAAAGGAAGGTGGGCATGGGAGCCACTCTGGAGTTCAAACCCCATCTGCCTCTACCAGCTGTGTGGCCTCAGGCCAATACCTTGCCCTCCCTGAGCCTTAGTGTTCTCAAATGTAAGAAGTGTCCCTCCCAGATGACGGGCGGGGATCAGCGATATTCAGCTCAGCGCAGGTACCTAGGAGTGTGTGACAAGGGGGGGCTGTCATCATCATCATCTCCACCTCGGCTGCCTCTGATTCCTGCAAGCCGACTGGGCTCCAGGACCACCTGCCACATCTGGGGATTCAGATGAGCCAGAGAGGGAGAAGCTGGCCGTGTAGACAGGGCTGCCTTGGATCCACAGCTCCAGCCTCTGGGAGACTATTCTGGTTCCATTTCAGAATGCCTGGCTCCTGGCTCAACGGGCTTTGTCCCAAAGATGTAATTTCTATTTTGATTCCACTCGACATTTAATGGAATGTCTTTCAGACACCACGCAGCATGTCTGAGTTATGAAACCACATCTTCTGGATCCCCAACGCGGCACAATAACAGGCCCCCTCTTGTTGCTTCGGGAGCTGCCCCGCGTCTCCTGTCTCCTGAGGGGGATGTGCTGAGCCCCGGGAATCACTACCCAGCTGGACTCCTGCCCCCGTCTCCCTCTCTCCAATCCAGCGCCGTTCAAACTGCACATCAAAAACATTCAGGGAGACAGGAAATCGATGGGGAGAGCTGCAAACAGCATTGTCAGAAAAACAAATGAGAGAGAAGAGGATAGAAAACGCTGGAATGTGTCAGGCGTGGTAGGAGTGACTGCTGCTTCATGACACGCTGGCTGTGGGGTGGACACCAGGCCCCTGTGGCGTGAACGAAAGACTGAAAGATGCTGCTCTCATCCATGACCCTCAACCTTCCTGAAATGCACACCTGAGCGTGTCACTCCCCAGCTAGAACGCAGTGGGTTTAGGGACAGACTTCAGGTCCCTCAGCATGACATCAAAAGCCCCCCTCATCCCACCCCCACCCCCACTAGAGAGCAGGAGCATCCGGCCTGCCCGCGCCCCCGGAGAGGACTCAACGTCAGGACCGAGTGGGCAGGGCGTGACATCACGGGCCGTCTCCTAGGTGACCGGGAGTTTGTCGGGGATCACGGAAGGGCCAGAATCATAAAGTCACTCACGTGTTTGGAACGAGGAAGCTGCTGGGCTCACAAGCCGACTGCTCGAGAAGGCAGGCGGCTGTCTGCAGCTGGAGCCCAGCCCCGAGGCCCCAGAAACCTCTAGAACCACAGGGATACCAAACGCTACTCTGCCAACAGCTTCATGAAGCTCGGTTCCCACCACATCCTGTGGACATCTGGACAAGCACAGGTTCCAAAGAAGATTGAAAAGAAATACAGTGTGCACTAACAAGTAGATGTGAGACCTCGTCACTGACCTTTGAGGAGCCCAAGGCCTCGGGTGCTTGCTGCTTTCTCCACCCTCCCTGCATCCACAGAAGGGAGCACAGCCCGGCCCAGAGCTTGGGGACACTTGTGGAAGGAAGTCCACCGCAGTTCAGGTGCCCGGCTCTAAAGGCCTGAGGCTCCGGGTCACAGGACAGTCTCCAGAAGGTCCTGTGAATGCAGGGGAGGGAGATGGCCATAATATCCACCTAGCATTGGCAGTCACAGACAGCGGGAAGGGAACGGGGAGCGGGGGCAGCGACCACCCCCTCCAGGGCCAGTGCCTCTGCAGCCACTATCTCGATTAATCACCACTAGCGTGCCACTCAGCGCCCCACTGCCCTGCTACTGGGGCACAGACAGCGGCTTCCCCCAGGTCAGTCACTCACTAGCTCCTTCATTGATTTATTCATTCAATGAACATTTGAGAGAATCCAGAGTGCCAGGCCTGTGCCGGAAGCTGGCTGATGATACCGTGGACACATTAGACCCCATCCCTACCCTCAGGGGACTCAACACCCAGGGCATGGGGAGGTCAGAAAAGTGACAGACAGATCCAATTCTGTATTATAAACAGTCAGAGCCACACGAACACAGGAGGGACCCCTAACCCAGCCCCACTGTGTCTGGGAAGCGCCCTGAGAAAGTAACCTGGAGGTTGAACCCCGAAAAAGCAGAAGTTGGACAGGTGGTGAGATCCAGGCACAGGTGGGGAAGCCCTAAGGCTCAGTGATGGTCAGGCAGGGTGGCACGGTGAAGCCAGCAGGTGCCTTGGCTCCCGCAGGGTGAGGGCAAGGGGGACCCATCATGTGATTTGCTTTCTAAGAGATCATCTGCAGGCTATGTGGATAACGGATTGGAGGGGGGCGAAGCGCGGAAAGGCAGCCTGACCGAGTGTGGCCAGAACCCAGGTGAGACGGCCAGCCGTGATCTCCACTAGGACGGGCTGCCTGGGAGCATCTGGGAGTGGATCCGCAGGATGGGGCCGAGGCGGGTGCATGAGGGAGAAGGGAGGGTGGGAGGCTCCCCCTACTGGCCACATGAGGAAAGGCAGATCCCCCAGCTTGGGGATTTCTGACCTGGAGAGTTGTGGGTGCCATTCACAGAGCCAGGAAACAGCAGATGGCGAGCATCTTGGGGGTGTAGTTTGGGGGCTGTCGGTGGGACACCCAGGTGGAGAAGTTTACTTGAATAACTCAACCTGCGTCAAGGTGAGAGTTTCGATTCCACAGACAGGTGTGCAGAGACCTGGGGAAAAACCCTGCAGGAGAGACAGAGGAGGAGAGGGCAGGGGGAGGGGTGGGGGTGGGGGAGGCAAAGGGGACTGAGAAGCAGCCTCCAGAGCGGAGCCCAGAGGACACAGGTGAGAGCTGAAGGGGCCACAACGGGGCCGCACGACAGACGTGAAGGTTCAGAGCCGCTGAACTGGGCTGCCCCAGGCTCAAGTACCAGCTCCTCCCCTTACTGGCTGTGTGACCTTGGGCAAGTGACTTAACCTCTCTGTGCCTCCGGTCCCTCGCTTGTAAAGGGATAGTGTGAGGAGTGAACGAGTCAGTATATGAAAAGTGCTTAGACTAGTGCGTGGCGAGCAACATATAAACGTTAGGGAAAAGAAAACAAAGGTCCTTTTGTCCAGGGGATGCAGTGTCAGGATTGAGGTGGGGAGGAAGTCAGACAACACGACCCAAGAAGCATAAAGAAACCCAGACTTGAATCTGGGAAAACTCCGAGGGGCCCAAGCCCTGCCCCGGATCCCTGCCTGGTGCCCTGGCGGTGCCGGCTGACAGGTTGTGAAGACTGACCCTTCATCCGTCCTCCCCCCACCCCAGGTAAAACCACTCAGGCCCAAACTGCTGCTCCCCAGGGACGTGGATTCTCAGACCCCAAACATGCTGGGGCCCACGGGGTGGGGGAGGTGCATGGCTGTCCAGTTTCCTCAGGTTCACTCCGCTCAAGGCCCGACGGGCCACCAGGCCCCTTCTGACCACACGCCAAAGAGCAGAGGCTGGAGGAGCTGGGCCTGGACCAGGTGGGGTCAGAGGTGCCCCTGCAGGGAGGACAGACTCTCCACTGCATCCCCCGGAATAGTCGGGGGGCACCCCAGACGGCGGAAGCAGGAAGGCAGCCCAGGGAGCAGGCGCAGGCCTCGTGCTGTTCACAGCCACCCCATCCCTCTGCCCTCGGGACGTGGCGCACCCCTCTCAGCCTCACCCACAGCGCCCCCCTGGCCGCCCTGGCCCCCCTCCTCCTTTGCTGGAAGCGCCCCTTTTTCCAGTCTCGTGGGACAGTCCTCGCCCTCTCCTCTCCTCATGGACACGCACTTCCTGGGGTTCACTCGTCCCATGACTTCAAAGACCCCCGCGGTGCTGTGTCCAGCTTAGGCCTCTTCCCTGGACTCCAGTCCCATGTTCTCATCTGCCTGTCCAGCACGTGCCTGCGTACCTAGCAGGCATCTCACAGGTAACCTGCCCAGGACAGACCTCTCGTGTGTGTCTCCGGGTGCCCTGCTCTGGCACCCTCCTTTACTGCCCTCTCACACCCACAGGCAGCCCCTGAGCTAAGCCCATCTGCTCTGTCTTCAAAATCCAGGCAGAACTTGGCCATGCTGCCACCTTCCCTGCTGCCCTCCCCGACCCGGGCACGTCGCCGTCACCTCACCTGGGCAGGTGCAACCGCCTCTGAGCGAGTCTCCTCCTTCCACTGGGACATCCTGACTGATGCCTGACACACAGGAACAAGAGTGCTCCTTTTAAGGGCCTCCCTGGTGGCGCAGTGGTTGAGAGTCCGCCTGCCGATGCAGGGGATACGGGTTCGTGCCCCGGTCTGGGAGGATCCCATATGCCGCGGAGCGGCTGGGCCCGTGAGCCATGGCCGCTGGGCCTGCGCGTCCGGAGCCTGTGCTCCGCAACGGGAGAGGCCACAACAGTGAGAGGCCCGCATACCGCAAAAAGAAAAAAAAAAAAAAGAATGCTCCTTTTAAAATGGAAGGAGGACTTCCCTGGTGGACCAGGGGTTAAGACTCCGTGTTTCCACTGCAGGGGGCACGTGTTGAATCCCTGTCAAGGAACTAAGATCCTGCATGCCGCATGGCCCAGCCAAATAGATAGATAGATAGATAGGTAGATAGATAGATAGATAGATAGATGATAGATAAAATGGAAGGCTAATCCCGAGCTTCCCATGCTACCCATCTCACTAAAACAAAAGCCAAACGCTTTACCTTGGCCTACAAGGACCCATGAGACCCTCCACGCACACACACAAACCCCACCAATCTGACCCTGTCTCCCACCCCTCAGGCTGTTCTGATCACAGGAAGACAACGGAGGTTCCTGCCTCAGGGCCTTTGCACTTGCCTGGCGGTTGCTGGAAACATGCCTTCTTCCTTTAACCATGTGGTCTGTCCCCCACTTCCTCCTCTAGTTCCTCGGAGAGCCCTGACCACACACAACAAAGAGCACGTGCCCTGCCCCTGCCCCTCCCCCAGAGCACCGCTATGGCCTGACTTACTGCACATCCATGAGTCGGCCGGCGTTGTCTCCCCAACAGCACACACTCTCCACAAGGGCCTGGGCCTCATCTTCTTTGTGCTTGCTTGTCTCCCCAGCGCCTGGAGCTGAGGGGGTACATAGTAGGCCTGGAATTAATGGCCTTCCCGCCCCACGCCTCACCCCCGCCTTGACTGCTATGTCTGCCTCGCCTGTGCTCAGTGTCTGTGACCTTGGAACACCAGCCCCACCCCTGGCCCCCTGCTTTTTCCTTCCCAAGAGCACATAGGAGGCTCTTCTGCCCCCTACTCTCTCCCTCTCTGGAGCCAATCACACGTCCTCCCTGTGACCCTGGAGCACAAGACCCTTAACCCCATGCCCCCTTGACTCGAGACCACGCGCAGACAGCAGGCTTGCTCCACTCAGCCACCTCACAAGGATTCAGCCTTCATCTGCCTCTGCTGGCAGCAACGAGGGATGCGAAGGGGACGGGTCCTGCCCGGGAGGAGCTGACAGTCTCCCCGGAGAGGCCACATGAACAAAGGGATGTCATCCTAGCACAGCCCATGACACCTGCCACTGAGCGTGGCTGGGTGGCACTAGCTCTCTGAAACCCAATGGAGGACACAGTCAGGGGTGGAGGTGGGGAAACAGAGGGCCCAACACCCCACCTGAAGTCCGGGCCCTGACATCTGCGGACTGAACCCCTCTGAGCTCGGCCTGTACACAGCGGAGCAGGACTTATCCGGGCTCAGTTCTCTGAACTGAAAAGCGCTTTGAGCTGACCCCTGGCCAGCCCTTGTCACAGAAGCAACTGACTCCTGGTTCCCAGCCAGATCCCGAGCCTTCTAAGCAGCATCCAGAGACCACTGCAGAGGAGTGGGTGCACACATTAGTCACCAGCGTGGCCCAGCAAGTGGCATGACGTCCACGTGATGCAGCCCCAGCTCGTCAGCCTCCACGTGCCTGGTGCTTCCAGGTGCAACTCCAGGGCTGGGTCCAGCCCTCCAGGCTCGGGGCCCCGCCCCTCTGCCTTGAACTCCTCCCAGGGCTGGAACAGCCATCCACCTCTCACGTGCTGCCCTTAGTTGCTGCAACTGCTCTTCAACATTCATTAGAGGAAAACTGAAGCAGAAAAACAGAATAGAAAGGAAAACTGCCCTCCCTCCCACCACCCTGATTTCATTTCTCCGTTTGTGATACCGCCCGTCTTTATCCAGATGTACATGTATTTCTGTATCATTTATATCACTGTAACCAAAGTATACTTATAACTTTATGTTCTGCTATTTCATTTCCCATTATTCTGGAAGCAGCTTTCCATGTTGCTACAGAGCCTTCATATTTACCATTTATAATGACTAGTTAGTATTCTACTGAGTAGATAGCCTGTAATTTATTTTAACCATTCCCTTTCTGCTTGACCTTTAGGCAATTTCCAGCTCCAACTCTAATTGGAGACGGAAGGCTGAGTCCCCTGTTCGAGATTTCAAAATGAATGGGATGATTCAGCCGGGTAGCAAGCATTCGTGGAGAACCTCCTACCTGTAGAGGACACAGAGGAAGCAAGTCACAGGGCCCTGCATCCACACCCCACACACAGGCACAACCAGAAGCCCACAGTCAGTCAGCGATCCCCTCACCAACCTGGTCCGTCCCCCTCCGGATGGCTCCCCATGACCGCCAGGGCAAGTAGAACCTCCTTAGCCTGGTGCCCCAGGGCCTGCCCTACCCCCCTTTCAAGCTCCTCTCTTCTCTCCCACCAGGTGGTTCATGCACCACCCCTGCCATCACCTCCCCCCTCTCCCCAGACCCAGTTACCCTCTCCTGCTTCAGGGCTTTGCAAACCCTGGTCACCACTTCTTCCCCCTGCCTGGTCCACCCCTAGACCATCTAAGGTGCCACTCGGCATCCCCTGGTCCGTGAAACCTTTCCTGGCTCCCCAAGGCCTGGCCTCCTCCTCTGAGCCCCGCAATGCCTGGGCTGACCTCTGCCTCAGCACTTAGCATCCCAGTCAGTGGTGTGCTGGAAAAGGTAACGATCGGCTCTCTGGGTGGGGAGCCTGAATTGTAGCATTGATCAGTTTCCACGGTGTCAATACCAAAGCTGATTCTGTGCTGCCAAAGTGATGTCACTGGTCATGGAATTGGAAAGAGATGCCCAGTAACGTGCTGTTATGCAGTTATTTCCACCAGACAGATGTGACAGGTGTAAATAGCCTGAGCAGCATGGATAATAGTAACAGGTAGTAAGACTTTTGAATGTTTATCATATTCCTCTTTAATATAATTTATCTAATTATGTTTATGTAATTTAGTTTTTAGTAATGGCTTTAATTAACAACTAGCTCAGTGTTATGGGTTGAATTGAGCACCGCCCCCAAATTTATATGCTGAAGTCCCAACCCCCAATACCTCAGAAGTAATTAAGGTTAAATAAGATCATAAGGGTGGCCCTGACCCAATCTGACTGGTGTCCTTTTAAGAAGAGATTAAGACACACACATAGACTGAGGGTTGACCACGTGAGGACACAGTATGGAGGTGGCCATCCACAAGCCAAGAAGAGAAGCCTCAGGAGAAACCAAACCTACTGACACCCTGATCTCGGACTTCCAGCCTCCAGAGCTGGGAGAAAATAAGCGTCTGTTGCGTAAGCCACCCAGTCTGTGGTACTTTGTTATGGTGGCCCTAGCAAGCTAATACACTCCAAAAATTCCTGAACATTTAATAACCAGCTCTTGAGTGGGTACTTGATGGCTCCAGCCACCACTGCTGACCATCTACCACCTTCCCGTTTCCTGACTCGACTGTAGATCCCTCAAGAGCAAGGTCCTGTCTCACTCAGAGGACGTCAAATGCTCTCTAGATAGGGCCAAAGAGAAAATATTTCAGCTCTACACACCATGCAGCCTCTGCCGCAATACATAAACAAGTACTGTGGCCGTGGGCCGGTGGAACCATCCATGGGGTGCTGAAATGTGGATTTCACATAATCTCCATGCATTGTGAAATATTATTCTTTTGATACATTCTTCAACATTTTTAGCTCAGAGTCTGTAAAAACAGGCAGCGAACCAGATTTGGCCCCGGGGCCTGGTTTTCTGACCCCCTGGCCTTCGGAACGTCCCTCCCCCAGCAGAGGGAGGAGGGCTTGGTTACTGTTTGATGATCCCGGGAGTGCTGGAATGAAGCACCGCCAGCCAGCTCACAGGCTTGGCATTTCAGTCGGCCAAGTTCCCTTCCAGACAATGTCAGGAATCTTTTTTTTTAATGCAAAATGTTTTTCTAATATGCCAAGGGAAGAAGAGCTTTCTGAAATGTAAATCAAATCTGTCTCTGCGAGGCAGACCCGTCCCCTCTTTGCTGCCTCTAATATTCTAAATGATCTCTTAGAAAGAAAATGCAGTGCCTTTTCCATTAATAACTTGTTTACCGAGCGTCTCAAGAATGTTCCAAATCAAACCGGTGGAGACGGAACTACGGATCATTGGTTCCCAGGGCTGGGGGTTGGAGGGGAAACCCGGAGGGACTGCTGTTGGGTATGGGGTCTCCTTATACAGTGCGTTGTGGTGATGGTTACACAAGTCTGTAGTAGCCTAAAAACCATGGACACCGTATCTCCACAAAGCTGTTTAAAAAATACACCAGGCACTATAGTCACCGAGTTCTCACGGTGACAATTTCTAAAACCAGTCTTTGCTGCCACTGTCCCTGCAGTGACAGAAACAGGCTCACTGAGGTGAGGAAATGCAGCTCAGCAACTGCAATCCGTGTGGGATTGGCCCAAGGCAGGCTGGAGCAGCCCAGGGCACCCATCCGCAAGCCTTCCGAAGCAGGAGCACGTCCTGGGGTCCTGCAGGAGAGGATCCCACCCCAAGGGGAAGGAGGGAAGGCACAGCCAGACCTCACACAGGCAGCCATGTCTCCAGACGCTTTCTGGAAACAGCTGGAACCTTGCCATTTTCCACCTCCAAGGTCACTCGCTGCTCCCACTCACCCTGTTACTAAGTCCGTGAGTGCCCGGCTCTCTCCTCAGCCTTCCTGGTGCAGTGCAGGGCGCGTCGCTGCAACCTTACTTGGGAGACTTGGGCAGAAGCCAGCCGGCAGTGGTTCCCTGGGTCCAAAGCCTGGGCTGTTGATGAACTTCTCTGAGTTACAGACAAAACAGGGGAGGCTCCTGCCCAGGCAGACCACAGGGCCACAGGGACAAGGACAAGGCAGAGAGTAGCCTCCCCACCGCGCCAGGCACACAGAGAAAGCAGGACAAGGGGAGTGAGGACACAGTCCCCTGGACAAGGGTGCTTGAGCAGCAGAAGTAGCTCCAGAAGCACTTCCTCGGGACCGGGTTGGAGGCCTGGGTGCCTCATAAAGGGGAACAAGAGCTCCCAAGTAGTAAAGGGACAAGAGGGCGGCCATGGGGCCAGGACACCTGAGTTCAGGTCCTGGTCGGCCACTGTTTATCCACGTGCTTTCCCCAGCAAAGTATGTGACCTCCCTGTGCCTCAAGGCCACATCTGTAAAATGGGTCTAATCCTCGGTGCCCCAGGGTGATTGTGGATCAAATGAACTCAGGGCTGTGAGTTGTTGTGAATTAAGTGAATAGTTTGGGGTGTGGACTTCAGGTATGGCTGGATCCAGAAAATGAAGTCATGAGGACTCTTTCTCTGTAAATCAGCCCTCTTTTCCCGTATGTGGGACCCACTGCCCATACAGGCCTACTTCATGGTTGTAGGGTGGCTGCAGTGGCCCCAGACTCTCTGTACCCTAAACTCCAAGGCCAGGGGAAAACAGGGCCGCCCCTAGCCCAAACCAAACTCAAGTCCTAAGCCTGGCTCTGGTTGGCAGTAACCAGGTCCTCCGTGCAGGCAGTCTGGAACTCCACTGGCTGTGGTCAAGGTACTTTTGATTGTGAGCAACAGGGGTCAGTCTGGCAGGAAGAGCGGGTAGCGAGCCTTTCCAAGGCTCTCTCCTCAGCCTTCCTGGTGCAGTGCACCAGGACGGAACTCCCGAAGCAGATTCCATCTTCCTAGAGCCAGGAGGGACGGCAACTCCCCTCCCCACTCTCCGGCCGATTCAGAGGGTGCAGAGTTAGAGGCCTTCTCTGGGTCTCAGGCAACCTCGGGCGGGTCCTTTGAACCCTCAGCTCAAGCACGCCCAACAAGGCTCAGCCCCAACCCCCAAACTAAGAGGGTCCTGGTCTCCATAGCCACGTGTGTCCAGCACCAGCCCCGCATATCTCTTCACATGCTACCATCTGGGCCTCAAGCCCTCAGCTGGTTTGTCCCCAGGTCAGTGCAGCCAAATTGCAAAACTCACGCTGCTCACATCACGAGCGGCCACTAGGTCACAGCTGCCCAGCCCACACTGGTCCCAGAACCTCGCTCGGAGGTACCACCTGGACATGGGAGGATGAGGCATCCTTGGACTTGGATTGTGAAGACGAGTCAATTCTGGGAAATTGCATTACTACCTTGACATTGTCCATTCCATAAAACCCCCCGTTCTACCCTCCCCATCTGACCTTCAGGTAATTCCTTCAGCTACACCCCTTCAGGTCACTAACTCATCAGCTGTGTCTAATCTTACTAAGCAGGATATTTTCTAAAGCTCTAAGAGCTTGAATTCCAGTAGTGCTGTATTCCTAGATATTCTAGCTAGTTCTTTTTAAAAATCTGCCTATTATTTCTTTATAGTTCTGTTCTTTGGGGTTTGATTCTTTTTTAACATCTTTATTGGAGTATAATTGCTTTACAATGGTGTGTTAGTTTCTGCTTTATAACAAAGTGAATCAGCTAAACATATACATATGTCCCCATATCTCCTCCCTCTTGCGTCTCCCTCCCCCTCACCCCTCTAGGTGCCTCTCTCACTTAGTCCCAGCTTACCCTTCCCCCTCCCCATGTCAAGTCCATTCTCTACGTCTGCGTCTTTACTCCTGTCCTGCCCCTAGGTTCTTCAGAACCATTTTATTTTTTAGATTCCATATATATGTGTTAGCGTACAGTATTTGTTTTTCTCTTTCTGACTTCATTTTTTTTCTTTGATCACACATTATCTTATGAAGCTAAGTTCTTGAGATTCTTATATTGTTCCTACAATCATGTGGTTTGTTTCCCTGCACGTTTTGTAACGTGGGAATCACGTGCAGTTTGGTTGGGAGTATGTATCTCCCATGAGTTCCTAGACCCCAAGTCTGAGAGGCACAGGCTTACCTAGGGTTTTGATTTTTTTTTTTTTTTTTTTTTGCATTACGTGGGCCTCTCACTGCTGTGGCCTCTCCCATTGCGGAGCACAGGCTCCGGACGTGCAGACCCAGCGGCCATGGCTCACGGGCCTAGGCACTCTGCGGCATGTGGGATCTTCCCGGACTGGGGCACGAACCCGTGTCCCCTGCATCGGCAGGCGGACTCTCAACCACTGCGCCACCAGGGAAGCCCTAGGGTTTTGATTTTTTTCAGAGCCCAGAAACATGAACACCCTCAGCCTCTCCCCCAGGGCTGGTGGGATTCTTTCTTAAGTCTCCATTTAATCCAGGGTCCTGCTTTGTGCAGCTGTTTTGGTTCTAACTCCCCCTAGTAGGTTAATCCCTCCCTCTAAACCCAAGGGTGTTTGGTCCTTCACCCTCCGATTTCTCTAAGGGACTAATAACCACCCCAGGGGCTGCTCCAAGCACAGGCTCCCGTAGCCACTGTCTTTGCTCCCAGCATCTGTGAAGCCCCCTTTCTCAGGAAGTCAGTACCCATTTAACTTCTGTTATTTATCATTGGGAGGGATCTGAAGCAGGAGGGCTTTTGGGGCACCTTAGCCCACCATCTTGCTGGAGCCACTCTAGTCTTTAGAACCAAGCTAAGGAGGTTGTGGCTACTGAATCCACTCCAGGGAATGACAAGGCGACATCACTGATTGTGTCCTTTCCCAAGTGCCCAGAGAGTACACCAACACCAGGAGGGGTAGCCTCCTCTACAGAAGGGGATAGGCTTGGGTGAGGGGGGGTCCTATCAACGTCTTCTCTGGTTTGAATGGGCCAAGCCAAGCAATCCTGCAGCCTCAAAGCTGCAGCCACTCACTGAGGGGCTGGGACTGTCTTGCTCTGCAGAGTTAAACCATTTTCAGGATCTCTGGAACCACACTGAACAGCCAGTCAGCTCGCTGGCCAGGTGGCATTTACAAATACCCATCTAGTTCCGGCTTTGCAAGGAGCCAGTCTTCAGGCTGGATCCCAGGCCAGGCAGTGCCTGGCAGGCAAAGGCAGGCTCTCACAGCTCTGCTATGGGCAGCTGGACTTGGCCACACCACGTGGGCAGAACCCCAGGGCTCAGGTGTGATGAAATGTGCCTCCTGCGTAAGTGCCAGGGCTCTATGCATCTGAAGTCCAAATCAGAAAGCACATCCAGCTAAAACTGAGAAGTGGGCTCCGGGCGCGGGTTTTTTTAAAGCCTGTGAATGACTATAATGCACACCCAGAGCTGAACACCACTGGTTTGAACGGTGCAAGAGTCCATCCCCATCTCAAATGTCTGAGAACCTCCCAAGGTGAACTTGTTAAAATTGTGGGCTCCCTAGTTTCACCCCAAGATTGATTCAGCAGGTCTGGGATGGGGCCCCTGAGCCTTTAATACCAGAGGCAATTCAGACTCAGTGGTCTGACCACACTAACTCTGATGCAGGCCCCTCCAAGTGAAGTATGGAGATGTGTCCGAGAAAGAGCACGGGCAGCTGGCACAGGCGGATGGATGGTAAGAAAAACATGACCTTGGGCTGCCCACTGGGAGGCTGTTCTAATAGCTGATGATCCTTAGAGCACGGCTGCCTGGAAAGTACCCAATGGTGCCACCAACCCAACACTATGAATCAAATAATAAAGGCACGGAGTGCCCTTGGGGTGCAAAGGCAAAGCTGCCCACGAGACTCCTCCCGGACACAGCACACTTCTACCCAAGACACTATCCAGCCCCAAACACCAGCTCAAACTAATCACATCCACCAGCCACTCCCTGAGGGCCCGATCCTTGGAGGCTGTGTGCTCCCGAGATAGGGGGTGGCTAAAACTTGTGCCTTCTAAGGGAACATTCTCCTTCATAGAAGAAACAGGAGGACTCTTTTTTTGTTGTTGTTTTGCAGTACGCGGGCCTCTCACTGCTGTGGCCTCTCCCGTTGTGGAGCACAGGCTCCGGATGCGCAGGCTCAGTGGCCATGGCTCATGGGCCCAGCCGCTCCGCGGCATGTGGGATCTTCCCGGACCGGGGCACGAACCCGTGTCCCCTGCATCGGCAGGCAGGCTCTCAACCACTGCGCCACCAGGGAAGCCCCAAGAGGAGGACTCTTAATGCAACAGAGCAGGAAGGCAGAAGCAGAACCATCAGTAAGATTCACCCCCAATCCCCACCTCTACCACGGAAAAGCAATGTCACCACATGGCTCCTAAAGGTTCCCACCCACTTAGCATTCCCTGCTGCGCCTTCCCTGGTTTGGCTCCAACCAACAGGGAAGCCCCAAGAGGACTCTTAATGCAACAGAGCAGGAAGGCAGAAGTAGAACCATCAGTAAGATTCACCCCCAATCCCCACCTCTACCACGGAAAAGCAATGTCACCACATGGCTCCTAAAGGTTCCCACCCACTTAGCATTCCCTGCTGCGCCTTCCCTGATTTGGCTCCAAACTGCATCGCCATCTAACACCAGGATTTACTTATGCATCCAGCTTCCTCCGTGAGTAAACCTAAACCGCACAGGGCGGGCTGCGTCCTCTGTCCCACCTCCGGCAGAGAACAGCGCCCAGCAAGACAGCTGCTGTTCGCTCAATGAATAACTGCACATCTGAAGTGATGACACACAATGAATAATTTGCTAATTTGGGAATAGACAGGTGAAGGTGGGTGGGATTGCCCCAGGAAAGGGCATTTATAGACAAGAGGGACCAACCCGAGCCCCTGTAGGTCAGTTTGTGGCAGAAGCTCTGGGGCATCATCTTTCAAGTGAACCTGTTTCCCACATACCTTGGGCCAGGACAGGCATGAGGAAAGCTCCCTCCCCAGAACTGCTAAAAGCAAATGAACTCCTATTCAGTATTTATGAACACTTCCTGGCTTTTTCTTCCTGAATTGAAATGCAAATTTTCTCAAGGAACGGACATGAGATCGGTTTTATTTAAATCACTGACACCTGCGCAGTACTCAACATCAGGACTCTGAAATGCTTTAGACAAAATGTTTCCCTTTAAACAGATTAAAAAACCGAATCTTAGTTGGCAGAAGCTAGTGCTTGTATCACACAGCTAATGGGAGGTAGAATCCCAAAATCTGCTTCCAAGTGCCACCTGCACCTGACAACGCCAGGCAAAGTGTTTATTTTTGTGTTGCACAAGTGTAAGGACCATAAAATCTAGATTAACTTTATAACAATAATTTAAAAGGTAGAAAAGGGTCCCATACTACAGAAGTGTTTAAATTGACTATTTTACCATTTATATTAATACAATAAATGAAGAAAACTGACAGTAGAACAGGCCAGTGGTCAGCCAACACACAACACAATGTGTTAACAAATACGGCCAAAGGATTGGTGTGTGTCATGCATTACCTTCCACGTAACATCTTTTTTGGAGGCGGGAGGGAACAGAAAGGCAGATGGATTCAAACTAGCCCTATTAAATATATCTATTAAGTTTATACTTTCTCTGAAATTAATATTTGAGTGGAACATGTATTAATTATTCACATAACACCAGCTTTCTACTGAAGTTTAAGAATCCAGTAGATGATGCTCACATTTACGCAAATCCTAGGAGCAATTGCACGGAACAATATCCACTCAATCAATTACGAACTGCAGAACAATACTAGGTAATTATTTCAAAGTATGAACTACAGATATGATATAAAAAAATATAGCAGAACTTTCTAACTTAAAGTACAAATGGTTAGGTCAACAGTACCTACTTACACACAAATTAAACAAAACCAGAATAAACACTCAACTTTTAGGAGAAGCAATTTCAGTCTTGGTTTTACCACTTAATAGGAGAAAGATCTTACGTGGGTCCTTTCATTCAGGGATGATTTGAAAACCAACTTACAAAGTTAACATCTTGGATCCCAGCTAGGAAAACTCTTCAAGGACCTTTCATACTAACTTGAAGTTGGGGGACATACAATTTGAGAAATTAAATGATACCGCCCCTCATACACACCCAGGTTACCCACAGTGAGTCCGATCACACTTCAGTTCCTAATGACCTAAGTTAAGAGTGTCCTTTCTCCACATCTCTTACCCCGCAATACTCGACGTGGGCTACAGAACACAAAACCAACCTATGTTCTGTGTGGCACCACCTGGCTGATACTGATACCTAAGTGTGCACAGGACTGAGTTAAAAAGCTCTTCAATTCATCAAAGAAAAGAAAGAATAAAAATAACACCCTTAGTTTACACAGGCTTAACCTATGTTGATCACCTACTAAATCTTGAATTGGCCCCCGTTAGTGGTAAATAGAATACTTTTGTATTTGGTGTAGAAACCAACAAATTTAGGTTAAATCAAGCCTTCACCCTGACAGTACAAACTATGTTTATTTGTGTGTAAAGTGCCAGTTTTATATACAAATCATAAGTAAACTTTAAAATCTGCTTTAAAATCTGAAGCAGCGAGTCTGATGTCTTCCTACTGCCTTGTGGTAGTAACTGTTTAATCCTGCTGGATCAAACTTGCTTGACTCCCCACACTTTGAGGCCAAGGAAGGTGCTGTTAAGAGCCAGGGTGAAGTCGTGTACAGCCAGCCTGCTTGCAAACGCCAAACATGGACAAGATCTTTCGTAAGAATCCGAGTAGCTTCTGTCTACGCTTTCAACCTAGGTGACCCCACTAGCATTAACAGGATTGACTTTGAGGTAGCTACACAGTTTTAAACATGCCATTAATGAACTTTATGGGCGATTTATGGTGTAGCCGGTTAATACAGTTCAAGTAGCTGATTTCTCTTTTGATGAGAAGGAAAAAAAGAAAAATCAGCAAAATAAGAGCACATCTTCAGTTTGCTTAGAAGTCAGCATCCAAGGTAAAGGAATTCTCTGTCGGACTGGACATCACTCCCATCCTCTGATACTCGCCTACTCTCTTCTCAAAGAAGTTAGTCTTCCCTTCCAGTGAAATATTCTCCATAAAGTCAAATGGATTTTCTACTCTGAAAACCTGAAAAGGTTCACAGCAAAACATAAATACAGAACACCAGTTTCAGAAAGAACCAGAGGGCTACCCACAATACTTTACCTTGCTAAAACCCAGCTCCAGCATAAGTCTGTCTGCCACGAATTCGATGTACTGCTTCATCAAAGTGCAATTCATCCCAATGAGCTTCACTGGCAGGGCCTCCGTCAGGAACTCCTAGGGACCAGAACACAGCTTCTCAATAAAACAGAAGCATCAAGAGATCTTCTAGCAAGCACGAGGCCTCCACGCGTCACCCACCTGTTCTATCCTAACTGCATCGACGATTATTTCTTTGACTCTCTGCTCCGAAGGTTTGTGTAGCAGGTGTTTGAACATCAGGCAGGCAAAGTCACAGTGTAAACCCTAGAAGAAAAGGTTTAAACCAGCAGACTTCTAGCATTAACATGGAATAGGAAACTGCTTTATGCTGGTCTGTATTCTCCTTATACATCTTGCGTGGCCAGACTAAGAGCATTTTAAGTGTGGAAGGGAAGATGACTCAGCTGCTGTGTCACCTAGGCAGGCTCGGTCCCACCCAGGGGCCTTAGGGCTGGCCCCTGGAGGACAGCAGGCCAGGTCTGGTCCTCGCTGCTCTGTGTGGTGGCAAAGGACTGGGCAGAACTTGCACTCAGAGCATTCTTTCTACAGCCCTGAGCTCTACTGTCGCCACTATTCCCAGCAGGAAAGGCACAACTCTGACTAGGCTAGTTAGTTTTTAGATTTAAAACCTAATGCCTGGGAAATCGGGAATGCAATTTCGAGTGAATCAAGTCTGCAAGTCTTAGTGCATTAAATCCCAGTGCTGGGCTTTCCTGGTGGCGCAGTGGTTAAGAATCCACCTGCCAATGCAGGGGACACGGGCTCGAGCCCTGGTCTGGGAAGATCCCACACGCCGCAGAGCAGCTAAGCCTGTGCACCACAACTACTGAGCCTGCGATCTAGAGCCCGGGAGCCACACTACTGAAGCCCGTGCGCCTAGAGCCCATGCTCCGCAACAAGAGAAGCCACCGCAGTGAGAAGCCCGCGCACCGTATCAAAGAGTAGCCCCCGCTCGCCGAAACTAGAGAAAGCCCGCGCGCAGCAATGAAGACCCAATGCAGCCAAAAATAAATAATAATAAAAAAATCCCAATGCTGGTGGGACTTACACTAGAACATCTGGGCACCTTCACTTTTCCTTCTGCACTTTAATCCAAGTGCATTCAAAGACATATACTGGACCAGAATAGATTCACTGAGATGCTCACCAACTAACTTTGAAGTACAATAGGATCACACAGAAGACCAGGTAGAAATAATAAAACTTCCCTTAAAAAAAAATCCCATCACCTATAGAGCAATACCTATGTATATTGAGAATATGAGTAAAATAATTTCAGCAAGTTATCTAAAGTATTTCATTCTCTGCCAAGTATGTATATGGCTGAAGCCACTTGTTAAATGTGCATTGAAAGCCATCTGACATCTTGGGTTCCCTCCAGTGAACACAGGGCTGTAGGTGTTTGGGGTGCAGGTCAGCCTGTTATCTGAACTAGACTCACCTCGTCTCTGCTAATAAGTTCATTGGAAAATGTGAGGCCGGGCATCAGTCCTCGTTTTTTGAGCCAGAATATCGATGCAAAAGAACCAGAAAAGAAGATTCCTTCCACTGCGGCAAAGGCTACGACTCGTTCTCCTAGAGTTAATGCCAAAATATTTCTAGTGAGTATCTGTTTGTGTTCATAGAAACAAACCAGTAACATCACTTAGAAAACGAAGCTCAGGGGTAAGTAGGGCCAAGGTATCCTTACCATACGTAGCCTCTTTGTCCCCAATCCAGCACAAGGCCCAATCTGCCTTCTTCTTTACACAAGGCATTGTCTCAATGGCGTTGAAGAGAAATTCCCTGTAGGCACACAGAGCATCAGCAATTCCAGCAGAGACCTCCTATCCTAAGCTTCTGGGTAAGAGCACTGGGACCAAGGCCAATTTGGGATTCAAACTGAAATGTTTTCTTTTTACTTGTTTGCTTTTTCCTCCAGTGTTTTCAAAAATCTCAACATTCATTTGGTTTATGTTAATACAAATGTAGGTATCCATTCATTCACACTGAGCCCCAAGATCTACTAACATGAAAACTCAGTCTATTACACCAAGAGCATTTATTGGCTGAATTATTTCAAGTCCAGCTCATGACAAGGTTCACAGGCCCTACCTCCAACTTCAAAGAAAATGCTAGAAGAACTATAAAATCTTAACTGCTAGGACTGTTTAAGCTATGCTGACCATTATCTCCCTAAATAGATGCCCACACTCTTATCACTGTGCCAATTATTTGGGCCCCAAACGCCACAAGTATATAATAAAGCAATTAAAGCCAATAAACTAAACAACCTGAGATTGCTTCCAGCTATAATTCTGTGCTACAATGTTGATCCCAGGTCAGAAAAGCAAATCGATCGGCCCTACACTTACCTGGTCTTCCTTATTACTCTCTTCCTCTCCATCCCCACCTTGGGAGCCTACAGATTCTCCAGCCCAGGCTCATCCTTCCCAGATGACCTTGTTTTCTGAAGCCAAGGTCATCAGGCCATTGGGTTCCTTTCATTCTCTTTCCATGTCAACCTGGGTCTTGCCTTTCCCTGCCTTTCAAAACTCAACCACCAGGCCGTCCTGATCCTACCTGTTCCGGTAATGTATCCCAATCATGCCCCTACCTTTACTTTCTTTTTTCATTTCTGTCTACAAACATGTTCAAATCTTTTTACCCCCAGTGAATCTCCTCAATCCTGCTAGGCTTTCAAGTCACTACTCATTTTCCCTCTTCACTTTCCTCCAAGTCATCTACAAGAGGCTACTCTTCAGCTTCACCACTTCTGTTCTACACAGGCTCTTGTCCTGAAGCTGACCTTAGTATCTAGACTCAAACGCCCATATCTAACTCTCCCCTCTTTTCCAGTCAATCTTGAAAATGTAAAACAGGCCTGAGGCTACCTATATTTCTCCTCTATTATCCTCCAATATAAACTATCATTTCAGGCAAACAGCTGTGTGCCTAAATTAATCTCATGGTTCACGGCTACTTCTGCACTATCATGTAATTCCTCTACTTATACTCCTAGGTCTTATTTTCTATATTATGTTACAGCCCCTTAAGAGGCAAGTTTTATGTTTCTACTTTGCATCCTCCACCCTCTCCACCCTGCCCCAGGCTCAAGTTGTAGGCTGACAGATTTGCCAGACGTGAAAACTATCAGACCTAGGTTTTAGGGCATCAGACAGAGCCTCTAGGGATGTTTTTTCAGAAGGCGTTAGGTTGGACATTCAGCAGTATATTTCCACCTCTATAAAATGGAGTAACTTCATAACTTTGCTTTTAAGTGACTGGCTAGTAAAGTGAATTTAGGCCTCTTCTTCAGAGCAGACAGGACCACGGGTGCTAGGAATTTCTTTGACTTGGTCATTTTAGAGTCATTCCTCTATACGATTTCAAAAAGTAACAATTGGTAATCCTAAATATGTTGGCATATCACCACCCAAATACTCACCTTTCTTTGGAATCTTTAATGTAAGTGTCAATGAGGAGACTATACATTTCAGAATGGATGTTTTCCATGGCAATTTGGAAGCCATAGAAACAACGGGCTTCCGTAATCTGAACTTCCTGGCTAAACCGCTCCACCTAGTGGTAAAACACAAAGATCAGTTTAAGGAAAATCTACCAGCAGCAACTCAGTCAAGGAACACTGGTTGCGTCACACTTCCTCTTTTGTATCATCATAAGGTAGAAATAGCAATTCATTCTTTTTAATTCATTGCAAGGAGGATGCACTCAACAAGACATATGCAACCAAATTATTGAAACAGCAAAGCCACAAAAAGGAGAGCAAATAGGTAGCTACCAGGGTTGTAGATCTATTACTACCACTTAACATTGTCTTTGAGCTTCTCTACAGTTGGGGGAAAAAAAATACCATGAGGAAGGAATAACTGCAAAGTATATTATAGAACAGGAAATGCCATGGAATATACATACTAGCTTACAGATATATACACATGCAGTGTGGAAAAATTTTAAAGACGAAAAAAGAAAATTATTAGTTCTCTTAAGTCTTGAAATGCATAAAAGTAGACTTTATTTTTGGAAACTCACCAAGTTTTCATTTACTATGCCATCACTTGCTGCAAAGAAGGCCAGAACATGCGAAATGAAGTATCTCTCCTCAGGCTTCAGGGCTTCCCAGTGCTGCATGTCCTTGGAAAGGTCCACCTGGAGTACAGAAGTTCACAAGGGGTTCAAACGTGCAGGACCTCACACATACGCGTAACTCTTCAACTTTAAGTCTACTAGTATCGCTTGATTAATATACCCCTCATGCACTTTGCCAGTGAGAACATCTGATATCCTCCCTCTGTGGGCAAACATTCCCAAGAGGAACATGAGGAAAGCAAAGCACATTTCAAACAAGTTATAACCGGCACTGCAGGGGTCTTCCTCTGGAGTTAGGGGCAATGCTTCCAACTGTCTTTTAAGTCTCCTATTTCCTGAATGCGATTACCTCCTCAGCTGTCCAAAAGGAAGCCTCAGCTTTCTTATACATCTGCCAAATATCATGGTATTCGATAGGAAAGATGACAAAGCGGCGGGGGTTTTCTTTCAGAAGTGGTTCATCCTCCACACTGGGGGCAGATAGCTTAGGGTTCTGCTGGGGGAGAAAGGATGGAAAATGTAAAGTATAGGGCGAACCACGAAATTGTCTTTTTTTTTTAAGCAAAGTATGTCCAGTTATCGGGAATTTCATGCGGTTTAATGTATGTCGCTTGTCACACATGGGTTCTGTACATAACAGAGCAGGACTATAGTAGAGACATAATAGGAAAATGTCCAGATGTGTCAAGTAGTAAATGATCGGGAAGAGACTTTGGCGGGAAAGGAGCGCGGGCCCGGGAGGGGGTAGGGTTTGAGAGGAGACAATGAGGCTTTGGCGCCAAGAGCAGGCTCCTCCTGCACCGCCTTCCTGCAGCGCCCCCTCGCCGGGCGCCCCCAGCCCGCCTACTCACCGGCTCGGCGGGCTCCTGGAAGATCCTCCTCGCGGTCTTGCTGGCCAGCACGCGGGTCCCGCTGAGGGACGGGGGCTGCAGGGAGACGCGCGGTGAGAGGCCTCCCCGCGTCCTACAGGACCCCGCCGCCCTTCCCCGCCCCTCGCCCCTGCGCGCTCACAGTGTTCTCCTTGTCCGCCAGGCTGAGCCCCTTCATAGGCGAGAGCTGGAGGGGATGCTGCTGCTGCGGGTCAGCGATGGTGGCGAGCGGGACGCGGACGGAGAGCATGGCTGCGTACGATTCGGCAAGGTGGGGCTGCGCGCAGGTCCGGGAAGCCGCGGCACGGCGGCGCCGGGAATTTAAAGCATCCCTCACAGGCGTGCGCCGTGGGCGTGGCCGCTTCCCATTGGATGGATGCTGGCCACGCCTCCCGTAGCAGATTCCGGAGCCGCGCGCGGACGCCGGTCGCCCCTGCTCTCCTGGGACCCTCGGGATCTACCCCTCCCGGGCCTCTGTGGACCGCAGGCTGGGCTGGGGGCGCCACCGCCCATATCCCTGAGAGCCCCATTGGACAAAGGCTGCAGGCCCTGCGCGCTCCGGTGGCCCTGGCGCGCGCGGGCACTCTCTCGTACCGGAAAGGTTTAGGATTGAATGAAGCAACGCGATTGGAGCCCGCCCGCCGGAGAGCGGGAGAGGATTCCCCACCCCGCCGAGCCCCACCTCTCTGAAAATGTCTCTTGAACCCGTTTCGCGGTTCCGGGTAAATGGTTTTGCAAATGAGGTTGGTGCAAATGCCAGTACAAAGCCCCTGGCTGCGAGGGAACGTGGCTCCGGCGATTTAGATACGTGTACCTGGGTGGGGGTGCAAGCAGGGTCCCTGAGGTCGGGCAAATGTGTGGGGTGGTCGGTGGTGACCGTACTGTCCAAACGGTTAGGGGTGCGGGCTGCTGAGTCACTAGGACACGTCATCTGACAAAGATTTGGTGCCCTCGTCGGTAAATTGGGCCTCGTAGCCATACCTGACCTGTGGGATTACTAATAAAATGAGAGGATTAAATGAGATAATTCACGTAAAATGCGAAGTCCTTTGCAAACTTTCAAGTCAATAACAGAGAGAGGGCCTTTGGTGCAGTGTCCCCCTGAAATCGTGTCTGCTGTCGGACCCCTGTCCTCTATGTCGACATTGTTTTAAAAATTGCAAACTGAGCAAAAATTCCTGAGAAAAAGTTCAGAGAATGATTGAAGAACTAGGAATTCATTTACTGCCTATTGGGCATCAAAGAGCCTAAAGAGGGGGTTGAAAACCTCCATTCGGGTGAGGGTGGGGACATGAACTCAGTAACAGTTCTCATTTTACTTCGTACGCGGTCTTTCAGATTTGCCAGACTTCTGCTCTGCATCTGGCAAAACGCCAGAAATGATTGAAGTGAAAGAAGTGTTAAGATCCAGGAAAAAAATGATTAACCAGGAAAAGCTCCAACAGCTGTACACAGTCAGGGATGTCTCTGAGTGAGACTGGACTTTTTACAATGTCTTTTCTAGATATAATACTTTAAAGAGGTGGGGGGTAGAGAAGATACCCTCCCCACAGAGGTCTATTTCTCTTAAAGTACTGTGTTTAAAGTATTCTCTAGCCTCAGAAGAAAGATCAATGACCATCACATCTCTTAGACAAAGCAACAACTAAAACTTTGGTCTGTCATCATTTGTTTTAAAGCAACTCGCAGACATTTCCACTTCCCCTTCAGCATGCACCTCCAGAAAATGGATACTTTTACTGAAGATGTGATAATGGCTTTATCAGCCGTAAAACTAACAGAACTATCAGTGATTCCTTGGTATCCGCTAATACCTAATGAACATCCAGTTTCGGGTAATCAGTATCCGACGTACTCCTTTTGGTTGCTGTCCCAGGCACCGTGTACTTTTCAGTTCCTGCTATACTCTGTATGTACAGGAACTGTAAAGTGTAACTCTGTGAGCTAGGCAGAAGCTATTATTTCATTTTCGGTTGAACTGCCACGAGGCGGGGGGGGGGGAAGCCGCCATCCTCCCCCTCACCGCCTCCCACCTCTGAGTCATTCGGGCATGTCCCGTCCTCCCCCTACATCGGGTTTTTACTGCTCTCACTTTACAAAGGAGGAAGCAGGGGCAGAAGTCTACGTGGTTCTGCCGAGCGGTCACGCCGGGAGGAGACAGCCGGGTCGGGGTTCTGGTCTGCAGCTCCCCCTCTCTTTGCCTGGGTACCGGAGGCGCAAAGGGCCCGGGCGGACCAGGCTGCCCAGTCCGGGGGAGAGAGGACGCTCCCCGCGGCGGCCTAGCGCCAAGCCCTGGTCCGCCTGCGATCTTCTTCTTTTCCCTTCCGCGCGCGATTTGACAGCTACTCCGCTACTGGTCCGCGAGACGGAGACTCCGCCCCCAACTTCAGAGAGGCTGCGCTCTTCCAAGGCTGTGGGATCCTACGCCGAGCCACCGCAAGCTCCGCCCCCGCTTCCGCAGCCCGCGCTCCGGCCGCCACGCCCCCAGCAGTTGCACTTTTACCGTCTCGCGCGGGAGGGTGCGGTGACCTCTACGGGGCCCCTCACACCACACCAGGCGGCGTCACTGAGGCCCGGGGAGCTCAAGTGATTTTTCCCAAAGCCACTCATCCCTCTATATACCTGACACCATGCTGGGGACTGTCACAATAATACTAATGATAACTCCACAGCCACTGGGCACCTGGACCACTGGACCAGGTGATTTACACTTTTAATCCAGACGACAGTGTGAAGTAGGTGTTTTTAGCTCTGTTCTTTAGATGAGACTAAGGCCTGAGAGGCCAGGAGGGTGCCCACGGTCACACAGCCCCTTACATTATGCAGCTGGAACTTTTCTCCCCCAACGTTTTATTAAGAATATTTTCAACATACAGAAAAATGGAAAGAAGTCTACAGTGTTCACCCACCACCTAGGATTCAACGGTTGTTTCCCTCTGCCATATTTGCTTTATCCCTCTTTACGGGTGTGTGAGGCTTTTGTTTTTTCTGGATCTTTTTTTTTAAAATAAATATATTTGATTTATATTTTTTTAATTTTTGGTTGCGTTAGGTCTTCGTTGCCGCATGCGGGCTTCTCATTGCGGTGGCTTCTCGTTGCAGAGCATGGGCTCTAGATCGCGGGCTCAGTAGTTGTGACGCACGGGCTCAGTTGCTCCGCGGCATGTGGGATCTTCCCGGACCAGGGCTCGAACTCATGTCGCCTGCATCGGCAGGCGGACTCTTAACCACTGCGCCACCAGGGAGGCCCTTTTCTGGATCATTTGAACGTGGGTTGTAGATATGACACTTCACCCCGAGATATCGCAGTGTATCGCACAAGTAGCTCCTAAAAATAAGGACATTCACTGACACAACCACAGTACCACACTCAGACCTAAGAAAACTAACATTATTTCTCTAACATCGCCTAATATCTAGTCCATAATCAAACTTCCCCAGTCATTTCAAATATGTCTTTCAATTTGGTCTGTTCATTTTTGATACAGGATCCTATTAAACGCATGCATTACATTTGGTTATTGTGTCTTTTTAGTCTCTTATTTTTTTAATACAGTTCTTGAATTTATCACAGAGTTTTATTTGCCTTGCGGCATTCTTCTTTTGGCTGCGTTGGGTCTTCGTTGCTGTGCCCAGGCTTTCTCTAGTTGCGGCGAGTGGGAGCTACTCTTCATTGTGGCGTGCCGGCTTCTCATCGCGGTGGCTTCTCTTGCTGCGGAGCACAGGATCTAGGCACTTGGGCTTCAGTAGTTGTGGCTCGCAGGCTCAGTAGTTGCGAGCACTAGAGCACAGGCTCAGTAGTTGTGGTGCTCGGGCTTAGTTGCTCTGCAGCATGCGGGATCTTCCCAGACCAGGGATCAAACCCATGTCCCCTGCATTGGTAGGCAGATTCTTAACCACTGCGCCACCAGGGAAGTCCCTTTTTAGTCTCTTTTAATTCAAACAACTACTCCATTTTTTTCCCCCATGAGGTTGACTTTTCAAAGTTCAGGCCAGTTTTCTTGTAGAATGTCCCACATTCTACATTTGCCTGATGTGTCTCCACAGTGTCACTTAATTTGTTCTGTTAATCCCTGTTTTTACTGTAAACTGAAAGATCTAAAGGCTTTATTAGATTTAGCTTATCTTTTTTTTGTACATAAGCTAAAAACTACCATTTGAACCATTTTCAAGCATGCAGTTCAGTCATATTAAGCACATATACAGCCTTATGCAACCATCACCACCATCCGTCTTCAGAACTTTTTATCATCCCATTAAACACTAGCTCCCCATTCCTCCCTCCCATCAACCTCTTGTAAAAACCATTCTACTTTCTGTGTGAATCTGAGTACCTCGTACAAGTGCGATCTTACATTATTTGTCCTTTTGTGTCTGACTTTTTTCACTCAGCATAATGTCTTCAGCATTCATCCATGTTGTAGCTTGTGTTAGAATTTCATTCCTTTTTAAGGCTGGATAATATTCCAGTGCGTGGATATCCCACAGTTTGTTTATTTTATTTTTATTTTATTTATTTTATTTATTTATTTTTGCGGTACGCGGGCTTCTCACTGTTGTGGCCTCTCCCGTTGTGGAGCACAGGCTCCGGATGCGCAGGCTCAGCGGCCATGGCGCACGGACCCAGCCGCTCCGCAGCATGTGGGATCTTCCCAGACCGGGGCACGAACCCGCGTCCCCTGCATCGGCAGGCGGACTCTCAACCACTGTGCCACCAGGGAAGCCCCCACAGTTTGTTTATGAGGTTTCCTTTCTGCAATCCGTCAGCCCCTTCCCACCATGGAGTTCCTTTGTTTCCCAACTACTAGGAAGCAAGGTCAACCCTCCTCTAAACTGAGCTACTCCCTGTGTGACTCCAGAGCACCTCCTTCTTCTTTCTGAACTTGACATTCCGCTTTCAGACCTTCAGGATGCTCAGAGTTCTCTGTTAAGGAAAAAGCATTCCCGGGAAGCAGGAAGATGGAATACTTCATTCCAGGCTGACTTGTTGGCCGTGGAATCTCAAGAGCGAGGCAGTGGGCTGAGGCTGGGTTGGGTCCGCCTCCCTCTGCCCTCCAGTCTCTCTGCCAAGGGACTTCCGCCTCCACACATCTATTTCCTCCTTTGCAAACGCACTCCCCAACTTACCCCGGTGTCCCCATCTTTCCCTCCCTCCTCCAGGCAGGGCCTTTCCCTGCTCTCCTGTCAGCCCTGCTCTCCTGTCAGCCCTGCTCCCCTGTCAGCCCTGCTCTCCTGTCAGCCCTGCTCTCCTGTCAGCCCTGCTCCCCTGTCAGCCCTGCTCTCCTGTCAGCCCTGCTGCTCCCCTGTCAGCCCTGCTCCTCCCCTGTCAGCCCTGCTCCGCTGTCAGCCCTGCTCCCCTGTCAGCCCTGCTCTCCTGTCAGCCCTGCTCCCCTGTCAGCCCTGCTCTGCTGTCAGCCCTGCTCCCCTGTCAGCCCTGCTCTCCTGTCAGCCCTGCTCTCCTGTCAGCCCTGCCCCCTGTCAGCCCTGCTCCCCTGTCAGCCCTGCTCTCCTGTCAGCCCTGCTCCCCTGTCAGCCCTGCTCCCCTGTCAGCCCTGCTCTCCTGTCAGCCCTGCTCTCCTGTCAGCCCTGCTCCCCTGTCAGCCCTGCTCTCCTGTCAGCCCTGCTCCCCTGTCAGCCCTGCTCCGCTGTCAGCCCTGCTCTCCTGTCAGCCCTGCTCCCCTGTCAGCCCTGCTCCCCTGTCAGCCCGGCTCTGGTCTTCCTGGGCCCAGGTCAAGCCCCTCCCCTGAAGGCTGTGTCTCTGCCCCTTTCAGGCTGTGTCTGAAGGAGAGGATTTCCCACAGACTGACTTGAAAAAGAAAGAAAAATAGGAATGTAAGGCCAGGATTTTGCAGGCCCAGGGTTAGTTTATTTCCTTACCAAGTTCAGCTTTCTGTTGGCTTATTACTGAATAATCTCTTCGTTAATAGCCTCCTTTCCTGGATAAGGAGGCCACACTATCGACTACTTTCTAAGTATAACGGTGTGTGTATGTGTGGGTGTGTGTGTGTGCGTGTGTTTTGGGGAATGGGGGTGCAGCCAACTTTAATGTTATTCTGAACTGGTAGACATAGAGCAACCTATGCAAATAGGACGCAATTCCTTCTTTTCCTGAGTGAGTAGGGGGCAGGGAAAAGCACGATCAGCTCCAACATAGAGATAAATCTCCCTAGGCCACCGCCCACCATCTTAGCTAAATAATAGCTTTAGGAGGGGGAGAAACAAAGCCCAGGAGAATCAACCCTGCAAAGCCCTGATGATTCACTTCCTAGAAGTTAAGCTGCTTTTAGACTAGATCAGTGTAGTGGAATTAAGGGACCAACACTGGATTCAGGTCTGAATTCGTGTCACTTCTTATTTATTAGATGACCTTGAACAAGTCACTTGATATATCTGAGCCTGTTGCTTTACTGATAAAATGATTGTGATCATTTCTACACCACAGGGTGAGCCTAAGGACTAAATGGGGCAGAATATTTAGTTCAATCGTTTCCATTTAGCTAGCCTAGCTGAATTCTCTTAGTCCTTTAGAATACAAAACTCAAGTTACTCCAATGTGTTTTTCTTCGTTTCCTACTTCAGTTCATGTCCAGGTCCTCAGTTAACTATAGCCCTGGAGTCACTATTCCAGCTCCTCCGTCCACATCTCTTTTCTGTCTCCTGCCCATCACCACCACATGGCTCACTTCATGCCGGTGAGCAAAGCAGAAGCTGCACCTACCACCCAAGCCAGTGGGCCCTGCTGCCCTCCCTGGCCATCACAAGTGGGGGGCCAGGCTTCCTCCAAGGAGACGAAGGGGTGACTCATTAGGAAGAGGGGACCAGGCCCAAGTGTCTCAACTCAACAAACACCCCATGCCTCCTGGCCTAATTCCTACTCCCATGGAAGCATCAATTCCCTGACATTCTGACCCGACACCTGTCCTAACTAGCCAGGTCTAATAACATCCAGGTCAGATAACATCCGTGCTAAAGGGTGTCACCCCCCCACCCCGCCCGGACACACCAGCTGCACACTACGTGCCTGGCCTGGGGGCGGCACCTTGACTACTCTCTCCAGTCCTGGTGCCTGTGCTGTGGGGCTGCCCCGTCACCCCTAGGCTAGTCATTGTCCCCTCTGTCTGAGTCGCCCTCCTAGGCAGTCAGGTTGAGTGTGGGCAGGGGCAGGAAGGAGGCAGTTCCCCTGAGTGAGCACACACTGGTTGAATTAAAAGAACGAGGAAGAAGACGCATCATGGCACAGAGGTCTGGAACCTAGATTATGAATCCCAACTACACCAGAAAGTATTTCCAGAGGACTCTTACCCATCATCCTGCAAACTTAGGTTAAACCCGGCCTTACACTGGACCAGATTCAAGCACAGTCTTGGCCCACAAAAGCAATGAGATTCATGGGGGAGCCTGGGTCAAAAGCCCAGATTTTCTCATATTTGGTGAGCAAGAGGACATTTTTGAAATTCACCTTTTCATGGTTCGGAGGGTAGTAGCATTTGCTGAAGAGAGTGTCTCTTCTTGGATTAAATGTTAGCTCTTTAAAAATCTGTTTTAAAAATCAAATTAGGGCTTCCCTGGTAGCACAGTGGTTGAGAGTCCGCCTGCCAATGCAGGGGACGCGGGTTCGTGCCCCGGTCCGGGAAGATCCCACATGCCGCAGAGTGGCTGGGCCCGTGAGCCATGGCTGCTGAGCCTGCACCTCCGGAGGCTATGCTCCGCAACGGGAGAGACCACAGCAGTGAGAGGCCCGCGTACCGCAAAAAAAAAAAAAAAAAAAAAAAAATGTTGTTAAGTATGGAGAATAATCTAATTTTTAATTTTTTGAGCAATTGCCATATTGTTTTCCACATTGGCTGCATCATTTTACATTCCCACCAAGAGTGCACAAGGGTTCCAATTTCTCTACCTCCTCACCAACATTTGTTATTTTATTTTTTTTTAGAAAATAATAACCGTTGTGGCTTTGATGTACATTTCCATCATTAACTTTTATAGGAGTATTTTAATAGGTGGACGATGTAGAGTTTGGAATAAAACTGATACTGTTATCTGCTGCATATCACATAACCCTACTTAGTGAAAAAGGTTGAAAAAGTTCAACTAGAGACCAGATTCATTTCTTGGTTTTTTGGGGGGTTTTTTTTTGTTTGTTTTTTTGAGATACGCGGGCCTCTCACTGTTGTGGCCTCTCCCATTGTGGAGCACAGGCTCCGGACCCGCAGGCTCAGCGGCCATGGCTCACAGGCCCAGCCGCTCCACGGCATTTGGGATCCTCCCGGACCGGGGCACGAACCCGTGTCCCCTGCATCAGCAGGCGGACTCTCAACCACTGCGCCACCAGGGAAGCCCAGAGACCAGATTCATTTGAGGTGGGACATTGAAACGGAGGTGACGTGACTTTAGTGCACGGCCTTTGGAGCCAGACACGCCACGGTGGATCCTCCCTGCCACAGCCTAGCTGTGTAACTGAGCAAGTTGCTTTTTCAGCAAGCTTTACCTCCCTCATCTGTAAAATGGGGATTCATTCTGTGGTAGGATATTGTGAGTCTTAAATGGGAATTCATGGCAGATCTAGCGCAGTGCTTGGCACGTCGTGATCCTCAATAAATGGTAGCTGTTAGGATGCCTGTGAGCTTTGCTCCAGGGGTTTCCAAGACCCCACCCCGTACCCCCCATCCAAAAGCTCCACCACTGTGTTGCTTCAGGAGACCCAGCAGAGGTGCCGCTGTCCTCTCCCTGCCTGTGCCTGATGGGAAGCTTATCTTGGCTCAGCGCCGTGCGGTGCAGGGAGATTAGACAGGTTGGTGGCTGGGCCTGGCAGATGCACATTTTTAAAAACCTGCAGAATCACATTTAGGGTGGGTTGACACAACCCAAAGTGGCAAGAAAATGTTCCAGGAAGTATGGGGACAGGATGAGGTCATGGAGAGAGTGTGGACAGGGGGCCAAGATGCCTGGGTTCTACACTCAGCGCTGGTCCTGACGCACTTTGCCTTCATCTGTCTCGTCCCACACAAAGCAGAAGTGCAAGTCCTTACAAGGCCCACAAGGCTCATGGGGTTTAAGCCGGTCAGTTCCCCACCTGTCTTCCTTGCCCTTGAAGATGTGGGAGAGGCACATGACCTTGGTAATTTCTAGTTTCTTGACCCATTCAGGAATGGCAACCAACTCAAACCTTCCTAAGGAAGCCCGATTTCAGGCTGATCGTGGGGGGCAGGGGGAGGGCGAAGAGAAGCTCTGACTTTTGCTGCATTTGGAACTTGGAGAATTAAGCCTGAGGCTCTTGGGAGCACAGAGTGGGAAGTGGAATCAACGTAGAGGAAAGCAGAACAGACATGGAGAGGGAGACTGTTAGTTAGAACTCTTTTGGCTGCAAGTGATGGACACTTAAGCATAAAGGGTGTTACTGGTTTATATGCCTGAACAGTTGGAAGTAGACGGACGTCCCGCCATGTCTGCCCCCAGCACGTGCGGCGCCATCACCTTGGCCCCCGCCTTTGTCCTCCACCCCGTCTCTGGGGAGGTCATTTGGCTGTGCTCCTGCCCACCCCCGTCGGCTTAATACCTGAACATCTTCCTATGGGTGGCAGCCCCACCTTTCTCTCCCCCCTGCCCCTCCTAAGACAAGGATGTGTGGGCGAGACCCTCCAGCTCTGCTTTGACACAGGAAACTATTCAAGGAGAGCTCAAAACAGTGCAGGAAAGGTCTAAACACCACTTAATGTTAGCTTGAATAGAAAAAAAATTCAACTGATATTTAGTTCTTTAAAATCTGAACTTTTGGGCTTCCCTGGTGGCGCAGTGGTTGAGAGTCCGCCTGCCGATGCAGGGGACACGGGTTCGTGCCCCGGTCCAGGAAGATCCCACATGCCACGGAGCAGCTGGGCCCGTGAGCCATGGCCCCTGAGCCTGCGCGTCCGGAGCCTGTGCTCCGCAACGGGAGAGGCCACAACGGTGAGAGGCCCGCGTACCGCAAAAAATAAAAAATTAAAAAAAAATAAAGATTAAAAAAAAAATAGAATAAAGATAAAAAAAAAAAAATCTGAACTTTTTCGGAATTCCCTGGCTTTCCAGTGGTTAGGACTCCACGCTTTCACTACCAAAGGCTCAGGTTCGATCTTTGATTGGGGAACTAAGATCCCGCAAGCCGTGTGGCATGGCCAAAAAAATAAATTTTAAAAAATCTGAACCTTTTCCTTACTTCCTTATAAAAAGAGCCTAGTGATTAAAATAGGGGTCAACAGCAAAAGTCATCTCTTTGGTATTTAGACAATGTTCCCTTAAAAAAGGTATATACACACATATGTAAAATCATACATACATATGGTACATAAAAAACAAAACCTTAAAAACCATGTGTTCTTAAGTATTTAAGACATTTTATTGCACATGTATTTAAATTCCTATAAGGGGTTTAAGCCGTATTCACAGACATATCATAACTGACTCACGCAGTTGCTGTAGTTCACCACCCTTCCCCCACCCTGCCCTGTCCGGGGAGGGTGCCCTGAGTGGGTGGCAGCTGAGAGCTTCCCTGGGTCTGGCTTTCAGGGGTTTGGCCGATGGGAGCATCACGGGACACTGGAAGAAGGGAGGAGCCGGGTGGGGTAGTTGTCTCCCTGGCTCTCTCCCTCAAGGATCACCACAGGCTGTTGACCTCGACCGAGGTCCCAGCTCCTGTTGGGCAGCCTTCCCTGCAGGCCCAAACCTGAGTCTGGTAGCTGCACTGTCCCCCTCCCCTGCAGAGGTCGGGGTGGAAGGGCACCTGCTGTTCCCAGCCCTGGGCTCCCGCTCTGGCATCACCTCCCGCCACAAAGGATTCCCTTACTCAACTCTTCTCAGATGAACCCACTGGAGCGTGCCAGCTGTTTCCCGCCCGGGCACTGGCTGATAGCCCCAGGGTTTCAACTCACTTCTTCACTAACTTCTCTACCTGTTTAGACGCCTTTCCAGAGTTACAATAATCTTACAAGAGCAAACTTAGAAGAAGTGTTTCCTCACACGAGCAGGTCCAGATTGTGAGTTGACACCGGTGGGGATGGGAAGTGGTCTCTGCTTGCGGTGATCCAGACCCTGCTGAGCCTCGGGGATTGTTTTATGGGGTCAGCATGACGTATTTTCCCTTTGGAATGGTAACATCCCGAGCTGGCCACTCTCCCCAGTTTGCTGGGCCCTACACACTGGGCTTTTCATCCCTCCTTAAAGGATCACCCAGAGGTCACCCTCCAATCACTCACGAGTCCCACTATTCTCCCTCTTTCCATATTTGAACCTCCTCCTGCCTTTCCGTTGCCGGTGCTGCATCCTGCTCAGGCCCTGGGCTGTGGCAGGAGCTTCCCAAGGCTTCCCACTCTGGCCCCTCCGCTCCATGTGCCTCGCAGGACCAGTGTGATCCAGCTCATTGAAACATCAGCCCTCTCCTCAAACCCACCCGCCCCAGCTCCAGGTGCAGTCCCGCAGTTTACCTTGGCCCTGAGCCCGTTGCAGCCACCTGAGGCCGCAGCCCCCCGCTCCGCCTTCTGCTCCAGCACCGTGGACCCACTTGTCCTGTGCTCACCACCCAGCTCTGCCTGGAGGCCCTCGCGCACGCCTCCCCACTTCCTCCTCGAGTTTCCCACCTGTTTTCAAGCACACAGCTCAGGCACCATTTCTAGGGAGCCGCCCCTGGTCCCCCTCTTACCTGTGGAGGGCTCTTGTCCTGCCCACCTCAGTTCCTGCTGAGGAACTGAGCAGGACTGAGGAGTTGGGAGCCAGACTCTCCAATTTTCCTATCGGTTCCACTCTCCATCTCATGAATTATTTTCTGCTTGCGGGGTGTAGTTGCTGGCAACCCACAGCCCTGACGCACACTCACTGGAACAAGCCACCACAATGCTCCCAGGAGACCCCATTGGTTGCATCCCAACCCTCTTCTTAAGGGTCTGTCCCCCACTCTAGACCATGAGAGCCTTAGATCTTGGGTGTGCATCCTCTGGGCTGCATCCATCTGCCAGCCCAGATGCTCAGTGTTTGGAGAATTAACTCATTCTGTAGCCTTGGCCATCAACAATCCTGAGCTAGAGCCCTATCTGCTGCGGCCTTTCTCTGACTGGGTTTCACTCACGCCAGGGGCTCGGCAAGGGCATTAGAGCAGCTCATCCATTAGAGCAGCTCTCTTTCTTCCTTCAGACTTTGGTTCAAGGAATTCCAAATACAGTGTCATTGTCTGGATGCCACAAGCAGGAATAATAGCTTTGACTTCAGCCCCTGGGCTACTCCTCATACCTGAGGAAGCAAAACCACTTAATAACCCAGTGTTATTTGTTTACCTTTGGGTCCCTTGTATGGGTTGCTTCAACTGCATCTATTTCCAGTGGCTTGTTTTGAGCTTTCTGTCCAAGGAAGAAACAGATCCATCTATCGGCCCCTGGTTACATCGCTGCTGTGTTTAATGACCCAGCGCCCTGAGATTTCAGCTGACTGTCAGAGCTGCCTGGCAAAGGAAGAAGAGACCCCCCTGACAGTGAACCTGGACAGTCCATCCTGCTTTCAGGGTGACCCCTTGGTCACCTTTGTCTGAGACGCTGCTCCTAAGCCTTAGGAGAATGGCTCTTTGGGGCAGCTTGCATGGGGCCAGGGCTGAATTTCAGAAGCACCAAGGACAGCTGCCAACCTGATTGGCCTTCCAGGGTCCCCACAAGGCCACGGGGACTCTATTTCCCCCTCTGAACACTCGTCCCTGAGAGATGTTCCTTGACAAATGATGCTGGGAAATGTTACCTCCTCATCACCCTCCTGGAGGTCACATCAGCAGATCAAAGGCCTGAGAATCCTGCAGGAAAGAACTCCATTAACCTCAGTGGCTGGGACTAAAATTGGTGTCCTGTACCCTGGGCTCCTGGCCCACCACCTGGCCTTCATCCTCCGGATCTTCCTCAGCTGTAGGAGGAGGTGTGGGAAGAAGACCCCACTCCACTCCCCCTGGCCTTTCCAGGAAGACGGAGAAACCATTCAAGCTCAACTTCTTTTTTCCAGCACCGTGGATGCATTAAGAGAGAAAAAGCATTTGAACCAAAAGAGTTATAAACATACACATATATGTGTGCGCATGTGTGTATATATGTATGTATATGTGTGTATGTATATGTGTGTGTGTATATATGTATATATATGCACCCTTCATTCCACTGAAAGCCCATCTCCCACTCTGGGACCTCCAACGTGTCCAGTCATCCTTGACCAGTGGTAGAGCTGATGATCCCTCACACTGACTGAGCTCAGGCTGTGAGGTGTGTGTGCCCCATCTCTTGGTTCAGGTCCCAACCCTTATCGCCTTTAAACAATCGCAGAGCACACTCCTCAGCCCATAACAGTGTTCCAGAGGTCGAATGGAACGCTGTGTTGTGTTTTCATCTTTGGGAGTATACATCTTATGGATCTTTGTATTTCCTACTGCCCTGAGCACAGTGCCTTGCCCCTGCTAGCACCTGATAGATACTCATTTAGTTCAGTGCGGTTGAAGGAACAAGCCAGCGGTGGTGTGAATTTGGGGGATGGGGCACGTCTCCTAAGCCCTCCTCAAATAAACATACAACTCAAATCAAACAGTGCATTTTCCAAAGGGCATCGGTCAAGGCCCAGAGCCACTCCAAGTCCCTCCACGTGAGGGCAGGCAGGTGCCCCTCAGCCCCTCCCATATAGAGGTTCTGGGAGCCCATACTCTGCTGGAACTGGGATTGTTGTCCTGGAAAACGTTTACCACTAGTGGTCAGCAGGGGGTGCACTTAGCCTTTGTGACAGGAATGAGTTCTTACCCTCGAGGCTGGGAGCCAAACAGAAGGCGGCCTCACTGCCCTCCAGGAACTGAGAGAGCGACTGTGTTATGAAATATGACAGAAAGAAAGCGACACTGGAGAAGGGAGCTCGGGCCACACAGGCCGAGGCCGAGAGCAGCGGCACAGTTGTTCATTATAGAGACACCAGGCTGCGTGTTTACTACAAAGGAGACATTTTAATGCATAAAATAGTTATTGATACAGTCATAGTCAAGATGAGCATCAAAGGGGGCGTGATTTTGGAAGCAGGCAGACCTGTGTTGAATTCCTCTTCCCCATCGGCTGGTGCGACCCTGGGAAGCTGTGTACTCAGTGTAACAGCCACCTGGCTAAGGCGCTTCGTCCACGCGCGTTGTTCAGTCCTTAGGGCAGGACTTGGAGGAGGGCCGTGGTGTAAGGCACATGCCAGCTGTGTGACGCTGGGCGAGGTATTTACAGCCTCTCCAGGCCTCAGCTTGCTCAGCCTGAAGAATGGCATTTAGACTGTGTCATCGCTAAGGGTCCTTTGAGCTCTGTTCCACTCTGCTTTCTAATCCTATTGATGAGTCCAGAGCCAGAAGGTAAAACCAGGTTGTGCAGTGCGTAAGAAATAAGTCCTGGGGCTTCCCTGGTGGCGCAGTGGTTGAGAGTCCGCCTGCCGATGCAGGGGACACGGGTCCGTGCCCCGGTCCGGGAAGATCCCACGTGCCACGGAGCGGCTGGGCCCATGAGCCGTGGCCGCTGGGCCTGCGCGTCCGGAGCCTGTGTTCCGTAACGGGAGAGGCCACAACAGTGAGAGGCCCGCGTACCGCCAAAAAAAAAAAAAAAAAAAAGAAGTCCTACCTGTCACCACTGCCCTGGACGGTGTGTCCCCAATAAATGTTCACTGAACTGATATCAGCCTCTAGCTGATTATACATCCTCAGTTCAATTACCAAACTTTCCTCACGAGCTCTAGGGAATAATTATCTTTTTCCTTTCATTCTCTGGAAAAATGTATTTTGGATTTTAAACAGTTGCCTTTTACAAATGCATTATGAGCTCACATTCTTTGAGTGCTTGTTATGGGCTAGACGCTGTTCTGTGCTGATAGCTTGACAGGCATTACCACATTTTATTTTATTTTTATAAATTTATTTATTTATTATTTTATTTTATTTATTTTTGTCTCTGTTGGGTCTTCGTTGCTGCATGCAGGCTTTCTCTAGTTGCAGCGAGTAGGGGCTACTCTTCGTTGCAGTGACCAGGATTCTCATTGCGGTGGCTTCTCTTGTTGGGGAATGCGGGCTCTAGGCATGCGGGCTTCAGTAGTTGTGGCTCGCGGGCTCTAGAGCGCAGGCTCAGTAGTTGTGGTGCATGGGCTTAGTTGCTCCGTGGCATGTGGGATCTTCCCAGGGCTTGAACCCGTGTCCCCTGCATTGGCAGGTGGATTCTTAACCACTGCGCCACCAAGGAAGCCTACCACATTTAATTTTATTCACTTCTCACAACAACACGATGAGGCAGGTGTTATTAATACCCATTCGACAGATGAGGAAACTGAGGCACAGTGAGATTAAGCTACACAGATGGTGCAGACCAGATTCACACCTGAGTGTCTCCATTTCCAAGGTGCCACTGCTCCATAAAGCTAACACTTGAGAACAGACCCCATTTCTGTGTTGGCCTTGGCTGGACGGTGTGCCTGTGACATTTTTCTGCTCTGGAAAAGGAAACACAGCAGAACAGTTCTGTGGACAATTTGCCCATGCTTATCCCTGGAGAGAAAAAGTGGCTGTCACATACCCCTTCTCTCACACTAATCACTGACTCAACAAATAGTTACCAAGGGCCAAGTACTATTCTAGATGCTGGGGTCATCACCGGGAACAACAGTAGGGGGAGCTGTGTGCAGTATGGAAACAGAAAAATCCCGTCCCTGGGAGCTGTATTCTAGCAGGAGGAAAACTGAAGAAAATTATCAACATGATTAATAAGTATATCAAACTTACGTTAGAAGGAGAACGGGCTATGGAAAGAAAATAGAGCAAAATAAAGAGCTGAAGTGTAAGAGGGGAGATCTAATTTAAAATAAGCCTCCCTGCAATGATAGGGAGACTGGGGGCAGGTGTGAGCCGTGCAGATTTCTGGAAGAATGACGCAGACACAGTCAGTGGAAAGGTGCGTGTGTGTCTGGTTGAGGCCGAGCAAGGACTCCAGCGAGGCTGGAGCGAGATAAGGAAGGGCAATGGAGGTAGTCCAAAGTGGCCAGATTCTAGATATGTAGTTGGAAGGCAGAACAAAGGGAATCTCTGGTGGTCTGAACGTGGGATGTGAGAGAGGAGGAGTCAAGGAGGACCCCAAGTGACTGAGTGGCTGGAATGATAAAGAATTTAGAATGGTGCTGTAGCATCAAGAAGAGGCCAGCTGCTCTCTTCTCTGTAGCCCATGGCCTCTGTGGACCTTTGCCCAGTGGTCCGGGTGGCATGCCTGTGCCAGAGTTATAGGGGTCAAGACAGAAGGCAGTATGACAAAACTATTTTACAGTGTACCAAGATATGGAAGCCAGCACCTCCTTTTATTTCCATGAAGGAAAATACACAATGCTTTAAACTTTTTATTTTGAAATACTTTTAGGCTTATAGAAGATAGTACAGAGTTTCCATACTGCACACAGCTCCGCCTACTGTTAACACATGGCATAACCACAGTACAGCTACAAAAATAAGACATTAGGGCTTCCCTGGTGGCGCAGTGGTTGAGAGTCCGCCTGCCGATGCGGGGGACACGGGTTCGTGCCCCAGTCCGGGAAGATCCCACATGCCGCGGAGCGGCTGGGCCCGTGAGCCATGGCTGCTGAGCCTGCGCGTCCAGAGCCTGTGCTCCGCAACGGGAGAGGCCACAACAGTGAGAGGCCCGCGTACTGCAAAAAAAAAAAAAAAAAAAAGACATTAACGTTGGTGCAATACTACTAAAAACTGCAGACTTTACTCACGTTTCCCGAGTTTTCCCCCTACTGTTGTTTTTGTGATACAGGATCCCTCCCTGTGTTTTGTTGTCATGTCTCCTTACTCTCCTCCAATCTGAGACAGTTTCTCGGTCTCTTTGGCAATTGCCAGGCATCTCTCTCCTTTCTTCTTGGGCCCCAGGTCTGGGCAGGAGTCTGGGGCCGGGGTGAAGCTCTGGCTGCCCACCCAGGGAGCCTGCCCAAGAGAGGAGCAGCCCAAGTTGTGTCTCTCCCTGGCCTGGGCCACTGCATTGGTCCACAGCTCACTGGAGCTCCTAGCCCAGGGACCACCGATCCCTGGTCACCACGGCCACTTCTGATCAACAGAGCTGGGCCTGAGAGGCAGCAAAACGTCCCCCTTGTGTTGCCTGTTTCCCCAACAGAGCACAGATGGTTAAGGAAAGGGTGGGCCCTCCTGAACTCTGTCAGAATCAAAACACTGACTCTGAAATTTGCCCTGAAGCTGAAGAACACTGCAGCCAGTAAGGAGAGGCCCGTCTGCTTCTCCACGTCCCTCCCACCCTCCTCACCCCCTCGCACCCTTTCGCCCGACCAGGGACCCAGAGTTCCGCAGTGTGCAGCCAGAGAGTGAGCTCCTGGAGGCACAGTTTGGAGCTAAGGCCACAGGGATGCTGCTGGCACTGTTCAAGTCAGGAAGAGGCTGATGGCCCAGTTACCATGGCAACCAAAGTTTGCTTTCAGGGCAGCTGGTGTTCAGTACTTATTTGTTGTTTTTTTTGTGGGGGAGGGTTGCACTTTAAAATTTTTTATTTATTTTATTTTTGGCTGCGTTGGGTCTGCGTTGCTGCATGCGGCCTTTCTCTAGTTGCGGCGAGCGGGGGCCACTCCTCATTGCGGTGCATGGGCTTCTCATTGCGGTGTCTTCTCTTATTGTGGAGCACGGGCTCTAGGCGCACGGGCTCTAGGCTCGCGGGCTTCAGTAGTTGTGGCATGCGGGCTCAGTAGTTGTGGCGCACGGGCTTAGTTGCTCCGAGGCATGTGGGCTCTTCCTGGACCAGGGATCAAACCCCTTGTCCCCTGCATTGGCAGGTGGATTCTTAACCACTGCACCACCAGGGAAACTCCGTGGATAGCTCTTTTTGATCACTTACTTTGTGCCCTGTTCTTGTGTGTATGTGTTTTTAATTTATTTATTTTTGGCTGTGTTGGGTCTTTGATGCTGAGCGCAGGCTTTCTCTAGTCGCGTCCAGCGGGGGCTACTCTTCATTGAGGTGTGCAGGCTTCTCATTGCAGTGGCTTCTCTTGTTGCAGAGCACGGGCTCTAGGCGCGTGGGCTTCAGTAGTTGTGGCTCATGGGCTCAGTAGTTGTGGCGCACGGGCATAGTTGCTCCGCAGCATGTGGGATCTTCCTGGACCAGGGATCGAACCCGTGTCCCCTGCATTGGCAGGCAGATTCTTAACCACGGCACCACCAGGGAAGCCCTGCTCCTCTTTCAAAACCCAGCTCTGGTGTTTTCTCCATGATACTTTATTGACCTCTCCTAGACTTCTTTTTTTTTGTGTGGTACGCGGGTCTCTCACTGTTGTGACCTCTCCTGTTGCGGAGCACAGGCTCCAGACGCACAGGCTCAGCGGCCATGGCTCACGGGCCCAGCCGCTCTGCAGCATGTGGGATCTTCCCGGACCAGGGCACGAACCCGTGTCCCCTGCATCGGCAGGCAGACTCTCAACCACTGCGCCACCTGGGAAGCCCTCTCCTAGAATTCTTAACTCACATAAGTTGTTTTTCGTCTGATTTTGTACCTATTTCACATTTCTCTCTTTATTTTAATTGTTCAACAGAGCTGTCTCTCTTGCTGGTCCCTGAGTTCCTGGAAGGCAGGGATCATGGATCAGTTATCTGTATATTCCCCAAATTTCCCATATGGTAAGTGCTTTGCAAATGTTTGTAGAGTTGAATTAAATTGCATCTACATACAAGGGGTGTACCCTTGTTCAAACAGATTGGATTTCTTTTCTGATGATTTTATTTTGGTATAAGTTTGCTTTCAGTTTAAATAATCAAAACATATTTGGATAAGTATTCTTGAGTGGATCAAAAATAACTTTTAATATATTCCTAGTGTTGATACTTGCAAAAAATTGAAAAGATTTTTATTTGTATAAAAAAGATTTTTATTTGTATCCAAATAAGGAAGGGAAATGCTCTTAATATTTTATCTGTAAGGAAAAAATACAATCTAGAAGTAGAAAAGTAAAGGTGACTTTCAGATCTAGTTTCTGGTTCATACACAAGAAGGAATTTAAACATTGGGAAGGCTGATTTGTCTAGAAGAACCTTTTTACTTTGGGTTTCGTAACTCAGCAATCTCACCTGGGGGCCCAAGTGAGCATACTGAGTTATGTGTGAAGGCAGAAATAAGTTACTAAAAGTTGTAGGTGGTTAATATTAACTTCCTTTTCTTTCATGAATAAAGCCTATCATCCAGGACTAATGGGTGAAACCCAGAGGAATTTCAACCAAACCAGGGCTCCACACACTTTCTGTAAAGGGCCAGATGGTACATGTTTTAGGCTTCATAGGACCAATGGTCTCCAGGGGTTGAACCCTCACCCTTGGCAGTGAAAGTGCACAGTCCTAACCACTGGACCTCCAGGGAACTCCTTTTTTTTTTTTTTTTTTTTTTGACAAATGGTCTCTGAAGCAACTACTCAAACCTTCATACACTAGAAGTGTTAACTTTCTGAGAAATGTAGGAAAGCAAATTTGCTTCTTTTATTACTCAGAGATTTTATGTGGCTTATTGTATTAGTAAGGGTTCTCAGAGAAATAGAAGCAATAGGATACATACAGAGATGTATATAAGAGGAGACTTATCCCAGGCATTGGCTTACAGGGTTAGAGAGGCTGAGAAGTCCCACAGTCTGCCATCTGCTGGCTGGAGACCCAGGAAAGCCGGTGATGTAATCCAGTCTGAGTATAAGGCCTGAGAATGAGGATGGCTGACGTCCAAGGGCAGGAGAAGACTACGTTGCAGCTCAAGCAGAGAGCGAGAATCCTCCCTTCTCCAACTCTTTGTTCTCTTCAGGCCCTCAGCCGCGTTGGTGAGGTGTGTGAGGGCCTCTGCTTTACTGAGTCCAGAATCAAATGCTAATCTCTTCTGGAAACACCCTCCCAGACACACCCAGAAATAATGCTGTGCCAGTAATCTGGGCATCCCTTAGCTCTGCAAGTTGACACATAAAATTAACCACACATCTACCATTAAAGTAACTTTTACTAAAAAAAAAAAAGAATATATTTAAGACTAACCTTATTATTCAACTTATTCATGTTTAAAATACCCAGTGAGATAGAGTAGGGTGGTCTTTGAAAACTGCAAACCTGACTCTCTGACTCTCCAGGGCCCCGTGTGGTTCACAGAATCGAGTGTCACTGTCTTTACCGTGGAGTATCAGCGAGGGTAGGCTGGATTATACCACAGTAGGAAACACACCCAGTAGAACTCGTTTGGGACAGCCAAGATTTAGTTCTTACCCAGGCTCCACGTCCATCATGAGTTGGCCCCTCAAGGACCCTGGCTGACTGAGCTGCCACCATCTTTAACACAGCCAGTCACTGAGGGACTCTTTCAGCAAGATTGATTGCTCTAGTTCAGAAGAGACACGCTCACTTTTGCTCATGAGTTATTGGCCAGAGATTGCTCCAGGACCACCCAGTCCCCAGGGGGGAAGTACATCCCTCCCACACATCCGGGAAGAAATGTTCACAAAGCAGCACTCAGGACCATCAGACGTGGTGTTCTAGATCTGTTATGGTATTTCTCCAGCTTCGTTTCCCATCTGTGACAGGACTAGTTTGTAAGAACATGATTAGGACTTTGTGTTTTGATCCTGTGTGTGTGTGTGTGTGTACAGGGATTGGGAGAAATTCTCTGGCATAGAGTGTAAAAAGGTTAGTTTAAAATGAAGCCGTTACCTTAATCACTGAACTACTTAAAGTTCTGGGTCAATAGTGTCAGAGGAACCAGTGGGGCCTTGGTGAGCCCATGCTGCCCTTTGTCTAGGGGGACACAGCTCTGCTCTACAGGGGCAGCTTGGTGAATGCAGCGTGGGTAGGCTGCAGCCTCGACTTGCTGTTTGGTCGGATACTTTTGTGCAGTGAGCAACCTGTGCAACCCTACATGTAGTGCGACCTACTCATCCAGTTGAAAGTCCCATGACCTGGGAATCCCCCCAGACCCAGGCAAGCAGGAATGGTTGGTCACCCTACCTGCATGGTAGCCCCGGGTACCGGGGTCGTAGTTCCTTATACCCAGAGGTCAGTTTGTCTAGTCTACTAGGTTTCTCATTTATCTGGGCACAGCTCGCATAATGAAAAGACCCTGGGTTTGAGTCCCAGCTCCGCTACTTTCTAGCTTTGAGCTCTTAGGTAGGTGCCCCGCTCTCCTGAGCCTCAGCTTTGCATCCGTAAAATGGAGGAGGTTGATATCCACATCAGAAGGATGTGCTGAGCGGCTCCTTCAGTGAGTCACAGGCTGTAAGGGAACCAGCGCAGCTTCTCAGGAAACGGTAGTTGAGGGCAGAGGGGAAGAAGGTACGTTCCAGAGGACAAGAGGTCCCTCCCGGCAGGAGGACTTGTGCAGACAGCTCGCAGGCATTCGTCAGGAACAGCTGTGAGCAGGCTGGGACTTTAACTCCACTTTACAAGTTAGAGAGCTGCGAACAAAAGGGTCGAGAGACTTGACGTTTAACCTGAGCTTTAAGCGGAGCCCTCTGTGCCATCAGCTGATTATCTCACTAGTTAATTCTTAGGTCTCCAGCAAGAAGTGGGACTGTAAGCATCTTCCCAGCTCTCTGGAAACGTAGGCTGTTTCTGTGCAGAACTGACCATCCACACAGGGCCGTTTCCACATTGCAGAGCTGCCATTCATGGTGAGGATGTTTGAGCTTAAAGTTGGACACTTCATGTATGTTACACACTCTTTTTTTTTTTTTTTTTGCGGTACGCGGGCGTCTCACTGTTGTGGCCTCTCCCGTTGCGGAGCACAGGCTCCGGACGCACAGGCTCAGCAGCCATGGCTCACGGGCCCAGCCGCTCCGCGGCATGTGGGATCTTCCCAGACCGGGGCACGAACCCGTGTCCCCTGCATCGGCAGGCGGACTCCCAAGCACTGCGCCACCAAGGAAGCCCTACACACTCTTTTTTAGCCAGTGGTATTGCAAAGGTTAACTTCTGTGATAAACAGAGCATGTTAATGGCCACATGTGCACAGGCTTCATCGCCCCCTCGTCACCATTGCCCTCTCCCCTCTCCCCTCCTGCTACACAATTTCCTCGGGGTGATAAATAACCCTAACCAAGCCTGGAATCTGAGTATGCTTTGAGTAGCCTCCAAATCTCCAACTCAAAACTGTGGGTTCGTGGCAGAACCCTCAGCCTGTGGCTTCTGTGCAGCGGCTCTGCAAGGAGAAGAGAAGGGGTTCATCAAGGCCAGCAGCCATGGATACTGTACTGCACAGTCACGATGCCTGCCCTGCCCACAGCCCCCGGGAAGGACAGTCTTTCCACACAAGCCATCACCACAGCTCAGTGGGCAGGTGTGAGCACCTGAACCTGGAGGAATGCAACTCCAGAGCGGCCAGCAAACACCCCGTCCACACAGAGCTCCCCACTCCAAGTAAAAACTCAGCAGGAAAAGTCTTAGTCACACAGTAGCAGAGTAAGCCACACCAGCAACCTGGTCCTCTCTCCTTACGCGTGGACGGGGTGGGGGAGGACACACTGTCCGTAGGAAGAGTCCCAGAGCCTCATCTGTCAGAAGGCTGACTCCCGTTTCCTCTCCAGCCCCTGACATCATAGCTTAGGTTGTCACTTCTCTTCCTGTTTCATCTGGCAGCTCTCTACTGTAGCTTTCCAGCTTCCAGAAGTGTGTTGAAATCTCTCATTTGTGATTTTCCCTCCTTCCCCATCCCTTTTTTCTTTTCTGAACTTCCTTTTTTAAACTTCAACATCTGCATTTGAGGGGGGTCTCAAGTAACAAGAGAAGCAAACTCTGCCTGATCTGTCATTTTGAACCAGAAGCCCGTAGATGGTTCTCTAAGCAGTGAGAACTGGTCAACTAATGGAGAGTCTGCATCACGAATCCCACTTTCCATCTTTGGTTCAAATGGAGTATAAGTCATCCATGTTTTACCGCATAGGGCCAGAATCTTTGACAATGTTATAGAATGGGCCAAATCAATCATGATGTAAACATGCCAACTCTGAGGACTTGAGGTACGTTATTTCTTTTCTTTTTTTTAATTTTTTTATTTTAGGCTGCATTGGGTCTTTGTTGCTGCGTGCGGGCTTTCTCTAGTAGTGGCGAGCAGGGGCATCTCATTGCGGTGGCTTCTCTTGTTGCAGAGCATGGGCTCTAGGTTCAGTAGTTGCAGCACGCAGGGCCTAGAGTGCAGGCTCAGTAATTGTGGTGCACAGGCTTAGTTGCTCCACAGCATGTGGGATCTTCCCGGACTGGGGCACGAACCCGTGTCCCCTGAATTGGCAGGCGGACTCTTAACCACTATGCCACCAGGGAAGTCCAAGGTACGTTATTTCTGAATAAATCTTGCAAAGGAGTTCTGTAACTCATTAATGGTCCTTAATGAATGGTGTTGACTCTCCTTTACAACTCCTCCCACCCCTCTCAGTGGTGAAGCTGTGAAACCAAATGCAAAAGCTTGGAACTTTGCAAGAAGACAATAGCAATTATATGAGACACTGCTCTCAGAAGGTATGAAGGTATCAGCAATAATTGATAGCACTGTGGCCCTCTCAGGTTACTGATTAAGCATTAAAAATAGAAACATGGCTTGCCTACCTTTCAAATGCTATCTCATTTCTCATCTGAATACAAACGCTATCCTTCCGCATATTCATAATGATGGGCACCTATACAATACCTCTCTCCTATGTAATAGCTAGTGATGGGTCAGGGATGGTGGGAAATCACAGAGGTTCTGAGCAGAGAGATCTAGAGGGTTCCTGAGGAAGGGCACTTGAGTGGGGCTTTGCAAGGGGGGCAGGGGTTGCCCGCCCACTGCAATGAGGGTGGTCCTCAGGCTGCGGTAAGGAAAGGACCTGCTTCATCTCCAGATGCCAGGCTAGCCCTGTTGCCGAGGGAAACATCACTCAGGACACAACTCCTGCCGGAAGTATCAACAACTTTCAACAACTATCAACAACTAGAACAACAACTAGTTCTCTCGCAAAGTTTTATTTATTCATTGCAGAATGTTCTTCTTTTCCAGGAGTTTAAGCAGACAGCTCCCACCCTGGGCCTCATCTTCCACCGCCCTCACCAGCCACCACCCCAGTCGCTGCATAAAGAAGTCCTTTAGCTGGAGAAGTGTGGCTGCCAGTATGGCTGCTTCCTTAAGAGGGATCAGACCCCATTTTCAAGGTCCCAATATTCCTGGGACTTTGCCAACCCTTTGGGACAAAGAGATTCTTGTTTATTTCTAGAGATGATCTTAGGTGGCATTGGTCACGTGGGAAAACTCAGGTTGTTTGCTTGTCATGGGAAGCTTCTAATAAAAGCAGTCTGGGTTTTTAGCACAAGTAGATGGAAGCCAGGTCCCCAAATGTAGCTGATTTTAAATGCACTCTCGGAGTGGAAAGGACAGAGGCTTTGGCAGTTACGCTCATTGAAGCTGAGGGAGCCAGACAAGTCTGGGGAAACAGGGCTGGAAGCAACAGCGGTCAGAAAAATCAGTTGCCCAGGGAGCTCTGGGTATATTTAAACTGAGGCACATGACGAGACTCTACTTAGGCAGTAGTAAAACATGTTTTCCTTTAAATGATTAAACTTAGTTGAACTTAGTACAAGAAAGATTTCTTTTCCCTGTGAATGTTTGTCTACCAGGTTTAAAGAGTTTCAAGATGAGATTTGTTTTCTTAAAAAGAAAACTTATATCAATAGCTTCCAAACTAGACACATCTGTGGAATCAGAACACCCAAATGACACCAAATAATGTATGTGGCCCATCTCCTGCATCTGGATGGTTAAGACAGCACATCAAAAAAATGCAAAAACAAAAATAAAGAGGAGTTACAAATACTTCCTTAGTCTCTTGATAATAAAACAAATGCATATAGACTTGAATTCCATGTTTATTCCATTGTCTTGGGCATCAAGCTTTCAATGCCTACTCCCGAAGTGATAAAATAGTAAAATTTCAAGTCTATGGTAGGGAAAGTTTAGCCAAAATCTCATTTTAACAATTATTCTGCAATCCCATCTGGATTCAGGTTAATGTCAAGATGTGAGTTAAACCCAGGATGTTTGAGTTGTCTTGCTTTGGAAAAGTTAGATTTTTTTAAGTAAGCGAGGAAGGGAGAGAAAGAAGTCAAGTCTTCAAATGCAAGCACAGCCAACAGTAACACCACCGGGTTTGAATTAGACAGCTTCGGCCTTTTTCTTATTTGGGGGTTGGTTCACTTAAAAATAATAAACGTTTTTCTTTCCTTTTTACTATCCAATGACCAAAAGCTAGAATTAATTATGATCAGTACCTACTGGCTTTTTCCTTGGGGAGAGAATGCTTTCTCTGTCTCCTTTCAAATTTTTTCTTTCCCCAAAGTAGTTACTTTTTTAATGAGGCTCGGCATTCAAGCACCAGATCTCCTTTGGGGCAGGAGGAGAGGGACGGGAACCCAGGGCCCACCACTGCCTGCTGCCGGCTCCCTTGCCTTGCGGAAAGGCTGCAGCGGGGAGTCCGGTCCGGGAGAATCGTCCCCTTCCCTCCGTCTGTCCTCTCTTAGGTCGCGCGAGGGAGCAGCGCAGAAATTGAAGGGTGGGAGGCCCGGCACCTTCATCATCTTACTCCATCCTCAGAGGTATTTTTACCGTCCGGCCCCTTCCCCCAACTTAACATGTGAGGAATAGGAGGCTGGGAGAGGTGAAGTCCCCATCGCGCTCTAAGCTCGGGAGGGGCCCGGCTGTGGAGTCACCTCCGCACTCATCACCACCCCACGCAGGCCGGTCTGGGCGTGTTGCAGGAACCCCCAGTGCTTTCAGTTCTTCCAGGCGGCGGGGACCCGGAGGGTCGGGGAGCCAGAGCCTGGAGGGCTGACCCCGCAAGGAGAGGCGGGGCCCGAGGCGGGCCGGAGGGAGGAGGAAGGAGTCGGAGGAGGAGGGGACGCCGCGCCCCAGTGCCCTCGCCATCCAGTGCCCGGATACCCGGCCGTCGCTCCCCGCCCCCGGCCGCCGGCTCCCCGAGAGCCCTCACCCGCGGCTCTCGGCCCCCACCTCCAGGCCGGGCTCAGCACCCCGGCTCCGGTCGCGCCCCCTCCCACGTTCCCCTGTCCCGGGATCTAGTTCCCCCACCGCGACACCACGCCCCACGTTCCGCACACCGGTGGCTTCGCCCCTCCCCCAGGCCCTGCTCGCGTCCCCGCCCCCAGTCGCGTCCCAGACCCGGGATCTCCCCCTCCTCCCCTCACGCCCGGCCCGGGTCCGCACCCCCGGCCCCGCACCCCCGGCCCGGCCGCGCCCCCTCCCGCGTCCCCACCCCCGGGCCGCTTTCTGGCGGCGCCACAGGCCTGCTTGGCGGGCGCGCCATGGGCAGCGGCAGCAGCCGAAGCAGCCGCGCCCTGAGGCGGCTGCGCAGCCCCGACAGCCGGCCGGCCGGGCCCGGCGGGACAGCCCCGGAGGGCGGGACGGGGCCGCCAGTCTCGGCGACGGCGGCGGCAGCCCGGGAGGAGTCCCGGGAGGCGGCGGCGGAGGCGGCGGAGGGGGCGGCCGGCCCCGGCCCCGGCCCCGCGGCGCCCCCCGACGGCGGGGACGAGACGCTGCGCCTGCTGGACCAGCTGCTGGCCGAGTCGGCGGCCTGGGGCCCCGGGGAGCTGGCCCCGCGGGGCCCGGCGCGGCCCCGACCCGCAGCCGGCGCCGGGAGCCCGGTGAGTGTCGGAGCCCGCGGAGCCGGTGGGGCAGCTGCGCCGATTCCTGCCCCGGAGCCCCCTCCCCGCCGGCCCGCACCCCGCGCCCTGTCCCTCCGGGGCCCCCGCCCTGTTGCCCTGTCCCCCAGCCCCCGCGGCCGTCCCGCCGCGCTCTCCCTGCTCGCCCTCTTCCCCTCTCTGCCTCCTCTGGGTGCTGGTCTCCCTGCCTCCAATTTGGGGGGTGACAGTGCTGTACTGGCAGCAGCCTTAAAGGGCAGGGAGACAGATACCCCTTAGCAGAAATGCCTCTCCTAGGCTTGCTTCTGGCCAGAGCTTGCCTTGTTTTCCTTTTGGAACTGTGGCTTCTTCCAGCCTAGGTAGGGGCTGGCCAGCGGGGCTGCTTTCTTCTCAGGTACCTCCCCCTTGGCCATTCCCCGGGCACTGTCGGAGGAGGATGCTAAGAGCTGGGACCGGTAGCCAAACAGTGTTTACAAAGGCCCCTCGCGTCAGACACATCAGGATCTTTGCCTTGTGGTCAAGCAATTTGCATACTACTGGCTATTTTTAAGACGCTGTGCAATTTCTTTTTGGCTTCCCTCTTCTCTCTTCCAGAACACTTGTAATAACATCCCCGCTGTTCTAGAAAAACAATAAAAGTGAGCACTCTCGTATGGGAACAGCCTTCACTCCAGCAGAGCTGAATGAACAAGATCTGTGATATCAGCTCCTGGGCTTGAGGAGGATGTCCAAGGCAGTTCCCCCCTTCCCCGGAGCCCTGCAGGCTTTGCTTAACAACTGCTGGGACCAGAGCGGGGTGTCTTCCGGGGCAGCCACCAAGCAGTGGAATCCTGGAAGCTCCTCAGTGAGGTGGGGAGGGGTGGGTGGAAAGGACTGGGTCAACCTGGACACTGCAGGGCCTTCCTCTCCTGTCCTCCTGCCCATCCCCTGCTACCCTCCCCAAACGAGCTGCAGCAAGTGGGACTCAATTATATAACAAGATTCCTTTAAGATTACATCAGAGTTCCATTATATAACCCTCAAAATGAATAAACAGTTGAGAAATTTTGGGGGAAGTTCTGAGACGGCACGGAAGCAATCTTTTAGGGATCAGTTGTCAAGTGCTTTGGAAACTTTAGAAGCGAAAATGAAAAGAAAACAGAGAGAATGGATTTCCCTCCCCCGTCCCCACCCCCATTCGCTGAGTATCACAGCAACTCCTAGGTTGCATGGACTGCCTTACTTATTTTTTCAGTCATTTCTCAGGTATTGCTTGAGCACCTACTGTGTGCCAGGCATCACTCTGGGTGCCAGAGATGAACACTGATGGCACGCAGTCCTTGCCCTCAGGAAGTTGACAGTGTAATGGGGGAGAGGGATCTGCAAACAAAAGGTAGAATACCTGTGGGCAGTCTGTAGAGCGAGTCCACAGGAGGAGCAATTGGTCCTCTGGAGAAGTCAGGTCAGCATCCCAGCAGGACAGCACTTGACCTGGATCTGGAAGGGTCTATGGCACTAGCCAGGCAAACAAGCAGCAAAGAGCATTTGGGCAGAGAGAAGCCTGCATGCAAAGGCAATAGCGGCCGGGGCATATGGTACCCAGGGTGTGGGTGGGCGCACTGTAGTTGAAGAGGTTGGGAAGGGTGAATGCCAGGCTACGGACATGTCACACTAGGAGTATTCCCTGCTGAGGAGCTTGGACTTTACCATAAAAGCCGTGGGTATCTTTGAAGGACTAAGGGGAGTGACATTTTGTGTCTTAGGAAGGTTGGACCAACAGCCACGGGGAGGATGAACCGGGCGGAGTAAGGACTAGGGGCAAGATGTCCAACTGGGGCTGCTTCGGTGGTCCAGACGGGCAGGTCCTGAGGGCAGCAGCGCAGTGAGAGGGCTGAAGGGGAGATGGAGTCGAGAGAGATTAGGAGGTAAAGTCAGCCAGCTGTGGTTGCTCTTTTGGATGTGGATTGTATGTATCTTCTGTACCATAGATGTTTCTTTTTTTTTTTTTTTTTTTTGTGGTACACGGGCCTCTCACCGCTGTGGCCTCTCCCGTTGCGGAGCACAGGCTCCGGACGCGCAGGCTCAGCGGCCATGGCTCACGGGCCCAGCCGCTCTGCGGCATGTGGGATCTTCCCGGACCGGGTCACGAACCTGTGTCCCCTGCATTGGCCGGCGGACTCTCAACCACCGCACCACCAGGGAAGCCCCATAGATGTTTCTTGAATGAATCCTAGAATCCTAGACTATTAGAGCTGCAAGGAGGCTCCTGAGTCCAGTTCATTCTCTTCAGGTCTGGGGAGATGAAGTAAAAAGGTTGAAGCCTCTTAACTTCCTGGCTCTAGAGGTCACAGGTAGAAGGCTAAGTGCCTGTACAGCCAAGTGTGGAGTCTATGCCGTTTTGCTTTACACTTTACACCCTTCAGCTGAGTCTCTGGCAGCTGTACATTTTACAAGACTCTGCGTTAACAAGACAACATTGGCCTGGGAACAAATGGGGATTTTGACGAGTCGGTATTGAAACCTATATGTAGAAGTTGGCCCTTCTTCAAAATGTTGGAAATGATGTTCCCATGGACAGAGAAAGCCTGACTGAGCATGTAAATAAACACTATTTTAAATTTCTCTGGAAGGAAGGAAGAAAAGCCTTCTTAGGTTCATAACTATCTAGCATTTTGGAGGAGAGAGGTATTCTCCATAAGAGAATGTCAAACTCAAGTGAAATTATCCCTTTAAGCACCCACATTTACAATTTTGACCGCTGTTGATTAGAATTTCTTAGAGACGAATTATGTGTATCTCTGAACCCTTATTCTGAATCTTATGTATTATTCTTGTCTATGTCCAAGAATAATTGTAGCTCATATTTCAGTGAGCACTTGGGTCTCAGACATGTATTAACTCATTTCATTTTTACCGTTATTATTATCGTCCATTTTTACAGCTGGGCAAGAGGAAACAGGCACAGATGAAAGTTAAGTGACTAAAGCCACGTGGTTATGGCAGAGCAGAGATCAGACCCCCCGACCTTGACAGTCAGACTCCTGCACCCTTCGTACGAAAATGGCCCTGGCAGCTGTGAGACTTGCTTGTTACTGCCTTTCTGTCCTTGGTCCAGCCTCAGTCTTAACAGCTGTCACTGTTTACCACTGTCAGTCTGTATGCAACCAGCCAAACTTCTCTGTATCCCTCGCCCAAATAGACACCTCTCTGAGCGGCCCCGGGTGGTAGAAACACAGAAGCATGCTCGCTGGCACTGAGCTTATAGGAGGAGCAGGACCCTCCAAGGTCAGGCCTGGGAGAGGTCTCCTCCCTGGCCTGACGAGTCATCTGTTCAGTGAATGAGCTTTGTGGCAATAATTTTAGTTGATCAAGTGCTCTTTTTTTGTCTTATTTCTTAATTCTTGGTTGTTTTCCTGATACAGTTTAGGTTGCTGGATAAGCATAAGGTATTGCTATATTCCATCTAAAACTTGAATTTTTAAAATTAGTTTCAAAGAAGGAGTTCAATCACCTATTTAAAAAGAACTCTTTAACCATGGAGTTTTTCAGCTTTTATCATGTATATGTTCTGAATCAAGGTAAATTTTTCCCTTACATTTTGGTTAGAAGCAACTTTCAGTTAAATATTTTTTTTTCTTGTCTGTGAACCATAATACTTTGTAATGAAACACTACGTAAGAGGATTTTCACTCTGGATTGTAAATTTGGGAAAAATTATGGGCAAATTTGAGGTAAGACACAAATGTGAAGGATACAGTAGTCTCTCTGCACTGGGGCTGTGTTACAAATCCCCATGTCCAAGAAACAGGATCTCAGGGAGAAAATGGGATGAATGAAGCCAAGGCCACTGGGGAACCCGTGACAGTCTGTGTGTGTCTGTGTGTGGATTTACATTCACTGAAATAAAACTACTGAGACACTTCCCCAAATAAAGAGCATTTCCGTGACATTCCTAGTTTTCAGTCCAGTTCCATAAACTCTTGGTACCAATACATGTCAGCTAGAAAGAAGTCTTTCCCTTCATGCAGTGTTAAGTTTGGGTGCGTGTCCACTGCAGAGATGTGCATGAGATGTTCGGTTTCCTATCAGATGACGTGCACAGTAGAGAAGGGGAAGGAGGATTACGTCCGTTGGGCACCTGCTCTGTGTTAAGGACTGCATTAGGTACTTCCTGGTCATTGTCCCACGTTCCCCTCTTCAAACAGCCTTTTAGATAAATAGTGCTTTCTATTTTACAAACAAGGCCATCTCAGTCCCAGGAGATTGATAACATACCCAAACCACACAGCCAGTAAGTGGGGGCAGCAGAGTTTGTAGCAGGCCTGCCGGGCTCAGCCCCTCCGTAGATAACCTGGGACGTTCCATGCCTTTTCCGTTTTCCAGATGTCCAAGTCACAAGGCAGATCCAGCGCTTCCAGCGCTCTGCTCACAGTGGCACTAATACCTGGCCCGTTTTTCTTTACTGTGCGATTCTTTTTTAACGTTCAGTAATCCCTAGCGTTCCCCAAGCAAACTCATCAAGAACCTGTATTTTGTCTGATAAAAGTACCACCCGTCTTGCCCTCATAATACCCCCTGAATGTTTTTTTCGGCAGCCTCCTTATTCATTCAGATGTTTATGTGCTTAGGGGTCATACAGTTTTTACTAAAAGTTGTGAGACTCCCAATTATTCACTTAGTACATCTGTCACCAGCATCCTTTTACTTGAGCATTTTCACGAGCCCCTGCGTGTAAGCAGGTTGCTGGTTGCACAGGGGCAGAAGCAGAAGAACAAAGAGGCAAAAGACTCAGAAAGAGTCCCCTCCCCATCCTGTATCAGTTTTGATTCCTGTGAAACAGGGCTTTGCAGTTCACTTGCAATCACTCGGAAATTGTTCAGATGTTGTAATACAGCCGCTGTTTATTCAGGCTATTCTAATAGTCGGCTTCTTACATCCATTGTTTTACTTAATCCTCATCAGAATAGGTACCTGCCAAATTGGTGTCGCCTCCCCCCAACTTCATGTCAGAGGGGACTGCACAAGGCTCAGAGAGGTGGTTAACTTGGCCAGTATCGTGCAGTTTGAAAGAGCCGGTCGGAGGCTTTCTGACTATACCTCTGTAGAGTACTGTGTGTACTAGAAGTTTAACGGAGTGAATTTGCCATCAGGAGGGATTCTCACTTGTTCCCTGATTCCTCTGGTGCTCAGTTTTTCTCTGAGATAGGTCTCCATGCCCCGGCTTCCGTGATTGCGTACAAGATGTGTTCCAGTCTCTAAAGATGTGTTCAGCCCAGAAAAGGTTATGCTTACTTTTAAGTGTCTGTTTTTGAAGTTAGAATAGGTAATATACATGCACATGAGAAAAAAAATGTTCTTGGTTGTTCTCTGCAATAAAAAACTTAAAATGATCTTACTCATGAGAGATGTGGGGTTTTTAAAAAAATATTTTATTCAGTTATTTATTTAGGCTGTGCCAGGTCTTAGTTGTGGCACGCGGGCTCATAGTTGTGGCACGTGGGCTTCTTAGTTGTGGCATGCACGCGGGATCTAGTTCCTTGACCAGGGATCGAACCCAGGCCCCCTGCACTGGGAGCGCAGAGTCTTACCTACTGGACCAGCAGGGAAGTCCCACATGAGAAGTTTTAAATGAAAAGATAAGCCCTATATTAGCTTCACTCTACGATTGTAAAGGAGTATATGCTCATTGCAGAAAAATTGGAAAACAGAAAAAATATATATTTAAAAAATATATAGAAAAGGAAATAAAGATTGCTCATAGGGCTTCCCTGGTGGTGCAGTGGTTAAGAATCCACCTGCCAACACAGGGGACACGGGTTTGATCCCTGGGCCTGGAAGATCCCACATGCCACGGAGCAACTAAGCCCGTGTGCCACAGCTACTGAGCCTGATCTCTAGAGCCCACAAGTCACAACTACTGAAGCCCACGCGCCTAGAGCCCGTGCTCCACAACAAGAGAAGCCACCGCAATGAGAAGCCCGCACACCACAGCAAAGAGTAGCCCCTGCTCGCCGCAACTAGAGAAAGTCCATGCGCAGCAACGAAGACCCAACGCAGCCAAAAATAAATTAAAAAAAAAATAAAGTTCCCTTAAAAAAAAAAAGAGCGTAGTGTAGATATACAATTTATAACATCCTTTTATTTAGCATTATAGTATAAGCATTTCTCCCATCATAATGTCTTCATAATTTGCCCACCATCCAGAGGTAGTGTTATTTAATTGATCTCTTATTGTGAGATATTCAGGCTGTTTCCAGGGAGGTTTTTTTGTTTGTTTATTTTTTGCCAATATTGAGAATCTTTTTTTTTTTGGCCATACCGCGTCGTGGCTTGCGTGACCTTAGTTCCCCGATCAGGGATTGAACCATGCCCCCTGCAATGGGAGCGTGTAGTCCTAACCACTGGGCCACCAGAGAATTCCTGTAATGTTGAGAATCTTAAGAAAATTGTATAGGCAAAGACCATATTGCATCATTAACAATTTAAAATGTTTCCCAATATACTCTTTAACTTATCAGCTGTCACCTGTTTTCATTTCTTTTGTTCTTTTTTTATTTTTAACATCTTTATTGGAGTATAATTGCTTTACAATGGTGTGTTAGTTTCTGCTTTATAACAAAGTGAATCAGTTATACATATACATATGTTCCCATATCTCTTCCCTCTTGTGTCTCCCTCCCTCCCACCCTCCCTATCCCATCCCTCTAGGTGGTCACAAAGCACTGAGCTGATCTCCCTGTGCTATGTGGCTGCTTCCCACTAGCTATCTATTTTACATTTGGTAGTGTATATATGTCCATGCCACTCTCTCACTTTGTCACAGCTTTTAAAGATATATATCATTGAATTATAACAGAGTCTTAAGATTTTTTTACGTAAACTATCTCATAAGCGGCTTTTCATGCGTTGCATAATATTCTTCATTATTATTTTAATGAATGCGAAGTATTTCATCAAGTTCACGTACTTTAATTCACTAAAGCATCTATTACTGTTCTAGACTAATTTTCAACTTGTTCCTGGGCAGTCTTAGGTGCCCAAGGCAGAATTCCTTTCCCAAAGTCAGAAGAACTTCAAAATCAACAGTATTTTAGTGAGATATTGAAACTGAAAATTATTTAGGGTGGGAGAATTATGTGTGAAAATCTAAGGGTTTGGATTTGTCTTGTATTAAGTTATTTAATCAAATTGTGATTTTAAAAAATGCAGCAGTATCTCTCTCAATCAGTGGTCTATTAATTAGAAAAATGTACCATCTAATATTGGTCTATCCATTCAACGTTTATTTTTTGACCACCTATGTGTGCCAGGTACTGTTCTAGGTGCTGGTTATATAAAGTGAACTAAACAGACAAAACCTTCACTAACCTTCGGTCATGGAAGTCCAACAGTGAACAAAATAAAGTATAAAGAACAAAAAAGCAGTAGGGGCTGGGGAGATCAGCAATGGGCCTGCTCTCAGCAGTTCAGAGCTGGGAGAGATAGGGTGGTGGCCTGGTGCCCGGGCAGAGAACAGTGAGCCTTGTGGCCACCGGAAGGCCTTGGCTTTTTTGCGGGGGTAGGGGGTGGGATCATACCGGTGCCCCCTGCATTGGGAGCGCAGAATCTTAACCACTGGACCACCAGGGAAGTCCAAGTCCTTGGCTTTTACTTTGAATGAGGTAGAGAAGGCTGGAGGAATTCTGAACAGCGGATGACATGATCTGGTTTGTTTTAAGGCTCACCCTGGCTGCCCTGTTGAAGACAGCCTGGGATGGGATGGAGGGGCCGAAGCTGGGAGCAGGGCTGGGAAGCTTTTGCAGTAATCCAAGTGAGAAGAGGGATTGGTTTGGACCAGAGTGGCAGTGAGTGAGCTGGGAAGGACTGGTTGGCATATGGACCTAGATTAGAAATAGAGACAGCCAGCTTACTAATGGATTGGCTGTGGGTTGTGTGAGAAAGGAGTCAGAGGACCCCGAAGTTTTTGGTTGAGCAGCTAGAAGGACATAGTTGGCATTAACTGACCTGGGAAGTGTGGAAGGGGCAGGGTTTGAATGTTGTGCATCAAGAAGCTGTTTTAGAATATGTTAAACTTGAGATGCATGCTAGACATCTACATAGAGATATCAACTGAAAAGATCTTTGTAAGAGTTTGGCATTCAGGGGAGAGGCTAGGTTTGGACTTATAAGTTTGGCAGCCATTAAAACAGAGAAGGGTTGAGATTAGATCGGACCACCAGTAATACTGAGGCCAGCTAACACCTGAGTGTGTGCCAGGCACTGCTCTGGGTGTTTATGTGTGTGACCTGTGTTCAGAGGTAGAGACGATGAGGGGACATCCTAAAGGGGAGAAAACCAAGAGGATTCAGGTCTGGAAGCCAAGGGAGGACAGTATATCAAGGAAGAGGGAGTGACCAGCTCTGGTAAGTGCTGCTCGAGGGGACAAGTGAGATGCAGTCTGAGAGCTGACTTTTGAATCTGGTGGCTTGGAGGTCCCTGGTGCCCTTGGCCAGCGCCGTTTCAGTGGAGCGGTGCGGGAAGCCTGATGGGCTGGACTCCATTGAGAATGGGAGGCAAGGAACTGGAGAGTAGCCAAGGCTTTCAGGAAGGTTCTTTTTACAGTGCATTGCTGGTGGGTAGCCATAAAGATGGCTCCATTAGGACACTGAATTAACCATAAAATCTCAGTCCCAGGATGGGCTAGATAAAAGAAGTTTGGGGGATTAAATGTGCTAGTGAAATTCAAGGGCACCCTTAAAGAGGGTATTCTGATTCAGTCTAATAGATATAAATTCAGTGTTTTTACTACCAGGTGATAATTCATACTTCCCCCCGCCGCCTAATAAATCTTAGTCACTCAAGATCTAGGGAAGGTCATTATCTGTCTTCTAGGCTGAATGAATCCACTGTCCACCGTTTTTGCAAAGGTTCCCTTTTGCTCTAGCAAAGGAGGACCAGGGTAACTCTTCCTTGTCTTTTGCCGTCAGCCAGGGCTTCACAGTAATCCTGGCTCACAGCTGCTGTGGGATGTGAAGGTGAAAACAGACATCAAAATGATTACGTGGCCAGAAAGCAGATCCACCGGAGGGATTTGAAAGTGATGGATTTGATAATGGACTTTCGGCAAAAAGCCACTATTTTGAAGACAGTTACCATCTGTCCGCTTTCAGATCTCTAGCAAAGAACACAAATTTAAGTGGCAGTAAGTGGTACTTGATCAACCGAGGAGTCATAGGAGAGTAAAGCATAGTGCTGACCCCCAGGGCGCATACTGTGTTGGGGGAGGGTTGTGAAGTGAGCGTTCGTCATGGAAGCCCTGGGGTGGAGGTAAGTAGGAATTATTACATACAAGGAGTTGAATAATCCCATCCAAGGCGGAAGTCTTCCCATCCAAGAAGCCCTGACATCTGAGTTGGTTGTGAAGGATCGGCAGAGTTTTCCAGCAGTCAGTGAAGGAGGGGGCATTCCATAAGGAGCAAGCAGCATGTAGAAAACCCCAGAGGGACCAAGTGCCTTAGGAGAACAGCATGTTGTCCGTGATGGCTGGACAGCAAGGTGATGATGGCTGGACGGAGCGCAAAAGACAACGAGATCGGTTTGGGTCATGATTTCACAACCTTCTAGGCTAAAGGGTTGAACTTTATCCTGTAGGCAACAGGGAGCTAGTGGAAATTTTGTGGGTTTTATTTTTAAATGATTATTTAAAAAATCAGAATAGGTAATATACATGCACATGTATATTTTAACAGGTACACTGAAAGGAAAGTTTCCCCTCCACCCTGTCCCCCACTTTCTCCAGTTCCCTTCTCCAGAGACGCCCAGCTTATCGAGTCCTTGTGTCTCCTCCCCAGCCTGTGTTCAGAAAGACAAGGGGTGGCAGGAGGGCGGGGGATGAGAGGAGACGGCGCGGGAAGCAGGGTGCCCAGGTGGGAGATCCTGCAGAAATCCAGGTAAGAGGCGATGCGAGAAAGCGAGGTGCACACTGGGTGTGAGAGCAAGGGAAGGCGGGCTGCCGCAAAGGCACCCGGGTTTCCTGCTGGCGTCGTAGAGTCGACAGTGATGCTCAGTGTTGCGCAAGTTGGCTTTGGGGTGCGAGGCAGACAAGCTTGTGGGCCGTCAGAAGCTCAGGTCCACTGTGCAAGGTGGTTGGAGCTGGCATGTAACTGTGGACCTCAGCATCTAGATGGGGCGACGAGGGAGAGCATGTGGGTGGCCGGAGAAGAGTCCTGAGCTGGAGCCCTGGAGGACTCCAGGAACCGGAGGAAGATGCTTCCTCACAGGAGATGTACGAAAACAGCCAGATTTAAAAGTGTTTAGAAGTGCTTGCCTGGAGATGGGGTCAGAGGTGTGACCCCAGAGGGCTCCCTCCCTCCGTGGTTCCGGGATGTGGGCTTTGTCCGTGGTTGGAAGCCTGACCTTAGTGAAGGTTGGAAGCAGGGTCTCCCAGCGCCTTGCCTGAGGCCGGGCCCCAGCGACTGGTGCTGAGCGCTGGTGCGGGGGAGGTGGGGGAATGAGGTGGATTGGGCGTCACTGCAGCGTCTCAGTGAGGTGCTGAGGAAGGCTTCCTTGCACAGGAGCTTCGGGCTCCCCCAGCGCCTGGGACGAGCCCTAGCTGGACTCCGGTGAGGAGGGTCAGTAGTGGTTCGTGCAGACGGAGATTCTTAGCACCTGAGTGCCGGGAGCTGTCACCAGCCCAGAAGGCAGCCTGCAGCCCAAGGCTACCCATTCAGATTCCCAGCAGACCTCGCCGCTTTGGTTTCTTCGCAGTTTGAGAATCACAGATGCTGGAGCTGAAGGGACCTTAGAGACCATCGAGGCTACCTTCTCATTTACATCCCAGGCCTTTGGGTCCCAGCAGGGTGATTGTCCACATCCCCAGCAGGACCAGGATCCATGCCAGGTCATCTGCCTCCGGGGGTGAGGATCTGGCTGCCGTGTGAAAATGCGTTTGCAGGTGCTTCATAAGGTGTAGATATGTAATTTATTGTTATTTTCCTTCAGTTCCACCCTTTACCTTCTCCAGGTCCCCCGGCCTCTGTCTCTGGAAACACTTTCCTGAAGCAAGGCCTGGTGAGGGGAGGTGGGCGCCCTAGGACCGGTGGCTTCAGAGTCAGAGCCTCCTTTTGCAAAAGTCCTTTGTCACTTTAGGAACGCAAAGCAGCCCTCACAGCAGAGTCCACTGGGCCAGCAGCGTGTGCTGCCTGGGAAGCCATGAAGTGGAGCCGTGTGGGGACAGTAGTGCCCCCGGGGGTGAGAGGACTGAACCCGACTGGCAAAGTGCTGAAACCTGCCGAGGCTGGGAGATTTCGGTACCCGGAGACCGAGTTCACTCTTCTCTACACTGCATGTATTAACATTTCCATAATGAAACATAAGCAAACCTGGGCCTCAAAGAAGGACAGTTCTTAGAGAGGAAGGGGGAAGTCTACTGATAAAACACAGCAGGGTGGATGGATCTCAGGCTCGTCGTGCGGAGTGAAAGAAGCCATGCAAAAAAGGGCGCGTGCTGTCTGACCCCACGTCTTTAGGCTTCTAGAGAGGGCACACGGGTGTGCGGTGACAGGGGCCCACTAGTGGCCGCCTGGAGATGGGAAGGCAGAGGAGGGAAGGAGGGAGCATCACCCGGGGGTGATGGATATGGTTTAACAGTGGATACACATGTCAAAACCTTTCAAATCGTATTCTTCAGACATCTGCAGCTTGTTCCAGGTCAATTATATATATTATTGGTATGGGTACATATATACATATAAAGCTGTTACACTTTAAGAGTTAAGGGGAGAACTCTTTAAACAGAAGAAGCAGGATATACATATTGTTAAATAAAATATTCAGTGGGTTTTCTAAAGATTAACCACCGATACTTCACTTTTTTTCAAAAAACCCTAGTTGTAAGAGTCAGAGGAGACTTTTTTTTTTTTTTTTTTTTTTTGCGGTATGCGGGCCTCTCACTGTTGTGGCCTCTCCCGTTGCGGAGCACAGGCTCCGGCCGCGCAGGCTCAGCGGCCATGGCTCACGGGCCCAGCCGCTCCGCGGCATGCGGGATCCCCCCAGACCGGGGCACGAACCCGTGTCCCCTGCATCCGCAGGCGGACTCCCAACCACTGCGCCACCAGGGAAGCCCCAGAGGAGACTTTTTTTTTAATTAATTAATTTATTTTTGTCTGCATTGGTCCTTGTTGGTGCACGCAGGCTTTCTCTAGTTGCGGTGTGCGGGCTTTGTTGTGGAAGATGGACTCTAGGTGTGCAGGTTTCAGTAGTTGTGGCTCACAGGCTCTAGAGCGCAGGCTCAGTAGTTGTGGCGCACGGGCTTAGTTGCTCCGCGGCGTATGGGATCTTCCTGGACCAGGGCTCGAACCCGTGTCACCTGCATTGGCAGGCGGATTCTTTTTTTTTTTTGCCGAACGCGGGCCTCTCACTGCTGTGGCCTCTCCTGTTACGGAGCACAGGCTCCGGACGCGCAGGCTCAGCGGCCATGGCTCACGGGCCCAGCCGCTCCACGGCTTGTGGTATCTTCCCAGACTGGGGCACGAACCCATGTCCCCTGCATCGGCAGGCGGACTCTCAACCACTGCGCCACCAGGGAAGTCCCAGAGAACACTTTAAGAAATCATCTTATTCAGTTCTTCCTCAGATGTTTTCTGCTTCTTGTTCAGCTGTGGTGTGAGTTTTTCAAAGCCTCCCTGGGATCTCTAGTGATGACAGATTACATGCTCATCCTGAGTTCAGCCGGGTTCCCATGGCCCCAGTCCAGGCGCCATGGCCTCCCCGGGGTCCAGATGTGTCCTACCGACCAAGAGTGGCAGGCTTCCTGCTGGCTGGGAGCTTGTGTCTGCACTAGGCCTGGAGCAGCCACCAGGGGCTGCTGTGTCTTTGCTTTTCACAAGCTCCTGAGCTGCTTCAGCAAGCTGGATCTTCTGGGAGGCCTGTCTAACACATTTTGCATCTGAGAAAGTCAAGTTAAAGACTTAAATTGACGAGAAGAAGAACCACACATTCAAACCACAGAAAGAAACACACGTAAAGAAATGAAAGCTATAACAAAGCTGAGCTCTCAGGGAAATTATAAAAGAAAGAGTATGGCCTTCTGTTTGAGTGAAGCTTTGGGGCGTCCAGTCCACATACTTGATGGACCACATCATCGCTGCCCTACAGCTGGCAGTGCGTCCCCGTGAGTAGTGAGCAGAGCAGCGCAGAGAAGTGGAAACTGGCTGTGACTACGCAAATGTTTGATTCCGATGTCTTGCTCTGTCACTCAGTTGCCCACCTGATGGGAGAAGCCATATCTGTAACAACTCTTACAAAACCTGGTGCTGAGAGGAAAAGCCCCCAGCAGGTGATGGCAAAAGCTGGTTCCAGCAGAAATGGACAAGAGGAAACTAGGGTCCCTACTGGATGACTTCATAAAAAATAGCTGAAGGGTAGTTGAGTAAAAGTATTACTTTACTTCTCTGTTGTCCCTGAGAAAATAACCAGCCTCAGTGACAGAAAACTGCAGGGAGGAAGCTTGGCGTCAATATGATACGGGAGAACTTTCTCATATGCCCAAGAGAGTTGACAGGAGGCTTTCAATGACATATCTGTGCACCCGTGTTCATAGGAGCATTGTTCACAATAGCCAAAACGTGGAAGCCACCCGAGTGTCCCTTGATGGATGAATGGATAAACACAACATGGTATACGCGTACAGTGGAATATTATTCAGCCTTAAAAAGGAATGAAGCTCTGGCATCTGCTACAACATGGGTGAACCTCGAGGACATTCTGCTGAGTGAAATAAGCCAGGCACAAGAGGGCAAGTACTGTGTGATTCCACTCAGGTGAGGTGCTAAAGGACTCATTTCTATCTGACAGGAAGTGCAATGGTGGCTGCTGGGCTTTGGGGGAGGAGAGTTGTTGTTTAATGTGGACAGGGGTTCAGTTCTGCAAGATGAAGTTTGTGAGATTGGTTAATGTACTTCACTCTACTGAACTGTATGCTTAAAAATGGTTAAGATGGTAAATTTTAGGTTAGGATGGTTTAAGATGTGTGTATTTTACCACAGTTAATTTTTTTTGAATAAAAAAAAATTAAAAAGAATTTTCAGCTAGTCTGAGCTGCCCGAGCAGGAATGGGCTGCTTCAGGAGGTGGTGGAGGTGAGTGCGTGTATGTACATGTGCGTGCACATGTGTGTGCGTGCCTGTGTGACTTCCCCTCCTCTCTCTCATCTTCATCGCCCCTCCCTACCCTCTGTCTCTCTTCCCATTGTGAATTCCTTGCTGCCTTGGGAGTCATCTCCTCTTCATCTTTACACTCCCCAAAGGCACAAATATTCAAAGGAATATGCAGGGAATACTGAATCTCCGGGGCAAGATCACTAGCCACTAGCAGACACTAGCTGGCCCTTCATGTACCCCTGGAAGGAAGTTGTGCACCTTTACTGTGCAGCCCACCTCCACGTGGAGAGAGCGCCAGGTGGGCAGGGCAGGCTCTTCTGGCCAATGCATGGGAGTGCCTGTAGTGGCAGGCGGCTGAAAAACCAACCAGCCAGAGAAAAAATAACCAACCAGCCAGAGAACCAAGTGAACGCTAGAAGAAACAAAGACAACAAAAATAGACCAATGACGACTTCAGTTATTTATTTGGATTACCAGACACAGATTATAATCAACTATGTTTATTTTATCTTATTTAAGGGCAATACCTTTGAAGGACCAGGACCTCTAGACAGTGACCTAGCATATTTTAAAAAGAATCAGATAGAACTTGAAGAAATGAAAAATACAATAAACAAAATTAAAGATTCTGATGGTTTGGGTTAACAGGAAATTAGACAGAGACAAAGAGAAGATCAGTGCCCTGGAAGACAGAACTGAAGAAATGACCTACACAGAGAGACCAGGATCTGATTAAGGACAACTTGAGAAAAAGCCACGGCAAACCTAATATTACATTTGAAATAATGAAAACTTTCCCTTTCAATAAAGGAACAAGACAGAGATGCCTGTTATCATTTCTTTTCAAGGTAGTACTGGAGGTCCTAGCCAGTGCAGAAGGGCTAGGTGAAAAGTGTGTGGGGACCAGAAGGGAAAAAATCAAATGGCCATTTTTCTCAGATAACGTGAACGGGAAGAAAGACAGTCCAAAAGAATCTACAAATAAGTTATTAGGACTAATAAGAGAGTTTAGTAAGACTGGTGAACACAAAATGTATATATTTCAGAAACAAACAGGAAGAAAATAAAATTTTATTTAAAAGAGGATAATATCGAGTATCTAGAAATCGGTCTAAAAAGAGATATCTATGACCCCTACAGGGAAAATGATAAGACTTCTTAAAAGACATTAAAGAAATCCTAAATGAATGGAGAGATGTTCCCCGTTTTTAAACTGGAAGACTTGTTATTATAGATATCAAGTCTGCCTAAAAGGATCTGTATATTAATTCAACCCCAACAAAATCCCCAAGGGGGACAAACTGACTGCAGTACACATATAAGGAGGTGCAAGGAACCGGGAAGAGTCCAGGCTTATTCTAAAGCTGTGGAAACTGAGACGGGGTGGTGGTGGCACAGGACAGGCATGGACCAGTGGAAGAGTTTGCAGACAGACACGTGCGACATCTGAGCACCCTTGACTTAGAACAAAGAAGGCACAGCAGAGCAGCAGGGCAGGCTGCCAGGCAGCGCTTAGATGGAGGTCAGGACTTCAGCTCCTGGAATGAGAGATGGGGACATGCTGGCCGTTAGCTGCCGGGGAGGTGGGGAGTCTCTTGGTGTGAGCTGTGTAGGTCACTCCCCTCTCCCAGCCTCAGCTTCCCACATGCAAATTAGGCGGATGGAACTAGACAGCAGGGGAGCCTTTCCACTTTCCAGGTCTGGTTTATTCAGCCCTGGGTTGAGTGTGGTGGCCGTCTGTCAGCACAAAGCCAGGGCAAAGACAGGCTGTACCACTGACAACCTTCTGATGCCTCTTCCTTTTGTCCTTCTCAAGGTGTCCCCAAAACGGAGCACTGAAGACCGCCCAGAGAGCAGCAGTGTTCCTGAGTAAGTACGGGGGTGGGGCGCGGGGGGGAAGCACATCTCTACCAGAGTCACAGCCACCCTACCCCCCGCCCTCCCCACGCCTCCGCATCCCCCTTCTGGATGCTCCCCATCCCCGGCCCTGGCCCCACCCATTCACTCAGAAACTATTTGCAGTGGCTCATCTGTAAATGAGGCACAGTCCTTGGCCTTCAGGAGTTTACAGCTTAGAAGGATGGCAGGTGGGTCCCCCATAATCCCATTACAGTGTTAGCAGGAAAACACATTTAAAACCCCTGGAAAGTGTCAGCTGAGGACCCCAGGCCCAGAGACCAGGCCTTCTCTGTCTGCATGGCCCTGGGCTTTGTGAGGATTCCAGGGCCCCAGGAGCAGCCAGCACCAGGAAGCTGTGCTGGGATGACCTTGGGCCTCTGGCTCATCCTGCCCTTGGCTTTCTCATCTCTAATTGGGTCACAGTGATCGGCCCTGGGTCACTGGGAGGTAGGTGACTGTGGTGCTCAAGACCAGAGATGTGAAAATTCTGGCTCAACAGCTATTTTTTATTACCAATTCCAAACAGCTTCAGGGCCAGAACTTTGCTGGTTTCCCTTATTTAACAAACATTTGAGGAGACCTTCTCCTGAAGATTGGGGTCTCTTCACATGGGCTCAAGGGAGGTCTGAAAGGGGACAGACCTGCTGAGGGCTGGTGGAGGAACTGATGTTGAAATGGCTTGCAGGACACGTATTTTCACCAAGGAGAGAGGAGGGCCGGTGTGTTCCAGGTTGTGGGATCCACAGGCAAGACACAGAGGTCTGAACAGGACACCACGCATAGGCCGGTGACATTTAGCACAGGGTCTGGGGGAGAAGGAGGGCCTTGAAGGCCAAGCTGAAGCCGTGGGCCGCTGCTGTCCAGCCAGAGGACGCTGCGGTCAGCTCTGGGCACTGGGACTCCACCGTGGCCGCGGAGGTGACGCGGTGAGCACATGTACACGGGCTCCGCCCCTTGCCAAGGCCAGAGCTTCACTCGGCAGAGAGGAGCATCCCTCCCGGTCCCCCTCACAGCCCCTGCTGTTCACTTGTTTTGCAAACCATCACAGGCTCCGCTTAGCACGGCTGCCTCTGGGTGGGCTCAGCGCCCCCGTGCACTCCCGTGCTGGACCGGGCGCTGTGTCTCGCCGCAGTGACTGGGCACCAGGGCCGGCTCTGCTCCGCTGACCTGGACGCCCGAGCACGTGGCGCGGCGGGGGACCTGGGCCCGGCGCGGTGCCAGCGGAGCTCAGTCCCGCCTGCATATTTCTACTGATTGTAAAGATAACTGGCAGTGACTTTCTTAAGTTTTCATCACCCCAAGGACTTTAGGAGGATGAAATTCTGCCTCGAACCAATTAGCTGTTTCTTCTTCTTTTTAAATGAACAGGTCCCTGCACCTCACATGCAAACTCCAGGACATCCCTCACCAGGAGCACTTCATTCATTCATTCATTCATTCACTCCCTCAATATACTTCAGTGGGAGCATCCTGAGTGCCACGCTAGGCCCTGGACCCTGGGCTGGGTGGGTCCCAGGCTGGTCCTGGCTCAGTGGCTGCAAAGGGGAGAGTGTCATGAAGGTGAGATCAGGGCTGTGCCTCCCGGAAGCACGCTCTGAAGCCATACAGGCCTCCCCCAGGGTCTGGACTGGCAGCAGCCACCCTCCTCTGTTCCCCAAACTTGGGCTCCCCTGCCTGTAGGGGAACCTCTCTGAGGAGGGAGCGGCGGGTGTCCTGCCGCCACGTCCACGGTGGCTTCTCACTGCCCGCGGCCGGCCCTGGGCTCCTCCGCACAACCAGCGTGCGCCCCCATCCCCGCCCCCCAGACTGGGTGCACATAGAGCACAGCCCCCGGCACCCTCCTCTCCTGGTTCCTGCAGCGCCCATCCTTGCGGCCCCAGGCAAGCCCACCGTCCCCTTCTCGGCCGCCAGGACCCCTCAAAGCAGCGCTTCAGGGAGAAGTGTCCTAACGTGTGCAGTTTACTTTGACATGCATCCAGAAATCAGATAAAGTAATAGACATGGGATAAAGTAAACCCAGCAAAATGTAGCAGAAAAATATTTACTTAATTGTTGGATCCACGATTTCAACTTTTCGGTATGCTTGAAAGTCTTCGTAATAAAAGGTTGAAGAGGAAAATCCTCCCAAACTCAGTTCACGTATCTCCTCCTCGGAGACTCTCCCCCTCCCCTCCCTCCGTGTCAACCTGGTGAGTCTCCCTCCTTCAGCAGTGCCGGCTCTAGTTTACACCACACCTGTACGTGTAACGCAGAGGGTACCTGTGACAGCCTGTCTTACCTCTTCTCACTCTCAGCCACATCTCTGGGCCCTCACAGCACCAGGCACAGAGCAGGTGCTTCACAGATGCAGCTGAAGGGAACGTTCGGTGTGAACCTGGGCCTGTGGGCCTTGACCCCCGAGTCCTGACCGTCCTCGATGTCGGCCACGCCCTTTCTCCAGGGTTGGGGTGTGGAAGCAACAGAGCTGAGCCAGCCGGGCTGGCTTTGAGGACAGGGCTGGGCTGGCCTGACCTGAAGTCTGTGAGGATCCGGTAACAGAAGCCTAGGGCCTGTGGAGGGGAAACAGGGATTCAGGAGCCTTCTGTCTGCAGCTGCTGCTGAAATTTGCTCATTATTTATTCTGTAAATGCTTGTGGGATACCTACTATAAGCCAGGCCTAGGCCAGGCACCCCGTTTTCCTAATGAGTAAACAGATACAAGGTATGATTTGCCCGTGGTCAAAGGGCCAGTAAATTCTAGACCCAACAGATAGTACAAATGACTCAGGCCTCATTTCGCATGTGGCTCTGCAGCCCAATTATAACTGATTTGCTGTCTCTGGGGAAGAGTAATCGGTTGTTGTTTTGCATGACTTTAGGAATCTCTGACATAGTGGATTATAATTTAAACAAAGATTCAATTCTTGACTCCTCAGTCCCTCTAGGAACCATCTCTCCCTTTTAATGTCGTGCTCCCCTCCCCCAAGTAGGGGGAGACCCCATCTCGGTCTTCAGGCCCCTGGGCCGGCAGCCCCACGGCCGCTGGTGGACAGTGTTGCCCGCCAGACAGGTTAGGATGGCGTGAGGCCGAGTGGAGCCCTGGCTGCTGGGGCTGCAACACCTCCTGTCGGCCTCCCCTGCCGGCCTCCTCATCAGCCTCCCCCATCGGCCTCCCCATCAGCCTCCCCTGCTGGCCTCCCCTGCCAGCCTCCCCCGTCGGCCTCCCCATCAGCCTCCCCTGCCAGCCTCCCGTGCCAGCCCTGCCTCCTTGCCCCCTTTCTCCCCCATGTCCCAACTGCAGGGAGCATCGGGTGCCTAGAGAGAAAGGCCTTGCTGAGCTGTGGGACCGGGTGAGGACGGTCTGTAGCCAGGTCACCATGGGACCGTGGGCAAGGCATTTCTCCCCCATCCACAGAGAGGGGGCTGGCCTGGGTGACCCCAGAGGGCTGAGCGGGAGGCACGTGTCATCTTTGGGCTTGGGGGGAGGTGGAGTCCCGCCGTTAGACCCTCATCCTTGCTGTTCAGCGCTGGGGGGCCTGTTAGGCTGCACACACCCTGAGGTGACAGTCACGTGGCCAGGAGCCCAGCTCCTGCCCTGTATTCCGGGACAGCAGACAGGGCCCTGGAGGCTGCTCTTAACATGTCAGGAGTGCGACGGCAGTGATCAGGTGGGCCTTAGAGATCATCCAGCCCAGCCCCCAGCTCACATGGCAGCACGTCTCTGGCTGGCAGGTGGGAGCTCGAGGTCCCATACCTGGCAGTGGGCAGCTCTGGCCTAACTCCTCCTTCAGAGGTAGCCCCTCAGGCTGGCAGCACCCAGTTCGGCCCAGGTTTCACACCCTCCCACCTGTCAAAGGTACTGAACGGGGCAAGGCCATGGCCAGGCACAGGTGGACACCGCCGTGGGACAGGCTGCAGGACAGGGAAGTCGGCACAACAGAGTCCGGAAAGCCGGAGAGGGGGTGGGCAGCCGGGTCCAGGCTGGTGGGAACCACTTCCAGGGGCCCAGGCAGCAGGATGAGGATCCGGAGATTTGGTCACTTAATACACTGCCCAGCAGTTTGGGGGAGTGGCCGGGATCCTGACACCCCGTCCTGTCCCAGCGTGGCAGCTCCTGTGAGACACCCCCGCCCACCCAAGGGGCAGGCACAGGGAGTGGGTCAGGCCGATGGATAGTCGAGACACAGCCCACATTTGCTGAGGGCCGTGCAGGGTGCAAAATTCGGTGTCACACGCTGGCCATGCGTTATCTCATTTATGCCTCAGAATGAATTTAGGAATACAGCTCCATTTTAGAGAAAATGATCACTGAGCTAGTAAGTGGCAGAGCTGGGATTCAAGCTGGGTCTTTCCACCCCCGGGCCCTCACCCTTAAGCATCACAGGCACTGGCTTCCTCACAGCGTAAGGTCTCGGGTAACGTCGGGGAGATGAAACCAGAGAATCAGGCAGGGGCCTGCTCATGGAAGAGGTTGAGGAGGTGTTCCCGGGGCAGAGGTTTTCAGTTTTAGTTTTAGGATGGATCAGAATTCCATACAGGGGCCACCTTGGTTGTCCAGTACAGATGTGGAGTTTGAAGGTAACATCTTGTTTTCCGTGTCCATCTTTCTCACCCACAGAGCCCCAGGCAGCTGCCACAAGAGGCCTGAGAGGCAGTCAGCCATCACGTACGACTACTCCGAGGAGGAGCTGATGGCCAGCATCGAGCAGGAGTACTGCTGCTAAGGCTGGTGCTGCAGCAGCCCCGTGGTCACCCAGCGGCCAAGGCGCCGTTCCTCCCAGCCCCAGCCCCAGCCCCAGCTGACTGGGTCTCTTAGGAACCTAGGCTGGGCGCACACATCCCCCTGCCCTGCCCAGGGCTCTAGCTGGAGCTTAGCCACCTCCAACATGCAGTTACTCCCAGATCTTTCACAACTGCCCTCTTCAAATCCATATTCAGACAGTCCTGAATGTGGCCGGCAGCTGGCCATCATGCTTGCTGGCAAGAGGTGATCAGCTGTGCAGATCCAGGCCAGAAGGAAGGCACAGGTGCTGCCCCACAGGTGCACGGGCAGGTGACCTGCCAGATACCTGCCCCTCCTCTCAGTCTCTGAGGAGATCCGTCTACAAGGCTCTCCTGGATCTTGAAATGCTTCCCCTTTCTGAAGGCCCACTTGCCACCTGCTCCGAAGAAGCCTCTTTAGCTGAGCGTGGCTCAGACTGGACACTTTGGGAACTCTTAACACACGTCCCAGAGGGCCCCAAGGAGGTTCCCCTCTGGAGGGCACACCCAGGAGGTATGCCTTACCGAGCTGGAGGGAGTCACCCTCTGTTCTGCAAATGAGTCGCCTGGAGATGTTATTGAAATGCAGATTCTGATTCTGTGGGTCTCCAGCAGGGCCTGAGAGTCTGCGTTTCTAACCAGTTCCCAGGTGATACCCAGGCTGCTGGATCCCAGCCATGCCTGGAGTAGCAGGGACCTTGTCTGAGCTTAGGCCTGGCTGACTCTTCCTCGCCCGGTGCTGGAGGCTGCCCAGAGCCACGACCCACCCACCTCCCCAAAGAGAGAGGCCTGTGCCCCTGCAGGGGGTATGGTGGGACAGGAGCCAGAGACCCCAGTTCTGATCCTTGCTCTTGCACTAACTTGCAGTCACTTCCCCCCTCTGGTCCTCAGTGTCCCTCTCTAGAAAGTGAGTCCTGGAGGCATGCCCTATTCCCCAGCTCTCACCATCAGGGGTCACACAATCCCAGGCTTCCTCGGTCTCTCGTCCCCTGGGGGCACGGGACTGCCTTCCCCGCTGAGGGCGAGCACTGGCCACACCTGGAAAGGGTCTTCAGGGCCGCCGGCTCTTCCCACCTGGTAGAAGGTAGAAAATCACAGCAGTGAGGCCAGGAGAGCCTTAGAACGTTCCCAGCTGACTGATGAGAAAGCTGACACCCTGCGAATCAGGCAGGGCCTGGGGGCGAGTACTTCCTGCACTAGACGTGTGCAGAGGGCCTACTGGGTGCCGAGCGCGGCTCCAGGCCTTCCCTTGGTCGCTGGGTGTTGCTTCTGAGACCCAGCCTTCTGCTCTGGGGCTGAGTGTGGAACCTGCTCATGAAGGGGGGGTGGGGGGGGGATGTGGCTGAAATAGAGGCAGGAAGAAAAACGTCTCCACGTCGAAGGTGACAATGACACATCGATGTCTGGAAAAGTCTCTGCCACACACGTGTCTCCTGGCTTCTGTGGTGGCGAGTTCCTCTGAGATGCTACAAAGCCCAGGAACTTAGAAAACACGCTCCATTCCCAGCTCTGAGAAATGTTGTGTCCGTCCTCCTGGGGAAGAAGCCAGGCCACGGCCCTCCTCTGCCCCTTGCACGAGTTCTCAAAGGGGCCCTGCCTGGCTCAGGCACCCTCTCCTCAGCCAAGGTGAGCTTTTCCAAGACGCTTCCCTTTGATGTTCCAAAGTCTCAGAGCCACTTCTCACCGGGCTCCCATCCAGTGAGAGAGCACCACTGGGTGGACGCCCCTGGGGAATTTCTGTTCAACCCCCCCACTCGTTCTCACCTTCTGAGCCCCTGCTGCTGTGAGCCCGGCCCTCTGCTGGACACCAGGGTTCACGTAGCAAGATCTGGTCTCCACTAGTGAGGACACGCTGTTTCTAGTGGCGCACCTGTAAACATGGATTCACGCCAGAGAAGCTAGAGGCTGTCAAAGAACTGTAGCCAAAAGCCGTCTGAAGATCTAGCCTATGTGGATTGGGGCTGTGGTTCTTTTTCTGGGCTGGCGATAGGCAGGAGAAAAGCCTTCTTGGTTGCCTTTGAGAGGACAAATAACATTTGAGGCTCTGAAGTCCTGTGCTGTCCCTAGGAAGGAGACAATGTAAAACCAGACCTTTGGGGTGGTGACATCTGGACCCCCTGGGACCAAATCAGACCTTAACAGGTGGGCGGGGATCAATTTTCTGGTGTGATGAAACCCCTCTGGAAACAAAAAGCTGCCTTTTCTGTGACGTGTGGACCCTGGGAAGGAGCAGTGACACATTTTAAGTCCTCAAGAGGTGGATGACATCCAATGGACACCCTGTGGAGCTGGTGCCCTGGAGTGTGCACATGAGACTGAAAAAGCGTGTGGTTACCCGGCTGCGCTTTCAAGGTCCAGACCTCCACCAAAATCAGGGGCCTGTGGTCGGCTGTCAACAGTGGCACCACGTGGCAGAAAGGCATCCACACAGCAGGGTGTCCACTTGGACTGGGTGTCTCTGTCCCTGGAAAGTGGTGGCTACAAAGACCCCAGCCTGGGATAACTAAGCCCGAGAGGTTTAGGACTCTTTTCAGGGAAGGGGAGAAACTGTAGACGGAGGGGCTGACTTTTCTACTAATCTGGTGAGGAGAGGATTTGAGTGAAAAATAAAAAAACCATGACCTTAGTAGCACAGGTTACAGACACGTTACTTCTTTTTAATTATTATTTATCCAACGTCTACTTGAAGAGGGTGGGCTCCAGGCCAGGCCCTGTGACAGGTGGGCCCTGGGGGATAAAATAAAGATGTGATGCGAGTGAGCAGAGTGAGGTGGGAAGAGCCGTTGCCGTCGGGGTTCCAGCATCCTCGCTGCTCCCCGTCCTTGGGCAGCTTGGGTGGCGGGGACTGGGCTCCCCAGGGAGGCCCTGCAGCTTCTCCCTGCCCAACGGCGCCTCTTCCTCCGCCCCGGTCGCTGGGAAGCCTGAGGGACAAAGGCCGCCGGGCGCTGTGCCCCCGCGGAGCCACGCGGATGAGAGGTGGGCGGGTCGCGGGGGTGCGGAGCCCGCGGGCGTCGCGCGGAGGGAGCTGGGGGCGGGGGGGCTCCCACCCAGGTCTGCAGACACTCAAGGGGACCCTGGCTTCGAGCCCGGCCCCATGCCGGCAGGAACTTTCCCGGCAGCCCCGGCAGAAGCGCTTCTGAGGGTCCCCGGAGCGGTTTCTGCGGATTGGGTCCCCCGCGCGGGGAGCCGAGCTCGGGTGCGCCCCCTCGAGGCCGACCGCAGGCCCCCAGGCCCGGCGGGAGGGCCGCGCGGCTGCTGAAGCCCGGGTCCCGGGTTCTTCGTGGGCCCAGAGGTGCGTGTGCGGACTTGCTGCCCCACTGTGGCCCTTTGTTAGGGGTGTCTCTCAGCAGAACCGCCTGGACACCACCTGTCACAGCTCGTGTAATTCCCACACACAGAGCCATCTCCCTGGGTTCCAACATCCAGCCAGGTGGGCATGGGGTCGGGGAGCGCGCACACTGAGCCCGAGGCCCCGCCGACGTCCTGGCCCACCGCGTGCGCCTTCTATGCTCTCTCCAAGCGCCTTATCCGCTAGGGCGGCCCTCTAGCCACGTCGGGTGGCCCTTTGAGAAGTGATACAGGAGACGGCTCCTCAGCCCAGAGATGGACACACGCCCCTGCGCACAGGACTCGCCTCGGTTTCAGGCTGTTCCCCTCCCCCCAGGCGCCCCGTCTGGAGATCTCCAGGGTGTTCTGGGCCGTCCTCTCTTTCTTGGCAGTCTGCCCCTCACCCCCAATGCCTTGGCGTCCCTGGACCCTCAGCTCCATCTCCTCGACTCGGGGACTCCTCTGGGTCCCTGCTGAGTTCCTGTCCCTGCACCACAATCTGGAAACCTCCTCAAGGCAGCAAATCTGGTCAGTCACAGGATTCACTTATTTCCTGTCTCTCAGGGTCACTGTCTTTCATGACCTAAGGTCCAGCTCCTGGAAAACTCTCATTTGATACCTTTTGTCTGGTTATTTTGGGTGTGAGAGGATATTTGTTTCCTGTTACTCCATCATGGGCAGAAGTGGAATTCATATTACTATCACTTTAATGTTTATAAACTGTCACAACTTGGCCAGTGGGAGCCCCTTTGCCATTTCGCACAGTCCCTGACACTCTTGATGGCAGCCGGCAACACAAGAATACTCTAAGCCCATTCTGTTGTTTCTGGGCCCTAGCTCCCTTTGATAGAAAACTAAGGTTTTCTTTCACGTACGAAGTAAAAGTGCCAGACCCTGAGACAGGCACACTACCTGCTGTCTCTACCTAGTCTTCACTTTATAAATAAGGAGACCAAAGGTAGAGTACCTTTCTCAGCAGCACATAGCTAGATGGAGTCAGACCTGCACCCAGGCCTGCCTCAGGCCAAATCAACACTACCTACCAAAGCAACCTGCCAGGAGTCTGGTAGGCCTTCCCAGGGCCACTCTTCCCTGGACTCCTTCAAGACTAGAGGTTCTGACCACTCCAGTAGGAACTTGCCATATTTTACTGAACATTACAAGTCTAATCTACCTGCTAAAATGTAAGCTGCCCCATGATAGAAATCATATCACATCCATCCATCCATCCATCATCCATCCATCCATCCATCTATACCCCTACCCACCCATCCACAAGTCTTGTGGGACCCACAAGACTTACAATCAAATTCAATAAAACTGGCAAGTTCTTCCAAGTGGTTAGAACCTCTAGTCTTGAAGGAGTCCACAGAAGGGGAGCCCTGGGAAGGCTCCCAGAGGCTACACCAGAGCTGGGCGGTGAGAGCTTAGCTGCCACTGCCACCCACTTGTCATCATCTCACTCGGCCTGTGCATCTCCTCCCCCAGCACCACTGGACTTGTAGCAACCTGTTTCTTTTTTTTTAAACACAGTCTTCTTTTTTTTAATTAAATTATAGTCTACAATACTATATTAGTTTCAGGTGTACAACATAGTGATTTGATATTTTTCTACATTGCGAAATGCTGACCCTGGTAAGTCTAGTTACCGTCTGTCACCACAGAAAGTTATTACGGTATTATTGACTATATTCCTTATGCTGTACCTTACATCCCTGTGATGTTTATTTTATAACTTGTTTCTTCTTTATCATCTTTGCTTGTTGACCAGTTTGTCTGCTGAGCTGAGAACGTGCTGGGGAGAGGAAACCTGTTTGCAGAGCCAGCTCTGGGCAATTCTGGGACAACTAGGCTTCCTAGAGAGTGGTGAGAGGCTTTTGAGAACGAGCCTCCCTAACTTAGCAGGGACTGAGTGTGTCTCACCCCCCTGGGGTGCAGTGTCCTTGGTGCCCGGACTTCCTCCCAGGATGGGGCCTGGGTATTAGCAACATGTCTCAAGTCCTTAATTTAAAAAGTCCCTAGGGCTTCCCTGGTGGCACAGTGGTTGAGAGTCCACCTGTTGATGCAGGGGACACGGGTTCGTGCCCCGGTCCAGAAAGATCCCACATGCCACGGAGCGGCTGGGCCCGTGAGCCATGGCCGCTAAGCCTGCGCGTCCAGAGCCTGTGCTCTGCAACGGGAGAGGCCACAGCAGTGAGAGGCCATGGCCACTGAGCCTGCACGTCCGGAGCCTGTGCTCCGCAACGGGAGAGGCCACAACAGTGAGAGGCGCATGTACCGCAAAAAAAAACACCTAAAAATAAAAAGTAAATAAATAAATAAAAAGTCCCTAACAAAGAGGCAGGTTGAAAGCAAAGGAACAGTGGCTATTACAGCCATAAAATAAAATCTTGGTGACACAGAGGGATGAGAGCAGGTAGAGTCACAAAGTTGAGGCTAACAGGCGTGTGGCCGGCACCTAGGCGCAAAGGGGCTTGGAGTTGGACTTTTCTAAGTAGATTGCTAAATGCTAAGTGCATTGTGATCCTTTACCGCCTCCCCACACACCTGCAGACACACACGCGCACGCGCGCACACACGCATAACCGGGACTAGCGTGGCTTATGGAATCACATTCCAGAATGGTTGGCTTGGGAAGGCAGTCAGTCAACAGGATTGTGACAGACTGGCTGTGGAGCAGGAAAGGAGCCCGGGGCGCCTCCAAGGTTTTGCACCTGAACAGCTAGAAGGATGGACTCCTTCTTTTTTTTTTTTTTTTTTTTTTTTTACACGGTATGCGGGCCTCTCACTGTTGTGGCCTCTCCCGTTGCGGAGCACAGGCTCCGGATGCTCAGGCTCAGTGGTCATGGCTCACAGGCCCAGCCGCTCCGCGGCATGTGGGATCCTCCTGGACCGGGGCACGAACCCGTGTCCCCTGCATCGGCAGGCGGACTCTCAACCACTGCGCCACCAGGGAAGCCCTCCTTGTTCTTTTTAAAGGCAGCGGGATCACTGTGAGAAAAGCAAGTGTGGAGGAGATGAGGAGTTCAGTGGCCTCAAGTTTGGGATGCTGGTTAGACAGGTGTCAAGCAGAGAGCTGGATACAAGAATTTGAAGCCAGGTGCGGAGTGTAAAGGAGAGACATACATGCGGGGCTCTTAATGGTAGAGAAGTTATTTTTATCTAAGTCCCAAGGCTGGAAAAGATCACCAAGGCTGTGAGGGGAATAGAAGAGGGGTCAGGGGGAGGAGGGGGACCGGCGAAGGAGCAGCGAGGTAAGAGAGCAGCATGGTGCGGCCTGCAGGGGAACCCACCGACCCTGTCCAGTGCGGTTCACAAACAAGCACGATGGGGACCCGGAGCTGAGCCCACGTAGTGCCTGGCCACACCCACGGGGTGTCCCCTCGCGGGACATGGATATACAGCCCCAGCAGAGCGGGTTCAAGAGAGAACATACTCCAGGGGCAGGAGCGGAGACTGTGGCTCCCTGATGTACCTTTAAAGCCTGGGCTGGGGGTGGGGGAAGGGAGGGAAGAGGCTGCCTCCCATACTCCCCTCTTGACACACGGAGGGCATGAGGATGAGGGTCACGGGTTACCCAGCAGCCACGGTCCTCTACTGCCAAGACCGGTCCTGACGTCACATTGGAAAACACAGAAGCCGCTCCTTCACGCATTTCTTTCAGAAAGGACCCTCCAAAGAAGCCAAAGGGTGCCCTGAAAGCAGAACAGAACCCCAGAAAACAAAGGGGAGGGTCAGGCACTGGGTACACTGGAGTGCAGTTAAATGACACAGGACACAAGTCCAGTTTGCCAATCAAAAAAGTTTTATATGATCCAAAGAAAAAAGTTACATCACACATATTCACTTAAATAAGAAGTCAAAGTCTGTTACATAAAACATAATTCTGAAACATTTAAAATTTTATTAACTACTTGAAAGGCTCAAAGTCGAAAAAGATCAAGCAAAATTGCTCAGGCAGTAAAGTGCACTGGGGAACGTGAAGCCCGCGCCCTCCTCTGATGCCCGGGCCGCAGCAGAGGGACTCCACGCTGAGCATGCACCGCGGGGTTCTGGTTCTCACGTTGCATTTTTCAGATGAAGCTGTTTCCCAATTTACAATCTTTCAATCAACAGAGGGCCAAAGTGTTGCTTACAGAAGGTATTTCAGAGTCTCCTCAGGAACTGGAAGGTGTAAATCAAAACCTTTTTTTTTAAAAATCACATCTATGCTTTAGCAACAACACTGCTCAGAGAATGAAGTTCAAGGTGACAAGCAACCAAATACTCAAAGACGTTGTATTATCTACCAGAACATTAGCGGGACTAACATTACTTTGCATAATTAAGAAAAATATCCAAATTTAATGCCACTTATAGCATACACATAGAAATGTTTATGCTGATTTAAGATATGAGTGCAAGAAAGAACGGGGTGGTGGGGAATCACGAGCTATAGACGTTTAATTCTGGTTCTCTTCCAACTGTAGCATGTCTCATGACCAGCAGGAATACTCAACTACAGAAGTCTCCAAAGACATGGAAGCCTACTAAACACACAGCCGGCGCTTACAGACCTGTATGTCAATTAGCGGTTGATACTTCATGGGTATCAAGTAACATACAATGAATGACCAGGCAAGGGTTATTAGACTAAAAAGACCTGAACACAAAACCTGATTATATTTATTCAATATTTCACCCTACCGTCATTTTAATACAGGTAAATGCAAATAAATAAGAGGCAAAGACAAAAATCTAAATACGGCAAAATAAAAACCATTCCCAGGCTCCAAAGGCAGAGCAATATCGCCGTGTTCCTTACACGCACTCTCTTGCCTGGATTCCCAACGCTGCCCAACAAAAGCAGTCTCAGCAGCTTCCTGGACACCTGGACACTGGGGCGCAGTCTCTGTAATGCTAGGACCTGTGCTCACTGCTTCAAAGTGATGCCCATGGTCTATTTTCTAGGCAGACTGCAAAACACCCCATTCCAAGTAATTTCTGTTTGATCAAAACAATTTCCTTCCAACAAAATGAATGAAAGGACAGCTTGGTAGTATTACTGCCGCTTAGTGTAACTTGCATTCCCCATCATTCTTAATACTTAATAAATAAAGCAATCAGAACACTGGAGCTGGACCATATGCATGTCCACTTCACCTCACATAAGCTTTACTTTGGTGGAAAGTTCCTCCAACTACTAAGGACATCTTTTCCTCTAAGAAGTTACTCTACCCACAAAACACTTGGATAAGGCCACAGCAAAAGAAGTCAAACTGACAACTGACAAAGCAGCTGGGTTTGAGTGCTTACATTTTCTTTTTTGGGGGTTTGAGGTACAAACAGGAGACTCTGAATGGTCTGCTCTCAGCAGAGTACGGACACTCAGACCCTACAGCAGCTCTCTGCTCAGCGGGTATCTACCGAGTATTTTAAGTTAATCTCGGGTACATTCTTCACAAGTCACACCATGGACACAGGTGACTAAGTTCTACTTAACGAAAATTTTAATTCCTTGGGCTACAGCCTTAAAGAAATGGTTGTCTGGAATCTCCCTTGAAAATGTTACGAAGAAGCTGACTGCAAAGTTTTTTCCCCCCCATTTCTTTAAGAGGCCCCTATTCAACCAGTTCTGATTCTAAAAAATTCTTAGATCTAAAAGGCCTGATTACAAAGTTGTAAAGTTTTTTTGTCTGAACAATGTGCCAACTTTTCTAAAAGTAGGGTTATTATAAAAACGCTGTTAAACATTGAAAAGAAGATTGTAAAATCATCTATATAGAAACTGGTAATTTGAGAACCAACAATATAAATATTTTTTTATAAAAAACAGTATAAAAATTAGTAACCTGTCTCATTTCTTCAAAACAGGAGTAGGAAGGTTGTAAAAAAATCCAGATTTTGTAAAATTTATTGCCGAAATGTTTGTTTGAATGCTGGTGATTTAGATGATCAAATTTTCTTCCATTTTCCTTAAAAGAACTTCTGAAACTACAAAAGACATTGAACAGGGTTCCCCACCAAAAAAGACAAGTTAACACACTTTCATCAGAACCAGCTCCCCTTGCCCTCAAGACAATCTCTTTAGGAGAGAAAACCATCACTTCCATTCCTGAAAAAAGGCTTTGAAAAATTCCCATCCACAATTCCCTGGAGGACCTTTCATGCAGAGGCCGGCAGGCGCACCAGCGGGCTCCCAGGGTTCTCTGCTGAGGCAATTCTGTTCAGTTTGCCAACCTCCGCCTGCCAGCCAGGGATCTTCTTGGTGGTCATATGGCGCCGGGCATGCTTTGTCAAGTGGTCGCTGCGCATGAAACGCCGATCACACACTGGGCATACAAACTTCTTCTCCCCAGTGTGAGTTCTGCGGTGGCGAGAGAGTTCATCTGAACGAGCGAATTTTTTCTCACAGCCGTCCCAGCTGCAGGTGAAAGGCTTCTCTCCTGGGAGATAAGAAAACACAAAGTAAAAAAACATAAACGCTCAGCACCTTATTGGACAGGTTAGTTCATGTCGTTTTAAAACTGTATTCATCAAAACCTAAGAAGCAAGCGATATCCTATTATTCTGGTATCAGGTTATTTGGAAGTCAAGAAATCGTCCAAGGGCCTCCCTGGTGGCGCAGTGGTTGAGAGTCCGCCTGCCGATGCAGGGGATACGGGTTCGTGCCCCGGTCTGGGAGGATCCCATATGCCGCGGAGCGGCTGGGCCCGTGAGCCATGGCCGCTGAGCCTGTGCGTCCGGAGCCTGTGCTCCGCAAGGGGAGAGGCCACAACAGTGAAAGGCCCGCGTACAGCAAAAAAAAAAAAAAAAAAAAAAAAAAAAAAAAAAAAAATCGTCCAAGACGCATTTCTTCCTTCCACACCTAAGATGTACTATGTCAGGGCCCAAAGACGTCAAACTAATCTAATCCTTCTAAAGATATTTTTAAATAAAAATAAATCTTTGACTGTGAACTTGGGGTAGGAGGTAAATTCCTGAAAGGAATTGACTCCTTCCCTCTCTGGAAGCTGCACATCTAAAAAAAATCCCTCCTAGGACCTGCAAGACTTCTCAGAATCATTAATTCCATCTTCATATTTGTTATTACACTGACAAAGAGGTTAACTGCAGAACAGGTTAGAATTCTAACAGCTACCTTCTTGTTGTTACAAGCTTCAAGCTTCTTTCACTCAAAGTTTCAGAGCACCCAGCAGGTGTCCTGCCCGTACTGTCTTCCTGGAGGTACAGGGGTGAGCGGAAAGCCCTTGTCCGCAGAGTCCTCCTGGGCCTTCCCAGCCAGCAAGAGTGCTCCCTCTCCTGCACCCTGAAGCCCTGATCTTGACCAGGTTGTGACGACCATAGACCGCTTGTGCAACCTTGTGAAGGGATTTGTTAAATGCTGGTGCGTGCTGTCACGTGACCTACCTTCCCGAAGGTTTACGACTTGTCTAGTTCATCCATCTACGTATAGTTTAACCCCCAGCACAGCACTTCGTATGACAGGTGGTGAATAAATGGTTTTGAATGAATGAGTGTTGGAGAGAGATCAACTGAATATCTGATGTTTTTCAAAGTTGATTTAAAAGGAAAATTCATCATCACAGTGATGCTGTGACGGATTTCAAAGACCCCAGGTTGAAAGCGTCAGGTTACCTGCTTCCAGGAAACCACCACCAGTGCTGGCAGCATGCCAGATGGCCAGATGCTGGACAGAGAACCACCACCCTTTGGCGTGCGATTTATAAAAAAGTGCCCTATGTTTTCAGCATATCACAAATGCAGCCTTTGCTCACTCGACCTTATCCTAATTGAACAAATTTTCATGTTGGTACAGTGAAAAACTATCTTATCTAAGGTAAACCTATCCAAGGTTTCTATTTCTTATGAAAACTCCAACTTAGTGTTTGTGAAATAACACAAGAATTTGATTCTTCAGAACCTTTTTTTTAAAATTTACTTTCAAGAGCCTTCTTGCTCTTTTTAAAATTTATTTATTTATTTATTTATTTATTTTTGGCTGTGTTGGGTCTTCGTTTCTATACGAGGGCTTTCTCTAGTTGTGGCAAGCGGGGGGGCCCACTCTTCATCGCAGTGCGCGGGCCTCTCACTATCGCGGCCTCTCTTGCTGCGCAGCACACGCTCCAGACGCACAGGCTCAGCAGCTGTGGCTCACGGGCTCAGCCGTTCCGCAGCATGTGGGATCCTCCCAGAGCAGGGCTCGAACCCGCGTCCCCCGCATTAGCAGGCAGACTCTCAACCACTGCGCCACCAGGGAAACCCCGATTCTTCAGAACCTTTATGGTTACTTATATTTAAGTACTTTGGGAAACCTGAAAAGAGCTTGTATGATCACCTTATCTTCCTACCAAAGGAAGCTGACTGAATAAACAGTAAGACCTCATTCCACTGCTTCCCCACATGTGGAATCTGTGTTTGGATGTGATCTGAAGTTCACCTCAGCAGTCTCAGTGAAAAGCAGGGCTTGCCAAGTCAGTAAGCCCCTTAGGGGTGCCCGTTCACACCGATACAGCCATGACAGCGACCCTGCATCACCAATGACTAGCGTCAGGCTCCTGAGACAGACACCAAGAGTCTCTATCCAGTGAGGTCAGACACGTATGTAAGTAACTAAAAATACAAAGGAAGAATAAGGTGAAAACCAAAACAAACCACCAGGGTCAAATAAAGAAGGCGAGATCAGGAAAGAGTTCCAAGAACTAACGTTGGGACGGCCCTTAAAGGGTCTTCAGTAAGCAGAGACAGGCAGGGGGCAGAGGGTGACGGGTAGAAACGTGGAACTGGAGAGAGATGGTAAAGGCAGAGAGGCAGGGTCTTCACAGGCCAGGTTTGGGGCCTTAGCCCGGAAGCACACAGCCCCTTCCGCAGTGTGGAGGACAGCAGGGCTCCTTCTGTAAGGCCCGCCTTCCAGATGTGGCTTCATTCTGCAAGTGGGAGATTGGAGTTCTAATGTGCTAATTAGAAAGCACTCTACCAGGAAAGCATTTCAAAGTAAAGTACTATGACAACTCCCTCCAATTCAGCCTTTCCTAAACTGTGTTTCACAATTCACTGCTGTCCCCCAGGCCACTAGCCGACATCTGGGGTTCCATGATCAAGACAGTTTACGAAGCACATCTTTACTGCAGAACCTGCGACCTGTTAACTGGGCTTATTATATGTACATATGTGTGTGAACCTTTGAAAGGTGAGTTTAACAAGCAGACTATTTAACCACAGGACCCCTGAAAACAAAACAAGTGACACTAACTCAAAGAACAAGAGTGTCACAGACCACCTGAGACATATTCTGCCCTAATCAACCACAGCAGAAGTTCTACCTACCAGGCAACCTCACACCTCTGCTAAGCCTGGTAGCCACCAGCCCCATGTAGCTATATAAATGCAGCCTTAATGAAAACGTAAAATTCGGTTCCTCAGACACACTGTTCACATTTCAAGTGCGTGTGGCTAGCGGCTACCCTCCTAATGGACAGAGAACATTTCCATCACTGCCGAAAATTCTACTGGATGGAGCTGATGGGACAATAAAGAGATCATTAAGTCATTATAGTCAGTTTCTTTTGTGAGTCCTTCTGAATTAGAACTACATATTTCCAAAAATGAAAAACAATATTCTTTTAAAGCTCAAATATTCTAGAATTCAAACTCTTCCTACTTTGGAGAGCTCTTTCCCCATAAGTAAGTCACACTGATGTTTACTGAACGTGAATGGACACTTTCTAAAACGCAAAGAAACAATGTCTACTGCACTGTGAAGAGAAAGGGGGAATGTGAGCCTCACCCTAAAAGCCTCTCAATCACAGGTTCACAATCACAGAACTACGTTTTAGCTACTGGTGTGACCAGATACCATGTTCTAGGAAAACCACTGACAGCTGTACTAACGTTCACCCCAAGACTACGAAGGCTTTTCAGAACCAAAGAAAGATGGCCACCTTCTCCAGTGGTTCTCAGTTTCGCTCCCACTCAAAGGCGGCTGGATGTGTGTTTCCCGATCACGGGATCCGACATTCCCTATGCCCTACCTGCTTCAGTTCTCACCTGTGTGAGTGCGAAGATGAGCCTTGAGGTGGGAACTTTTGAAGTAGGTTTTCTGGCAGCCTGGGAAGTTGCAAACATAGTTCCTCCTTCGGGAAAAGTCTACCTGAGGGGCGCAGTTCTGATTGGATGCAATGAACACTGGAGCAGGGGCTAGGGGCAGTAACTTGGTATTCCCAACAGCCATTCCACTCGACGAACACGTGGCAGGCTGCGGGAGGGCCCCCTGGGGCAGAACCAACATCACAGTTCCCTGAGGCACAGATGGTCCCACGAACACAGGCTGGGGCACTGGAGCAGCGTGGGGTAAGATGGGTTTGACAGTCCCTGCAGACACTTGGGGAGGTGGCTTCAGAAAAGCTGGTAACATGCCACTTTGTCCAGTCACAGGGATCATTTGGCAAAGGACAGGGGAACTAGGAATGGGGACAGAAATCAGAGGGGTGGCTTTCCTTGGCAAGTCATTTTCATAATTCTTTGGTGAGCAGGTCTGAATTGCAATGGGCCACCCTGCCTGCTGGCCTTTGTCGGTGGGGCTCAGGCCACTGGATTTGTGCAAACAAGGCTGACAGGACGCTGAGTTAACGCTGAGCACACTGTCTGTGAGGTGTGTGTCCTGCACAGCTTCAACATGCCCCCAAAACTGCGCTTCTCCTTCCGCGTTGGCTGAAAGTTGGTGTGCTTGAGTCTGGGTGGTAGGAAGGTGCGCAGAAGCAGGACTCCCCGCAGTGTGGCAAATGACACTTGTCACCGTGGCCCTGCAGTGAGGGGTGACAGCTGGCTCCAGCAGCTCTGGCTTCAAACCAGGCAGGGCCCTCTCTGCCCTCCTGCTCAGCACTCCAGCTGCCCCAGTAGAGGTTGGGGGGACAGCCACGCCCATGGGTGCTTTGGAATCAGTTACTTGGGAAGGAACAACTGTCCCTGTTGATGGCTCCAGGAGGTCAGGGCTCTGAGGAGGAGTCATGCACTTTCAAAGAAAAAAGAAAAAAGTACTGTGTGAAAAGGTTGTTTTGGTTAAATTTTAAGGAACTTACTTTGATCATGTTGTCCCCAAGGTCTTTACAAAGAAGTCTCTAGAACAGACTGGTCAAAGTCTGCTCACAATCACACCCAGTGGATATAAAAACTGCATGAGACACTTCTCGCTTTCTCCCCCTTTCCCGACCTCTCTCAAACCCATCCATTTGCTCGGTTATAAGGACGCCAGTGCCATTCCTGGCCTCGCACAGCTACTGAAATGAACAATTTGCATATTAGGGCTACAAATGAGAAATCAAACTTATACTCAAGATGAAAGCTTTACACAATAATTTTAGATTCTCAAATTTTTTTTTAAAAATCTCGGTGGTAATCATTTAACACACACGTATCGAATCAATCACACACGTATCCTGTGCCTACTGGATGCGAGGTAAAACCTCTCAGAATGATCTGTAAAAGGCCCTGCTCTAACCAGGGGTCCTGCCTACAGCGAGCCTCTGTAACACCGCCCCCGCCACTCCCACTTATCTTCAGCCTCTCAGTGGACGACCCCAACGCTGAGACGTGCTCCGGGCAGCCAGGCCCACTACCTGTACCACCCTCTCCACTATCCACAAGTCCCTTCTCATCCTCTCCAAGTCGGTTTTCCACACTCTCCTTCCAGGGCAGGCTTCCAGCCCAGGACAATTAGATTATAATTTTCAGTTTTGTTAGCAATTGACAGCTCTCGACTTCTCCAAGTTGAGAAGCAGTTTTTCCCAGTAACTTCAGAGCTGTAGCAAGAAAACAAAAACCAAAACCAGTGCTTGACTGCACCCAACTCACCCAAGAAAGAAGCTGGCTGCCACAGGGTGGCAGAGGCCAGGGTCTCAACCCAGCTAACAAAGGCTGTCTGGTGCCAAAGCACAGCTGTGGCAGCTGATCCTGACCCTGGCCTGAGGTATCTGGGGGAACCTAAGCCTCCACCCTCAGTTGCCCAGAGAAATGAGTACATTTTGCTTTCTCCCATCAATCTGTACGTTTCAGCCTATGGACATTTTCACTCCGTGGCTGCAAGCTACGATCAGTCAATGGAAAGCATATTTTCAAGAGATAAAAGAAGTTTTCACCCTTAGGACCCATACAGGGGAGGGTATGAACTTGCTTGCCAGCATCAGGTGCATCTCCCCAAGAGCTCTTCAGCATGTTTACTGAAGGTACTCCAGCCATTGCACAAATCGCTCCTCTCCCCATCCTCTTACCAGAGTTGATAAAGAATGGAAGTCCTTTGGTAACTCGGGTGTGGCTGCGTCCACGTGCACAATGGTGGAAACATCCCCAGAGTCAGAGACAGGTGTGAGGGGTCTTATCTTTAACAGGTCCCCTTTCTGGGATCTCTGACCCCAGGAGCTCATGCAAACAAGAGCCTCGACAGCTTCCATGTCGTTCTGCTCCAAGATGCTGCACGTAGACCTCTCGCTGTCGTGCCGATTCCTCTCCAGGATTGACTCGCATATGTCCATGATGTCAACCTAAAGTCGACACAACACGGCGGCTGAGTCCCTGGAAACACAGGGAGGGGCACCGGGACAGCACGAGGACGCGCACACCAGAAGCCCGCCCCGCCCTTGGCAGCACGCGCACGCGCTCTGGCTTCCAGGGAAGGATGCCGGCCGAGCGATGAGGACCACTAGGTCCGAGCCAGCGGGGGGTGGGGGTGGGGTGGGGGTGGGGTGGGGGTAGGAGGAGGAATGGACTCGGTCCGCCAGCGGCTTCCACGAAAAATCCTGTTAACAAAGGTTATTAAGCTAGTGTTCTCCTTCGGGAAATGATTAATAACACTTACTTCCAGAGGTGTGAGCCGCAGTGGCTAGTACCAAACTGTCCCCGGGGGAGGAAGAAAAGACACTGATGGCTGAGGTTGGGTGAGATGAGAGCGCAGCCCTTCTGAGTCGGCGAAGCCACCAGAGCGTCCCCAGAGACGCATCTGCGACAACCCCGGAGGCTCCACACCGGTGAGGCCGTCACTCAGCAGAGCCCTGGGCGGGAGAGCCTGCGCTGGCTCAGCCCCGGTCCCCACACCCAGGGGCACCGATTCACGCCACAAGGCCAGCGCGGGGAGAGGAAGAAAATGTAAGATGTGCCACAAGCCCGGGCCCCGAGGATTTTCCAGCGCAGCAGACCGTCTCTTGTCAAGCAAGAGCGGGGCGGGAAGCGACTGAAACTAACTGATCTCTTCGCAGAGAAATTTTACATCTACTAAGATACACACTTCCACTCAGTTTGCCTAAACATCCAACCTGTCCTGCCCAGGTGTCCCCCAAAGCACACAGGCAACGCCGCCGCCTTTACAAACGCCGCTCTAGCCCCACTTCTGCCCGCAGCCCGGGCCTCGGAACGAACTGTGAAGTCACAGACGTGCGGGCTACCGCCTGCTTGGCCCACAGGCGGGCAGGGACAGGGCGGCGCGGAGCTCCCACACCTCTCTCTCGGCCTCTCAGAAGTCCGCACGGCTCGACTAGGTCCCAGGTCCAACCGGCGAACTCCTCGCGGCCCTCAGGCCCCGACTGGAGCCCGCCAGGGTTGAGGCGCCGGGCCCCGCCCCCCGCCCCGTGCAGCCTTCCCGCCGGCCTTTGCCCCGCCCCTTTCCCCGCCCCCACGTTCCCACAGCCCTTGCCCCGCCCCCACCTTCCCGCCAGCTTTTGCCCCGCCCCCTCACCATTTCCACCGCCCGTGCGCCGCGTTCCCACAGTCCTTGCCCCTCCGTCGGCGCCCCGCCCCCACCGCCCGCGTGCCGCGTTCCCGCCAGCCGCGCCCCGCCCAAAGGCCACCTCCTCACAGGGCCTGGTGACGTCATGGCTAGAAATAGACCCGCACCTGAAGCCGGAGGGGCGGGGCCGCTGCGGGAGCGGTAGACAAAGCTGCGCAGAGAGCAGCGCGAGGCACACGCCCACTTCCCGCCCCTCCCGGGGCGGCCTCGTGCGGCCACCGCCCCTCTCGGCTCCCGAGCTCCTAGCGGTGCGCGCGCGGTGATGCCCCGCGCGCCCCTGGCCTCCTCCGCGCCCTGGGCCCGCACTGGCAGCGCGTCCCCGCCTCGCCCCTCGCTCCAATGGGCGGCCACTCACCGCGCGTGCGTCGCCCGAGCCCGCGGAGGCCGCCGTGTGCATGGTGCCGGCGGCCGGGAGGCAACAAAGCGGCCGCGCGGCGGGAGTTCAGTACGGCAGCTGCCGCACGTGCACGGCGGGCGGCGGCGATCCGGAGCTCCAGCGGCAGGCGTGCGCCTCCGCCCGCCCGCGCGGCTCTGCCCTGGTGCGGCCCTCGCCGTGCGGAGGGGCGGGGCGGCCGGGGAGGGAGCGGCCGCAGGGGCGGAGCGCGGAGGCAAACCAAAATACACCGCGCCCCGATGGGGCGGGGCCTGGCGGGCGCCAGCCAATGCGCGCGTAGCCCGTGCGCCGCCGGCCAATGGGTGCCGCGGGGAGCCGCGTGATCAGAGCCTGGCAGCGGCGTGATCGGGCAGGGCGGGATGCGGCATGTATTTTGGTGGCGGCGAGGGGGCGGAGCCTGAGGCCCTGGAAAGTAGGGGAAAGGTCGCGGCGGCGCGGGCGGCGGTGACCGCGCAGCTGTGGCCGGGGAACTCCGCGAGCGTGTTGGGCTGGCTGGGAGGAGGATTACGCTTAAAGGGGCCACCGCCCGCAGCCTCCCGGAGCGCAGGTCCCCGTGAAGTGAATCCGTCCAGCAGAGGCGGCTCACCTGGAGACCTCAACCCAGATTTTGCTTTCTTGTTTTTTAATTGGTATTAATCTACCGTCGCTCTTAGGAGTGCATCCCTGACCTGGAAGAGTTTAGAAAGCTGGCTAGCCCCAGGTGACATCGCCTGCATCTGCGCCTTATCGCAGGCACCCAGAGCCCGAGCTTCTAGGCCTGTGTCTGCCGCTGACCCCGGTCCCCAGGCAGCTCTGCGCTGCAGTTTCCGCTTAGCTCAGTGGGGGTGGGGGGCAAGACGGGTGCCCACCCGAGAGGCACCTGCTGAAACCCATTCTTCCCAGACCAGGAGTAAGCGTCACCCCCTCTGGGAAGTCCTCAGGCCTGAATGAGAGAGATGCCTAGGACACCTTTTATTCCCCCAGTACTTCGCCTGTTTCTCAGGGTGCGGTTTATCCAGTTCTGCAGCTCCAAGTTCCTGAAGCGCAGGCTGTGTTTATGTGTACCCTCACAACCTGCAGCGAGGCACGAGACAGCCCTTCATCCATCCACGTGGCCCACACTTGCTGGGTTTGGATATGGGTTGGCACAGCGCACGGTGCAGAGGCCACAGTGAGGAAACCTTGACCCTAAAAGCTAAGAGCAGGTAAAATCCCCCCTGCACTGTGGGGATTGGCTCTGAGCAAGAGAAGCCCTGGGCCCAAGGAACAGGCCGTCAGAGCACCAGGTCCCCCCCCTTAAACTGATAAGGAAGCAGGTGGGACCCAGGGCTCTGGCCAACTTGTTCCTCAACAGGCCTGCTCTGTTGGGCAGAGGGAGCATAGGCTGACCTGCAGCTTCTCTCCATTTCATCTTCTTCAGATCCTTCGCAGTACCTTTCATGGCCTGTAACTTCTGGTTCTTCAGTTATTTGTTAATTGTCTCTCCACCAGAAGGAGCCCTCCCAAGGTTAGGGACCTTGTCTAATTCACTGTGAACCCCCAGTGCCTGGCTCGCTGCAAGTACACAGTAACCACTGGTTGAATGAGCGAATGAAGGCCAACACCATCTGGCCTACCCACTTGGACATGCTGCAGACCCCTCTACTTCAATGTCCTTGACACTGAACTTCCCTTCTACCCCGATCCGGGTTTCTCACCTCCGGAAGGGCACCACCAGATACCTCATTCCTTCACCCCGGAATCTATGAGAGTCACCTTTGACCCTTCCTTTTCCTGCACTTGCTTCCTTCTGCCAATTACTTTGTGTTCTTCCTAAATCTCTCTCAAACTCTTAACTTCTCTCCATCACCTACTCCTGCTCTGGTCCAAGCCACCATCTTCTCTCACCTGAATTATTCCGCTGCTTCCCAACGGGTCTCCCTACCTCTAGCTTCATCACCTGTAATCTGTGCCTCACCTCACTGCCACAGTGATCTTCTAGAAGTAGAGATGGTACCAAACCCATAATCAAACCCTCAGTTTGGAATCCAAACAGCTATGGGACTGCTTACTCCGTAGGTGGGAATCCATGAGTCTGCATAACCAGGCCCCAGCCAGTGCTTCCTGCATCATTCCGACCAGTTCCCCAAATCCCTTTCCCTCCTGCCCCCATTGCCTCCATACAGAACCCTGTGCCGCCCACATCAGGTCAGATCACTGTCTTCTGCTTTGTACGTGGCGTTCCTTCTGTGTGGAACACCACAACCCTTCTCCACTTTTACTCTGTAAGACTGCAGTGTGACTCCTCAGCGAAGCCCTTCCTGACCCCCAGACAGCAGGACGACTCAGCCAAGTGCTAAGTGCAGGGTTTTGGAGTCACACCCGGATGCAAATCCCAGCTCTGCCAATGTGGCTAGGCCATGTGGCTGGCTATGTCTCTGCAGAATAGGAGGTGGCATCGACTCTCCAGGAGTCTGGAGCACAAGCTTCTCTCACCTCCAGCTCAGTTTCTGCTCCCTGGACAGCAGGAATACCTGGAAACTTGGGCAGCAGGCTGGCTTGGGGCTCTTCAAGCGAAAGGCCCTACCCTTCCTACATCCGTCCATGTGACAGAGAGACAGGTCTTTGCTTATGCTTGTCCCTGCTCTCTTCTTCCCCACCTCTACCCAGATACCGCTTCTCCACGAAGCCTTTCTTCCGCCCCCTGTCTCTCTCTGTCTCTCTCTCTCTCTCTCACACACACACACACACACACACACACACACACACACACACACACACACACACACACACACACACACACACACACACACACACACACACACACACACCAGTCTGTGGTTGCTGCCAAACCCCAGATGCTGGTCCTGCCTATAGTCAGTGGATATTGACATGTTTATAAACTGAAGACAGTTACAAGTCATTGACGCAGAGCCATCACCAAGGCCCTCGTTGGCACCAGGCCCCACAGACCCTCAGGCAGAGCACGGTCCAGCAGGCAGACTGGGCCTCGACACAGATAACTCCTGGATAAAGTAGAGCATGATGACCCCAGCTAGACTGCCACCACGTTCTCATGGGTCCTCCCAGAGAGTCTGTGTATATGGAAAAAATACTTTTACACAGAACGTAGTGTTCTGTGCACCTTCCGCATCTTGCTTGCTGATTTCACAACATGTCTTGGAGCCTGTTGCAAATCAGTACAAAAAGGTCACCCTCATGATTTATCACGGTTAAATACTATTCTGTTATATGGACGTGTTGTACTTTATTTAACCACTCCTGCTTAAATCACTGGGGTATTTAGGCTGTTTCCAGTTTGCCAGGACATCATGTCCATTCATTGTTTGCCCACATGCAAAAATAACTACAAGATTACTTCCTAGAATTGGAATTGCTGGAAATGCTCTTGCATTTCTTTTCCCGTTTTTCCCCTTTTATTTATTTATTTATTTATTTATTTATTATTTTTTTTTTTTGCAGTATGCGGGCCTCTCACTGTTGTGGCCTCTCCCGTTGCGGAGCACAGGCTCCGGACGCGCAGGCTCAGTGGCCATGGCTCACGGGCCCAGCCGCTCCACGGCATGTGGCATCTTCCTGGACCAGGGCACAAACCCGTGTCCCCTGCATTGGCAGGTGGACTCAACCACTGCACCACCAGGGAAGCCCCCTTTTTTTCCCTTTTGATAAATTTTATCGAAGTATAGCATAGATATAGGGAAGTGCAAAAACTTAGGTGTACAACTCGGTGAATTTTCACAAGGCAAACACGCTTGTGTCACCAGCATGGAGATCAAGAAACAGAGTATTAGCAGAATCCTAGAACCCCCCTCCAAACAAATCATATGGTTTGTTCTCTGTTGGGTCTGCCATGGAGTTGCGTGTAGTTGAAGATCATTTATTCTTGTTGATGTAAAATACAGCACAGTGTGTCCATCTAGTCTCCTGTCGATGGACATCAGGACTTTCCAGTCTGGGGCTGTTACGAGTAAAGCTGCTATGAAAATTCTGATATGTGGGTATGTGCATTTTTAATTGAGGAAAATTGTCAAAGTGCCCTCCAAACATGCTTTTGTGTCCATTTACCCCATGAACAGTGAACTGCAAAGCCAGTCCCCTCTCCCTTCACTAATACTGAACCATCTGGAATTTTTGACCTCTACCAAGCTCAGTGGAAAAAAATGAGAACTCATAACAGTAGATTGCATTTCCTTGGTGGAGTTTCCTTGAGAGTTTTTCATGTATTTGAAAGCCATCATGATTTCGGTTTCTGTGAACTTTGAAGGAATTTTAAATGACAGTGCAGGAACTTGAGCATGTTTGTATGCTGAAGTGAAGGGCTCAGAGGAGGAAAACGAGTGACGCAAGAGGGAGAGGGAAGGGAAGGAGGTTGGGGAGTGGTGTCAGGGGAGGGAGGGCTGGGAGAGCACAACAGGGAAGCCGGCCCTGGGCAGGAGGAAGGACCTGCTTCATCGGAGAACAGGGGAAGGAAGAGAAGGTGGCTGGGGAGTCAGGAAGATTCTGGGATGCAGAGGAGAGACGGCCAGGGTGATGACCTGTGATCTACCTTCTTGGGGACGTTAGGAGCCATCTGCTGGGGAGGGGGCCCTGGTGAGATGAGGAAGGTTTGGAACAGACTCAGCGGGAAACGTGTCAAGGACTCGGCCAGGGAGAGTGACAGCAGTGGCCCACCGCACCGAGGACCCAGTTAGGATGCTGGAGGGACCCTGGACAGAGTGTTGGGCTGGTGTCCGAGCTCCTGGTATTAAAGTGCTGGATCACCTGGGCGGGTCTCTTCGTCATCTTTGAGCCTGTTTCCTGACCTGCAAAATAATCAGTCGTGAATTGTGATCAAGTTAGCTTTCAAGGTTTTGTTATGAATGAGAAAAATAAGGGCAAAGAATACATTTCTTCCTATAGTTAAGCCCAGTTTAAGGGCTATCATTTACTCAGAGATTGAATCCTCCTAATTTTTTCTTGTTACAGTGTCACGTCTTTTAGGAAGCGATGGTGATAGCAGATGGTACATCATACTCTAAGTTGTGAGAACAAAGCATTGGCAACCCTGTGGCAGCCCCTCAAACGTGTCCTGAAATTTTATGGTCAGTGAAATGCCCAAATCTGGGAATCTCTGTACTAGATGTTTTCGGAGGTCCACATTCCATCTTGGATAACCGTGGTTCTACAAGGGTCGTCCCCTTTCCATGTTGAACTTGGAGGAGTTGATTTCAAGGCCTAGTCAGAAACAGATGGTTGGCATGACTCCAGTTCACTCTGCCTTGGGCCTGGCAGCTGCCAAGAGGCAAGGACCCACAGCGGGCAGGCAGACTCTTTTTTCTGACCCTCAGCATCCCCCCTCTGGGTTGCACACTGGCCAGCCCGGGCTTTGCCAGCTCTTGAGTATTTCAGCCTTTGGCCAGAGCCCAGCTGTGGAGCCAAGAGGAACAAAGCGAGTCTAGAGGCTGCCTTCCCTGCCCCGACTGCTGCCAGGGTGGGTGGGAGGGCCAGGGAGAGCTGACTTGGGAGGGGAGCGCTGGCTGCTGGCAAGGCCTGGGTCCGGCCCATCCTTCCTGCTTTTCTCTTTCGCTGGGCTGAGCTCACTGTCTGGAAGCCACACAAGGACCGGAACATGGTGTAAACTGACTAGCTGCCTGACCGGCAGGCTGGTTGACTAAACGACCTAATCAATGATTGATTAGTGGATGGATTAATGAATCACTGACCCACCAACCCCCCTGTTGGATGATTGATCCACCAACCTGACAGCAGGCATCCGTCACTCCTAACACCCTCAGTTTCTTCATCTGTAAAATGAGGTAGTAACTGAGGACTAGAGAGATGAAGCAGCCCTAGCTGGCACAGGGGGAGCCAGGCTCCATCTCTCAGACCCACGTCCAGTGCGTCTTTCTCCCAACCATCTCCTCCTGGAAAACAGGCACTAAAGAGCACATGTGAGTCCTGTGAGTGGACCTGGGTGGGGGCGGGGGTCTGGGCAGCTCCCACGAGACAAAAGGGGGAAGTTCAGCTCCTCCCTCTACACACACACACACACACACACACACACAGAGACACACACACAGAGACACACACACACACACACAACTTCATGGTGGCTGCGGCTGCCTTGTGGCTGCTGTGCTCTGCCTTCTCTCTGTGTGTCCCCAGGCCAGGGCACGACCTCTCTGTGTATTGCATCTTCAGACCTTCTAAGAGGGAGAACCGGGCTGTGTGTATGTCAGGTCCCCAGGCCCGGGGTAGAGGGGACTCCAACTTGCAACATTTGCCAAAGGAAAGCTCCGGGCTGCGGCCGTGGGCGTAGTGGGCCCTTGGAGGCTTCTCGGAGGGGATGGGTGCTCAGTGGGGCCTTGAGAGCCTGGGCAGGACAGCCTGTGGTGCTGTGGGGAAGGAGAGCCCTGCTGTGTGCTTGGTGCTAGGGGACCATGGAGGGACCAGACCAGCCTCTCCCCTTTGGTCCCACCATTCGGCAGGAGAGACTGGCCTACAAACGAGGGAGTGCACTGTCCACAGCGGCCACACTGGAGGCGCAGGTTGGGGGGGAACAGAGGGGACCTGACTCAGGCAGAGCCTGCGGAGCTGGCGGGAGGGCCGTCTGGGACCATTTTTGCAGGAGATGTCATTGGAGCTGGTGTTAAGGGACAAGTGGGAGGTAGCCGTCCAGGGAGCGGAAGTGACGTTTCAGTGTTGACGACACACCTCATTCACCTGTGCCTAGGCAGCAGGTGCCCGATAGATGGAAATAAGCCTGGGGAGAGACCTGGGATGAGAGCAGCCAGTCCAGCGGTTCTCACACTTGAGCAGCATCAGAATCCCCTGGAGGCTGCGTCAAAACCGACTGCTAGGTCCAGCCCGGCACGCCTGATACAGCAGGTCTCCAGTGGGGTCAGAGAGTTTTCATTTCTAACACGTTCCCAGATGTCGTTGCTGCCACTGGCCCAGGGAGCAAGCTGCGAGAAGTACTCATCTAGTCCGCCCTCCTCATTTTGTGGGAAGAGAAACAGACCCGGAGAAGGGGAACGACTCATCCAAATCACTCTCAAACGACCAAAACTCACGCCTCCGGGCTCAGTGCCCTCCACCACATATGAGGCCCCCTGGAGGACACCCCAGGGCCACTGTCCTGAGAACAGCCCCAGAAGGAAGCCCTCAGAGGCCAGTGCAGTGTTGGGCAACAGCACAAAGTACCTGCTGGCCTAGGCGGGCAGCCTTCCAAGTGTCCACGCGGCCGCCCAGGCTGTCTGCCTGGCCAGTGGCCTGTACCTGAATGTGCTGCCAGCCCGGCTTCCCCAGTGACCCAGTGTGGTGCTGGCACCAGCCCAGGCGGGCAGCAGGGCCAGCGGGGCGGCAGCTCGAGGTTTGGCAGAGTGGCCGGTGGAGAAGCATCTCACAGGGGGACTTGCACGGGCCCTGCAAGGCCTGGGCTGGGACCTGCCGGGATGCCAGCTCCTCACACCTGCCCTCTGGGGAGCGCCAGGCTGAGCCTTGGTTGGGCTGCACTGCCCCGGTGGTCCCAAGCTGGCCTGACTCAGCATAGGAATGGATTTTAAACCCTCGAAGGAGGTACCAGCTCCCAGCTCAGAGCTGAGCACAGAAGAACCAGGGGGCACCGCCCCGCTTCCCTCGGGTGGGCTGGTCCCGCTGCCCGCTGCTTCCCGTGCACCAGGGGCTCCTGGGCGGTGGCTCTTGCTCCCCGGCTCCCTCTCTGCCCTGAAGCCCCTCATCTTCCCCATGGAGCCCCCGCCCCAGGTGCAGTCAGTGCCCCTCCCCCCTCGGTGGCCCCATGCGGCATCTCTACAGTGACATTTGCTATATTTAGCATTTGTTTATTTACCTTTCTGTCTCTACCCTCAACTGGGAGCTCTGACCTCAGAGCAGGCCCGTGTTGATTGGGCCAAGAAATGAGTGAACTGCTTAGCCAGGATGACTTTAGAAAATGCCTCGTGCCCTGATTTGTCTGGAGCCCCTGCCCGGACACTCTTCTGGCTCCATGTCACTCATGGATCCCCGCTGGGTCCCTCGGGTCACTCGCTAGGCTGCCACCCCATCGTGGGCTCTGAGAGAGGTAGTTTGCTCGGGCTCACGACTTGGGGGCCATCTTCCCTGCCCTGCTCTCTCCCTCCTGCCAGGCAGGGACGCTGAGAGGTGGGAACCTCCTTGCCAGGAGCGACGCCTCTGCTGGTGCCGCCACCCGGGGGGCCTCGCGGAGACTTGGGGCAGGAAGCCAGCAGGACCTGGCCCCTGTGCTTAGCTCCCCCAAGCGGGTGTGGACAACGGCAGCTCCGGCTTTTGCTCTTTCTGTTGCAAGGCAAGCAAGTTGATGATGAAGCCTGGCGCTGTGCCAGCCACCAGGGAGAGAGAGGTGTGACACAGTTCCTGTCCTCACGGACTCTGCTCACTACCTGTGTGACCTTAGGCCGGTTGCTTAGCCTCTCTGAGCCCCAGTTTCCTCTTCTGTAAAATGGGGATGGTAAAAACATCTACTTACAGGAATGTCGTGGGGATTAAATGAGATGATGCTCACACAAATACTCAGAGGTGCCTGCCGCATAGCTACTCATAAATGATGACTAAGAAAGCGGTCCAGTGATAGGGAGGCTCACAAGGAAAGCAGTGATAACGGTATAGTTTAGTAAGTGCAACGAGAGAGGAAAGCACAGCAGGCCGTGGAAATACCGGGGGTGGGGGGCTGTCTTAGCCACTTAGCTCAGCTGGAAGGAGGAGACCTGATGAAGATCTTAAAGCGGAGATCATTAAAATGCATTGTCAGTAAGCAAATGGGAGAGAAGAGACAATTCTCCCCCAAGAAGAATCCCAAATGACAAACAGAGATAACCCCCTCCAGGGACTGGAGCTTAAATCTTCTCCCCCAGAGTATGAACTGGATGTAGTGACTCACTTCGAACACATACAGTATGGAAAGGGCAGTAGAAACTTCACAGTGGAGAGAGCGGGCAGACATGATCAGGTGATGGGGGCCAACCTCACTGTGATAAGTCGTATTGACATTACAGGCCCCTTAGGTGAGGCGAGCCCCCAGAATCTCAGGACTGGCCCTGGGGCCCCAGCAGCTAGCATACCCTCACTCTGCGCCCCTGATGGATTTCTGCCCTTTCTGGCTTGGGCGCATCTTCCCGTGTGTGTCATTCTTTCCTTGATTCCACAACCCCAGTCTAACCGTGAGCATCTTCAGAGAAACCCAGATTGAAAGATGCTCTACAAAATGCTTCACCAGGACCCTTCAAAAAGGGTCAAGGAGAGACTGGGGAACCATCACAGATCGGAGGAGACTAGAGGGACACGAGGACTAAATGCACCACGAAATCCAGGATGGGATCCGGAAGTAATGAAAGGGCATTTGTGGGAAAACCGGTGAAATCGGAATAAAGTCTGCGGTTTAGTCTGTAGTGTTTTCCCGACGTTGATTTCTTAGTTCTGACAAATGAACCACGGTTATGTAAGATGCTAACCTTAGCGGAAGCTGGGTGGAGGGCGTGCCGGAACTCTCTGTACTATCTGCAGGTTCTCAGTAGATCTAAAATTATTACAAAGTAAGAAAAAAATTTTTAAATAATTCACTGTAAGAGATGAATCAGAGCAAGTCTTCCAGATAGCACAGGTGTGTGTGCACCTGTGCACATGTAGATAAGGGAGCAGTACATACCTGCCAAGCGGGCCGGAGGCGAAAGCATGGAGTTTTGGGGAACTGTGAGTGTGGCTGGATCCGAGAGGGAGGGAGTCCTGGGAGGCTGGAGGAAGGCGGGGGCCTCTGTCAACCACGCTGAGGAACCTGGTTTTCCAGGAAATGGGATGCACCACGCAGAGCTGACACCCCAATTCTTAGGGAGACCGACAACTGATTTGCCCCATCAGCAATCTCCATCCACAGTACTGTTCCCAGTACTGTTCCATGGCTGTTCCCAGACCCTCAGTGCTCCTGAGCCCTCCTGTTCCTTATGACTCAGCTAAAATAGCTTCAAGGGCTCATGTGCAGCCCTCATACAGCTGGAAATCTGCATCCCTTCCAGTATCACCAGGGATCCCTGAGGGCTCCATCTCTCCCAGCACCTCTGGCTCTGAGACCTGTTTGTACCAGTTTCTCCTCCTCTTCTCATCTCTTGGGCACGGACTCCCCTTGGACAAGCCCTTGTCCATCACGGCCAAGTGTGGGGACGCCTTGAGTGAAGGTCACGCTGAAGGAGGGGGGATAAACAATGACAACATGAAACGGAACATCCGTGTTACAAAAGCCCAAGTCCTCTTTCGTCCAGGGAGTGTTCTCCACGTGCCGTGCCCCCCTCTTCTCTCGTCCCCGGCTCCCTCAACCCCACTCCGTTTACTCTGTCCCACCCCCCACCCAGAGTGGTCCGGCCTTGGGGACTCTCTCTCCACAACCAGTGACCCACGCGTAGGTGGTTCTCCTCCAAGAATAGCTCTGCAGCCAGCTCTGGGACTGGCCGTGTTTTCTCCCTGTACACCAAGAGTGAATGGGAATGTGTATTAGGATTGTGATACATGCAGGCATGCCCTGCAAGGGACGAGCTCCCCAACTGAGATGCGGCCAAGCCAGAAAGGGCAGAAATCCATCAGGGGTGCGGAGTGATTCCTGCCGAGGGTACGCTGGCTGCTGGGGCCCCCGGGCCAGTCCTGAGAGTCTGGGGGCTCAGGGCCACACCGTCTCCACAGCCTTGGGCAGTTCCTCCCAGGACCCCATGGTATCACAGGCCTCCAGACTGTGTGACTGCACTTGGCAGCCCATTCTCATATAGAGCATTAGCCTTCTCACCAGGAAGTCCCTCCTCAGCCCTTGCCTGAGTTGGCTGTGCTGTCTGCTATTAGCTAGGTACAAGTCCCTGGGATGCAGTTTTAGCTTGGTACCCCCATTCCAGCATATATACCAACCCAAAAAATGCAGAGCCTGCCAGGAATCATTCTGAAGTTCATGGCCCCTCATTAGGCGTCTACCAAGATGGGAGCCCCACAGGCTGGCCAAGGGTCCGGGAGAAAGACTCAAATTCCTCTTCTTTGGCAAATGCACTCCGTCTTCTCTTGCCCGTATTCATCAGCAGCATCGTTTCCCAATCCTCTCTGGTGTGGGAAGCCGCTTTGACTGGCTCATGCAGGGGTTAACCCCCAGGGAAGTGAGCCTCAGCAGGAAGTCCTCACTCATCACGCCAGCCGCCCTCCAGGGCCTTCCTCGCACTCCCAATTCCGGACTACGTGCAGTGCGCCGGCCTGCTCTTTGCCTCCCGGGCTCCTTTAACAGGGCTTCCTGGGGCCTCGGGCCCTGCAGGCGATTGGACGCCCCGGCACTTGGGCTCAGGAGGAGGCTTGAGGAGCCATGGTAGCTGCCAGGTGACGAGGCACCTCACCTCCTGTGGGAAGACGGCTTCCCAGGGGCAGGTCCCCCGGCCTGGGCAGCGATCACGGACCCAGGGAGGCTTGACTGTCTCCCACTGGGAACCTCTGACCTCTGATTTGTCTGATCTCCAGGCCTGACCCCAGATCTCGGGCCACCTGAGTTAAGAGCCGGCACACATGAGCCATCATGATGCTCCCTGACACACACATCTACAGAGCACGTTTTCCTCCATTTTCTCCTGTGGTCACCCAGGCAGCGACCATTACCTTCACAGGAGGTCAGTTTCTTCAACTCTAAAACGGGAGCAATCATACCTCCTTAGCGGGGTTGTGTTAAGAATTGGAGGTGATATTCCACAAAACATGGCCCTTATAGGCAGTCAAATTATCCCCATCCAGAGCAGGTAATTCTTTTGGCTTGGCTGGGCCCAACCTTGCCCTCATGTCAGAACCAGCTTGTGTGTGAGTTTGGGGGTGGGAGAGCTTCTTATTCTATGCCTGAGGGAGAAGCGGGCAGCTGGGAACCTCACACTGGGGCGGCACCCATCACCCCGGATGTGGGACCCCCAGGAACCTTGGCAGGGACAGGGTTGGGGGAAGCACCTCCGGAACGCTGGTGTAGGAAACAAAGCCACTGAGTTTGCACCGCCTGGCTGGTGGGCCGGCCTCAGCTGGGGTGGTCCCAGGGCACTCTCAGAGGGCACCCCATCCTGCAGCCAGGCCCTCGAGCATTTTCGGACACACACAGTTTGCTGCTCAGCCTTTTCAGAGCGGGGCTTGGAGACCCTTCAGTCTCCCCACCTTCTGGCTTCCTGGTTCACAGGGCTCTGGGCGGCGAAAGAAGGAAGGGACGAGGGTGTCACAGGCCCAGCACGTGCTTCGGGGTGGAGGCACGTGGGAAGGGGTGCTGGAAGCTCCTGGTCCCACAGGGCCCACTGAGGGCTTTGTCTGGTACCCCGAGAGCAGGAAACGCCCCACCCTGGGGAAGATCTCTCCCCAGCCTGTGGGTGGGCCTGGACTGCTTCCCCTGCAGAGGGACACACCCAGGCTGTTGGCCGCCACTGGGGAGGGGGGACAGTGGTCATGGTGAGGCAGGCTCCTTTTGGCCTCAGCCTCAGTTTCCCCTTCTTAGGTATGAGAGGACCTTGATGGTATGGTGGTAATGGACTGGCAGAAGCACAGATAAAATAGCCCAACCAGGCTCTCTGGGTTCCAGAAAATGTCAGCTGGACTGCAGATGCCCTGGCAGTTCAGATCAGGGATTGGGGTTGGGGAGCATTTGTTCCCAAGATTGCCCCATTCATGTGTAGATCCCACTCCTCATTTAGAGGGCATGAAAGGGTTAAATGATGGTCACCCCCATCCAGAAAGTGGACACGTTATTCATTAATTCATTTCATCAGACCCTTCCTGATGGCCAGCCCTGAGCTGGTCCCAGGTTCCAGAGACAGTGAGCCTTTCCTGCCCTTCCAGAGTCCACAGTCTGGGGGATGATGGGGACTGGGGGGACACATAGGTGACCAGGCACTGGGGGCTGGGCCAGAGGAACTGCATGGGGAAGGGGAGCCCAGGGTAGACAGGCACTTCCTCCTAGGGTCAGAACCCTGCCTCATGGCCATATTTGAGCTGAGCTTCAAGGACGAAAGAAAAAAGGAAGAGTAAAGGAGTGTGTGTGTGTGTGTGTGTGTGTGTGTGTGCGCGCGCGCGCGCGTGCGTGTTGGCCGGTGGGGTGGCGGGGGCGTCTGGAGCTGCAGGGCAGGCTTCCCAGTCCCCAGGGCTTCACTCAGATGCATGCCCTCCGCTCCTACAGGGCTCAGGACTCGGCTGAAGGACTCCCCAGGGTCTGAGCTAAGGGCTGGTGCTCAGAACCCATCTCCTCTGGCCGGCCCTTGCCCTGGCCTTAGGGCAACGCCTTAGCCTGGCACACACAGCCTGGCTGTCGCCTCCGCAGGCCTTCACCTGCCCACATCGGAGACGAGGGGCCCCGGTTCTCATGCCGAGGGCCCCGCTTCCACATGGCAAAGGCAGAGAAGAGGAGGCGGGTGTGTGCGTGACTCCAAACTCCTTCCGCCACCCGCTGCCCTGAAAGGAAGGCTGAGCCCGGAACTCTGAGTGCCTGTGAAAAAAATGCTTCTAGCCACATGTCACCTGCCTTGAGCTCACTCACCGCCGAGCTCTGCGGGTTGTCACATGCTAGAGGGAGGAGGGCGGTGGTGGCCCGAGCGGGCTTGCACCCTGACTCTGCACGTCCCCTCCAGCCCATGTTTAGTGGTGTCACGTTGTAGCTTGAAATCAGCCATGGTGAGAATACTGACACCACAGAGATCAGAAAAACACTACAGATTAGCCCCCCACCCTTGCCCAGAGAGCTGCTTGTTAAACACTTACCAGCACAGCCCTGGAGAGATCCAGAGGGAAGGCTGGGATGCAGGGAAGGGGTGTTAGTTATCTGTTCTCGAGTAAAGCGCCTCCACCCCCCACCGAAAACTGTAGTGGCTTAAAATGACGGTGATTTATTCTTTCTCACGACTCTGCGGGTTGAGGCCGTGGCTACCCTGCTTCCCGAGTTGGCTAACCTCACTCTGGCAGCTGCGTTCAGGCCTTCCTCTCCAGCAGGATGGCCTGACTTCCCTACAGCATGGCGACTGGGCTCCAGGGGCGCAGGAGAGCAGAGGCTGCCAGGTCTCTCGAGGTCTAGGCCTGGGACTGGCCCAGCTTCACTTCTGGCACCTTCTGTTGGCCAAATGAGCCACCAGACCTGTCCAGGGTCAGTGTGGGAGGGACCCAGAGGATAAGGAACGTGGGGAGGTGCAGATCCCTGGGGTGTCAACCACAGGGGATGAGAAAAGTGGATCTCGGCCATGATGGGGAATCAGGGTTTCTCAACAGTACAGCTCGCGGCACCCGCCTGTGTCCTGAATGATGTTGCACCGCATGCACAAGGCACCAGGGCTGTGCATCCACCGCCCCACCGGGGGCTCCCCGTAGCCCTGGAGACGGGCGGGACCAGCCCCTGTTTACAGACAAGAGGCTGAGGTTCAGAAGGTTCAGACACTTGCTCCCGGTCTCTGCTTCTCAGAGGCTGAAGCTGGTCTGGGAGGCTGAGGAGGAGATTCCTGCTCCAGATGCCCCTTAGACGGTGTGATTCTGGCACACGGGGTCTCTGAAGGGGTGACAGCCATCCTGAGGGTCTTCCCTGGATGATAAGAAGAGGAACCTCTCCTGCTTCCCCCAAGTCAAATATCGTTCTCCCGGGCTTCCCTGGTGGCGCAGTGGTTGAGAGTCCGCCTGCCGATGCAGGGGACAAGGGTTCATGCCCCGGTCCGGGAGGATCCCACATGCCGCGGAGCGGCTGGGCCCGTGAGCCATGGGCGCTGAGCCTGCGCGTCCGGAGCCTGTGCTCCGCAACGGGAGAGGCCACAGCAGTGAGAGGCCCGCGTACTGGAAAAAAAAAAAAATCATCGTTCTCCCGACTCCTGTCATTGGACTGTTTGCTCGGAGGGGGTTGGCCTCTGGCTCTTGTCCCACCTCCACACATGCACAGCACAGCAGAGTGAGTGGTGTGACATGAAGTCCCTGGCCATGGGGGTCCCGATGGGTGCCTGATGCCCCAACATCCTGGCTTGCCCGTCCACACCACTGGGGCCCTAACCCAGAGGAATAGGCATTGTGCCCTTGAAAGCCACCCGCCCCACCTGGATCTCCGTTTCCCCAGCTCTCACATGAGACATTGCACTTGCAGGTGTCTCGGAGCTCCCCCATCTCCACACCAGGTGTTCGAGCCGGGCTCCAGAGACCCAGTGTCCACCCACGCTTGGCCGAGTCTCGGCTCCTGGAGAATCTCTCAGGGCCTTTATCCCTGACTCTGGACAATCCTCCCTTGTTTCACAAAAGTGTGGCCACAGTTGGTGCAACAGATGTCACTGGAATCGTGGCCTGTGCTGGGCACTGAGGACAGGGAGGTGGATAGGACGTGATTCGTGGGGGAGAAGGCATGAAAGCACGTTACAACAGACGAGAGTAAGTATGGAGGGAGCGTAAGTCTGTACAAAGTCAAATGTAGGGAAGTCATTTGGCAATATGTATCAGGAGCCTCATAATGTTTACACCTTTTGAGCCAATCATTCCACTCCTGGGAATCTAACTTGAGGGCCTAATCTAAACAGGGGAGAACAAAATGCTTATTGCAGCATTAAGTAGAAATTGAAAATAACCCATATATTCGACAACAGAGAACAGGTTAATTGGACCATGTCGTAGACATTTAATGAAATATTTCACAGCCATCAACAATGGATGTTACAGGGGCTTCTCTGGTGGCGCAGTGGTTGGGAGTCCGCCTGCCGATGCAGGGGACGCAGGTTCGTGCCCCAGTCCGGGAAGATCCCACATGCTGCGGAGTGGCTGGGCCCGTGAGCCATGGCCGCTGAGCCTGTGCGTCCGGAGCCTGTGCTCCGCAACGGGAGAGGCCACAACGGTGAGAGGCCCACGTACTGCAAAAAAAAAAAAAAAAAAAAAAAAGGATGCTACAAAGAATTTTCAGAAAATGCTATTTTGAAATGACATCAACTGAAAAATGCAAAACAGAATTGAGGAGCCAGGGTTTGAGCTATGTTTAGGAGAAGAGAAAAAGAGAATTCAAAAAGAAGAAACTTACTAGAACACTAACAGTGATCACATTTGGGTAATGGGATGATTTAATGGGTGATTTTAAAAACTATTTTCTTTATTTCCCAACTATCTTTAATTATTTTTCCCCAGTTTTATTGAGATACAGTTGACATCCAACCATCTTTTAAAGCTCAATTCAAAGGGAATCTCCTCCATGAAGCCTTCCATAATTCCCCCAGGCACAGGTGATCTCTCACTTTCTAACCCCCCAGAGAATTTGTTGTGCCTCTCTGCTGGCATCTACCATCTGTGCAGCTCTCATGTCTGTCTTCACCCAGGCTGAACTTCTCAGGGATGTGGCTGTGTAGCCCACATCTCTGGGTCCCAGTGCCTGGCTCCAGGCCTGTCCACACTGTGTACTTACTGGCCATCTTGATCTACTTGGGTTCTGGCTGGCTCCAATGCCTGAGGTCCTCTTTCTTTTGCTTCTGAGGACTCCTTTTCAATATTAACATTTTTATGGCAACTGTATCATGTATCAGTGGGAAAATACATAAGGACAAAAAGTATTGCCTCTTTGCCCCATGAATTCACCAGGGCTCCTTATTGGCTGATTTTTCTCCTGGTTATGATTCACGTTTCCCTGCCTTATCACATGTCTAACCATTTTTGGTTGGATGCTGGACATCGTGAACTACATTGCTGAGAGTTTGAATTGTGTTGTCTTCCCTTAAAGATTACCGAGCTTTGTTTTAGCAGCTAGTTACATTTTTTTGCAAGTCAGTTTTATCCTGTCAAGACTTGTTTTTAGGCTTTTAGTCTAGAGCAGCCCTTGCTCCAGGGCTAGTGTCTTTCTACACCGAACGTGCTGTTTTTTCACCAGGGGCCGGAGGAGGGTCAGAAAATGACAGTCAAAGGGCACAGGGAATGTTATTGGGTGACAGAAATGTTTTAGATCTTGATTGTAGTGTGATTACATGCCTGTATGCATTTGTCAAAACTCAGAACTGTACACCTAAAAGTGGTGAATTATACTATATGTAAATGATACTGCACTAACCTAAATGTTAAAAGACGGTAGCTTTTCTGAGGTCACAACTGGATACCCAGTGTGTTTGGCAAGGTCTTATCACTCTGATGTCCCCATTACAGGGTGTCTTCTGGAGTCTCCCTTAACTTACCGCTCCCAGGAGGGTCTTTGACAGTTGCCTGGCACCTGTGCAGCTTAGTATTTGCTCAAAAAACTCAAGGGGACTCCCATGCAACTTTCTGGGGCTCCTCCTATGCATAATTCTTGGCTCAATTCTCTTCTCTGTTCTTCTGAGACCCCATAAATTCTAGCCACCTCCGCTGCCCTGAACTCCAGCCTCTGTTTTCTCTGCCTGGTGAGACCACCACTCCCTGGGCCTCACTTCCTGTGTGTGGTATACAAAGTGCCTGGGCTGGCTCCAGGCAGAGTGCCAGAGTGAATGTGGAGCTGCCCTCATGTGTGCCCTTCTCTGGGGACCACTGCCCTGCAGTGTCATCCAGTGCATGAAAACAGTTGCTTCATATAGTCTGCCCAGTTTTCTAGCTGTTTATGATGGGACGGTAAGTCTGATACCTGTTACCCTCTTATGGCTGGAGCCGGAAAAGAGCAGTACTCTCTCTCTCTTTTTTTTTAAGTTACTCATTTATTTATTTATTTATTTATTTTATTTATTGGCTGCGTTGGGTCTTCGCTGCTGCACGCGGGCTTTCTCTAGTTGTGGCGAGCAGGGGCTGCTCTTCGTTGTGGTGCACGGGCTTCTCTTGCTGTGGAGCACGGGCTCTAGGTGCACGGGCTTCAGTAGTTGTGGCTCGCAGGCTCAGTAGTTGTGGCTCGTGGGCTCTAGAGTGCAGGCTCAGCAGTTGTGGCGCACGGGCTCAGCTTCTCCGCGGCATCTGGCATCTTCTCAGACCAGGGCTCGAACCCGTGTCCCCTGCCTTGGCAGGCAGATTCTTAACCACTGCGCCACCAGGGACGTCCGAGTAGTACCCTTTACATTTAGAATTTGGGTTTCTGTTTTCTTCCTCACCAGTGCACGTGCATATGCTCCATGAACGATCCAGAATGTCCCATGCTCGTCCCCTCTGCCCAGGACGCTGACCCTCCCCCCACCACACACATACTCTTACTCATCCTTCAGCTTCTGTTGAGATTCCTCAGGCCGGGGCCCATCAGTGTGCTCCTGTGTCTCCCTGTGCATCCCCGGTGACATCTTGTTTGCCTCCTCCATAGCCTGAGAGGCCTGAAGGCAGGTTCTACCACCTTGGTCCCTGCTACATTCTTATGTGCTGGGCCTGTTCAGCGTCTGTTGAGCAAAAGCGTGAGGCAGCCCAACACATGCACACACCCCCCAAAGTAAGCTCAAACACGCACGCATGCGCACACGCACGTGATTTATGCCGTCTTCAGGCCCTGCCCTGCTGCTCGTGGATGCCCAGGCCCTTGGCCGTGCTTCCTGCCCTGTGTGAGGTGCAGCTCCGTGGAGAATGGCCCAGGCTCCTGGGCCCTCAGATCCCTTTGCCATCCCTCCCCTGGGTCCCAGCAACCACTGGGGAAGCTAGCGAGCCCTCTCAGTGTGGCCGCTGCGTACACAGCCCTTTCTCCCCGAGCAGAGGCCGGGGCACAGTGGGAAGTGCAGAGAAAGGCTGTGCATTTACTGTTTTGGTTCTTCCAGGAAATCAGAGCCACCTTCCCAGAAGGCCACCTGGCCCTGAGCCTGCCGCCCAGGGCCCTGCTCTGGGGGAGGGGATGTCGTGTGGGAGGGCTGCTGCCTGGACAGGCCAGGGGGACTGTCCTGCTGCCTTCCCTCTGACGGGAAGGTTTGTTCAGGTAAAGCTGTGTTCCACCAGCCACCAGTCATGGAGCCCCTCTCACAGGTGTCCCCCACCATCTTGTCTGTGTCTGGATTTCATCACAGCCTTCAGAGCCCTGCCTCTGGCCTTACTATGTCCTGTCTCTGGTCCAGGTGGACCCAGCATCCTGTCTCTGTAGCCCAGAGCAGGTTTGCAGCTCCCCTGCTCACAGCCCCTCAGTGGCTCCGCCTCCCTCTGGGACAGTTAAAAACACACACACGGCAGCAGAGTGAGAAATTCAAGTCCCAGGCCTGGGTCTGTGCCCTCGGGGTGTCCCGGGAAGCCACTGGGAAGGTGCCCACATCAGCGGGAGGGGGCCAGGGCCGAGGGGTGGACATGCGCCACCCCCCCCCGCTTCCCGTGGAAGGACACCCTTTAAGGGGGAGGCAGGTGGCTCCATCACTCCGTCCCTCCAGGTCTGCAGCCTGAGCCCCCACTTGAGGCCCTCACAGCAAAGCTCGGCCGCTCCGAAGCAGGCCCGGCTCTCCGCCCACGTTCTCCATGTTCTCTTCCCAGGGAGCTCCTGCCCAGCCTGCACGGCCCAGCATCACCGTCACCTACTCTGTGAAGGCTTCCCAGATCACAGCCTCCAGGCCTCCCCACACAGCTTCTACCTCTCTAGACTCTGGTTAACTCCCCACCTTTCTGAGAGTCCTGGGACGGGGTCATGGGGGATGTGGGCATGTAGGGCCACCCTGCATCCCATCCTTCCAGAAACCCTGCTCCGGGAAACCCTGGGTAGGAAGTCTTGGGCTTGTCTTCCGCTGCGGAGGCCCAGGCTCACCTCCCTGCCCTTGCACAGTGGCCAGGGCCTGGCAGTGACCTTGGTTTAGCCTTCACCCTGAGCGAGGCCCAGAGGGGAACTGGGGGCCAGCGCAGGGCCCTGCAGCCACCAGTGACGGGGTGGGTGGAGGACGTGTCCTGGGACGCTGTGGGTGTGGCCTTAGCTGTGGTTCTTTCCTGTTTCCCATGCTGGTTTCCCAGCTTTCTGACCAAGTTAGAGTATTTTCTGTTGCTTGCAACCAGGACACCTGCTGAGATGAACGGAGAAGCCAGAAGAGCCAGAATCCCCGCACCCAGCACTGTGCCCAGCGTGAGGTTAGAGCCCAAGAAAGTTAGCCGCCTCCTTCCTCTGCCTCCAGACTGGCACCCCACCTGCTGGCAAACTTCCCTGGGGCAGGAAGAAAACGGCTGAAAGTGTCCCGGGAAACAGCCTGACTTTGCATAGTTCCCTCAGGGATTCTTGAGTGGCCCCAGGCGGCCTGGCCCATGGCACCTCTTCCCAGAGTCAGAGGCCAGGCCACTGGCAAACCCACCAGGCCACCCACCCTCCACAGGCATAGGCACACGCACGCACGCACGTGCGCACATCTGTCACAGCCGCACCTCATCTGCGTGAGGCATTAGGTGCCACTTGAGACCCTGCCCTCCCAGCACTCTCACTGCAGGGGTGCTCGAGCACCCCCAGTTTCAGGGCTGCCTTCAGTGGGGTTCTCTGACTATGCTGGACCCAGATTTCTCTCCCGGTCTTCTCATCCCTCCAACCCCTTCTGTCCCTTGGGGCCACACACCTCTCCTGTCCCCCCCATGAGGCCTTCATTGATTTGGTCACAGCTCTGTCCTCCCCCCGACAGGACCCCTCCCAGGCTCACCCACAGCTCTCTGTCCAGAACCTGACAGCATCCTTAGAGGGATGCTCTCTACAGACGCCCTCTCCAGCGCGCTGGCTTTGTCCACACTGGCAAGGTGAAATGAGTACCCCCAGGATGGAGAAGCCCCTGAGCAGACGACATCAGACTACTTGAGGAAGACGCCAGGCCGGAGAATTCTCTGAGGTGTGTCTGAGACGGATGATGCCCGCTCTGGGCCTCCGCTGGGCACCACTCCCCACCGGTGCTCCACGGACCGCCTCCCCACCCTCTCAGGCTGGGCGGACGCCCTCTTCGCCCCACACCCACTCTAGGCCGCTGTGTCCCCCAGCCAGGTACCAATGCCTACCTCGCTCTGCCTTACCGAAGCTTTGGACCAAATTGTTAGGAAAGGGAGTGAAGAGGAGAGGAGGGGAGGGGAAGAGCTGTTGTCTCCTAACAGAAGGTGGGGGGCAGGCGCTGGGTGCCGGGACAGGACGTTCTAGCAGCATCCCTGGCTCACAGACTCTGAGCAAAGCTCAGCACCGTCTCCATTTCACACAAGTCCGCGAAGCTGGCTTTATCACGGCTCCTGTTTTCCAACTGCAGAAACTGAAGCTCAGGAAAGGTTCAGTGACCATGCCGTCGCACAGCAGAGAGGTGCAGCAGCCAGGCATCGGCTCCGTGGGTGTTTCTGTGTGTCTGGGACACCTCTAGAAGTACCACTGGATTCCGTTTCTCACCTGTCCCAGGCCCCCAGCTCTGGGTCCTCCTCCCCTGGCACCACGTCCTTTCAAGCTCTAGATAAGAAGGGCTCGCTCAGGGACTGCAGTCACCTCCCTGCAGCCTGGGAGCCCCCAGGGGCTGTCCCTGCAGGGACAGGAAGGCAGGGAGCAGCCCACCCAGGAGCTGGGCAGCTGCAGGGAGACCAGGGCTTGCCCGGAGACACAGGAAGGGCGCAGGCCCGGGGGATGCCACTTCTCAGTTCGCTAAGTCCCCACGACTCTCCCAGGAGCAGGTCCCCGACTCTGGGTGCCCGTGCCTGGCAATCACCAAGCAGCGGGGGAGAGGCACTTTCCCAGAGCAGAGGACAAGGGTGAGGAGGGGAAGCATCCGACGTCCCCAGGCTTCCATATGGACGGGGGTCCCTCCCATGATCCTGCTGCCCTCTCCAGACGCCGAGGAGTAGCCAAGGTGACCTCCCCACATTCCCGCCCAACCAGGGAGCTGCACGGTGCAGGGCGCAGGGTCGAGGCTGGCCCGGCGCCTTACGGGAAGCGGCTTCCGCCCCTCGTGCAGGCGTGACGGCGTTGGGACCGAATCCCTCCTGTCTCCCCCAGCCCCGTTCTGTGCTCCAGGGTCCAGGCAGGGTGTGGAGCTGGGGTCACCAGGCCCAGTTTGTCTGGCCCCTGCTTACCTCTCGGTGCCTCTGTTTCCCCATCTGCGCCTCCAGCTGTGGCTCGTGCAGACCTGCGCTCACACCTGGGCCCTGCTGCCCCGTGGTGGCTCTGTGACAAAGCCCCTTGTCCCCGTGTTGTCACGGGCCTGATGGGAAGAGAAGAGCTGTCTGCCTCTGTCCTGAGGACTGTGTCTGGAGTGTGAGGGCTGAGGGAGCCCAGTGGGGCTGTGACCCTGGGAGGGGAAGACGAGAGCCGGCCTGGGGGCGTGTTCAGGGAACTAAAAGCGGATGACAGAGGCTCGAGCCACAGGGAGGCTCCCAGGCCGAGGACCACCCACAGTGTGGGCAGCGTGAGAAGGTGGGTCACTGAGCCGCGCCCCCAGGGCGGATGCCCACGTCCGGGGCCGGGAAGGAGGCTGACGGCGGTGGGGCCGGTCCCTGGGCCGAGCCGGGGCACTGGGCGCGGCCCCAGCCTTGCAGCCGGAGACCCGGCCCTCTGCGGGGCCAGAGGTCCTCCCCTGCTCCGTCGGGCCGCCTTGAGGCCCGAGCGATGAGAGGGGGGGAGGGGATGGCCTGGGAGGCCCTGTGCCAGCCGCATGTGACTCCTGTCAACTGCAGGGGCCTGGAATCATCCGGAAGCCAGAGCGGGAAGTGGGGGAAAGGTCGGAGCGTCGCTCCAGCGGCGGCCGTGCGCCAGGGCCCGCGGGAGGAGGGCGGCCGGCGTCCAGCTGGGCCAGAGACACCCACGGGCCGGCGCCTGGCTGGCTGCCGGCCGCCCCAGGAAGGCGGCACAAAGCTCGTGGAGGCCGGGCCTGCCTCTGCCCTCCTGGGCGGGCGCGCTCGGTGGGCGGAGGCCCCGCTGCGGCCGCTTCCCCGTCCTGCCCCTGACCGGGGCTCCTGCAGCCTCTGGCCTGGCTTCCCAAAGGGAGGGCTTCCTGGGAACGGAGGGCCAGGTGCCGGGGCGGCGGCCAGGGGGTCTGGTGGGTGTGAGGCCCCGCAGAGCTGAGGCTCTCGGAGGAGACACGTGGACAGAGAGGAGAGAGGTGGACGGGGCTCAGCTTCGGAGTTTCCTCGCTCGGCGAGGCCTGCCCACGCCAGGCCATAGCTGGGAAACGGCGGCCCGTGGGGCACCTGGCCAGGCATCCCGCCCTTTCCGATCCACCCACCTCACCCGAGATGCCCCCGAACTGTCTGTCCGGGCACAGAGCATCCCACCGAGGGGCGCCGCCAGCCACCTTCCCGGGCCTCCAGGGTTGAACATTCAGGTTGTTTCCAGATTCTTGCTGAGTTTGGTTCAAGCAGCGGATGTTGAAGCCCGGCTCCTGCTAAGTGCTTCCCAGGACCCGTCCAAGACCCTGCCTGCTCCTGACAGAGGCAGTTGTACGAACAGGATTCCAGGATCAAGGGGTGGGGCTGGGGTGCAGCGCCTGGGCAGAGAGCAGCAGTGGAGCTGCTGGGGGAGCCCCGGGCGGACCGGCCCTGGCCTGGGGAGCTCCGGCTCAGCTGAAGGGCGCATAGACATCCACCAGGTAAAGGGGAAGGGGCCAGTCGCGGGAAGGCATGCGGGCCAGGGGAGCAGCGGGGGCAGAGGCCCAGGGGCTGGAGCGGGAGGGGAGGGGGGGGCCCACGTCCACGGGGACCTGGCCGGTGGCCTGTGACTTAGGGAGACGCATCTTGGCGTCAGCTCTGGATGCAGGTGGACGGGAGCTGTGGGGGCGTGGGGAGAAGGGAGAAAATTGTTTTCAGGTAGTAGATAAACCCACGTAGTCGTTACATTAAAAAAAACGTAATGAGGTATAATTCATATAACAAAGTGCCCCCATTTAAAGGGTACAGTTTGATAAGTTTTGACTACGTATACACCCATGAAACCATGGCCACAATGAAGAGGACAAACGTCTCCGTCACTCCCAAAGCTCACCCACCCCTCCCTGCCCCCATCCAATCTCAAGCATCACTGACTTTTCTGGCTCTGTGGATTAGTTGGCGTTTTCCAGTTTTCTGTGAATGGAGTCATATAATATGTTTTTTTTTTTTTTCGGTCATCTTCTTTAACTTGGCATAATTATTTTGAGATTTACCCATGTTTCTGGGTGTGTCTATAGCTTTTCCTTTTTACTGCAGAGTAGTATCCTGTTGTATTCTTCAGCTCTAAGGGAGTCTTGAAAATCCAAAACCCGCAGCTGCGATGACAGCCAGCGGCCACCGCAGGGGGCAGAGAGGAGCTGGAGCTCCTTCAGAGCCCCTTTCCCAGAGAACGGTTATCATCTGGCCTACCTGGGCCATGACAAGGCATAGGTGCTTTGAAAGGCTCCCGGGAGCCTGGAAGGCCAGGCACAGTCTAGGGCTGTGTGCACACCCAGAGGAGACCTGAGGGGGCCCTGAGCCCTCGCCTCGGGCTGAGCTGGAGGGCTACGGCAGGGTTGTGAGCAGCGGGACTGAGCGGGGACGCTGCACCCCAGCATCCACCCTGAGCCCCTCCGCAAAGACTAGGCGATTCACTGGTTCCAGGCGTTTCAGGAAATCTCTGACCGTCGGTCAACCACTAAACTAAGTGAGCAGAGATTTCAGTGTCCATGCTCAGTGTGCAATGCAGAATCTACAGAATTCGTTCAGAAACGTTACTGAACTAACAAACAACAACAAACCCTGGGAGAGCAGGAGAATCTGATTTCCAGAGCAGCCGTGTTGCCTTATCTAAAATGTTCAGTTTCAACAAAACAAATTACAAGACATGAGAAGAAATAAGAAAGTGTGACTCATAAAGAGGCAAAAAACCCAACCAATAGAAACTGTCCCTGAGGAATCCCAGATATTGGACTTACTAGACAGAGATGTTCAATCAGTTATTTTAAATGTGTTCACAGACCCACAGGAAACCATGTCTAAAGAACGAAAAGCGAGAGGATGACGCCTCACTGGACAGCAGCCCTCGTGCTGTGGGTTCACTCAGGTCACCCACACTGCCCCCCAACCTGCGCCCTCTGAGGGTTGCCCGGAGACGGCTGCCCTTGGAAATCTGGGCTGGGGGGCACTAGACGCCCCTCAAGGCCCCCGCCCAACCCAGAGGGAGCGGGAAGGGAAGTAGCAGGCCAGGCGGCCTCTGAGGAAGCAGCTGGTTCAGCCTGAGGGGCACCCTGCCTGCTTCTACTGAGCTGGGCACACCAGGCTTGGAGGACAGACTCCACGTGAATAAAAATGGGAAATGGGAGTCAGCTGTTGGGAGCAGGGTGGAAACTGAAAGGGACACGGCTGTCTTCAGACACCGGCGCCACGCGGCTCTGGGGAGGGCTGAGGGATGGCCGGCTCTGTCTGCTGCTGTGTGATGTGGGACAGGCCGCCGAGCCTCTCTGAGCCTGTTTGTTTCTCTGTGAAGTGGATCATGAACCCCTCTCCTCCCACCTCACAGCGTTGCCTTGAGAATCAAAGGCAGACCGACTGTAAGGGTGGATTCCTCCTCTCTCTCGGCTTCGCCCCCAGGACCCTCCTGGGAGGAGCTACTGTCCCTGGGGCACCTTCTCTTTCTGGAGCCGCACCCCTCAGCCTGCGTGGCCTGCAGGATGTTTGCCTGCTCTTATCGCAACCCGCATGCAAACAGAGGTGGGGAGCTCCGTGTGGGCGCCTGGTAACTGGGCCATCTGTGCCGGCTGCCAGGCTCACCTCGGGCTCCATCTGCAGCCACGGGGCAAGGACGCCACGGCCTCCACGTGGTCCAGCAGGACGTGGACATGGGAGGGTGAGGCCGGGGGACAATCTGGCTTGCTGCAAGTCCGGGAACCGCAGCAGAGAGAGCTGACTGGCCTCAGGTCCCAGGAGGCCGAGAGGGCTGTGTCCACCTGGACCACCCTCCCTGCACGGCTGAGCCCAAGATCTGGGCACACAGGCCACCTAGGGATAGGGTCACCCCAACACTGCCCAGGGATGGGGAGCCAGGACAGGCGGTCTGCGCACCCCCAAAGGATCACTCTTTGGCCTTGGCTTCGGGTACGCAGCCAGGAGGGGAGGGCGGGTTGGGTTCTGGCCGGCTGTGCATTCTCGGGCACCTCAGGCCTGAAGGAGAGCAGGTCTGTGCATTTGTGCGGGAAAAACATTTTTTTATTAGGACTTTATTTTTTTAGAACAGTTTTAGGTTTACAGCAAAATCGAAAGTACAGAGATATTCCATGTATTACCCCCTGCCTTCACACACGCACAGCCTCCCTCCCCCATTATCAACATCCCTCACCAGAGTGGGACATTCGTCACAGTTGACGAGCCTCTATGCTACATCATTATCACCCAAAGCCCACAGTCTATATAAGGGCTCACTCTTGGTGTTGCACGTTCTGTGGGTTGGACACCATATAATAACATGTCGACGTGTGTCCGTCATTATTGTATCATACAGAGTATTTTCACCATCCTAGACATCCTGTGTTCTGCTTATTCGCCCCTCCCCCATGAACCCTGGCAAACACTGATATGTTTACTGTCCCTATTGTTTTGTTCTTTCCAGAATGTCATATAGGTGACATATAGGTGACATTTCAGATTGACATCTTTCACTTAGTAATATGCATTTAAGTTCCCTCCATGTCTTTTCGTGGCTTGGGAGCTCATTTCTTTTTAGCTCTGAATAACACTCTGTTGTCTGGATGCGTCACAGGTGATTTATCCACTCACCTACTGAAGGACATCTGGGTTGCTCCAAGTTTGGGCAATGATGAATTAAGCTGCTATGAACATCCATGTGCAGGTTTTTGTGTGGATACAAATTTTCAACTCCTTCGGGTAAATACCAAGGAGCATGATTCCTGGATCATATATATGGTAAGAATATGGTTTTGTAAGAAACTGCCAAACTGTCTTCCAAAGCGGCTGTACCATTCTGCATCCCCACCAGCAACGTCTGGGCGTTCCTGTCGCTCCACATCGTCGCCGGCATCTGGTGCCATCAGTGTTCTGGATTTTGGCCATTCTAATAGGTGTGTGGTGGTATTTCTTGGTTGTTTTAATTTGCATTTCCTTGATGACCGATGATGTGGAGCATCTTTTTATATGCGTATTTGCCATCTGTATATCTTCTTTGGTGAAATGTCTGTTAAGGTCTTTGGCTAAGGGTAGTTTGTTTTCTTATTACTGAGTTTCTAAAGTTCTTTGGAAACTGTATTTTGGCTAACAGTCCTTTATCAGGTGTGTTTTTTGCAAATATTTTCTCGCAGCCTGTGGCTTGTCTTCTCATTCTCGTGACACTGTCTTTTGCAGAGCCAAAGTTTATAACTTCAATGAAGTCTAGCTTATCGATTATTTCTCTAATGGATCATACCTAAAAATTCATCATCATACTCAAGGTCATCTAGGTTTTCTCCTGTGTTATCTTCAAGGAATGTTATAGTTTTTTATAATATTTTCCATTTAGGCCTGTGATCCATTTTTGTGTGTTTTTTTTTTTTTTTTTTTTTTTTTTTTGCGGTACGCAGGCCTCTCACTGTTGTGGCCTCTCCCGTTGTGGAGCACAGGCTCCGGATGCGCAGGCTCAGCGGCCATGGCTCACGGGCCCAGCCGCTCCGTGGCATGTGGGACCTTCCCAGACCGGGGCACAAACCCGTGTCCCCTGCATCGGCAGGAGGACTCTCAACTACTGCGCCACCAGGGAAGCCCCTGTGATCCATTTTAAACTAATTTTTGTGAAGGCTTTAAGTCCATGTCTAGATCATTTTGGGGAGAGCTTCTGTACCCATTCTAGGGGGTAAAATGTGAACTACTCTTGGCACTTTCCTGCCCTCCTTTAAGGTGGCCCAGGCACAGCAGTCTGCGTGATAAACAACCTGGTGAGTTTTAAGCTTTTGGGACCAGAAGGGATCATGCCTCACCCCAAAGAGGGCTGTTTACAGGGAGAGGCCTCTCCTCCGGCCTAGATAGCCGGCCACCTGGAACTCTCAAGCATTTTCTCTTCCCATCATTCCCCTGGTCAGCAGTTGAGTTCTGAACATGTGGGAAGGAAGGAAGGAAAAAAAGGAGGGAGGGAGGGAGGAAAGCCTCAAAGGAAATAGGGAGTAAAAAAACAATTATCTTGTACTATTTTAGTTTTTATCATCTACAATTTTCCTGAAAATTAATTAAGTGTGCTTTTTTTTCAGCAGGGCCATGCAACGAATGGAGAGGTGACCAGGTGTGACTGTGTAACTTGCTGTCCAGCCTCAGAGTCTCCTGATCCCAGAGGCTGGTGTGAACTCGTGTGAGGAGGGTTTGGACTTAATTTTCTATAAAGAGAAAGAGGAGACCGTGCACGGAAAGGAGTAGGCCAGAAGGAAAAATCCACCCAGGTCGTTGAAAGGATCTTCCTGCAAGTACACATGCAAGTACACAATGAAACCTGAACACACGTGTGTGCTGGCTGGAAACATTTTTGGGAACGTCCAATTTTCTTCCCTAATCTCTGCAAGAAAACCCACCCACCCGCCAGAGGCATTACCTTCCTAAAAGCCTGCCTAGCCTTCCTCAGCATTTTATCCTTGAAAGAGAGTATGGTAGAACTCCTCAAGGAGAGTAAAATTTAGGATGGAGCCTAAAAACGGGGAAAGAAATTAAGCTGCTGGTGACATCAAGGTCCAGGACCAAGCTGGGCCACCTTTCAGCTTGGAAAGCAACACATTTCCTTTATTGTTTAACCAGCTTGGAGAGTTTCTGATATTTGCAACCCAAACTTTCTAGCTGATATACCCGTCACGAAAGCCAAAGTAATTTAGAAGGTTTTCTTTAACGTTGAATGTCCGAGACAGAGAGGGAAAAGGGCAATTAGGTCATCGGTTACCTTGAAAAGAGCATTTGCAGTGGACACAGCATGTAACAGTGGCAAGAAACGGAGGCCTGGACTTGGACATACTGCTCTCTCCCTAGCAGTGTGATCTCCTGAACCTCCTCTGTGAAATGGGGCGATAGCCCCCCTCACTGGTCCTCTGAGGATTAAAGGAGGTCATCAAGCACCCGGCACAGAGCTCCACAGGTGGTGTGGCGGGGAGAGAAGTCAGGCTACCCCGGGCTGAGTGCGTAAGAAGTGAGGAAGCGGGACGATAAACAGATTATTCCTTCGAGGAGGTAAACACACGGTTCCCAGAACAAACAGCCACTGAACACGAAGTTACGCTCACCTGCGCTCAGAGCTGTGCAAATTAAAGCAGTGAGATGCTGAGGAAACAGACTCTCCCTCAGTGGGCAGGAACGTGATTGGTTTACTCTGGGTGGCAGTTTTACAGTCTCTACAGAATGTTTACAGACCACAGCCTCTGCCTCAGTATCTTCTGCTAAGGACTCATCCTACAGCTCTACTTCCCAAGTACGTAAGGACAGACCTGCCCGCAGGTTCTTCTGCAGCGATGTTTGTAATGGCAAAATCTTGGCCTAAATGTCCATCGGCGGGTAGGTGCTGATAAGATGACGGTTATTTACATAGTGGAACACAACGCAGTCATTAAAAAGAACTCACGTCTAAAGAACAGTGATAGTGTTTTTGTGAAAACGTTTGCAAAAAAAATAGTACGACCCTATCTGCCAAACAGTATGCACAGTACACCTGAGTTTGCTTCAAGGATTCTTGTGTGGCCTTAGAAAAATGATCGGTGGTTCTCTCCGAGGTGTGGGATTGGGGTGGCAGAAAATTCATCCCTCAGAGAGATCCTCTCATGGAGCTCCATTCATTCTAATGGCTTATGTTTTTTTCTTAGCCATGTGTTACATTTATAAAATATTTAAGAATTTGGCTAAAAGATTTGAAGGGGGTGACGGCTAAAGGAGTTCAGGGCCAAGGGTGTGTGTGTCAGACAGAAGTGACCCGAACAGAGAAGGAACAGTCTGTGGGCCTGTTACTCACACCTGCCGTGACGCCCTTGGCGAGGGGGAGGCGGAGGGGAGGTGTGGGTTCAAGGCCTGACGATGCCCCCTACCAGCCTATATTTGCTGTATCCTGGTGGCCAGCATCTGCGGGTGAGATGCCATACGGCTGGTACCGGACGACACTAATGTGCCGCCTCCACTGCGTGAGCAGAGGACAGTGATCTCGAACGAGGGCACGCCTGGCGGCCCCGAGCAGGTGTGGTCCAGCCCTCCACACCTGTGGCCGCGGCCGCCTTCTCCTGCGACCCCTTCCCCACGATGGCCTCAGCGGCTCTGCTTTCCTGACTGCCGCCAGGTTAAGCGAACGACCCCCACTGTGTCCCTACAGGTCCAGGTCCAGCCTCGCTCAGCTCTGAGCTTCTAACTTCTAAACCATCTCCCTGATGATGTCTTGCAAGGGATGGGGCTCGTCAAGGGCACCAGCCTGGCACTTAGTCGTTGCAAAATCAGTTACTGAGCGCCTGCCATGTGACCAGCACCAGGCTGGGTGCCAGCGATCCAGGGAGGTGAGAGGCAGTTTGGGTCACAATGTGCCGCAGCAGTGCAGGGCCAGGCAACCCGAGCGCGTCCACTGTGCAGGCTGCGGAAGCCCCTCGCCTCCAGGGCAAAGACAAGCTCTGAGGCAAAAGAGAGAGCTAGTGACCAAGGGAGAAAGAAACCCAGAGGCTGGAAGGCAGAGAGTGTGAGGGGACCGGGCAGAGGAGTCTAGGAAGGCCCCGCAGGGAGTGGACATGTGGGCCTCAGCCCACAGGCTCTGGAGCCGCTGGGTGACCAGGAGCGGAGTCCGCGCACCTCAGAAGTTCTGACATGTGGCCCGAGGATTAGAGTGCAAGGTGCACAGACGTTGCAGGACATCTATCAGGGAGTTTACTTCCTTCACGTGATCATGTGTTCACTAGAAATATATTTTAGTGTCTATCACATTTAGGCCCTGGATTACCTGCATATGCTTACAATAGCCGTTTGACTTAGAAATTCTGATGAACTGAGACATTACTGGTAGATTTTTATTCCTTTTTTTTTTTTGTGGCTGCACTGCACAGCTTATGAGATCTTAGTTCCCCGACCAGGTATGGAACCCCGGCCCTCGGCAGTGAAAGCACCAAGTCCTAACCGCTGGACCACCAGGGAATAGACGTTTTCTGTTAAGCTTTTAAAAACCAAGAACACTAAGGTTTTAGGTCTGAAAGCATTTCTCTTAAGCTTTGGTGGTTAAATTTTGGAAGCAGTTGAAAACTAATTCAGGGCCCCCTCAGTTAACAATTACTCGGATCATTTCAGACCCGTCTAAGGAAAAATTAAGAGGAAGGAAGAGACCCAAATATACATGTTGGGAAATAAGGAGAAAATGCTAAGGTGATTCTTTTCAGCTCTACTATTTTAAGATCTTAGATTTTGCTTTACTGACTAATGAAAGGAAAAAGTCAAACTGAATAACAGGAAATGACATATTACGAAATAGACATATAAAATTTAATCCCTTTGGTTTAACATACATCTTCAATTGTACAATTACAAACAAGACAAAATCGATCCCATAAAACAAAATATAAAATATTGTTTATATGACCCGTGTCCCATAATATCTTATCTTAGAAAACCAGCAATTTAGTTCACATACTTCATTAGAATATTTTAATATAAGAATGTAACTATCAACCCTACTTATACAAATAACCTACCTCCCTGAGCCTAAAGGTACCTGCGATTTTAGTTCCATTACAAAATTACACTTTTTAGGATGTTTATGTATTTCAACTTGCGTACAAAATGTTCCCCTGCCATAGTAACACAGTCTCATAAGTTCATGAATGCTTTCTAGAACTGTTAGCATACTAGACAACCAAAGCTTGAAGGTTCTGGAACATGATAAAACAGAAGTCATTTCTCCTAACAGGAAGATCAGGAAGAACTCCGTCTTGAGTTGTGTCCCGGTTCACAGTAACCACGGTACGTGTTCCGATTACTGTGTTTATTCCCTCTGTCAGGTCCACCTGACTGATAACTAGCAGACACAGCAGTCATGAGCTCCAGCAGTGTTTTTTCCTTTACTTCATTTGTTAATCAGTGCTGACATCCACATAATAACATTTGCAAGCGCAAACAGAATCTCTGTCGTTTGGGAAGGTTTTGCTATGCTACCGAATGACTGCTGTGTTTGGGAGAACGCAAAGAAAGCGTCGGAGTGGGTTCCACTAAGCGCAGTATGCTATCTGCTGGGTGTAGGTGATCGAAAATAACTTATCCTCTTGTCTCAAGAAAGTCTTTAAGGTAGCCCTTATCACATCTCTTCACTATATGTACACGGACACCACATGTATATATTATCTATTTATATAAGACAGGTATGTACACATTTACAGACACGGGCCTTCAAGACGTATTGCACTTACATACACGCAGCTTTAGCTTTGACGGACGCACACTGTAACCGTTTAAGTTCTTCATGAGAGAGGCAGTTGATATGTTCAAGAGAGTTGCAAAGGAAGACTTCGGTAACTTGCCCTATTGGAGTAAACATTTACTGGGGAATGAGAGGCCGAGGGAGAAAGGGCGCACCTGGTCCTCCTGGGGCGCCGTGCCCATAACCTGAGGCAGTCATAGTTAGGCCAAGTCTGACGTGCACTAGTGAGCAGGCCCGCTAGCACTGAAGAGACAATATTTTTATAAATAACGCAGCAGATACCTTAAGGTTCCCAGGTAATCTAGTAAATCTTGGAACAAAGTTTTCACTTTTAATGCTAAGTATCTATATCAGAAAATTCAAACATCGTGGTACATGCTTTCTCTGTCATCTGAAAAACGCCAATGCAATATAGTCAATGCTATCTCCAAGCCAAATGCGGCACCATCTCCAACTGGAAAGGAACCCCTTCCACTGACATCCACCCACATTTGGAAGGTGGCTGACCGGGGAACCTGCGGCTTGCCAACCCAAAGGCCCACGTGACAGCTTCCCTGAGCTCGCTGGGAGTCGTGGGCCAGGGCGCCCTCAGATCTCGGTGAGCGTGAGTTTGTACAGCCCCCCGGCCTCTTCCATCTGCAGCTGGAAGGTGTCTTCGTTCGAGTAATGCTTCACGATGTTGTCGTCCATGTTCACCAGGATCCTGCAAGGGGGTGGCCAAGACAGACCCGCTCAGTCCTGCCCGCTCTGCCGTCAGGCCCGGCCGTCACCGTCAGCTCTGCCGCTTACTGGCTAGGACGCGGGAGGCAAACTGCTGAAACCTCCCCACGCCTCCATTTCCATATCTACGAAATGAGTATAACAGCAGTGCCCACCTTGTAAGATTATTGTAGGATTAAACGAGGGACTCAGGTGAAACACTTACCATGCAGGGCATGTGCTAGAGAAAACACACCAGCCTTGTTATTGTTCTTATTTCAGCATGTAGTAATCATTCAATAAACAGCAGTTATTATAATGAACAAAGTAAGTCTACAGAGGAGCACTTCACTGGTCCAGCTTTCGAAAGCACATCAGTAAGATTAACCTACATGATCTGAAGCCAGAGCTCCCTGACAAATTATCTTCCCTTTAATTTAATTACCCTTAAACTTTTTTTTTTTTTTTTTTTTTTGTGGTACGCGGGCACACAGGCTCAGCGGCCATGACTCACGGGCCCAGCCGCTCCATGGCACGTGGGATCTTCCCGGACCGGGGCACGAACCCGTGTCCCCTGCATCAGCAGGCGGACTCTCAACCACTGCACCACCAGGGAAGCCCAATTTAATTACCCTTAAAGTTTAGCTGAACTACTATCAAGTCCAACCGTTCCCACTAGGCCCATCTAGGAAATTCCATGTGCTTTAGAATTAAGCCAAAAAATTCTTATTCTATACCCTGCTTACGCATGCCAAACAGCACAGACGCTTAAGTAAAACAATACTAAAAATATTAACTTCTGGACAAAGAAGCAATATTCTGCGATTGAAAACATGATCAAGGGCAGGAGGATGGAGTGGGAAGGGCAAAGGTTTTGCAGTCGGTCAAAACAGAGCTTGAGTCGTGGCCTCGGCACTAACTCACCACCTGCTCTTGGACAAGCCTCTCAGGCTCTCTGGGCCTCGGCTGCCTCGTCTAAAAACTATGAGTAGTAGCACCTGTCTTAGGGTAACATGAGAATTAAATAACACACGAAGTGCCCAGTCCAGTGCCTGACTCACGACAGGGCTCAATAAATGGCGTAGCGATTGTTGTCATCCTTAGTAAATTTAATCACGTGTTCTGGAATTTGGAGCCACTGCACTGCAGCCAAGCATGGGAAGAACAAAGACTCTACTTGAAAAAAACCCACAAAAATGTCCTGGAAAAGTAAATCAACTTTATGGGATAATTTAGTCCAAAAAAATCATTCTTGCATCAATGCTTCTATAACTGGTTCTTGACCGGGCACAAATGCACGTGAATAACATGAATGCTGTAAAATATTAACACTATTTAGAGGTACTAAGTACGCCAGTCACTGCTCACCCTTTTTTACACTTCTTGAATATTTTCCCAATCTTGTCTTGGGGAACATCATATTTGTCTGAGATCTGAAAGAGTAAAAGAAAAATAATCGCAAAATGCTGTTTTCATGGCCTGAACAAACAAACAATATATATATTAATACAGTGGTACAGACACTCGACTTTCCATTTCTCACAAATGCACATGCAAAGACCCAGATGAGAGCCCGTCTGTATCCTGGGGAGGGGTGTTATATGCCTTTGGAGAAAGCTGGAATCGGGTGTTTGTTATTTCTCACGAGATTACAGATGTCGTAAGTCTATTATATGGCCATAGTTTTTTTTTAAATTAATACCTCACAGAGCAGTTTGACGTTTCTAGAGAAACTGAGCGTAAAATACAGAGCTGCTCACTGCCCCCCACACCAGTGAGCTGCACGTGTTGTGTGTGGTTGAGCCGACACTGTGGCGACTCAGTCGCCATTAGGAACTGAAGTCCACCATCCACTCGGGTTCCCTCTCTGAGCTGTACGTCCATGGGTTTTGACAAGCGTACAATGACACACATCCATCTTGTCACAGGTACTTTAAGCAGCACACAAAGCCCTCGCTTTGGAGTCAGACACACCTAAGCGGGATCAGTTCTGACTCCCCTTCCACTGGCAGGTGACCTTTCTAACCCTCAGCCTCCTCTTATCTCACCTTGCCCACCCCAGGACTGCTGTGGGATTAAAACGTGTCCAGCACAAAGCAGGAGTTCATTTGGGGTACAGAATTATGAGAAGGAAAGAAACAATTTAACATCCCACAGCCCAGAAGGAACACCAAGGCCCTGATCACAGCAAGGCCTGCACCTCTGCCAGGGCTGCCCAGAGCCTCTCCAGAGGGCAGCGAGGCTCCGGCCAAGGTGTGGTCCCTCCTCCCTTCATGACCAATGGGTGGTCCACACAGTGTGATGACATCAGTACGGTACAAACTTTGGGGGTTTTCCTCTCAGGGCACAGGTGCAATCTGTACATGAAGGGAATGGATTACTACAGGACAAACAGCTGATTCAGTTGAGATCAAACGCTTTATCTGCACTGCTGTCCAGACCACTCCCACACTGGGGTCACTGCCCACCCAGCCTCAATCTGAAGAGCACAGCTCCAGGGGGCCCTGAAAATGGGGCCGCAGAAGACCAACCTTCAGATCACTTTCAATCTAACAAAAACATACATTTCAAACCAAATCCAAGCTCCCATCGTACAAACAAGTTCATTTCTTTTCTGTACCACTGGAGAGTAATTCTTTGTATATTTATGTGATCCCCGCCCAGGAGATGGAAGACTGTAATGAATTCCTCGTGAGCTGTGAACAAGGTATATTCGGCATAGTCAGTCTCTTTTTCCTATTCTCCTCTCCCCATAATCAAGAGTTTGCGTGATTCTTAAGAAGGGCCGTCAGAAGACAAGGTAAGCCAGAGGGACCCAGGAGAAATCGCAGGAAGCAGAGGGCTATGGGTGGCAGGCACGGGCTAAGAGCCGCTGTGAACGCCGAGCTCCCTGAGGGGCTGAGCGATAGCGCCCCCAGCCTCTGTCCTGCTGCCCTGCTTTAGTTTTCTCCATCGCATTTATCAGTACCTGGCAGATTACACAGTAATGTTTTCGTTTACATCATTGTCTCTGTCTTCCTAACTAGAATCTAAGCTCCATTTGGCACTGTCACGTACCCTTCTAACTCCAGGGCCCAGAACGGTGCCTGGCACAAAGCAGGCCCTTAACAAATGTTTCTTAAATGAATCCAACACACTGCAGTAGTCAGGGGTTGCGGGGGGCCGGGAGAAACCTATCTGCAGCCCAGTTATGGGCGTGCTTTGAGCTCAAAGATCCCGATGGTTTACAGGGGGCCGAGGTTGATAAATATCAAGACACAGTGCTGATTCCCTGAATTTCCCCCTGGGGCAAAGCCAAAATCAGCATGGCACGCTTCTCACATCAGCATGGCACCCTTCTCACATCTCTCTCTGATGTCTTAAGGGCAGGCTGGGGTCAGTTTGCTGTGGGCCCTTTGCTGAGATCCTGCAGGAGGGGCTGTGGTCGTCTCTGGTCACACGTCTACATTTTCATGAACAGGCTCTGAGTAAGATCTCGACACAAGTTCGGTCAGGCCCCAGATCAGGAGTTTCAAAGGCAGACCCAGGAGCCACTGTTTTATGCGTGAAGTTTGTAAGATTTTATTCACTAGAATTAACTTTTGCCGGCTTCTAAGTAGTTTAAGTGGCAATCTCCCTTTAACCAAGTCTATGAAGATTAAACTATTCCATAGGTCATCACAAATTCACTCAATTCAGAGGATCAGACATGGCTGAGCGATTACTATCTACCAACCAGTGCACTGGGTGCAGAGGTCTGAGGTGGGGACAGCCCTGCAGCCGCTGAGGACCCTGGGACGTGGGGAAAAACGTGGCACGTGCTGCAGCCACAGCCAGGGCGCTGGGACTCAGGAGAGGCTTCAGTACCACACACAAATCCAGATGGTCTGGTAAGATTTGTTCCAATCAAATTCTATGTAAGTTTGTTTTTACTTTTTAAAGAGGACCACAGAGTTCCTCTTACTTACAGCTTCCATCAGGCCTTTCAAAGACGGAGTCTTGAGCATCAGGGCATCGAAGACTTCTTCCGACTCCTTTCGCACATAGAGCAGCACTGACCCCCAATCGGAAATAAGGAGGGAAAAAGAAAAACACACTTCATTGACAGGAGCAAAATAAGAAAAAAGACCGTGGGCACTGGTTAAAATAAAAGGAGACGTCCACATCAAGGACAGCAAACATGAACCGATATAAAATCTGTCTTAAGGAACGCAGCTTTCAGCTTCTTTTAACTCTGCTGGAAGTCCTGGCTCAAGCCAGGAGCTGGTCTGATGGAGGAACACTCAAGGAAGTCAACACTGATGAGATTTGTTTGAGCAATGTATGCTTTTGACAAATTCAGAGCTCACTTCCCACTGAAAACTCCCACTAGGAAATGTAAACCAACGCACCTCGCTTTGGTTCTTCTATCCGGCTCAGCTTAGCGGGAGGAGGGATCACAAAATCGTCTTCTGAGCCATAAGGCCCCCTTTTCAAGTTAGACCTGCAGGTGATCCGAAGTATGCAATTAGTGACTTCACCTTAAATCACTTGCAGAAACAAAAGGAGTCTGGGGGTGTATCGCTGAATCTTAGATTTAAAATGACCTTCGTTCTCTACCTGGTCCAGCTTCCTTATTTCGTGGATGAAAATCTGAGGCCCAAGGAAAGATGCCAAGTGAACCAGGCTAGCACTACTGAATGGCAGAGCTGGGACTACACTCAGGCACCTGCCAGACACCCCGGCTGCTCTTAACACAGCTCAAGCTGCCGGTGTGGGAACGCAGTTTCTTTTCAGGAAAACACTTATGAAGGAGGTGGGGTCTGAGACGTACAGGAAGGTGGTAACAGAGGAGAGGGCATGTCAAAAAAGGGAGGAAGTGTGAGAAGGAAAATGCAAAGCCAGGCTGGCTGAAACAGAATGTTCCAGAAGAAGATAAATCTAATCTGGAAAATCTTGATCATTCAGCTCTGAGGAATTCTAGATTTTATGTTGCAGTTATCAGGGAATCTGAAAGTTCTGTGAGACAAGAATGCTGTAATCAGTGTGTGCTAGAGATCGGAGGGGACTCCAGGACATACAAGCAGAAGAACCGGTTGGAGGACTTTGGAGACAATCGTAGCATAGAACTCCAAAGGGTTAAAATACAGCAGTGTCAGCGGAAATAAAAAGGGGAAATGTTTACAGTATGTTTGGAGAAAGAAGTGAAAAGATCAGAGTGACTGGCTTTCAAAGTCACAAGTTACGCGGTGTTCGATGTTGTGAGGTTCAGAATAGGTGAGCAAGAAAATAGCAAAACAAACTGAAAATGAACTAAGTGCTTTGCTTCTGAGCAGAGTCATCACTTCAAGAATAGGCCCTTAAAATCCTCCGTCTCAGCTTTCAGCACATAACAGGCCTCCAACGAAAGCACCTGCAGGATTTACGTCTGAGAACACAATGAGTTAAAGAGGCAGAGAGAAGGCCTGTGGCCAATTTGGGTGGGCACGGGGAACCAGGGTGGCCCAGAGAGGGGGACTGGACCCTCAACACGGTAGAGTGCTGAGCGGGAGGGCTGCTGGTGTGGGCCAAGGAGGGTGCCCCCAAGTGCGGGGAGCAGCAACACCTCAACAGCAACAAGCACACCCAGAGGCCTCCTCTGGGTTTCTAAAGCCCAGTCTCCACAAGGAACCAGGGTTTCTTAGAGAAGAGGCTGACTTGAGGGCCGGAGAAGGGAAAACGCAAGTACCTGGAACACACTCTGCCTGAAAGTGAGGAAGTGCTCGAGCAGTGAGGACAGGAGGGTCGTGTCAAAGGGATCCAGGAGCAAGCTTGAGGGACCCCGTGGCCCCCGGATAATGTGAGCAGAAACCGCGAGTCCATACTGATATAAACATGTAAATGAAGAAATGAAGAGTGGGGCAAGGAATGAGATATTTACAAAGCTACAAAGCACCTCCCCTCAAAACACTTACTACAAAAGGAGAAGAGTAACTGCACAGTGAGAAGCCTGGTAGACACCGCCTGAATCAAGCGATCAGAGCAAACGTCACCAGCCGCGGGGTGCACTGAAAGCGTGCGCCCCCCACAGGACACACTGAGAGCAGGGCCTTGTCTGTGACGTTCCCGCCAAGACGCACCATCTACCCCGACCAAGAAGAAACGAAGGACAGACCCAGACAGAGGGATGTCGTACAAAACAACGGGTCTGTAACCTTCAGAAGTATTAGCTCAGGAAAGTCAAGGAGAGACTGAGGCCATTCCAGATTGAAGGAGATTAAGGAGACAGGACAACTAAGTACACTGTGGGAGTCTGAACTGGACCTTTCCTCGCCATAAAGGGTATCACTGGAACAACTGGCAAAGCCTGGATGGGAACATGGACTGGCTGGTACTAAGGTCTCAATGTCAATATCCTGACTTCTTTACGCAGCAGAACATCCTCACTTGTGGAAACACACACCAAAGTATTTAGGAATGGTGGATGGGTCCCTGGGTCCGCAACTTACTCTCAAATGGCTCAGGAAAAAATGCGTTCTTTGTATTATAATTATTCTATACGTTTGAGATTGTTTCAAAATAAAAAGAATTTGCTAAAACAAAACATAAATCTTACCCTTCACCCTCCAATTCTTCTGAGGCAATGGGAAGGACCTAAGACCAAAAAAAAAAAAAAAAGGTTGCTTTTCAAGAATATGCTAAAATACTTTAGACCTTAAATGAATTATTCCTAAAATGAAAATAATTTTGAATGTGACCAATCTCATACAAAATCCTCTAGCCTTATTTTTCAATGCCCAGATTCTTGGGGATGTCTTGAACTCTAACTCAGGGGTTGGCAAACTACAGCCCACGAGACAAGCCTGGTCCCGTGCCTGCTTATTGTTGGCACACGGCCACACCCATTCATGGCGCAGCGTTTACGGTGCTTCTGACCCCACAGTGGCACAGGTGAGTGGTCACAACAGAGACCGTCTGACCCCCAAAAGCCTACAGTGTTTATTATTTGACCCTTTACAGCACAAGACTGCTGACCCCTGCTCACCCCAAAGCTTCTCATTAGAAACTGAAGACGCTGGCAGTGACTTTCCTGCAGAATTCTGAAAACTCATCTGTCTGTAGGAATCTGTGTACAAAGTGCATGGCAGATGTCCCTGGGGTATTTCTCTGAGCTCAGCTCGGCCGGCACGCTCCACTCCACGCACGTCCTACCTCCACTGAGTTTCTGCTCCAAGCAAAGCTGAGTGCGTATTTGTTAAATTTCACATTAGTCGCCAAAACACAGCCGAACATGTGCCAATGATGATCCCCTAACCTAAACCGTAGAGGGAGCCCTCAGATGTTCTTCACCCCATTAAGGATCCCACCCCAGGCATTCATCTGGCTTTTCCCTCCTGTCCAGACCCATGTAAGTTAAACTCACAGGATCACAGACTCAAACTCCAAATTCTGTTACTATTCCAGTACCCGTTAAGTGAGCTAAGATACGAAGAGATAAACTCGCGCAGAATTAACTTGCCGGGTGGGTCTTGCACTGTGGTTCCACCGACAATGCTTACACACGCTTGACTGCAGGGACCTCGCGTCGCCCAAACCCAACACTCCAAAGAGCTGACACCTAGCGCTGGCCCGACCTCACGGAGCTCTGGCTTCTGTTGGCCATGAACGATGCCAAAGGCTGTCTTTCTGTGGAGTGTCACTTCCTTGCAGCCACCCTGGGATCCTGGTTACCTACGTGAGCGCCCCGCTGAAGGTTGGCGAAGTGCACGTCAGGAATGAAGAGGACGGGCTGCGTGTCGAGATCAATGAAGGGCTTGAAAACCGTGATATCCATCCGCTTGTGAGAGGGAAGCAGTGGTACTTTGACATCAGAAACTTAAAAAAAAAAAAAAAAGAGGACACCACAGTCACCAGCTTACATACGCAGACTGGATGCAGGCCAGAGAGCATTTTCCTCACTGTTTAAGAAACTTAAATTGTAGAAGAATATCGAATACGGGTCACGCTGCCTGAACTGAGAAAAATTGCAGCCTATGTGAAGGAACAGGTTGTTTGTATTTGCACTAAAATAAACTGCACATCTTATTAAAATCAGGAGAGAAAAAGCCATCTTCAAGCACACACAGACACACACAACCAGAAGATCCAGAACAGAGGCAAAGCATGTTTAGTTTCTGCCTGAAAGGCTAAAACTTATGATTGTATAAACATAATTTGGAAGTAATTTCACCCTAGCTCTCCTCATTAGATAGTTTGTTCTGACAGCGATGTACGCTTGAATTCAGAACACGAACCCCAACTTCAGACCTTCATCTTCAGAACCGAACCTCAGGGAGGCTGAGAGTCAGCATGACTATCTAACTCTTATTAACCGAATTACAGACTCCATCATCCCCCACCCTGCGGGGCTTAGTGACGAGCTTTCCTAGCCAGTTAGCTGCTCTCTGAAGTGACGTCGTGAGGCTGCAGCGTGACGCCAGCGAGAGGGCCCTGACTGTTGCACTCAGGCCACGTCTGCTGGGCGCCGGCCACGAAGAGAACAGGTGCGGCCGCCCACATACTGTGGATGAAGCGCTGCCCGCACAGAGCAGCTTGCTTTTTTTTTTTTCCTTTTAGCTGAAAGCTACAGGATTTTGTGAACATGAATGCTGGTCACATTAAAAGAGAAAAAGAAAAAAAGCTTTCCCAGTGCCATGTCCAAACAGAAGCCCTACAGATTCTGCAAATGTCAGAATACTCAACATAAGACCACCACACTCATTTGGAATGAAGACAACCTGAATTCCAAAGGGTGTTATTCTTAAAAACCTAGACAAGTTCCAATTTCATCATGAGCTATTCGGGCGGACTGTGTGTTATTTTTCAGGACTGGAGCCAGCAACCTGAAGCAGAATTGACAGCCAAAATCGTCTGAACTCTGGAGAAACTCAGGAATCCTTCCTGCAGTTCCCCAGAAAATGACTTAGTTCAGCCCTCATCTGTCCTTGTACCTGGTTAAAGGAAGCAAAGCTACCACCTCACAGCAGTAAAAAATATCCACTACTCTATCTTCTGCTTGAAACCTTCAAGTCACTGTTCTGAATGGAAAAGGTCTAAAATGCTTGGTGAAAACACTTCTACTTACAGGCATTCAACTGGGAGCTGGGGTCAGTACACTTGCCTTTTCTTTTGCTTTGTTTTCGTTCTTCATCCCTGATTTTCCGTTCAGCTCCCTAGGTCAAGAGAAGACAAGACATGGTTCTGTTTATCTGATCCTCTTGAAAATATTTAACTCTTCTCCTGACCTATGGGGGGAAAATATCTCCTCTTTGGAAATGAGCTGCATTGCTTATTATACTCATGAAACTTATCACAGTAGTTTCCTCCAAAAAGCCCATTCTTAAAACTATTTTTAACTACATGAAATCACAGGAAAACACTTATTTAAAAAACAAACAAATAGAGCAAAATTCCCCTCGACAATGGACGTGGCCAGGTTAAATGGAAAGTTAAGAAAATCCATTGATGTACCACACACTGGCTTCAAAGACACAAGTGACTTTTCTTGTTGTCTATTAACAAGAAAATGAAAGAAAAAACACAAGTTAACCCTGCTTTGAGTGTACTTTCCTGCATGGGCAATGTGGTCACTGAAAACTGTGATTTTGTCCAAGGACTTGGCATCTACTAAGTGACAGAGAGGACCAACTGTGACTCAGAAAAGCAAACATTTACCTAGAAAGCTGCAGTCACCTAAAAGAGAAAAAGTATGCTCCCAGGCCTACAAAGAGGACACATATACACAGTGCGCTCCAACCACACAGAGGACGGCAGTGCCACACAGCGGAACCCACAGGCCTGTTAGTAACAAGCACGACCTGAAAGTAAGCAAGCAAGTGCAATAAAAACAAAACTATCCTTTAGTCATTTTGCTTGACCCACTGGCATTTTTTCTGGATGACGTAGATTTCTTGACAAAGTTATTCAGGTATGAACTTACTTGACTTAAGGTGACTGACTTTTCTGTAAATAAATTCCCTAATAGCAAAGAGAGGCAGTAAAAGTCATCCCACTGATTTTAGCACGACTGTACAACAAAACCACATTTTAAAATACGGAATACAAAACCCCCTTCTGCCTTTTAGAAGGTGTTGCTCCACTAACGTACCAGTAAACATACAACCTGCTTATCAACATTGCTACGCGATACTGAGGCAAACATCACCTCCCTGACGGAGGAGCACAGGCAGAGATCACGCATCTCCTCGAGTCGCCGACGGGAGCTGGTCGGTATCTCTCAGGCCCTTCTGACAGTCTAACAATAACTTCATGTAGATGGTAAGTTATATTCCCTAAAACGAAGTTTTACAAAATAGGACACTTTCCTCCTTATTTATCAGCTACATCTACAAAGAATGAGAAGGGGCTTTTGCTTCCACTCAAGATTTACCCTCTTGCTCAGAAACAACTGACAGAATGGCAAAGTGCATGAAACGAGGATTCTGAAGGCCCCAGCTGCCAGGCAACGAAGAAGAGCAATTCCCTAGAAACGGGAAACCAGCGGGGCGAGACCCCCAGGTGCTGAGCACCCTCCAGAGTTTCCAGGCTGTGGCCCAGGGAGGGATGGCCGGGGGTCTCCACGAGCCAGATTCCTCGGAATGAGAAGGCAGAGGCGAAGCAGAGAGATCAAGGCAGCAGGCAAAGTGGCAAAGAGGAAAGCTGGGAGAGAAAGAACGCTGGATGTCTTCAGAGGGCCGCACACACTCAGCAGAGCACCGAGAGCGCACGGTGTGAGGAAGCCACCCGCAGCCGGGGAGCAGAAAACATCTGAAAAGACCAGAGGCCAGGGCCAGAAGCAGCGCCTGATCCCAGCGATCAGACTGGAAAAACGGATAATTCACGGGCACTGGGTAGAAGAGTCAGGAAGAGCTCGCCTCAGCCGTGGGGAAGAACGGCCTGACACTGAGCACTGCTCCAGACCCGCCCAGCAGACCGGAAACGGGAGACCTGGGGAGATCAGCCTGTTTCCAAGGAACTTCACTAGATCTCAGGACAAGGCTCAAGAAGATTCACGGGATGACAGAAACAACCAGCACCCAACAAGGTAAAACTCACACGTCTGGTGTCCAGTGAGACGCCAGGCATGCAGGGAGGCAGGAGACCAAGAGTGAGGAGGAGGATCAAACCACGGGAACAGCCCAGAACTGACGCGGAAATCAGACGTGAACACGGTCACCAGAGCCTCAGGCCACGTGTTCAAGAGCCAGTGGACGGCTTCCCTGGTGGCACGGTGGTTAAGAACCCGCCTGCCGGTGCAGGGGACACGGGTGCAAGCCCTGGCCTGGGAAGATCCCACATGCCGCAGAGCAACTAAGCCCATGCGCCACAACTACTGAGCCTGTGCTCCAGAGCCCGCAAGCCACAACTACTAAGCCTGCGTGCTGCAACTACTGAAGCCCACGTGCCTAGAGCCCGTGCTCCACAACAAGAAAAGCCACCGCAATGAGAAGCCTGAACACCGCAAAGTAGAGTAGCCCCCGCTCGCTGCAACTAGAGAAAGCCCGTGTGCAGCAACAAAGACCCAACGCAGCCAAAAGTAAATAAACAAATAAAAGAAACAGGAGATGTCAGAAAAAACTTTAAACGGATAAAACTTTAATTTCTCCCTAGATCTTTAAAAAAAGAACATGGATATCGCAATAGTTTGTCTTTTGGCTAAAAAGAAGAATGTGGTATGAAGGAAAGAGATGTGACTTCGGGTCAGAAATCCCTGCGCTACAGCAGATGTAACTTGTCATTTGTAAACTGCCGCACATGTTGAAGCACTGCGGTGGGTAGACTAATGCCCCTCAGAGCTGTCCACGTCTGAACCCTAGAATCTGTGACTCTGTCAGCTTACGCAGCAAAGGAGAAGGAGGCTGCTCCCCAGCAGACTTTAAGACAGGAAGAGTATCCTGGGGCACCTGCGTGAGCCCGATCTAATCACAAGGGTCCACAACAGCAGGAGAGCCAGAGGAGCACGTGTGAGGACGGCTCTGAAGATGGAAGGGGCCATGAGCCAAAGAATGCAGGCGGCCTCTGGAAAGCAGAAAAGCAAGGAAACAGGTTCTCCCCTAGAGACTCCAGAAAGGAATCAGTCTTCCAACACCTTGATTTTAGCCCAGTAAGGCTTGGGTCAGACTTCTGACCTACAGAACTGTAAGATGATGGACGTGTGTAGTTCTGAGCCACTAAGTTTGTGGTAATTTGTTAACAGCAGCAGAGAACTAACACACCCAGCACGTTATCAGGCACGGGGCCGGTACTCGGTAAACGTCGCTGAGCCTGGGTGTTTGAGGGAGTCCTCTGGGCCTGGAGGGCCTCAGGCTCATCCACATAGGGCCGCACGCTTGCTCTGTGCACCCAGAACACAGGCCAGGATACCAGACCCCTGATGGCAAATACACTGCCAGTTTCCTTCTAAAAATCTTAATAACAGAGAGGTTTTAACGGGATGAAAAGAGGAGACTGGCAAAAGCAATACAGTCCGACATTTCTGAGTGGGAAAAGTCAGAGTCTTCTTCAATCTTAGTTCAGCAGACGGCTCCGCCCCGTTCTTGAGGATACCACTGTCTCCAAACCCCAAACCAGCGTGGGCCTACAGCTTCTCTCTGGATTTAATCCAGCTGAGCCCCCCGCTCTGCACCTGGCAAAAGTGCACATCTCTTCTCCAGAAAAAAGGGCGTCACACCAGAGAAAAGAAATGACACTGACATCATTTGGGCCTGTGCTCTCTCCTCCTGCCTACCTGCTACTATCAAGAAGAATCTGCAGCTCATTTTCTCCTGCCTTAGTGAGCTGGCTGACCACTTGCCAAACAGCCTGGAGGGAGGTGAGCCAGTGATAACACATGCGCAGAGTCCTCAGACCCAGAGCTCAGGAAGAGCTCCAACACTGCAGCCGTGGCCTGCAGGTCCCCGTAAGCTGAGGGGCCACCAAGGATTGGTTGCAGCTGGCATGAGTCCCTGTGTGCCACCCTATCAGACACGCCTGGCAAAATGTGCTCATCGACCCTTCCAGTTTTTCAGTCAAAAGGAGATTATTTTTCTCCCCTATATAATGTGATTTTGTGTGGCTAAAACATGAATTGCTTATTTAAAATAAGCTATTTTGTATTATCAGCAATACATTCTTATTGAACTTACACAGCTCCTGGTCTTGTCCTGTGAGGAAGGACGCTGTATCCTAAGTGTCCCTGCCGAGTCGGCGGCCTTACCTTGTCACAGAAGACTTTTATCTGGCAGTACGCCCGATGCACAGGCTTGTTGCTGCGGTCGTTATAGCTATAGGTGTCGATCTGAATGTTCAGAGGCAGCCCCTTCACGCCTTTCTGAGAAGAGAAATCTGTGCTTAAGCAGTTCACGGAGATGAAAACCTGCAGAGCGAAGAAAAGGTTCTGTAAGCACCAGGCACTGACGGTCAACCTTTGCACAGCTTGTAAAAACAGTAATGTCACTGAACCTATCCAAATATGTTCTAAATGAGAGCTCAGCTTCTTGGTGAAAAGATTTTTTGAAGAGGTAACAAAGGGTTTACTTTAAAATCACCTTTGGTCCTAAGAATGCAGACCTTAAAGGGAAAAAACAGACAGCAGCTTTGACCCCCTGCCAATTCTCCCCCACAACACTTATTTAGTATCATACGGTGGGGCTGAGGCTGGTTGTCTTTCTTGATGTCATTTCTGAATGTTCCAAATGGTATACATTCTCTTTGCAGCTGTTTTAGAGCTTGCAACAAACTCTTTGGGGATCCCCCTGTCTTTATATCTATACCACCTCCTAGGATGACCTGTAACATCTATGTCCAAATATTCTGGAATTTAGGAAACTGTTCCTTAGAGAGACCCAGGTGAACCTTGTACAGATCACGAACACGCTCCGTTCCCCCCACCCCCCTCCTCCGCCGCCCCGCCCCGCCCCGCCCCGCCCCCTATTTGTGATCCTGGATTTTAACCTCTCCACACCTGGTCACAGGTTTTTGAGCTCCCTGTCAATGCTGTAGTTTTTGAATTTATTTCTGATGCATGGGCACCACATAGTGGGTATTATTGGAATTACAGTTTTTAAAACCGGTTGGTGCATTTTAAAATTTTTGTTTATTTTATTTATTTATTTTTGGCTGCGTTGGGTCTTTGTTGCTGGACGCGGTGTTTTCTCTAGTTGCGGTGAGTGGGGGCTACTCTTCCTTGCGGTGTGCGGGCTCCTCATTGCAGTGGCTTCTCTTGTTGCAAAGCACGGGCTCTAGGCGCCCGGGCTTGAGGAGTTGTAGCTCGCGGGCTCTGGAGCGCAGGCTCAGCAATTGTGGCACACGGGCTTAGCTGCTCCGCGGCACGTGGGATCTTCCCGGACCAGGGCTTGAACCCATGTCCCCTGCATTAGGCAGGTGGATTCTTAACCACTGCGCCACCAGGGAAGCCCCGGTTGGTGCATTTTAAAGACCCTAGACCCTTACTCTGGATTCCTGCCAGACCTGCGTGAGGTGACAACCCTGTAGCCCTAACAACCAAAAACAGATCCGCCACAGTCGTGCGGGGTGCCGCTGGCTGAAGCAAGACCCAGAGAGGGAGGGAGACGTTTCAGTCAGCAGAGGGGGGAAAACCTGTAAGAAGGTAAGATAAGAGAGCACGGAGTGGGAACAGGGGGTAAAAGGAGAAGAGAATTATAGCCACGGGACAAAGAACACTCTCCAGAAGGTATGCAAAATGCTGAACCAGGGTTTCTATTCTTGCTCTAGTCTATATACTGTTTTTAAGTAGGAAGAGACCAAAACATCCTAAAAAGACTGAGAACTTGTCCAAATAAACAGACTGAGAAGTCGCCCCTCACTCGCCCCTCCACTCAGCCCCGTCCGCCCTCTGGAGCCGAGGATGCGCTGACAGCGTGGCCCGGCCTCCCCTCTGTCCTTGTCCCTCCTCCTGCTCCTGTCCCCTCCTGTCGCAGGCCGGTCCCCTCCACAGCTCCTCTCTGCTGCTCTCCATCTAAAGGTCCGCCTCAAGGCCCTGCTCCCAGACTGTCTGCATTCAGCCCGCACTGTGACACGGAGCCGGCAGCACCGAGCTGTCGTGCTGGGCATGCACCTCATACACGCGACCTGGACCTGGTGTCGTCAGCACAGCCTGGAGGGCCTGTTATCCTCTGTTTACAGGTGAGGCCTGGAGAGACCTTTTAAACTGCCCCCAGGGTAGAAAGCAAAGGGCTGGGATTCATATAAAAGACTTTCCCCTTCACTCCTGGCTGCCTCTGTTTCCCAAACCAACTTCTTATCCTATAGACAAATCACTTGGCTTTCCTTTACTACCTGGAATGGTTTGCCATTTTTATATGTGTATGTTTTATGTCCCTGACTAGATCGTAAATACTCAGCAGGCTGGGTCCATTTCTCCACTTGACACGGTTCCTGATCTAGGACTGCCTTATCTTACCTATGATTTTTTCTTTTCATTTAAGTAATTTTCAGCAAATAAGCAAATTGCTCTCATTTTTTAAATACATAAATCTAGATATGTAGGCAAAAGTGGCACACATGAATTTCAAGTCCACTACAGAAACTTAGTGCTTTGACTTTATATCTTTTCCTATACGTTTTTAAAAAACCATTTCATATATAATCCATAAATCAAAGTTAAAAAGATAGTCTATGGAATAGATGAAAGGACAAACAGAAAGGCAGACAGAAAGACAATAGTTCACGCAAACAACTGAGTACATAAAGTAACCAAACCACCACATTTTTCATTTTACAACTAAATGGAAAATCTGAAATTTTCTCCATCATTCGAGGCCACCCGGCTCGATTCCTAACTCAAAAACAGCTGCCTGGGAAAGTTACACTTTACCCTCAACAATTCCAGGAAGTCTTTGACCCAAAGTGATGTTCCCTTTACAAGAAGATTTCACGGTAATCCAACCTAAAACCTAACCTGCCCTTGCTTCCCAGTGTCAAGTTTCTATTCAAAGCAGAAAAATAAGCAGGAGCCAGATCCCAGGATCAGTATAAACACGCAGCCTTCAGAAAGACATTACTCTCACTGTTATGATCACTTACAATTGCTTTCTTATTATTCATGATCACTTACGACTGCTTTCTTACGGACATGCTTCTCCTATTTTCATATCAACTCTTTCTAAACCTGGCGGTGTTCTAAATGTGTCAGAGAAAGTGTACGGCGTCCCTAACTCAGCATTAAAAAAGTGCCACCTTCTCTAGATAAACACATAAACATACCAGTAAACAGTGAACGGGCTGTGCGGTATCTAGGCCAGGGACACGAGGTACCGAACAGTGGGCTGAAGCCCTGCAGGAGAAAAATGGGGGTGGCACAAGAACAAGCTGGACAGTCACAGGGACAGCTGGCCCCGAGGGGACACGCATGCCGTGTTTAAGCCTCACCCAAAGGCTGGCAAGGGTGCGAGATGCCTTATATATGTTCTAGCAAGAGGTAACGTGGTCAACAGGAAAGGCTTTGGTCTGAACATCAAAACGCCTAAGTTGTGGTCCCAGCTCTGTCACTAACTGTGCCGTGACGTGGGCAAGGGTCCCCCACTGTCAAACACAGGCTTGGATTAGACAACGATCTCTAGATGACTTTCAACTGCAGTCGCAGCATATTTACACTGAAAGATGATGAATCCTATATCCCTACTCTGTATTTCTAGTGACAATAATTTTGTGTGATACGTTGATCAATCACTTTTTACAAATCATGTTCTTTTAAGAGTACCATGTGAAGCTGCCACTTAAAGTTATCATACTAGCTACCTGTATAAAATTAAGACTCTTACAAAGCAGTGGTTCTCGAAATGTGGCCGGAGCATAATCCTGCATGGGAGCTCGAGTGCTTCACACCCTGACTCACCTGGAATCCCCGGGCTGTCAGCCTGTACCTGAGACGGTGACGGTGAGGCCACGCCTACAGTTCCTGCTCCCACGCCCGGGGTGGGTTTCGGGCTCGAGAACTGTCTTAGGTCCCCCCTAGGTAATTCTCGTGATCAGCCGGGATAAAAACCACTGCTGTCAAGTAATTAATCTTCTATGTACTTACACACTTTGAGCGATAAAAGATCTCCTTTGGCTCCAAAACTCTGAGGTTATTAAAACGAGTCCCAATATATGGTTTCCTTTCTTGAAAGAGTTCCGATGTGCTTACATGTATTTATATGTATCCCATCAGGTTGTTTTTAATTAAAAAAAATTTTTTTACAGAGGTACAGCCCTATCAAATAAGAATAATATTCATTTAATCAAAGGAAAGATACAGATGAAAGCATCTGCTCAACTTTGCTATTCAATAAGGTCGTGTAAATTCTCAAAAACTCCTACTTTAGAAGACAGAGACCAGAAAAAAACCTATTAAAAACCTGTCAGACTTTACTTCTTATGTTTATCCCTCATGTGACGTTTGATTTTCACGGGGATTGACGTGTATGGATAAACTGTGTGTTCGGGCGTGAGACTGGCCGGTGATGTCGTGCCCACGGAGGACAGGTACAACGTGCAAGCAGCCCTTCCTGTTGCTGGGGCCTGGTACACAGCACACGCTCAGCTCGCAGGTTTTTAGCAAGAGGAGGAAGATGCCGAGGGTGCAGTGAACAAACACGACCAAGAAGAAATACAATGCAGACACCTAAAGCGGCTTTCACGTATTTATCTAAACCAGCAGTGGGTTACCTTTTTCTGCAAAAGGGCCTGATAGAGTTTTCGCCTTTGTGGGCCCCACGCGACCACCCAACTCTGCAGTAACGGTGTGAAAGCCGCCAGAGACGATACGTGTACAGATGCGGGTAGCGATATCTTGAAAAATCTTTATTCACATAAACAGGCCCCTGGCTGGCCAGGGCCTGAGAGCTGCAGTTTGCTGACCCCCCCGAGCCACACCATTCTCTAAGCTGCTGGGATAGTAATTGATCCTTACGACATCACAATGTGGTAAAAACAGCGAGGAAGCACCACCTCTCTTTTTGTAATTCAGTATTTCCACGTTCCCCGCAGGTGACCTCCTGAGAAGATACCCGCTATGGACTTCCCCTTAGTGTGACCTTCACCCACACACCCACACTCTTGATCAATGCAGCCCACGCTCGTGGACGGACTACACTAAGTTCTGCTGGAGAAGCTCAGTCAGTGTCTGTGAATCTTTATTTAGGAAGGTGACAATCTTTAATCAGCAGCACCCAAAACAGGGAGAGAGCAAGTGCAGGAACACGAGGCAGAGCTGTGCTCTGGGTCCTGGGGCGGCAACATGGTGGATGTGTTCTGTTCCTCACAGCGTTAACACCTGGGGTGGGCTCTACCTTGGGTGACTTGGCCTTGACTTGGCCTTGGACAACAGGCCAAGTCACCCAAGTCTGGATAAAACAAATGTTCAGACCATACTCATTGTGCAGAGAAATATTTTCTATAATGAGATTACAGAAAAACTCCAATATCACCTACAGAAGGTGGGAAAGAGGTGAAAAGGAAGCTGGATTATTGCACATCCAGCTCCTCTTCTATAAAATACACACGTGTGTGCAGCACACACACACACACACACACACACACACACACACACTTAAAACGCCCTATTTCTGAAGTCTGAGAGTAGGCTGAAAGATACACAACCTTCCTTCTCTAGAAAGACATAAATAAAGATCTTTAAGAACTCAAGTAATGACCTTTTCTCTGCTTTCATACTTCCTTGCCACTTATTTGGAGGAAAAGTTTGATTTTATTCAAATAATTGGAACATAAATCTCGAAAGATGAGCAACTAATGTTCCCATCTAAAATCACTACAGAGAAAAAAAAAACTAACCACAAAAAACCCTGCTAAACAGGTGGAAAGATGCTCAGCAAGATTCCTCTTTAAGTGTCCAGCCCATTTTTCTAAGACAGTTCCTCATTCTTGGCCGAGAATTCATGCACTTAGAACTTCTCAAAAAATTTAATTTTGTTTTCATGCACTTAGAATTTTTCAAAAGATTTAATCTTGTTTACAAACCTCAGTTTGAAAATGAGAAAAAAACAACAGAATAAAGATTTACATTATCAAAGGAGTAACTTGTATAGGTATTTTCATTCCAAATGTTTATAAGCACAGAACCAACAAGAAATCAGATCTTGAACTAATTCATGATGATTTTTCCAGGAAGCATTACGGCAGCTGCACAATACTGTTCACTAGCCAGCCGCTGTGTCCACTGTTACTCCTCAAATGGAAAGAAAAGGAGAAGAAAGACACAGGGAACTAATCTGCTCAAAACACAGGTCACAATCAGCAGTTCATTTCCCAGTCGGTAGAGTGAAAGCAACTGAGATCAAATGTTATAAACCCCCAACTCTCCTGTTCTTTGGGGGCTTTACCATCAATTCCACAAACCAAGGCACAATTCCAGAAAACTTATGGACTCTCTAGTCTAAAGGGAGTAGTCAGATGTATGAGCTTTGACAAGTGAGTTTCATTTGTTGGGAGATATTCTAGAAATAATTTTTCACCCACCTAATTCACAGAAAGAAAGCATTAACAAAGCACTTGGAATTCATCAGGAAGAAGTTTCAAAAATTATAAGCAGGTGAGTCAGAAGCTAAATGATGAAACTGACTCACTTAAATACACTAGGATAATTTTCATAAACAAAAAGGCTGCTCCTTTTCAAAAAGTTACCACAACAGTAATACTCATTCTATATTATTATTCCTGTACAGGAACCTGACAGCCAAATAATATAGTTTTAATTTTTTTTCCCACTGAGAGATTTAGGTGGAATTTTACACGTTATTATAACATTGCTTCTAAAATGGTGAAAATCATTTCCTTTGACTTCCATAACATGGTTTTCTCAATAAGTGGAATAAAAAATTTCAAAATGTGAACCTTTAGATTCACTAAGAACATTATATGAACCACTCTTATGACAGCTTGGATAAAGTTTTCTTTTTAATTAAGTTTTTTTAAGGGATAAAGTTTTCATTTGAAGGGCTCTGATTTTTACACTACAATAGAGTAACAAAGCGTAATGCTCGTAAGAGTGAGAGGTCACAGGAGTTCAGCCACATAATGCCACCTCAGTGACCGGGACAACTAAGTCATTAACAAGCTGCAGTGCTTCTCCAGAGTCTGAAGGAAGGGATCCAAATTCTTAAGGCCCTCCAAAACCCAGCTCCAAACTCCCATTCTAGTTTCACACCTCCTTTACAGGAATTTTTACACACACTTTGGGGATCTTTATTTTCTCTGCCCCTCAATTTAAAGTAACTTTTATTCCATTCTCTACTGACATCTCTCTTATAAATAAAGACCTAGTAACAACTGATAGAACTTCTCTGAGATGCGGTTCCCTAACTACCCCAAAAGAATTACAACCCTGTTTTACTATCTATCACACTGTGATAAGTAGCCTTGCCCCCAGCACCCTGTGGCCCTACTGTGAGCTTCTATTTCAGGCCAAGGGCCTGGTATCCACACCCCCGTCACCTCTACTGAACACCTGGTCACTCTGTCACACTGTGATTATAAGTGCTCTAAGCCCCTTGATGGCAGGAATTACGTGTGACCCATTTTAAACATTTCTTCCAGTGTTTAGGATATTTTGTGTATTCTCCTAATGCCTGCTACTACTAAATGGTACTGAGTTAAAAGCTGGTAACGAGAGATAGAAAAACCACAGGTATATAAAAATCCAGCTATTATCTCCGAATCTTAATTTCACAAGCTTCAAATCCTCACAAAACTTTAAATACGCACAACAGTGCTCACCCCCCGCCAAAAAAACAAATGAAAAGACTTGACAAAAAAAAAAGAGCTAATATAAATTTACATAAATTAACCCTTCTTTCTTCCAGCCTCTAGGAGAGGGCCCTTTAAACAGTAAAATGGCTACAAATCAGGAAAAGAAATGAAAAAAGAGAGACTGCTTCCCTGACATCAGGCAATCACCCAACACCAGTATCACCACAGAATCGTAATCATTTATTCTTACTCAACAATTTTCAGTGGCTCACCACTGCCTATGTAATAGACTAAATTCCTTAGCAGTCAAGTGCCGTACGTGATGCAATCCGCCTTTCCAGCCATATTTTCCACCACCGAGAGCAGTACCTCTCAAATGTGAATAATACATGTATCCTTTTTTTTTTTTTTTTTTTTTTCTTTTTGCGGTATGCGGGCCTCTCACTGTTGTGGCCTCTCCCGTTGCGGAGCACAGGCTCCGGATGCGCAGGCCCAGCGGCCGTGGCTCACGGGCCCAGCCGCTCCGTGGCATATGGGATCCTCCCAGACCGGGGCACGAACCCGTATCCCCTGCATCGGCAGGCGGACTCTCAACCACTGCGCCACCAGGGAGGCCCATGTATCCTTTTTAAAAGAGAAAAAAAAGTTCCTCAACCCCTCAAAACATATCCAGTCCTAGTCTGAGAAATATGACTCTATTCAAACAGCTACATAATGTTTGATCACAAGCACCCTAAGAATTCACCTGGCCTTTATCTAGCTCAAACCTAGCACTGCATCCTCCTGGCAGCAGTTGGCACCAGAATATACTCGTGATTTTAAAAGTCTAATCACTGAATTGAAAACGCAAAGAAATTCCAACCCCAATATACTTGGTCCACAGACTCCAAGGGTTTGAGACAACTCATTTACAGGGAGACGTCCAAGGTCCTCACCAGGGCACCACAGGGCCTTCAGGATCTGGTCCCTACCTCCCCTCCGCCCACTCGCCTTGGATGTCCAGCCCCGATCTGAGCTCTGTACTCACACACATCAAGCTTATAGGCTCCTTCTGGGCTCTGAATGCTCAGCTAGCTCTTATTATCCGTTTTGACTGACTCAGGTGTCACCCGAGGAGCCTCCTCTGATCTCCAAGGTAAGTTCTGTTCCTTTGTGTTTACGTTTATCACTGTAAGAACTAGAGTGGCAATCCTCTCCACTAAATCGTGCATTTCCTGAGAACTGGGCCACGTCCCACCCACCTTTACATTCCCCAGGCATCCTTGCAGTGCCTGGCCAATAAGAAATACACGTCCACTGAATGAATGACCCCAAATTCATAAACTCCAGCCAAATAAAACTACATGCTGCTATGATCTTTGAGTTACATTTACTGTACTCCTGCAATGTACCGACTCTTTGGCCCTCAAAACAACCTATGAAATTGGTTCTGCTCTGACCCCATTTCACAGATGAAGTTTAGAGGTTAGGTAACTTGCTGCCCAAGTTCACAGGTTATTTATGATCACATCCGTCCTCCAAGCAGATCTGAACACCTAGGTCAACCTAGGTCATCTTGGTAGAACCTAGGATACCAAGCAGCTCTTTTTTTTTTTTTTTTTTTTTTGCGGTACTTGGGCCTCTCACTGTTGTGGCCTCTCCCGTTGCAGAGCACAGGCTCCGGACGCGCAGGCTCAGCGGCCATGGCTCACGGGCCCAGCCGCTCCGCGGCATGTGGGATCTTCCTGGACCGGGGTACGAACCCGTGTCCCCTGCATCGGCAGGCGGACTCTCAACCACTGCGCCACCAGGGAAGCCCCCAAGCAGCTCTTTATACATACTGGACATTAAATAAATATCTGTTGAATGAATAATTAAACTGACTCTATATACCCCCTCAATTTGGAAAAGATTATGGAATTTAGAGGCTCACTGATGTATATATAGAGACAGACAGGTAAGTTCTAGGGCAGAGATAAATTCACATAGGGAGCCATGAGGTAATTTTCTACTGCATCTATTCACTTTTATACTTTAAAACATGATCTACAGTGACCATCTTTCCATTACAGAAACTACAGGTATACCTAACAGTCTGTAGTTGATAACTAAGCATGTTATCCCTGCATTGTAGCTTTGTGTCATATTGACAGGTGTGGTAACATCTACAACTTTCTTGCAAAATCAGAGTGCTGCAGCAGACAAATCCCAATGTTGCTTCCTGCACTGCAGTGTCTGGGCCTCAGTGTGTCACAGGACCTCTGCAGACTAAGTAAGCTGTTCCAGGTGCCGCGTTTCCACTTAAATTCACAACAGCTACTCTGTGGGGGAAAAATAAGGAAGAAAAAAGGGCCCATCAAATAGCCTTTGCAAAAATATTCTGCAGCTACAATCTCTCAAAGCATGGTGCCCAGTGCCATCTCTTCCATAAAGCCTTTGACTCCCTTAGCTGAAAGCACCCCTTTGCCCTGGAAATCTAAAGAGCATTTTAAAACCTCCCTTATGACCTGTATCATCACTCAGAGAGTGTCACCTCTTTTTTTTTTTTCTTTTTTTTTTGCGGTATGCGGGCCTCTCACTGTTGTGGCCTCTCCCGTTGCGGAGCACAGGCTCCGGACGCGCAGGCCCAGCGGCCATGGCTCACGGGCCCAGCCGCTCCGCGGCATATGGGATCCCCCCAGACCGGGGCACGAACCCGTATCCCCTGCATCGGCAGGCGGACTCTCAACCACTGCGCCACCAGGGAGGCCCGAGAGTGTCACCTCTTTTGAGGACAGGCTTTCTGCTTGCATCGTCTTTTACTCCCTCCCTCATTGCCTGCAGAAAGAAGCACAGTGAATAATTTGCTGAATGAATGAACGTACAGCTGAGAAAGTCAACTCTCTGCAGCATGACTTCTAGCCAGTCCTTCCACACAGGAGCAACTGATAACTACCCTGCAGAGAATTTCCTGGAAGGATGTTAGACATGAGTTAAACTGATCAATAATGACTGAAAAAAGTTTTCAAGGGAGAATGGTGTTTTGCTCTTTTAAGTCAGATTATATACAACAGACTTTTGGAAAAGTGTCAGCCTACAGAGCTGAGAGTGTGCCTGATTCCCCTGTGTCAAAATTACATGTGTGCACCGTGTATTACGGTGCACATTCAGATAGTTCAAGTGAGTTCTAACTGCTTGGTAAATATACGCAAGAAAAGAGAAAAGATCTAATAGAAGGAAGAAAAGGAAAAAGGAAAATGGACTGATTTAACTATGGAAGACACTTCACAAAGCTGATAACTGAAAAATGTTTTATGTCCCAAGAATGCACTTATCCTTGCTGTGTTCCCTGGAAACATTGACCTTTAACACGAGCATCACATGGTTCAGAATCTGGCTACTCAACACCTTTTAATTCAAGAGAGACAGTGTCCAACTATGGCTGAAGTTCAGGCTCTGAAGATACAGACACACGGTACACAGATGACAAAGGCAAAACCAGGACCCACGCCTCCTGCTCCAAATCTGTGCTCTTGAAACCACAATGACACAATGAAGCACGGAAAGCTTGAAGACGAACCTAACGGAAAAACTGTTCAGTGAAGTAGGGGAAAAAATGACCCCAAAATGGCTGTGAGCAGAAGGTCCCTTGTTGCTCAGGAGGCATGAGGTCAAGGTCCTATACCCCAGATCACGTGGGGGAGTCTATGCCAAGTCCCTCTGTGACTTCCTAACGCGCAAGGGACTTAGAGATGGCTCGGCCCGTCAGACAGTGGCAGCCGTCACGGGCACCATCCCCGCTGCCTCTGGGAGCCTTTATCATTCTAACCCATTCTAGTATTAAAATTCAACTTAGTCAAATAAAGAGATCACATTCCTAACCTCATTCCTGGGATGTAACTGATCTGCTAAGTTGAAAGCAGAAGCCCTAGAACGAGTTTTCATTTAACTCTCTTCCATATCAGCCAAAAAGATCACTCTAAAATATTTCTCAGTAGCTTTTCTTAGAAACCTCCTGATAAATGAAATTACAATATGAGGCCAATAACATAGTTTATTCTCACCAAATCCAACAGTGCTAATTAGAATACAATCACCATTTTCCCAATGTGCGTATATGAAGTTATGCCGGTTGAAACCAATGGAGTGGGAAACAGTTTAAAGGAAGAAATCAAGGTCCAATTCTAAAGTCTAATCAGACAGGAACACTTATTGAGCATTATACAGCAGACACAATCTTTTCTGTTGTTGTTGTTTTTCTTTTTTTTTTTTTTCGGTACGCGGGCCTCTCACTGTTGTGGCCTCTCCCGTTGCGGAGCACAGGCTCCGGGCGCGCAGGCTCAGCGGCCATGGCTCACGGGCCCAGCCGCTCCGTGGCACGTGGGATCCTCCCAGACCGGGGCACGAACCCGCGTCCCCTGCATCGGCAGGCGGACTCTCAACCACTGCGCCACCAGGGAAGCCCAGCAGACACAATCTTAATCAACATTCCCTCCCCGCCAACCAAAAAAAACCCAAACCAAACAAAGGCTGATTATCTTAGTTCTGTATGAGCCTTGTCGCTCCCCTACTTTCTCCCGATGTGCAGGTCTAATTAATTAGTTAAGCCCCAGAAGGTATCAGAGACTGAGTTATAAACTCAGAAGCAGGATCCAGCTCCACTCCTGATTCACCAGCTAACCCTAGGAAAGTCACACTTCCCCACCATTCTCATGACATGAGGTGAGTAAAACACCCCACTACGGAGTAACATCAGCACGAACGAAAAGCCTTCACACGTGCAACTAGTATTCGTGTCCTCTCGCAGACCATCAAACAACCATCAAGAGGAAAGAACTGGAAGGCTGGGGCAGCGAGGAAAGGGGTGTGGGAAGAGCAAAGCACTAACGTGCAATCTTCGCACATGGCTTGGCACGGGGCGTTTCCCCAAAGACAAAACAAGGATCCAGTCACCACCCTTACTGTTGCCACAGTGTTGCCTTCCCACGCCGCCCACACGGCAGCTTTAGTTCCTGCACGGATTGCAGAGAGCCGGGGAAAAGCCCCCGAGAGAGAAAAAAAAAGAGAGAGGGAGAAACATTCCGGAGGCACCTGCGGCCCATCTTCCCTCTGTCAATATCCCACAAGCAGGGCCTGGTGAACTTAAGGACACTTGCCAGATACAGTGATCGGGCACCTGTTGTCCCAGATAAGTAGAACATTTGTTTGAAATATGAAAATCTGGATGCAGGTGTGACACAAGGCAAACACAAGCCACATTCCAGCATCTCTAGGCACAGAGTAGGGCAGGGGAACAGACAGGTCATAAGGGAAGACTTGGCAGGAAGCTGACTTCCAATCAAAATCTCTAATTAGATACTGTGAACTTTAAAAAGCTAAAGAAAAAGTCCCTGAGTAATTAACGTAGAGTTCACTTATATTTACTACCAGATTTGGAGTCTCGGATGAAGAAGATCTGCCATATAAAAAACCCCTGAACTCCCAGACCCTGCATTGCCCTGAAATCTCTACTCCAGGTAAATTCAGTTATGACTAAAAATGTCTGGGCTGAGTCAAAGCCCTCTGGTTTAGCTTACAAGTAGCAAAACTGGTTGACATGACAGATTTAGAAAACCACTCGAGATGGAATTTCCAGGAAGGACCCAGGAACAGGAGGGTTAATGTGACAAAGTGTCAAAAAGAAAAAGCTCTAGAGAGGACCTCATTGTTTCGTGACATGGGCAGGGTGGAGGATGGGGAAAAACCTGACCTCTCCCCCTCCAAAAAAAGGACTGAAAAACAAGTTCAAGTGACAGCACTTTTCTAGTGGCTGACCAGACACGGTGCCTCAAATCCGTTTCACAAGACGCAAGTTTCACTACTAAACCGAGGCTTTCTTCAGCTGCCACGTGTCCCCCTTGTCCAACCAGAAACATCGTGACTTGGCCCTCACCCTCAGGTGTGTGCAGTGATAAATGTGTGCTTTGGTTACCTGCAGGTTCTGAAGGTCCACCGGATTCAGGACGGACCTCTTGCCCAGACACTAGGGTAACACGTGAAACACATTGCAGCCAAAGCCCAACGACGCTCACTTTAAAAGAGAAACCTCCCTCATAATCAGACCCAGAGCAGGTTCTTCAAAGTCAGCTTTCCAATTGCCAAGTGAAGAGTTTATTCTGTATCAGCTAATGAAAAGCATTCTCCACACATTTCCAATCAAGAAAAATTTCTTGTCACTTCCAATACTGATCAAACCACAACTCTAAAGACTATTCATTCCCCATAAAGGAATGTGACTTATCTTTCTGGCACCAAAAATTTTATTTTTTACCTTAATAAACATGTATTTTCCAACTGCATGGAAGGACACCCCTGGAGTTGAAAGAATGTCAGTTAAGCCTCCTCGGCTACCTTGAGTTTCTCTAGGGTCTAAGGATAGGACACACGGAGAGTCTAGCCTGCATCTGTCTGGACTCTGAAAGTCTCTTACCTTTGTTTGTTTGTTTATTTATTTTGGCTGCTCTGGGTCTTGCGGCATGCGGACCTTTTAGCTGCAGCATGCAGACTTTTTAGTTGCGGCATGCGGACTTCTGAGTTGCGGCATGCAGACTTTTTAGTTGTGACATGCAGACTCTTAGTTGTGGCATGCATGAGGGATCTAGTTCCCTGCCGAGGGATCAAACCCGGGCCCCCTGCGTTGGGAGCTCAGAGTCTTACCTACTGGGCCACCAGGGAAGTCCCTTATCTTTGTTTTAAAAGTAACAATGCTTCCTGGCTTCCTTTTCTAGTTAGGCCAGGGAGGATACACTTTTGTTTTAAATCTCCTGCCTACATTTAATTGCAATTGCAAGTAAGACGTTTGACTCACCTCTCCCCCCTCCCTCCCATTCACACTGGAAATGTAAAGTTGAGAAACAAACCGAACCTGTCCCTGCTTAATGCAACCAAACTGGCTGACACCTTATTTTACTGGAGCACGTGACAGATGCTTCAGCAGAATGGAATCCCTATAAAACGCCAGCAATACGCTCAGTCCAAACAAATTAAAACTTACTCTCACGATGAATTCCAAGTATTATGCTTAGACAAAACAACAAACTGTTATTAAACTCATAAACCTGTATCCCACAGCACACACACAAAGTCTTAAATTCAAGTTACCAGCAGGGTTCCACCCCTCTGACAGAATGAACTCCGGGAGCCTCAATAATCCTGGGCAGGAACCCCATACACTTTTGCTGAGACAGGAAACAAAAGGGAAAGATACCAGGGCTCCAGCCGGACCCAGGCCCCCCGTGCTCAAGCCTCTCAGTGCTCCAGACAGGCTCTGCATTCTACTTTAATCCTCTTTCTTTTGTAACACGAGCCTCTCCATGACAGAAAACATTTGGTTCCAAAGGACAATCCTGCAGAATGCTTTGGAGTTCCTCCTTAGAGCTGACAGATTCATAATTAAAAGTAAAAGCACAAAGTGCTCTCTCACTGAGGGTTTTCTCCCTCTGGGGAAGGGGATGCTCTGATTTTCTCCTCTCCCTTCTCTGCAGGCCAAGGCACCACGCTGAAGGTGAAACATGCGAAGGAAGTGAACCATGAAGAGATGAACAGCCTGTTGCAATGGGCTCTGTCCCGCCAGAGATACAATCCTGCCACAAGGACAAGGTGCAGTTCCCTCTGCCCGTGAGGACGCTCATCACACCTGGTCCGGAGTGCCTCCTTCTGTGGGTCTGATGAAGACATCGGGAAGCACCGGCTTCCAGCATGGCACGGTGGGACAACTCCCGAGTCTTCAGGTTGTTTTAAGCCACGGGTACAAAAGCCAGCATAAAGAAACTCAGACTCCGCACCTATTCCTTGTCTGACACTGCTCACTCCAGGTGGAGCTTTAGTGCGTGTCTGATGGCAAGCTTTTTTCTGCTACTATTTAAAACACGAAATGTATGAATGGTAGCTGCACCCCAATCCACCTTCTAGTAAGGATTAGAAGTCACCTCTGGGAAAAACGTGTTAGATATTTTGTATCCCTGGGGTTTCATTACATCTTTAAAAGGTCTGCTTTGTACTCATGGAGACCATAGCCACATACAGATGATCAAAGCAATCTTGAGCTTTGCTTTCAACTGCACCTGTTTTCCCATTTCCCATATTGTCTAGTTAAGTATAACCACGTTCTATACCATCAAGAGATACCCCTTCCTGTGAGTGCCCCCCTGGATGCCAGGGCTCCCTCAGAGCTGGCTGGCTCAATGTTCACTCGATTCCATACAGAGGTTTCTTGGTTTATAATTTCCTCTCCTTTGTAGGTAAACATCACTCATCCCACAATCAAAATAAACTGTTTCCTTGTAGCAAAAGTGGTCTACTTACCCCGGGAATTTATATTAGTGAATCCATAATGCTGCTCTATTAATAAGAACGCTGACACTTTTAAGTATTCCCCCGTCAGGAACACCTTCTGTCCATTACAAGGTGTAGATTCTTACCTCCTCATACCTCAGGTGATCTCATTTGGATGACCAAGCAGCAAACATCTTCCCACCTGGAGGACTAAGTACTTTCTCACGGGTACTGAGCAGGCAGCACGGACACGTTACGTGCGAACACAGAGAAGGCACCTCAGCACACACACAGTGCCTGGCATAAAACCGGCATTCAAAGAAGTTACTTCTCTCCGCCTAACTTCCTTTTCCTCTGTTGATTTCAGATCTTCAGGCTTCATATCACCATCCAAGTCTCAAAGCTCTTGTAAACTCTTAGATTTACAATCCAAGCAAAAACTTATACCCTGGTCCACTATGTGCAGCGTACCTAGAGTTACTCAGTTGCTTGTGGAAATACTGAAACTGGTGCAGGACAGATAACCCCAACTTATAAATTACTTGTGTCTCCAAAGTTCATTTGCAAAGTTTCTTTTCCTTAGAAACATGATGTTATATTTAGGATCTCAGGCCACAAACGCCTACTTAACACACAATACATCTGAACTACAATACCAGTGTTTCTGCCGGGATGGAGCACAGTACCAGGGACATAGCAAGCGCTTGGATATTTGTTGGGTAAAGTTACGAATTCCTGCGACTGGGGTCAAGGTGCACAGCTGGCCTTGGATGAAATCTTTACGTAGTTTAAGTCCGTGTTTAGCTTCCTCCCACCTTCCTGATGTCTCCCCACGCCCAACAATTTCCTAATCCTCTCTTCCCCAAGTGACCAGTGCCCTCCTATCTTACAAACTGTAAACTTCAGCATCTCACCAGAGCACCATATTTTAATGTTTCAAAGGGAACCGCTTCTTCTCCCTGCCAAAACTACCTCGAGCAGCTGATCTCAGCCATAAATCAGGAGGGAAGAAATCTGATTAAGTTATTTCTCAATGAAATGTGAATGTCAGATAAACTATAATTTGTGTAGATATTTCTGACTCTTAAAAAGATGCCTGACCACCCAAACAAATCTAATTTTGTGTGGAGTACAGAAAAATGAATGAAATAGGTCTATACAGTAGAGAGATCAGGGCCGCCAGGGGGGATTGCTTCTAAGATATTTCTGCTTTTCAAAGCAACTTCCTTCTCCCCTGCTGCTTTGAAGTCTAATAACTTCTTTTTTAAACAAGTTTCATAACTTCTTCAAGTCTCCATGGTAACAGCAAGTATATGATTATGCTGGTAATGGAGTGTGTACAGGGACAGGATAAGATGAGTCTAGCTTGGCCAGTGCTTTTCCCAAACTAGAACCTAAGCCAAGGTGTTCAAGATTCAACCTGACACGTCCTAAAAACAATCACCTCCAAAGAGCAGCAGAAGCTACAGAGAAGATTCTCATGTTGACCTTGGGCTGGAATTCTGGTCTTACTCCTCCTGGCTTGGCCAAAAGGGTATATTAGATATCTTTAATAAGTGGGGGGAGAAGGGAATGCCACATGTCTCCAAGAAACGCTATGTTTGTGGGGGAGAATGAACTGGAATTAAGAATCAACAAATGCGTCCTAAATTAGAACAAGAAAGTGGGTTGCTTTCAAAAAAAGAAGTAAAAAAAATCTATACAGGATTCTGCATGTATATCTATTCATTCTAGTTGCCCTGGGGCATCAATTACTTTCAGTGTGAAAACAGAAAACATCAACTTGGCCAGGGAAAGCAAAATATCTACGGACTTAATTTCAACACACGCTTGAAGCTGATGCCTGATATCAGCTTCAAAAGGCAGCAGCCTCATTAAGAAATGACACGAGCCCCATCTGGGGGCTGCCAAAGGCTTAAAAAATCAAGTCAGTGCTGGGGGTCTGGAAAGGAGAATGAACTGAATTTACCTACATCAGTGAACAATGCTATTAAGGCTACTTAGGACATGCCTCCGACAATACTTCTCTTTAATACAAACAAGCTGAAGGCCTTCAGAGTAAAACCAGCCATTATCCCTACCCCTCATCTGGACTTTCATTACTCCCACCCTGAAGAGTGACACATCAAACAGACAAAGCACCCTGCCCACACGCAGGGCCCTTCCGCCAAGATCTCCATGTACCCCGACAAGTGCTTATTAGTCCTGATGACACCCCAGCAAAGAAGAGAGCTGACCACTGTGGCCTTTTTATGCTCCTAGGCGGAAAGAGGGGGAAAACTGAGCCAGTGAATCAAGGGACCAATCCAAGGTCACAGGTAAGTCAGGAAAATGAACTCAGGACTTCGATGCGCTTGATCAGCTCCTCCACAATTTCTCCATCAGCCCCTAATGGCAAAGAGGACAAATTTCCCTAGCTTGATTTAAGGACAGAAGCACCCGGGGGGCACATGGCCAACTCTTCTTATAGACTTCTTGCACGTTGAGTCCTATTATGATATTTAATTTCAGAATAACTGTAACAACAATTGTATAAAACGAAATGTTTACTTTTCCTTCTACTAGCTTCTCTGTAGTGAATTCACTCTTTAATCAAGCACCAAACTCTGGACTAAGCAGCCCAAAGACGTTTGCATAGGATGGAGGTGGTCAGTAGGAAAACTTTAAGGCAATTACAGCAACTTAAGCTTCCTAACAGACTGGCAGACCCCGCTTACTATATCCTGCACTCTTAAGACACACTTTTGCCTTAGACACCACAACCATAGTAAGAAAGGAAAGTAATTATAATACAAAGTTAACATGGGTCTCAAGAATCCAGTTATATGACTTTTAATAGCAAGGCTAGGTGGGAAAAAATTAAATTCTACAATACTTAGCACCTAACTCAGTGTCTTATTCCATAATTGCTATAATTCTTGTTGAATAAATAGAAGAGAAAACAGAAGAAAGGTTGAGAAAGGACAGGAAGGTGATGGTAAGTTTGTACCTGGTCCCTGATATACAAAAGTATTCCTACAACTGCAACCAACAGTAAAGATCAGTCTGACCTGAGCAACTGCCTGAAATTAATGTGTTTCTATTGTGTTGCCTGAGCTCCAAATTTTAAACTAAGGCAAAAAAAAAAAAAAATACCAGAGTGCTAATAATTTAGTGAAGAGACGGGTTCTACTAAAAGGGAAGAAGGCTGTAGGAAAGGCAGCAATGACTGAAAAATCTGCTTAATTTTTCTTAAAAGGCACTAAAACTTCCAAATACAGTTCTCCAAATGACCATCTGAACTGGAGGCAACTCTTCACTTGTCAAAGCCCAAGAGAGAAGAACCGTAAGCAAGTTGTATTCCCAGGGTAGCGACACAAGACGGAGCACTATGACAACCTGTACTCGAGGGCCTTTCTGGAGAAACGACGCCAGCTTCACAGGCCCTGCTCCAATCACCCTTACTACACACCTGGAGGAGGGAAGAGACAGGAACTGATTCCACTCCGCAAAGGAGGAAACGGAGCCCAGAATGAGAAGTCAGACTCGAGGCCAGACAGTGGCTGCCGGCCCTGCTCCGGGAGAAGAGAACAGACAGGGGAGATGGACGGTTCTGTAACATCTGGGAAAGTGCCATACGTCCAGAAAACGTGAACCAATGAAAAGACAGAAAGTGAGAACCCGCTGGCTGAGGAATAGGACACAGGGATGGGCTGAGGAGGGGGCCTGTTTCTTCTCCCGGAGTCCTGTCCTGCTTCAAGCCCCCCATGACCATGGCTGTGACCTGCCTTCCTAGCCTCGCTTGTTCTCCCCACTCCTTAGCAAAGGAGTGAAAACAAGTAAAACTGTAAAAAAAAAAAAAAAAAAAAAAAAAAATCGGTTGTCAAATCACTAAGCTCCTCCCACTCCTCCTCAAAGAGCCAGTCAACACAGGAGTCCCTGAACTTTGTTACCTACCTTTGCTTCGTCATTAATGTCCCAAGTGAAAGAAATGGCATTATACGCAATCTCCTCAATGTTACTGATGGTGTTGAAGCTTTCTTTGTAGTCAGCTGTACGAGGGATGAGAAAGAAAGTCGTGGTTTCTAGTTTCCAACGTGAGATTCAGCTTTTAATATTATCACTGCTGGATACTTTAAAAACAGTTTGTTGGGTTGAAAGAAGTTCAAAAAAGGAAGAAAAAGGATCACAGAATTTTTGTAATGGAGGCAAGCTTAGACATATTTAAATGTATCCCATTTTGTCCGAATTAGGACACTTAGGTCTAAAAAGTTTAAATAACTGTCCCGAGGCCACAAAACTAGTCCAGAGAATCAAGACTGGAACTCAGTTCTTTTCATTCTTCTGAAAGAGAACATGAATATTACCACAGGCAAAGAAAAGAAGTAACACAAAGATTAAGAGCCATCTTGCAATACAGACAGTGGTTTTACACGAAAATTATATACATGGCAAGAACACGGGTTTTCACAAAGCTCCCTGACTAAATGTGGATTTGCACGGGTCTGCTGCTACACTCCAGGTGATGAATCTCTGGGTCTATGTACAGACAGAAGAGACCTCCGATGCAGCTCAGCGTGGAACTAGGGAAGGGTGTGTATGTTGCTGCACATCAGCAGTATTTTCTTTAACTTGGTGATTCTTTTCCCTCCACCTGATTATCATCTCCAAATAATCGGAATCTCTTAAAGAAGACATTACCCCTCAAAAAATGTGTAGACTGAAAAGCAGGACACTCTTACACGAGCTGGCTCTATAGCTCCTGGCCCCAGTGTCACAGGGAAAGGCACCACATGGGGCATATGTCCTCATGAAGGAAGTAACGTTAAGAGCACCGATTCCAGGAGGCCAAGGACAATGTCTGGAACAGACCAGTAGCTGGCATAAACATTCAAATGCATTCGGCAGGAAGCTGATCACTGCCAAAAGTAACTGGATTTGGAAAACCGGATGCTTGCACCCCTGGGAATAAAGGCAGGCTCCGGAGCCACTTACCTATGTCAATGCACCTTTGTTTAGCCGTGTGCTGCCGCGAGTGCCAGTATTTCCAGTGCCTCAACTGATCTTCCCTGCTTTTGTCCTCGGCAAAAACCACCATGATCACACTCTGTGAAAGAGAACGCACCACAGCGTAAAGACGCAAAGGCGGGGGTATCTTTTGGAAAACTTAGGTCTCGATTTTGCGGTGAATTCAAACCGCAAGTTTAGACCTTAATTTAGATCTGCCTCAGACCTGGAACTAGTGAGCTCTGACCAGCTTTCCCAGAGACGAGAACTGAGAGCAGGACTCACTCGGACTTTGCTGATGGGGTGGTGGATGCCCTCGTTGCTGCTCACTTCCTTCAAGGTGACAGGATAGAACTGGCCTTTGTTCAGGTACGTCATGGTGCTATCTCCCGGCTTCTGTCGGAGTGATTTTGAGGCTTCTAGGGTATATTCAAAGTTGTTCCTAGAAAACAAAAAAACTCACAGATCTCTAATTCACTCTCCTTGAAGCTTCTTAAATGCTTGAGCTCAAACTTGACATGCTTCAGTGTGGATATATGCAGAGAGCAGAGGACTAGAAACATCCAACTGACCATGTCATGCTATAAATAGATAGCATTTGCTGCTTTTTCCGAAGTAAATATAATCTTAAGCAACCCAGAAATTCTCAAATCTCTCAGATGTGGGACTACTAAGTGCCTACTAGAAAATCTGTGAAGTGATGCTAACAAATTAGACGTTTGGAGGCAAAGGATATTAATGGTATGAATGAGTGAAAAGCGCTCCAGAAGGAACTCTCACAAGACACGCTACCAACGTGGTATTTACCCAGCAAAGGTTGCAAACAGGAGGCTGGGAGGCCTCTGACTAAATGTGATTTGGCCTGCCAGCACTTTTTTGTTGTTTTTCCTTATAATCTAAATGTGCTCAGATGGCACTCCACGGTTGTCTACATTTTCTTTTATCTTATAGCACCACATATACATTCCCCTGAAGTTGTTTAATAACCTTGTTGGGCCAGGGGTTGGCAAATTACTCCTATTTTTATACATAAAGTTTTATTGGAATGTAGCCACGCCCTTTGTTTACACATTATGGCTTCAGTGACAGAGCTGGGCAAAGCTGGTCAGTTGCGACAGAGGCTGTATGGCCCACAAAGCCTAGAATATTTACTATCTGATCCTTTACAGCAAAAGTTTGTTGACCTCTATCCTAGATCCTGAAGGCATTTGAGTTTGTGACTCCTGTACCTTGAGGCAGGTCTATAAGGCAGTCTCAATTCCCATAAAATCCTAGACTTTTAAATAGAACTTTTATTTTAAAATACAGCACACATAAAAATGCATAAAATGAAATTACACTCCTAAAAAAACTAAAGATGTTTATACATAACTTGGAAAATATTGATATTTCCGGAGTAAGATGCAATTTTGTGACGCATAAAAGAGGTCGCCAGCCCAGTAAACAGTTGACCTCATTTATTTTATCATCAGTGAGACTAATAAAAATATAAAAGCCTTTGTCCACCTGACGTTACTCCTGAATTCTCACAGAATTATACACTTTTGGAGACAGAAGGGACGTCAGATCTAAGTTAACCCCTTCACCTCTCCTCTGAGATTCCGTTCTACCGCCACTGCTACTACCATCATACAAAGAAACCGAAGGAAAGAAAAAGCACCAACACCAAGCAGCAGGGAAACATGCGACACAGTTCAGAGTGCAAAACGGAATGCACCAAAGCAAACGTCCTCCAGCAAAGATGTCACCACACTAACTGCAAGAAAGTAAAGCTGAAAGCTGCGAAAGCCACCTCTGATTTTCCAAGATCAAATTAACAAAAAGGAAGTAAGCCATACAAGCTGAAAGTTAAAAGTCAAATTAAAAGACAACTATTACCCAGAAACACTGTCAAAAACATAGTCCTCTGAATTCATGCCAGGCATCCGCAGACTGAGATCCGAGGGGAAGAAAACCTGAAATATCAACGTGATAAGCCACAACGGTGTATCTGGTTATCAGGCTCACTAAAATCCAACGTCTGGTACAGCATCAGAGTATGTGGCTTACAGCAACCCACCACTCTTTCAAAATTTGTCTGAAACAAAAATTTTAACTCTACAAAAAATTTTAAAAGAAAATTAAAAAGAAAAAAACATCCATTTATACATCCCTTGATTAAATTAAGACAATTTACGTAAGTGCTCCCACAAAGCGCTTCCTTCTTCTCTTTTCCCATCTTTCCCACACATCCCAATTCGGTCCAAACTCTGGAATGTGCAACCGAAATCTCATGACTTTTAGGAGTCAGCTCTATTGCTGCACCAAGTTAAGATACAGTATCAAGTCGGCACCGTGGCTCGATGGGTCGGTGCACTTTCCCAGGAAAGGTTACTATTCTCCTCACTCCGTAAGTGGAGGCGGATGCTCCTTTCCCCCATAGGTCATTAAATACAGGTCCAAACGTCCTCAGCCCCTAACTTTCACCCGAGTGACGTGTTCATCACCACGGAGCCCTCAAAAGTACTTGGAATTAATTGGTAAATGTCACACAATGCACTTGTCATCAAGCTCCACCCGCCTCCCCAACAATGTACCAAGCAAGAAACACTAAGCAAATATATGATAAATCATTTTATATGAAGACCAGTTGCGGGGAGCTTGTTTTGGTCTAGGGCAAAAGCCGAAAACAGACTGTGTGTCTATGTCTGCTGTCCATCCACGGAAGATTATGTATGCGGCTCTCCTTCTCATCCTCCAGCAAATCACTTTGCTGAAATCATAATTGTTAACTCAGCTGCTTGTAAGATTAGCCATGTGCCCTTGATAATAATTTCTGGTTTTATAGGTTTAGTTTACAAATTATACCCATGGACCTTTTCTCTTTAAGAAAAAAAGAAAAACAACTCTTTTGTTCCCAATCCACTGACTTCAGGCTGAGTTTCAAGCTTACATAACAAGGAAGAGGTGGAACCCAACACTTATACAAACACACAGCGTCTTAGGAAGATGCTTTCATTTCCTGTACCTCCTGAACGCCTTCCTTGAAGGTCTCTGAGAAGGTAGAGTCTGGAGTACGCCTTTGAGCGTTTGCGGGTTGAGCACCAGAGCTGAACTGGTCAGCATTCAGGTTCCGGTCGAAAACCACCACACGCTCTGTGGGCTCAGGATGATACACTGCTGGGGGGATCCCCACAGCAAAGCCGTGGTGCTGGGTCTCCGTCTTGATGGAGTGGGTAGGCATCGCTGCTATGGAGACAGTGACCGTGGTGTCAGGAGCTGTCAGATGGCCCCTCTTGTCGATGCCCAGCTGGTTGCCATGGGGAAGGACAATGTTAAATGGCACATTTTTCAGCACTTGCACTCTGTTTTCTCCAGCAGAAATGAGGGGCTGCTCAGTCACGTTTGATATGCTATTTCTTTAAGAAAAGAAAAGAAAACTGTGTTTTCAAACTCAGTGCTGATACAGTTCCTTGACAATTTTTATTTTCCTAATGGCACTGGGCTACTGGGTCCCAGGCAATAATAATAATATACTTGGTAGAAACCAAATAAACAGGAAATGGCACAACAGCCCATTACCAGAGAAAGGAAAAAAAATGCTTTATAGTTACAGGTCAAGTAAAATCCAAAAGTATTGAGTAAAATTTCATTTGAAATGCTGAGAACTCAGAGCTTTCCTCTACTATATTTTATTTCCAATAATCCTAATAAAATGATCCTATTGTACTAGAAGCCTGAAGCTACAAACGTGATTAACTGGAGCAGTATAGGCTGGTGGTTAAAGTACAGACTCTGCAGTCAGACAATGTAGATTCAAAATCTCTCAGTCACTACGTGCTCATCTATAAAATGGGGATAATGATGGTACGTATCCTCACAAGGTGGTGATGAGGATGAGACAAGAATACACTGAAATGCACGTAACGATGCCTGACACACAAGGGCTCAGCAAGTGTGAGGTACTGGTCCCCAACCACCACTTCTCCCAGTACTAGACTCACTTGCTTTCCCGTTCACCAAAAAAAAAAAACAACAAAAAACCACCCTATGATTACATCGTACCAGCAGATATATTTGTACAAATTACTTTTGGCTTAATAAATATCCTGGGCAACATAAGATGATTTTTAGTTTAGAGTAAAATTGATACATTTTCAAAGCCCCCTCAAACCATATAGGCTGATACCTTTAAGGGAAAAAAGCTATTCGGCAACTTTGCACATTTCAAGATCAATAAAATATTCAAACCTTAAAACATAAGTTCACTCCCAAGACTGTCTTAAAGAAATTTCTTTAGAGGAAAAGGAAAAAGCTATTTAGAAAGCTGTTCATTAAGGCTCTGTAATAGCAAAAATCAGATACAGCCTTAATGTTAAGGATAGCTAGGGTCTGCCTTAAAATACTCTAGCAAAAATAAATAAAATTTAAAAATTAATTAATTAGAAAGTTGGAGAAGAGGGAAGAGTAGATCAAAAAGGAAGAAGTAAGTTGAAGCTGAGTACCTACTGGCTTACACTATTTCTCTACTTTTGTTACGTTTGAAAGTGCCTACAACAAAAATTAAAAAATAAAAGCCATAAGCCCTTTTCCAAATTATGAAGATTAAAACAGCAATATGGAAAATATTTATGAAATATACTGAGTAGAAGAAAATCCTATCTGTGAACATAATCACAGCCCCATAAAATGCGCCTGCACGCCCAAACGGCAAACAACTAAACTGTGAGCACAGGGGGATTCTGAGTGATCATTCTGTCTTCAAAAATGTTTTATTCTTTTATTACTAATAGAACACAGGGCAACTTAAAAGGCACATTTAACTTTTTTTCTTCATGGCTATAAAGTCAAGCCTTAATTTGAATTTCTGAAAGTTTTAACCTAAAAGATTTCAAAAATAACCTCAACAGGAGTTTGGAATACAGCTGAACGTACTTGATTAAATTTTATTCAGTTAGGCAGTTATTCAAGATCATTGATACTTATTTTTTTTAATGGACCCCCACCATTGCCTTAAGCCACATCCTTCTTAAGAGAACCTAAAAGACAAATAAGCAAACAGTGCACTCACGTGATTACTAAAAACATCCTTTTGGGTGAGGAGAAAGTTATTGTTTTGTTTTCTAGAAAAGGCAGCTACACCTAAAGAAACGGGTGACTTCTCAGCAATAGAATCATAATTAGTAAGAGACAAATCAGTAATGAAATCTGAATTCAGAAATTAAGAGTCCAACTTACCCATCTCTTCCACTAGCACCTGTTCATTTAAACAAACTTTTGCTTTACTTTCACAGAAACCTGGCATTTTCAAGTGTACTGTTTTATGCTCTACATTAAACATTACCTTTTGCTATGATCTGGCTCTGGGTGCTCAACATCTGGCTTTGCTGTTGATGACCTTCTCTCTCGTGGAACCTGAGATATTAAACACACATGACAACAATTTAGCTCTTACTCATGAAGTAGAGATACAGTCCTTACTTTTCAGTAAGCTCAACCATTCACATGTCTACTGATGCCTACCGAACCCCAGGCTCTGAGGACACACGATGAATAAGACAGTATCTGCCCTCAAGGAGTTGACAATCTGGTCACCGGATTGATATGTAAAAACCAACTTTTATTTAGTTGTCAAATAAGTTCAGAATATCCAAAATTTACTTTGTCATGGAGTTTGGGTTTTATCTGTTAAAAGAAATGCCTCTGGTCTGGTTCTACCCATTTATCTACATAATGTAATAAAGAAGCTACTGAAAACACAACTGGGCTCTTTCAACATCCTCCCTGCTCTTCTCTGCTACCCTTCCTTTCAGATCAAACGCAAAATCAAAAGGATCAGCCAAAAGGATCAGCCATATTAACAGTTCACTCCAAGATCCAAATGTTGGCTCCAAATGGTAAATTTCTTTAGATACGTTGGGATTCACGCTGTCTGTTACCCAAAGGACAAATCAAACTCTGTTGGGTCTATTCCTTTTGTGATTCTGCTCCTCTTTGCATAGGAGGTGACAGCGGGCAAACATCACTGGGTGTACTGCAGACATCAACCCAGCTGAGACTTATTCCCAATATGTACTCCAAAACCGCTAGGACGTTTGAAACTGGTTTTCAATGTGAACGTAGAAATTCTATTCCTACATTCTTATTCTACCCTTAAAGACAAAATAAATTATTGTTTCACGTATTAACAACATGCTTTTAAAGCTTTACCAAAGTTATGATATAAAAATGACTGATAGTTACACCCACAGAATTGAAACAAATAAGTCAGTTTATTTAAAAAGGAAAATAAATAACCCTACAGCTATTGCAGGAAGGCTGACATACAGTACTACTCAGATTGCCACCCTTACCGGACAGGCAGGAGGATTTCTCTCCTCCTAAGATGTAAAACACTCTTACGATGACCCTTTATTTCAAATACACACACATACAACCACTACAATTAGTGTTCTTACACAGGTCTTTCTGGCACTAAACTGGTTGGGCTTCTCCCATTCTCAAAAGTTTCAATTAAAAATAGGTAACTTCAAACTTCATAATTAATACTTAGAAACTTATGGTTTTACACTGAGTCAATAAAACAGGCCATAAGAAGAACAGATAATATAAGTACTACTTCAAAGGAACCCTCTGTGGCACACGTTCCAGGCAAGGGTTTCTTCTAGCATCCTTGGTTACTGTGCAAGTTTCCATTCATATTTAAGGGAAAAAAACTTACCTCAGACCTCAAACACAAGCTGGACACATGGCCTCATACCAGAAAACAATTAAATCAATTAAATCTTTTGTTTAGGTCACCCCCCCCCATTTTGATAATCAAACTATCTTCTTTGCTTTTTACCCTCTGCATTTTTTTGTATTCAGAGAAGAATACAGTGTCAGAATGTAACAGAGGGCAGGCAACTGGTGAATCTGGGTGAGAGTATCTGGGAGTTAATTATCTTGTTACTCTAAGTTTTCTATAGGTTTGAACGTTTCAAAAACAAAGAGATGGTAAAAATAAGCTGTAATATATAGCCATTCCTGGGCTGTACCTTACAGTTCATATATATACGGGCTATGGGTCAGAGAGAAGAATGCCAGAGTGAACCCAGCAAGCAGAGCCTGTCCCCCACAGGACAGCGAGGCACACTGAGGGGGGGGGCTAGGGCACCACCTGAAACCCTGGCTGCAACACGTACTAGTTCTGTGACCTGAGAATCTTATTTTTATCATCTGCAAAACAGGGATAATAGCACGTATTTTCCAGGGTTGCTGGAGGGATGAGAAATCACATTCATTCTGGTAACGCTGGCTAGCACAATACAGGTAATCAGTAAGTGGTAGTAGTATTATTAGGATAATGATGATGGTACAGATCAGGGGTGTCATCTCCAGATACGAACACCATGTAAAACTCCAGGCGGAGAACAGGCTGTGCTTAATTAAGACTAATCCAAATTTCTAGGAACAGGCAACAAAATATATCCTGACCTTAGAACTAGAAAGTCCAAGGTTAGAAAATACGGGTTTTGTTTTTTTCATGAATCCCACAATCAAATCAAATGCTCTGTAATATCACTGAGGGAAAAGGAAACCACTCTGACTACATAGGACTAGAGGTTAGAGCACAGGTCAATGAACCAATGTCCACTCTTGATGGCACTAAGAACTACCTTTGGAAAAATGATCAATCTCATTAAGGCACAGGTAACATCTTCTTTTACGGGAGCTTCACCTTTCAGATAGAGCCAGAACAGCTGGCTACTTTACACATTTTAAAAATGACCCGTTCATTCTATGATTGTAGATTTTCAGCTTTGAACCACAGTAAGTCAAAGTACTCATTAAACTACTTATAGCCACTACAGAAGCAACCTGCATTACATTCTACCAGCAAATTACTGTTTTATATGCTGTTGAATCAAGTGTGCCTTGGACTGATGTCAGGGCTTTTAAACAGCAGGCAACCCCACCTTGTAGTAGTCATAGAGCAAGCCCAGCGCAGCTGCACTGTCTTCATCTCCATTGATGCTCATCATCGCTTTGGTGGCTGCGGTGAGAGGGTTTTCCAGGAAAGACTTCCAGGCTTCATCCTCACTAGTGTAGGAACGACGCTGTGGATAAAGTGCTTCATTCTGAAGAACCAACACTGGCCGTTTGCTTAGGAGAAATTTTTTTAAAAAGAAAAAAAAATATATATATATATATCTCACATCTTTTTCTACTGCAAGTCATCATAAGCTAATTTTTAAAAAGGCAAACAACCAACTCCTTGATGGTCCAATAAAATAGTCCATTGTTTCATCAATGACCCTAGTAAAGTTAAATTAAGACAAGATCAGAAGACAACCCACTTAAATGCAGCCCAATGGGTCACCCAGTAAGATATAAGGTATTTAGGCAGCCAGGGAACCTGCAGTTAACCTGCACATGGAACCCAGGACGCACTACCTGGCACAAAAAAACCCCAAAAGCAAAAGTCAAAAACCCACTCCAAGAAAATGTCAGGCTATGCAAACACTTTACAAAAACAAACACAAGGACAAAGTAAGGCAAAACAGAACATTCACTCTCTTCAGACATATACATCCAGGACTGTACCCTCTTAAACAGAGTATATATGGTTCAATCACCACGCTGGTATATGATATCTCCCTCTTTCTCCCGGTGATGCCATGCCTTAAAAACTACAAACAAAGGGGGGGAGGAGGAGAAGACGGAAAGAAAAAGGGCTACTTGGTTTAATCCTCGGGGGTATAAGAGAGAGTTAGAATATTCTACTGATTACCAGCAGATTGAGCATGGAATGTGGCCAAAGGGGACTGTAAATCAATAAGGAGGCACAATTCTCTGGCATGGGAGTTAACTGTTTGTCGTAGAGATAAACACTTACGAATCTACAACAATAAATGCAGCCACTGAACAAAAAGAGGTTTTTAAGGAAATAAGTGGGGAAATCAGTTTTTAAAAATCTTTACTGGTTTTTCATACTGGGCAAGAACTGTTCCACTTTAACACTGTAGTTTGGTGGGAAAAATCCAGAAAAATCAACGGAGAACTTAGTAGAGTCTTATAGAAGATTTAACTTAAAAGATTAAAGCAAACATTACTGATTCCAAAAACTTGAAATGTAAACAGCCTCAGTAACTGTTCAGTTGGTTCTGTTCAGTAAGTCAATAAAGAGAAGTGGAACACTACCTCCAGCAAAATCAAGCAGTTTTTTTTTTTAAGAAAAGTTTTTTAAATATTCAGAGCTACTCTGAATTATCACCATCCTAACAAAGCAAATTAAAGGATCAGTTCTCATTGCAACACACAAATGAAATATGTAAATTGCCTAAAGGTGACCTACCTACTCTAAAAGTGAATGTAGAAAGATTGATTATCTTCTCAAGTAATCAACAAGGTTAGGGTTTGGCAGTCACCTGGGCCCTTTAAAAACAGATACAGATTCAGAAAAAGGAGAACATCTTTGAAAAAAAAAGGGGGAAAAAATCCTACAACTTAATGTATCCTCAGTCAAAACTGTCTTATTTCAAAGCCAGTGTTTTTACTCCTAAAGTCCTAGGAGCTCACATTTGGTAGGAAAAGTTTTGAGGTGGTATATTATTTTAGCACAAACACGATGGGCTGTTCAAAGCACATGGTTGGTTTACAAATGAAGACTTTCCACAAATCTCAAATTAAAAAAAAATTATGTAATATATAAAGGGGCATTCCCTGTGCCATCAGGAGGACAGAACAGCTACTGAACCAGTGGTAGCTTGGGGGTGATTTGGTGTCCTACGCTATTATTAATAGTGTAATAGCTACTTCCAGAAGATTATGACAGCACTTGGCTCATTCAATTCCCATAATGCTAGTTTTTCAGCCTCCCTTCTTCTCCCACCCCCATCCCAACTCTGCACAAGCAACAGAAAATAAATATTTTTTTGCCACTGGTTTTGTTTGTGATCACCCTGAAGGTGTCTTACATTTCCAAACTGTGCCTAAGGCCAAAATTGGAGCTCTGGAAATATGCCTTATCTAAACTATAAGTCAAGAAATAAACACGAAACCAGCTGCCTTTTTTAGTCTACTTCCTCATGACAGTCAGGCTGTTGTTAGTCCCTAAAGCCTCATCACTGCCCTCTCCCTGAGTCTTAAACCCTTCATCAATGATCGCTGGAAGACTTCTGAAATACAGTTCAAGCAATAATTTATCTGCATATTCTACACCACAAGATTAACTGAAATTTAAGTTATTCATACATACTAACATCTAAACCTCTCATCCACAAGAAGAGCACCCTTAAACAAAGTGATTCTCAGCAAATAATTATAAAGCTGGGAGAGTTACCCCTCTGCCCTGGACTTACTGATCTCAAATACACTGACTGGTCTGGTGCGATTTACTTGGGGTTTTTTGGGGTTTTTCTGTTTCTTCTCTTTTTTGGAGCAATTTTATATTTACAGAAAGGCTGCAAAGAAAATACAGAACTCTCCCTCACCCAGTGTCTCTTAATGTTAGCATCTTACATTATCGCCTCACATTTGTGAAAATATTTCTTTAATCACGATCGCCAAAAAGCACGTTAGTAAGCACAGTGCTTTCTAGTCTACCATCCTGATTTCAAAGTTCCATCCTCTTGATATTTCTGAGCATTGCTAGCTGCAATAATCTGTAATTACCATCAGTGAGGCAAGTGGGAAAAAAAACTCCTGCAACAATTTTCTCAAGCAGGGAAAAGAAAATGCCAGGACACCCGGAGCACTTCCACTTTCCCCTCAATTTCTCCTTTCGGAAGTTCTAGCAGCCTGGCCGAATGACACGGCTGAGCGACAGAGATTACCTGAGAAGCTCTCCCTTTCCAGCCGCGGAGCGCGTCCCAAAGAGCTCCACTGTCCCCCCTGAGCGAAAACGCCCCGGTGGGGACACGGGGCCGCCGGCGGGCAGAGCCCCAGCCCGCGAGCGGGGCGCTCCGAAGCTCCCGCCGCGCACCCGGGCCACCGGAGAGCAGCAGCGGGGCGCGCCCGTGGGGTGGTCCCCCAGACCAGGACGCGGAGGCCGGGAGTGGCGGTTCCTCTCCGGAGTCAAGGCCCCCAAGGCAAGGGTCCCCTCAGGGGTCTTCGGGGGAACAAAGGCGGCCGGGGGTGCGGACAGGCAGAGGCCGCGGCGGAGAAGTAGGCGGACGGCGAGACGCGCGCCGCCCGCCCTCCCAGCCTGGCACCCCCGTCTCCTCGCCCGGCCTCGCACCGGCGCCCCCCGCCCGCCCGCCAGACCTCGCACCCGCCCCGGCCCTCGCCTCGCCCGCCCGCCCGCACCTGCCTCGCGGCAGGTGCGGCCGGCCGGCCGGGCAACAGGGGCCCGGCCGCACGGCCGGACTCGCCCGCCGGCGCCCTCACTCACTTGTCGTACTCCTGTGTCATCGTGCTCGCTCGCCGCTGCCGGGCCGCAGAACTGGACTTTCGGGTTGGGACAGTACACCCGATCCGGGGGGAGGAGGAGGTGGCGGCGGCGGCGGCGGCAGATCCAGAGCGGCGGCCCCGACGGGCTGGGTTCGCTTTTCTCGCTTTGAGCCGGCTCCGCGCGGGCAGCGAACACAGGGCGCCCGGGCTCGGCCTCCTATTGGCTGGCGGCGCGCCGGCACAGGGCTGGGCCTCGGGGCCGGGAGCCTGGCGGCGCTGCCTGATTGGCCAGCGCGCCGGGGCGCCGGGGAGGGGCCGAAGGGAGGCAACGGGGCCGAGCGGCTCGGGCGGGGGCCCGCCGCTCCGCGTGGCCGCGTCAGTGTGGCGCGCCCGGCGCTCGTGGCCTCCCTCCTGTCCGGACCGGCAAAGCCGCGAGGCTCCCAGTGCGCACCTGCAGCCCCTCGGCGGTCTTCCGCGCTCCCACGGCAGGGCGGCCAGGCGCTGCGTCCCCGCTCTGCGCCACGGTCACGGCCCTCGGCCGCCCACCCGCAGGACGGGCCGTGCCCTGGCGCCGCCTTCCCGGGCGCTGGGCGCTCTTCCTTCCCCGCCCGCCCGCCCACCCAAACCACCCGCTGCTCCAGTGATGGAGCTTCCCCACCCGGCGGCTGTGCCCCCCCACCGGTGCCCGCGGTCCGCCGCTCGGCTGCCTCGGGCACCTTCCCGCCTGGGCGCTGTGGAGCGCCCCGCCCTCCTCGTGCCCCCGCTCACCTCTCAGTCCGCGTGCACTTACTTACAAGGCTCTGGCTTTTACCCGAGGAAGCTCAGATGTCTCCCTGCTCGTCTTGCCCACCGACACTGTCTGGCTTTAGAACCCCCTGTTCATCCACTTCAGATTGTCCCCTATGTCACTGGAAGACTGCCACAGTCTCCTAACCCGTTGTCTCCCCCGCCCCCGGTGCGGCCAGCGTGGGTGCTCGTGGCGTGGTCGCCCCAGCCTCGCGGGAGCCGCCTCCGTCCCAAGTGCCTGCCCCTCCCCTCTCCTGGGCCCCACCTCTCTGGACGACCCCACCGGTCCCGAACTTCCATCTCTGCCTACGTCTTAGCCTTCTGGGAACCACATCCCGACTTCACCCGCCACCCTGCGCTCTCCTCCCCGACTGCCGCCCCTCCCGGCACCCCTAAAGCCGTCTCACTCCTCTCACCAGCCAACTTCCATGCATTTCCGCCCTTACTTATTCCTGGCCGCAGTTGTCCTCCCTGAGCCGAAGCTCCCTTCTCCAGGGTCTGCTCTTCATTCAACAAATATTCTATGCCAGGCACTGTTCTAGATGCTGGGGATACTGCAGTGAAAAGAGGGGACGAAATTTCCTGCCTTCTTCCAGCATCCTTCTTGCTGTAACAGACCGTAGACAAAATAAATTGTATGATATGTTAGAAAGTGGCCACTGCAGGAGAGAAATAAAGCAGAGCAGGCAGCTGGGGAGCAGGCGGTGGCCTCGGATTTGAAGACTTGAAGGAGGTGAGGCCTTCAGGAGGTGGGGGAGGGGTGGTCCAGGCAGAGGCTCAGCCCTGGGGAAGGTGGGGACGCCCGGTGGACAGCAGGAGCCCAGAAGGGCTGGAGAACAGAAGGACAAGGGAGGTAATGGGGGCAGGGGACACTCCCTGTGGGACTTAGGTGCCCTTGTACAGTCTTTGGCATCTACCGAGTGAGATGAAGCATTGGAAGTTTTGGAGTAGGGCAGTGACATGACCTCACTCCTGTTTGAAAGTAAATAAGCTGGCTGTTGGGTGGTAGGGGACAAATGTGGGAGCAGGGAGACCAGGCCAAAGATACTAGTCGCTTGGCTTAGGGTGGTAGGGTGGAGTGGTGAGAGGTGGTCAAATTCTGGATCTATTCTGGAGGTAAAACCAACAGGATTTCCTGAAAATCGGATATAGGGTGTGAGAGAAAAAACAGAGAGTCAAGGACTACAAGGTTTTCAGCTGAAAACTGAAAAGAATGCTTGGCCATCATTGAGATGGGGAAGACTGCAGGCAGAGAAGGTCTGGAGGAGGTCGGGGTTTCATTTTGGTCATGTTCATTTCAAGGTTTTTATTAGAGATCCAAGTAGATGTATCAGCAGATGGTTTGATATGAGCCTGGAGTCCTGGGAGAAGTCTGGTTTGAAATGACCTCCAGGAATCATCAGCACAGAGATGGTATTGAGAGCCTGGAGATGGGATGCATCTCTGTGGCAGAGAGAGAGGAAAGAATGGGACCAACACTGGAGGAAAAGGAAGCCAGGAGGAAGGGTGGTCAGCCAGGTCCCGTGCTGCCAGGAGGCTAAGGAAGATGAGCATTTAGCAGCATGGAGGCCATTAGGGCCTTTTTTCAGCACCAGCTGGTCCCTCATCCACTCCCACCAACTTCCTGCTGCCTGTTCTCTAGGCCTCTTGGGACCTAACCCGGCAACCACAGACGCTTCTCACCATCAGGCCCTTCTGCCGTTTCCAGTTTCTGTCCTCTAGCCCTGGGTACCACGCTGGAGCCAGGGAGTCTGTTCTTTTTTATTCTTCACTATCTTGTTTAAATAAATTATATATTTAAAGTGGGCTAACTTAAAAAAATTAAGTAAATAATAGTACAGGTGGTCCCCAGATATGGTGCAAATCCGCAGAGTTGTGCCGCAGACGTGACTCAAGTTGGGAAACAATGTCTCTTTACCTCATCCTTCCCTCTTCTTCCTCTAATCTGTCTCCAGATGTGGCCAGAGTGACCTTTATCAAGCACAAATTTTAGATCGTGTCACCTTTTACGCTCAGGATAAAGTCCAGACGCCTTAGCGCGAGTGTGACTGAACAGCTCCGCCCACGCTTTTGCAATTCTGCTCCTGCCCCTGCTCTGCTCTGCTAAGGACACTCCCTGCCCCCCAGCCCCTGCTCCCCCTCTTCCTGCTTGGCAAACTCCACTCAAGCGTCCAGGCTGGGCTAGGACCCCCTCCTCTTCCTCCAGCTGTCCTCCCCGGCCTTCTAGGCTGGGTTAAGTGGCCCGCGTGCACCCACGGTACTTGTGCATCACCCCATCACCACACTTACCACATTCTGTTTGTAATACTCGATTTTCTGTTTGTTTCTGTCTCCACCATAAGCGGGAGCTTTTCAAGAGAGGGCAGGGACTGTACCGCTTTCATTTTACTGTCCCCAGCCTCCTGGTATTCACATAGAAGCTGTCCAGGAAGTGTTCACTGGATGGGTACATTCCTCTGCAGGCATCTCTTCTGGCCCTCAGCCTCTTCCCATCTGGACCACATCGGGGATTGGCTTAAATGACTTTCCTATTGCAGAAGACGCACGACCTCGTGCTTCAGTCCCACTGCCTGATACGCGATAGGCACAAAATAAATATGGGATGAATGAATAAATATCAAACCATAAATCCAAAAACAAGAACAGTAAAGGCCCGAGGTTATTAGAACTTAGATGTACTAATAAAAAACATTGGGTCTATTTTGTAAATCTGAGTATTGGCTTATTTAGTTTGTCTCCAAGAGCTCTCTAAAATAGAAGTTAAAATACATATCTATGAGCTGTTGGCAATACCTTCCTTATTTTAAATATTTTTACTACTCTTAAAATTATAAAAATAATACATGCTTATAGTAAAAAAAGGAGAAGGAAATGTAAGCAATACAGAGGGTTTAGAGCATGGAGTTGCTCCCTCTTCCCTCCTGTCCCTCTCCCCAGAGATAACCACTGTTACCAGTTTTCATAGAACTTTCCAGATATTTCATATGCATCCACAAACATACATGTTTTATTTTCTTATACAGTGGGATGCATACTGTGCCCAGTCCTCCTCAGCTTGCTTGCTTTCACTTACTATAGGGTCTTGCACATTTTCCATGTCAGCACCTATACATTTACTGCACCTTAAAAATGGCTGCATATTATTTCTTCATAAGGATGTATGATAACTAGACCCTATAAGTAAGCAATCCATGTTTTTTTTTAATTAACAATTCTTTTTTAAATTTTATTTATTTTTGGCTGCGTTGGGTCTTCGTTGCTGCATGCAGACTTTCTCTAGTTGCCGCGAGCAGGGGCTACTCTTTGTCGCGGTACGTGGGCTTCTCATTGTGGTGGCTTCTCTTGCTGCAGAGCACGGGGTCTAGGTGCGCGGGCTTCAGTTGTTGTGGCACACAGGCTCAGTAGTTGTGGCTCGCAGGCTTTAGTGCACAGGTTCAGTAGTTGTGGCGCATGGGCTTGGTTGCTCCGCGGCACGTGGGATCTTCTCGGACCAGGGATTGAGCCCGTGTCCCCTGCATTGGCAGGTGAATTCTTAACCACTGTGCCACCAGGGAAGCCCCTGGGTCCTTTTTTTCTTAAGAGAAGGAGGATCTTTGAGGTAACTTCCCAAGTCATGGGCTTCAGAATAGGAAACGAATTTTGGGCCCCTCTCCCGTAGGAGACCACCTGGTTTTAACAGACTTGTGGAAGTAAAGAGGTGGACTGGGAGGTGGATTGGGAGAGTCACAGACCTGTGTTCTAGTCCAAGTTCTACTGACCTGCTGGTGACCTCAGTAGAGTCACTTCTCTTTGGGCCTCCGGAAAAGGATGAGGTTGGACAGGTCATCTGGTCCCTTCCAGCTCCAGTGTCCCCCAACTCTAAGAATGGTTGCTAAGAATAGTTCTGATCTTAGCTACCCACAGTTTACAGACTGCAGTCCAAGCTCCTAAGCCTGGCATTCAAGTTCCTTCCCAATTTGGCCCCAACCTACAGTTCCAGATTTATGTCCCAGTTAAAAGCCCCCAATGCCCTGGACCCCATCACAGAGTTCCCTGAATACATCCTGCAATTTCAGGCCCCGGGTTTCCTGTGCTGTCCCTTCTCTCCACCTCACCACCCCTGTCCTGCATCGTCTTTCAAGGCCAACTTCCAATGCCATCTCCTCCAGGAACCCTTCCCATCCCCCAGCTCCTCAGCTACCCCTGAATAACCACTCATCACGAGCATCTGTGCCTTTTAGTTAATTCAGTTTTGCATGAGTTTGAGGGGATGACTTTAAGTGCATAAGATCTGGATTCAAATCTCAGATCTGCCTCCTGTTTTTACTTTAAGCAGTCTACTTCACTGCCAGTCCCCAGTTTTCTCAACTGTAAAATGAGGAAAACAGTATCAAGTTTTGCAGAGTTACAAAGGATAATGCAGTTACAGAATCTCATGCAATGCCTGGCTCAAAGGCCCTGAATGGTTGGCTTCCATCTTCTTTAGAGACCAGCAGGGCAGGAACCCTGTCCCATCCATCCAAGCACTTGTTTTTTGGCCATGCGACCTAACTGTAGCCTGACCAGCCATGTGCAGGGCTTGTCACAGGCAGGGACCTCACCCTGAAACAGCCCATATTGAAGGGCACAGCCTCCATGCCTGACATCCAAGAATCTGTACCAGCCAGTTCACCAGAGCCATTGTGTCTCACCCCGTTTGCCAGTGCCTCCTGTGAGATGAAAGTCATCCACGCCGGACAAATGGGGTGTGGAAGGGAGGGTGTGGAATCTCCACCCTTGCCTCCCAGCTCTGTGATTTAGGAGATTCTGGAACCTCTGAGCCTCAGTTTACTCAACTGGAGACTATGAGAGATCCCTATCACCAACGGCTGATAGGTTTGTTTTGTTTCATGAAAAGTGTTTCAAACAATGCCAGACCTATTAGAACTCAATAAACATTAAATGTTCCATCTCCCCATTTCCCTCACTGTAGTATAAGCTGCTTAAGGAACAGAAACTATATGTCATATTTTTTAAAATCCCTCATCATCTAGCGTGGGGATGAGCCCATTACAGAGGACCAACGATTGTTGTTTTTCAGGATGGTAATGACACAACCTCCTGCAGGTAGCTGGTGCTCAAAGCGATCACGTACCTGAGTCACCTGATTCTTAAAGCAACCCTACGAGGTAGAGAGGGTTACGCCCATCTTGTAGATGGAGAAACGAGGTCCAGAGAGATCAAACAATATTTTCAAAGTCTCATAGCCAGTAAATTCGGGACATGAACCCAGGCATCCCGTTTCCAAATCCCACACTTTCCCTCTAGGTTGTGGTGCTGCTGCTATGTGAGTATTTCTGCCCGATATTCTGGGGTTTCGCCTGTGGCCCCGTCATAAAACAGCCTGGACACTTCAAAGGTGGCAGGGCCATGGCTGGGGCTCCTTGTGACAACTTCTCGCTTGGAGATGGTGTTCGATTGTTCTCTCGGTTGATTCCCAAGCACTGACTCTCCACGTTGTGGTCTCCACACACTCTCTTTTCCAGTGTCTTCAGTGGCTTTGCTGCAAACGTGCTTTTGCTCTTGGAGACTCTGCCCCTAACCCCCTTGGCCACCTGTTGGGCCAGGATGACTGTGGTCTCAGGTAGGTCTCGTCCAATACCTGGCCCTCCATCCGGACTCTCTCCCTGTCTCTGAATGGAGGCAGAAGGAGCCATGTCAGGTTGGGTGTCACCCTCCTTCTGACAACTAGAACCCAGATATCTCACATTCTTTCTTATGGCTTCACTGTAGATCAGTCATTCCAGTGAAGGCTCAACAGTTGCAACAGGAAACCTCTCTTGCCTGTGACTAACGCGGAATGAGGTGGAGCCATGATGCTTCCTGCCAGTTCAAGAAAACGCCACAGGCAGCAGGGCTGGGAGGCCCTGGCTCTGCTTGCTGACTCGCATTTGCATATTTTACTCTTCGAAGAAAAGGTGTCTAGTGGTAAAACGTCTTCAACTATAAAATAATATCCATGTAAAGCTGTAGCATCTCATCAAATTTTAATACAAGAGATATTAATCTCATAGGTAGGAAACAGGGAAAGGGATAGTCACTTGCCCAAAGTTGACGTTTCATGAACTCGGTTTTTATGTGTAGACACACTCACTTTTGTGTATCTTTTCTACACCATGAGACTATCAATTCCAGTATCTGGAATTTTGATGTACATCTGTTGGTGGTAATTAGAGAAAGGAAGATTCAGAGATTGAGAAAAGGAGAAGGGAAAAATCAGGAGAACTTTGCGACAAGCATCAAGAAAGAAGGAGAAGTAGAAATCAGAATTGTTTTCCATGAGGGGAAAGGGACTGGTGTGTGTTTGGTCTGAAATGATCGTGGGCATCACTATGGTTGTATTACTTGGGAATTGGGAGACAATTGAGCATTACTTACTTAGGTATCCTTCAATCCTTTAAATAAAAGTTCCTCAAAGTGTCACAAAACTCCATGAGACTCTACTCTGGGGTCACTGTGGGGATCAGCAGATGAGGACACCAGCTCTGAGAAAAGAAATCAGAGGCTCTAACAAGTAGATGGAGGACCAGGCAAAGCACAAAAAATGCTTTTTAGTATACATATGATCCTTAGTAAAGCAAAACCGATGTACAGGCATCTCACTGAAAATGTGTAGAAGAGAAATCCTGCGAAGTTTCTAATGAGCTATGGTGGTAAGTGGAAATTAATTGTATAAACCTCATTATCACCAATTAGATGTGTAAAATCTCCTAAATATGCTTCTTCTATGGCATGTTACCTGTATCATTTTATCTTTGTGAACTCTATTTTTCATATAAGGTCTCAAGTGTCTTAACCTCAAAATCTCCCACCCAGCCCCAGGTGTATAGGTACATAGTCCACTCACTGTCTGGCAGTCAAATTGCTCCATCTGGAGACCAAGCCATGTTAGCACGAATGTTGTAAATGCCCTAATGAGACGTGTGCTCTATGCATTGGGAAGGATGGATTCTGCCTGGGAGCCGAGGTGGGGAAAGTGGAGGAGATGGCATTTGAGCAGGGTCATCCAGGAGGAATAAAGGTTCTCCTGAGACAAGGGCAGACACGCCTGACACAGAATACAGCACGAGAAAGGTGCCGAGCGTGAGGGTTCAGGAGCCCCTTGCCCGAGATGGAGGGAGAAGGGGCAAGACATGAGACAGGGAAAGTTGTGTGGGAGCCACACTGTAATGGACCCCAGGCCACCCCATTGGGTTGCAGGCAGCAGGGAGCCATCAAAGGGTTTTGAGCCTCAAAGTGGTATTAGATCTATGTTTGGAAAATCACTGGCAGAGGAATGAGAAATGTTTGGAAAGGTGAGAGGTTTTGCAACCTACCAGGAGGAAGGAGATGAGGGCCCGAGGTGGGCGGTAACTGTGTCGACGGAAGACTGGACACTAGCCAGAGAGAAACTCGGTGGTGGACCTACCAGGGCTGAGTGACGGATGAGACGTTGGCGGTGACAGGTAGCGAGGGCTGGCGACGTATATCTTGGGTGGTTAGCCAGTGGAGCTGTGACTGAGACCGGAGCACAAAGGACAAACAGGCTTGGGGAGGAGGCTGGGAGGAGGGGGTTGGTGAGGAGACACTCTTCTCACATATGCTAATGTTTCCTTGTTTGGAGTAGCATTGCGGTTCCTTAGATGCCAAACTGACATCACCAGGGGTTGAGGTCTTCCAGAGATAGCTCTGTAAGTTGGTAAAGCCCACGGATTCTGGAGCTAGGCTACCTGGGATCGGAATGTCTCAATGTCCTTATTTGTAAAATAATACAGTACCACCTCATCCGAGATGATGAAAGGATTAAAAGAGGCGATTTGGGTCAAGTGCTTAGGACAGTGCCTGGCACATTCTGAGTACTGTATAGAGAGTGGATGAGGCCACAGGCAGACTGTGGGCAAAAGTCATGTCCATTTCTTTCCCGCTTCTGTCTTAAAAGTACTTCAGTTTGATTCCAAACCAACATTTGGAAGGCAGACAACTAAGTTCATTCATTAAGTAGTGATCATTGCACTGTGGTAACTGATAAGAAAGTAGGAAGCTTTTTGTAATTTTCCTTTTTTTATCATCATTACTTTCATCAAAGACATTTATTAAACAAACACTGGATGTAGGGTTCTATATGGAGCCATGAGAAATGGCCCCCAGTCTCCAACTTCCTGCCTAGTTAGGACACCAGGACACACGCTGAATCAGGCTATACTAAATGCCAAAAACAGGAGGCGCTGTGGGTGCAGAGGAACTGAAAGAACGGAGCTCCCCTTGATGTCTTTTCAGACAGAGGGGCGACTGAAGTAGGCTGGGGTCGGGGAGGTGGAGGCAGGTGGGGGGGGGTAGTCCCTACCCTCTGCGCCTGGGGATGGGCGGTGGGGTGCCAGGGGATAAAATGCAGACTCTGAGTCCAACCCACCCACTCTGATCCTCAGGCAGTGGTGAGGAGGGGGCAGGCAGGGGAGCCCCGTCTTGATCAGACGCAGATCCCTGGGCTGCACTTTGAGAAAGACGTTGTGGCTAGATGGGCGTGGCGAGGGGCTGGCCCCTGCCTGAGGGCCCCAGCAGGCTGACTGCTTAGGGTGCCAGGGACCCGAAGCAGAGACCTTGACAGGGAGACTTTTATTTCTGGTGTGAATTTCTAAGAAGAGAAAGGTGAAAGTCAGTAAACATGTTTTATAACATTTTCTTATCCTCTAACATGGTAAAGCACACATTTTTCCTACTTTAACTTTGGGAGTTTTAAAATCCAGAGACCATCTTTTTCATTTTAGGTAATGTTTAACTTAATCACTTAATCTGAATTAACGTGGACAACAGTGGTGACAAAAGATAACTACATTTAAGTGGTATTCTAACTTAAAAATTCCTTTGGGAATATCTGTGAGTCACCCTGTTCAACTCAAATATCCATAAAACATGTACCTTACATGTTTTATGGATATTTGATATTCGATAATTGTTCCAGAAGGAAATCATTGCTGCAGAGGGCAAAAGGCCAAGTCAGCTAAAATAGCAGGTTCTTAATTTATAGTCAATAAAGGACTCTTTTGTAAGTTCTTCTCAAGTCATAGTGTATTATCAGGTAAGTCTGGCACTGAAGTCACGTTATGCTTAAATACTTCACAAGGGAACATACACTAAGGGCTTCTTTTTTTTTCTTTTGCGGTATGCGGGCCTCTCACTGTTGTGGCCTCTCCCGTTGCGGAGCACAGGCTCTGGACGCGCAGGCTCAGCGGCCATGGCTCACGGGCCCAACCGCTCTGCGGCATGTGGGATCTTCCCGGACCGGGGCACGAACCCGTGTCCCCTGCATCGGCAGGCGGACTCTCAACCACTGCGCAATCAGGGAAGCCCTAAGGGCTTCTTGAAAACATTTTGTGAGACAATACTGTGTGAATTTACTCGGCTTTCAAGGATGCAAAGGCATTTTAAATTTTAAAAAGTCACCGGCTAAATACTCAAGATAAAAATACACACTTTTAAACACTTTTAGCTATCTGCAATATTTAATAACTCAACAGAATTTTATAGCCACCATACTTGGGAAATTCTATTCAAGGTTTTCCTTGAGACTCGGAAGTAATGCTTCTTCTTTCCTTCTAAGCAGTATAGCTCTCTGTGTCAACACAGGGTGGAATTAGTACTTCTTTTTTTCCCCCTAGGTGGCTTTGTGCCAATGGAGGGGGGAAAAGTCCCAAAGAGATAACAAAGGACCATAGACACTCTGCAGGTCAGTGTTTGGCCTCCTTCCTTTGGGCTATAGAAGTGCCAGTTCTGAGTGGCAGTGACAGGTCTGCTGCTTCCCGGCCAGAGGGAAATGCTACCCTTCAGGTGAGATAAGGCTCCTGCCCTGGGAACAATCATTATGTTCCCATAACAATGTTGATTGATCCCAGGCAAGAGAAGCCAAAGCTGGCAGGTAGGAGACACTCCCATTCCTTTTAAGTCTAACACAGAATCTCACACTGCCTAAAGAAACCTGCATGTTTTGAAGGATTAAAAAACAAAAAACCCCAAACCAACAGAACTATGTTCAACATGTATGAGCTATTCCTGTAGACTAATGAACTGTTTGGGACACTGTTCTGTATTCTCGTGGGAAAAGACGCTCATTGTATTTTCACCGGATTTAAATTTTTAAAGAAAAATTTTAACACGTTTAAAGTTTTTGCTTTAATCTACTGTGATGAAACCTTTAATTGCTGTAGTTGTAGATGGATAGATTTATCTAAATACATCGAATGAGGACTTCCCTGGTGGCGCAGTGGTTGAGAGTCCGCCTGCCGAGGCAGGGGACACGGGTTCGTGCCCCAGTCCGGGAAGATCCCACATGCCGCGGAGCGGCTGAGCCCGTGAGCCGTGGCCACTGAGTCTGTGCGTCCGGAGCCTGTGCTCCGCAACGGGAGAGGCCACAACAGTGAGAGGCCCACATACCGCAAAAAAACAAAAACAAAAACAAAAACAAAAACAATAAATACATCAAATGAGAAACCGTGTAAAATGTTCAATAAGTAGATAGGTGCTTAATGAGTGTGTTTCACAGCTTCGCTTTCCGAGATGTTTTGATGATCTAAGACAACTAAAAATACGAAATTTAACTCAATTTCAGCACATGCATGCTATCTTTGCATGGCCATGAGCTTAGACTGATCATTGAGAGACATAAAACAATTTGAAGATGTTTTTTCCCAGAAGTATCTGCTGTATTCTATTTTCACCCCCTAGAAGTATCTGATTTCACACTATTACAATGGTTACTGGATCTGAGACCATGTGAAATCCTACTTGGTTCTACTTCCCTTTAGGGTGGTCCCCTAAATTGTAAAATTATGTTTCACTGCAGTGGTAAGCAATTTAATTAAAAACAAACAAAACTAAATGAGATTTATGCATAAAAGAGATTCCATCCAAATCAACAAGTATCACAAGTCACTCTAGTGGCAAAATAATTTATTAGTTCCCCTGAAAGGGGAATCAATTTGAAAAGATTTGATTTCTGCTTCTTGCAGGGGCAGCCTGCCCAGGAATCCAGTTCCTCCACGCCCGAGCCTTCCAGGGGTGTAGGTCTCTTCCCCGTCAATGCTCCTTTTAGGCTCTATTTGTACATCCATTATGGCACTTTGCCTGCTTCTGCCTTATTTCATAATCATGTTCCTTTGCAGTTTAGAAATAGCTGAGGCAAGTATTTAGGCAGAAAAGGCTTGAGGAGACCACCTACAGGGTGCCCTGTGCCAACGCAGGTGGGGTGATGGCAGCACAGAAGGAATGGCTGCCCAGCCTACTAAGGTGCCCTGAGGGTTGAAAGGACCCAGAAGTAGCTCCCAGCGAGGATATGGAAGGCGGCTGTTGGAGCTGAGTGCCCCTGCCGTGTGGACAGCCCTGAGGCCAGTGGTTCTCACACTATAATACGAAATTTAACTCAATTTCAGCACATGCATGCTATCTTTGCATGGCCATGAGCTTAGCCCTCCAGGTGTATCAGAATCACCTGGAGCGCTTGTTAGCAAATTCAACTCTTTACTCAACTGAAGTACCATAGCACTTCAAATCATGATTCCATAAAATTCATATTCAAATAATTTTCCAGTTCAGATCTTTGGAGAGTAATGTTTTAAGTTATAGAAAGACATGCTTCTTATATACTCCCCCCAGTCCCACCCCTGAGCAGTGTTGTCACTTGTTTCAATAGTTCGTCTCTTTTTATAGCTAAGTAGTATTCCCTTGTATGGATATACACCACATCCATTCACCTGTTGATGGCCATTTGGGTTGTTTACTTTTTTTGGTGATCTCAAATAAAGTTGCTAAGAATATCTGTGTACAAGTCTTTGTGTGGAAAATGCTTTTATTTTTCCTGGGTAGACACCTAGTAGTGGAATGGCTGGATCATATAGTAGATATATTTTTCACTTTTCAGAAACTACCAACCTGTTTTCTAAAATGGTTGTACCATTTTACATTCCCATCAGCAGTTGGGAGCACCAGTTGCTCCAAATCCTTGCCAACACTTACTATGGGCAGTCTTCTAAAATTTAAGCCATTCCACTGTGTGTGTAGTGGTATCTTCTTCTGGTTTTAACTTACTTTTTCCTAATAACTAATGATGTTGAGCATCTTTCAAGGGCTTATTTGTTCTCCGTGTATTTTCTTTGGTGAAGTGTCGGCTCAAATCTTCTGCCCATTTTTAATTGGGTTGTTTGCTTTCTTATTATTGAATTGTAAGAATTATTTATACAGGTACAAGCCCTTTGTCAGGGCTTGTTTTTGGCAAACGATTTTTTCCAAATATTTTCCCCCAGCCAGTGGTTTAAATTTTCATTTTCATAAGTGTCCTTTGAAGAGCAAAGCTTTCTCAAAAAGAGATAGATAACCTGAATAACCCTATAGATATTAAACAAACTGAATTTATAGTTGAAAACCTTCCCACAAAGAAAACTTTCCCAATCCAGACCCAGATAAGCTTCACTTCACTATCTGTTAACAAGTTCCATACACTTAAAAATATTGAGACAGATTGCTCAAAGCTATAAAAAGTTTTCAGCACCCACAAACTGAAAAAAAATAAGGTTTTGCATGCATTTCAACCTTATGAGTTACATTTAAGCCTAATAAAGAAGTGTTACTTCTCTGAGTGAGTGCGCTCACATCTGAAAGCTACTCAACCACAGGAAAAGCTTATCCACCTACTGCCTGGAAGGGAAGAGGGGGATTACCGCAACAGTAATAGCATGCATTGAGCACCTCCTATATAAAAGGAAGAACCCAGCACAGACGCTTCTGGAAAACAAACAAGAGAAGGGGATGCTTCAGAACCCATTCTGTGATTATAGCATTACTCTGATACCAAAACTGGATAAAGAAATCACAAGAAAAGAAAGCTACAGAACAACGTTCCTTATGAACATGGATGTGAAATTTCTTAACAAAATTTCAGCAAATTAAATTCAACAGTACTTTCAAAGGATAATAGATCATGACTAAGTGGGGTTTATCCTAGGAGTCTAAGGTTGGTTTAACATTTGTAACTCAGTGTAAACTACCATATTAACTGGCTAAAAAAGAAAAACCTGCATCTCATAGATGCAAGAAAAGCATTTGAAAAAAAAATCAACATCAATTCCTGACCAAAACCTCTCAGCAAACTAAGGTAGATGGGAACTTGCCCAACTTCCTGAAGAGCATCTATGAAAAGCTTTTCTCTCTATACTAACTGCCTAGGAGACCCCATCTAGTCTCACTGTTTTAAAATATTACTTATATGCTGATGATTCCTATATTGAAGAACTGAAGCTGATCCTTTTGACATAGGTTGGATCACATCTTTCTTTTGCTCAAAAATGTCCAATGGCTTCCTGTGACACACTTGGGACAAAAGCCAAAGCCCTTATCATGGCCTTGAAGGCAACCTCTTCCAAGCCATCTGTTACCTCTCTCCCCTTCAACCCCAAAACTCCAGCTGACCCAAACGATTTGCTATTCCCTGAATCCATCAAGCATACTCCTGCCTCAGAGCCTTGGCGTGTTTCCTCTGCCTGGAATGATCTTCCTCTGGATGGCTACATGGCTTGCTCCCTTGATTGTACTTCATACAGGTTGGTCTCAGCTCAAATGTCACCTCCCCAGAGGGTCCTCCATCAATTACTTTTTACAAAATGGCCCACCTGATCACTTACCCTTTACTTTTTCTTCATTGCACTTCATTACCCCAAATATTATTTAATTGTGGACTATTTGTCCCTGCCCAATTAGAATAGATGATCTTTAAAGGCCTTGTTCAGTCCTGTACCTCCAGGGTCTAGCATGTACCTGGAACATACAGAAGTTGCTCAGTAAGTGTTTATTGCATGAATAAATGAACTATGAATCAGAATGCCTCATTTTCCAATATCCTCACCAGGTATTATAAACCTTTATAATCTTTGCCAATCTAATATGTGGGAAATAATATCTCCATAATTTGTATTAATATGAGTGAGGTTGAGTATCCTATCATGTTTTTTAGCTTGGTCTTTGTTGTTGTTTTTTTTTTTTTCAGAAAGCTATCTTTTCATATCCCTTGTTTGGCTTATCTTTTTCCTACTGCTTTGCAAGTGGCATTGATACATTAAAGGAATTATTCCTTTGTCCATCATATACTACAAATATATTTTCCCAGTTTGTCATTTGCCTTTGACTTTGTAGTCACATTATCAATCTTTTCCTTTTGGTTTCTGGTTTTGAGACATCTTAGAAAGTCCTTCCCCGATCCAAGATCATCACAGCATTCACACTTGTTTTCTTCTAATACTTTACATATGTATATATAAAAGATTATGATGTTTAGATCTTTGATCCATCTGGGATTTATTCTGGGATATAAAGAGTTAAGGAAGTGATCTAGTTTAAAAAGAAAATTTAGCTTTAAAATACAATGAATACAAATTCCTGGATACCGTTTACACATTATTATTTTAACAATGAGAACATTCATAATTTAAAAAATAAATTCAAACAAATTTCATCTGTTTTCTAATATACATTTTTAAAATTTATTTATTTATTTATTTATTTATTTATTTGCGGTACGCGGGCCTCTCACTGTTGTGGTCTCTCCCGTTGCGGAGCACGGGCTCCGGACGCGCAGGCTCAGCATCCATGGCTCACGGGCCCAGCCGCTCTGCGGCATGTGGGATCTTCCCAGAACCGGGGCACGAACCCGCGTCCCCTGCATCGGCAGGCGGACTGTCAACCACTGCGCCACCAGGGAAGCCCCTCTAATATACATTTTAATAAGTGGTTTGATATATATATTTCTATGAATGTACATGCTTGCAACAAAATTCTATTTTTCACCAGTCTCTGTAATGTTATATTACAATTTGACATTACTGTCACTATTAAAATATTTTCCCCAGCAAGTTTCCATTTCATTTTTCTCAACATTTTCTTGCTTTCCTGGATCTTGAAGATTTCTTTTTTGTTGTACTGTATTTTGCTTTAAAAAGTCTCTTTTCTATTAAGCTCACTTCTTCATGGAGAAGGGAGGTCTTTATTCTTAGCAAGAAGGAGAAGAGATTTAGTATAAACTGATAACTCAGAGAAAAATTTGATTCTTCATAGGTTGTCACATGCTTACAATAGCTAGAAGGGGAAGAAAAAGGAAGACACTACATTTAAAGGTCTTTCAGAAACGTATGCATCCATCCCTTGAACGTCCCCCAAATAACTTTAAAAAGATGTATGGTTAGGCTTAAAATAGTACTCTGAGCTGGAAGAAAACAGAACAATTTGGAAGGAATCCTAAATTTTATAAAGAAAAAAGATTTCAGCACTGTCCCTGGCCACCATGAAATGGGACACAGGTGGTACAGAGCCAGGTCTCATGACTTCTTCCACTCCAGGTGGGCCCCCCTCTTCTTACCATGGTCAAGGCAAACAAAAGCAGACAGGGAGAGATTCTGGACATATTTTAAAACAAACGGAAGAAAAAAAGTAATCCCCAACTCCCATCCAAAAGAAGACACCAGGCTTAATAATGTATGTTGCAATTCTGTATGAATTATAGAAAGAAGAGTTTACAAAGCAATTTTGCTTATTTTAAAGTAGTAGAACCTGAATCTGATCAAATCTCTCACTACCATCAAATCTCTAAAACACTAATTAAAACTGCTAACTAACTCTATCAATCTCTAACTCTATCAAGGTATAAGCAGGGGGACAGGAGAACACCTTAAGTGGTATCATGGGCTGTAATCAGTAAAATCTAGACTATGGGAAACTGTACAGGACACATGACCTGGATTACTCAATAAGTAAACTGCAAGGGGGAAAAAAGAAGAGATAAAGGGGGAATTTATGAATTAAAGCACTTAAGGGATATCTCTACCACCTGCAATGTATGGACTTTATTTGGATTCTGAGTTATTTTAAAAATTACGTGACAGGGCTTCCCTGGTGGCGCGGTGGTTGGGAGTCCGCCTGCCGATGCAGGGGATACGGGTTCGTGCCCCGGTCCAGGAAGATCCCACATGCCACGGAGCGGCTGGGCCCGTGAGCCATGGCTGCTGAGCCTGCGCGTCCGGAGCCTGTGCTCCACAACGGGAGAGGCCACAACAGTGAGAGGCCCGCGTACCACAAAAAAAAAAAAAAAAAAAAAAAATTACGTGACAATCGGGAAAATCTAGACGTTGGCTGCATGTTTGATGAGATTAAGGAATTACTATTAGTTTTTTATGTCTGATTAATGGCATCATGGTTTTATTTTAGAAAATTACAATGTATGGGATTTTCTTCCAAATAATCTGGGAGCAGAGCGGTGAAGGAGTTGGGGCATGGGGGAAGCAAGTCTAGCCATGTAGACAACTGCTGACGTGGGGTGGCTACGGGTACAGGGGCGTTCAGGATACCGTGCTCTCTACTTCTGAGTGCAACTGAAATTTTCCATGAGAAAAAGTTGTCAAAAACAAGTGAACAGTACAGAGAGGATATAAACGTATAGATACTATGATTTATATAACATATATGGCCCTAAATTCCTGAAGGAATGTTTCTATTTGCACCACAAAGTTTGCCACCCATCAGTTGTGACTATGGGTAACTACTCTTGGTTCTTTCATCTGTAAAATAGGAAAAAATAACAGTACCACCTCATAGGATGGAAAAGAGGATTGCATGAGAATATATATGAAGCACTTAACCAATGGTTGGCACATAGTAAGGGCTCAAAAATGTTCACTTTCCCTACATTCCTTTAAAATTGATTTTTAAATTTTCACTTAAAATCTTAAGCCTATTTTAGTAATACACAAAAAAGCTAATACCCTACTATGTTCACTAGTAGGAAATTTAAAAGCCTCAACTGTTTGTGCATTGACTGGTTTAATGGAAATCAAATATAAGTCATTTATGGTGCCCTCTTGCTTTTCTTTTTTTCTAATTTTTAATTTTAGCTATATTAAGAGAGATTCTTTCAGACAAAATATTACCAACAAAAATATTGTTCTCTTGCCTAGGGACCATAAGGAAAACTCTATTTTTACAACAGAAAGCTAAAAAGAGGTATACGAAGTATCTGCTGCAGTAAGACTTTTTATTTCTAAGTTGAATCAATAACAATATCTTTCAAGGATTACATTCCTTATCATAAACTCAGAAAGTTTAAATTTTCCTAAAGTTTTAAGTGATAAAACCAAATATAATATATAATCATTTAAATTCATCAAGATTGTTGGCTCCGCCTCAGAGAAGAAGGATAAACACCTTCGAGTATCTGAAGTGCTCTTGCAGCCTCTCTCTGCTTAGTTCTCGAGGCCTGAGTGTTCTCAAAATTATTTTATAGTACAATGTTTGTCTCTTCTGAACCCGCAAAAATGAGTCCTTCTGTGTAACAAAATTCTCCATGTAGCTGAAGATCTGCTCTCTTAAGCATCAAAACATTTCATTGTGACCATTTTGGATGGAAATCTTTTAAAACTGAGTTATACATTATTTGGTTATTATTAAGCAAGGTATATTCAGCATGTTTGTTAAAGCCTTTACAATCATATTGTGACAACCTGTCCACTTTTATTGTGGAAATATTAGAAAAGACAGGTAAGAAAAACAAATCTACAGAGGATGCACACAATTTGGGCACACGCTCTGTGTTAAAGCTGAGACATGGTCTGGTTTATTTAGTTCTGTGGAGCTATTGTGTGTCATGAATGAACTTCAGACCACTGTAATTTGAGTTCTTTTGTCTGCTTCTGCTTCTGATGCTGGTTCCTCTATTGTTTGTCAAATGAATATCATTTATATTTGCTGTCAACACGCTTATCAGCAGACACCTCTCAGTCTCCTGCCTACTCTGTTTCTTTTGATGATGAGGAATTTGGAAATCAGACAACTCAGCCTGACAGAACACACCTCCAGGCAGAGTGAGCAGGCTCCGTCCGAGTGAGCTTTCTGAGAAAAGTGTATAAGCTTTAGTCATGGACTTAGTGACCTTTTTGTAGGTTAGCTGAACCCTTTTTTGCTTACTCTGTGGTTCTAGGCTATGGTCTAAATAGGCAAGGTGATTCAACGGATGATTTTGGTGCATAAAATCATGGGATCATAAAATTATTTGTCTACATGGTTTGGTGTTTAGCCTTGTAATTCCTGCAGAGAAAAATATCTTGGTTGTTTCATCTCCGACTATACCAAGGTCTATTTGTAACTAACTATCTTTAATTACAGTATTAAACCCATGAGGAACGTCCAAAAGTCCACTGATCGTGCGATGTGAAAAGTGTAGGGTACAGGCTCCCCTCTAACTTCCCCAGGCTGACTCTTCAGACAGAACAGCACGCCACGTCCTGACTTCCCGGGCCTGTGCGGGGGCCCCTGTAGCGGGACAGGACTACAGGCTTTTCTCCACCTCTCGACGAAACCTTAAATCTTTTTTTTTTTTTTGGCAGTACACGGGCCTCTCACCGCTGTGGCCTCTCCCGTTGCGGAGCACAGGCTCCGGACGCGCAGGCTCAGCGGCCATGGCTCACGGGCCCAGCCGCTCCGCGGCATGCGGGATCCTCCGGGACCGGGGCACGAACCCGTGTCCTCTGCATCGGCAGGCAGACTCTCAACCACTGCGCCACCGGGGAAGCCCGAAACCTTAAATCTTAAAAAGCCATTGCACTGACTGCTCAAAGGCCTGTATCACCCCAGATGCAGAGCTGACCGGAGGTTGGGATTCTGGCCCTTCGTGGTTGCTGTTAAGACAGTTATACTCCTTAACCGGTCTAGACTCAGCTGAAGTTTTTTTGAGCAGTAAATTTTAATACAGATAACTTCCTTTTATTATCTTCTACAGTATTTTCTACATTTTATTTATCTTGATTGATACTCAACTCAGGAAGTTAAACTCTTCAACAGAAAACTAGTTTTGTTTAAAAAAATGATCATAGTTATCATTTATCGAGTATTTACTATGTGACAGACACCATACATTTCATTTAATTCTCATGAAAACCCTATGAGGCAGCTTCTATTTTCGATTCATTCATTCAACAAATACTTGGTGAGCACCTACTATGTGCTACGCACTGTCCCAGTCTCTGAGAGTTTTCATTAAATAAGACAGAGTCCCTGAACTCAAGGACGTGACATTCTAGTGTGTGTATAATAATATAAATAAATATATAATAATGTAATAAATATATAATAATATGTTATATATATATAATAATATAATACATTCAATAGTGACAAAAGCTATAAGAAAAAAAGATAGGCAGGGGGGTTAGAGAGTGATGAGGTGTGTGTGGGTGTGAGGGCGGAGCTGGGATATTTTAGACAGGATGGCTAAGAAAGGCCTCTCCGAGGAAGTGAAATTTGAACAAAAACCTGAAAGAAGTGAGCCCCTGTAGACACATGGCGGAAGAGCATTCCAGGCTGAAGGTACAACACGTGCCAAGGCCTGCGCGGGGAGTGTGGCTGGCAAGCTCCAGGAACGGCCAGGAGGCCGGTGTGAACCTGGGTGGCGAGCACGGCAAGCGGAGGAGTGGGGAGGGCAGAGAAGAGCGGGGCTGGCAGGCCCCACGGGGTTTCCTGACTTTACTCTGAATGAGATGGGAGCTGCTAGAGGTTTTGAGAAGGGGAGGGGGGTCAGTACCATACCCTGCTTTTACAATCAGGGCAAACAGAGCCGTAGAGATGGTAAATAACCTGCCCACATGAGCGAGCGGCAGGGCTGGGATATGAACAGCTGGATTCACGAGCACGTCCTCTTAACTATGGGAATGTGCCTTACAGACAATTCCTATGTCAATGTGGGAATGAGATTAGTATAAAAATATAAGGTTACAATCAGAAAAGTCTTTATAATCTAAAACTTCTTCCAGCTTTATTGAGATATTACTGACATACAATGTATGTGAGTTTAAGGAGTCCGACATGATGGTTTGACACGTGTGTATTGTGAAATGATTATCACCGTGAGGTTAGTCAACACCCCCATCCCTTAAACAATACTCAGTGTGTAATTCTGAGTGTCCTGATTCTAATTCCAACAAATAACTTATCTGGCTCTTACTACAACAAACTTCTTTAAATTATACATGGCCTTTCTTTAGTTAGAAAAGAATACTACTTCAGGCCAAACTAGAAGTTTCATCATGTTTTTTATCCTGTCATTTCTAAGAGCATCACATACCTTTTACAGAATTTCTGAGTACTCAGCCAATAGAGGGAATTCTTGGTCATCAGTGACTGGCCTTTCTGCTTTAGGACTCCCTGGAGGCTATGCCCATGGAAACAAGTTCTATCACTGCCCTCTTCGGTCCAGCTGAACTGAAAACTTGAAGGGCTTTTTTTTTCAACAGTTGGTGTTGAATCAACCAGTGTGCTAAATTGTTTTTGTAGACTCACGACCATTTCTGGAAATGAAGGAAAAAAGAAAAGGAATAAAATAAAAATGAATGTTAAATCACGAATAAAGTCTGTAGTTTACTTGATAGTAATGTACCAATGTTAGTTTCTTAGTTTTGACAAATGCACCATGGCGATATAAGAGCATAACAGTAGGGGAAACTGACAGTGGATGAGGGATGTCAAGGAACTACTTAAAAAGGCTTTAAAAAGGTGAATTTTATGTTATGTATATTTTACCACAATTAAAAAGAAAAAAAGAATGAACAAAAAAACCTAAAGGCAGTTCTCCAGATAAAGAGTTCTGAAAATTATAGATATATGGCATTTCAGATTTTGGTGGAAACTTAAGCTCTGTTTTGAATAATGAATGTCCCTGAAATAAATAGATAAGATTCCTATGGACATTTCTTGCAGAGGATGATGTCTCTTTGGATGTGCATTGGAACACTTCCTAAAGAAGTGAAGAAAGTACATATGCATTTACTTTTCAAGTTAAGATACTTAGCTTTTCTACAACTGTGTTGTTACTGGGCGTTAACAAGAGGAAATGCAGCTCACCCCTTCTTTTATATACCACTGATCTGTCAATCGCTGAGTGGTAGAGTGGCTTTTCACTTTTCCATAGATACCTGTGCAAGGTAGAAAAACATTTGGAGCAGGATGGAGAATAAATGGACCTCAACACATTTCAAAGAAGTTTCTCTAAAGCAGTGTCTGAAATTCGTGATACCCCGTGTAATAGCTCTGACTTAGAATGACCTACTGACACATGTCTATATAGAGCTCATGACCTAGGAGTAGGCAAGTAGCACTGAAGGAGGCAGCAAGGCCACAGAAAGATAGGCTCCTCCCCAGAGTCTCCCAGATGCCATAAGATCCCAAAGAAATGATTAATTACATCAAAATGCAGAAACAGCCTCCCTTACCACAGAATTCCCTTGCTGTCTGTTCTCATAAAGTGGAGCCACCTAAGAAATAACTGTTCCTCCCTGTCTTTGGTCAAATGCCACTCTGCTGAGGATGAAGTTAGTGGTACTTCTGATTCTGATAACCTGTACAAAGTTAACTGTAAGTGCCCACCTTCTGAGGTAGAGGTGTAATCATGGTTAACAGGTGATGGTCTTCCTGAAAATTATGGGTGAACTAAATTTTAATGAACCATATCACATTTAAAATATTCAGAGAGCTTCTCATTTGTGATTCTTTCAAATATCTTTTTGTTATTTATTTTATCAAATAATAAGTGACAACATACTCAAGATAAAAAATCTCTTAATAATAAAGAAGTTCCCTAAACAGTCTAATCCCATGCCCTAGATAAACCCACTGTTAAAAATTCCTTGTGAATACCTAATCTAGATAGATTTTCTTATGTATTTATAATAAACGCCCAAACAGGTGGCAATTATGCTATAGTCAAGGAGGCACTCTTACTTCCTTGGGGTCATATGCCCAGAAGATGGGATAAGTGGGCAATCTAAAATGATAATACTGTTTAGATAGTCCTTCTTTAAAAATTTACTTTACTTTGTTTACCTCTTCCCAAAACTACAAAAGCTACAAAAAACACAGGTCCACTACAAAGTCCTAACATTTTCTCCAGAATGCCACAAAGCCCTGTATGCTTTGTTTGTCCAGTCTCCCCACGTGATTTGTTTCCCCACTGTTAGAAATTAAGGTATAATTTACATGTAGTAAAACTGACCCTGTTCAGTGTACAGTTCCACTAGTTTGGATAAACACGTACAGTTGTGTAACCACCACGATTAATCTACAGAACAGTTCCACACTCCAAAAATCTCTCATGCCTCTTGAGAGTCAACCCCCTCCATACCCACAACTGAAGTTGATCTCAGACAACCACTGATCTGTTTTTTGTCCCTATAGTTTAGCCTTTTCCAGAATGTCATATAAATGAAATTAGACCATATGTAACCTTTTGAGTCTTTCATTAGCATACTGTATTTAGGATTCATTCATATTTCTGGATGTATCAGAAGTTTGTTCCTTTTTATTGCTGAATAGTATTCCATTTCACAGATATGCTACTGTTTATCTGTTTACCAGCTGAAGGGCATCTGGGTTGTTGCCAGTTTTTGGCCACTGCGAATGAAGTATATATATCTACATATATTCATATATAGATTTTTGTGTGAACTTAATCTTTTGCCCATTTAAAAACCTGAATTGTTTTCTTACTGTATGAGAATTCTTCATATATTCTAGATGCAAATCTTTTATCAGATATGTGATTTACACATATTTTCTCCCAGCCTGTAGCTTCTCTTAACAGGGTCTTTTGAAGAACAGAAATTCTTTCTTCTGATGAAGTCTAATTTATCTTTTTTTTTCTTTTATGAATCATGCTTTTGGTATCATATCTAAGAAAATTTTTGCCTGACCTAAAAGGCTGCAAAGATTTTCGGCAAGTGCTTTGAAATTTTCCTCCATGTTCTTCTCAACATCTCCATAGAACTGGAAGTCATCCAAGCAGTCTCTAAAGGGGTTTTTAGGCTTTCAACTACTGTTTATTAGTGTTTTTCATAATCCCATGCATAGGGACCCATGCTTAGTAACTTCTATCTGACAATATGGAAGATGATGTCCAGAAGAATAGAGAGGAAAATTAGAAACTTATGTCAACAATGGAGGTGGGGTTGGGTAAACCAGGTAATCAGCGCGCACTGACGTGCCCACACGTCAGTCAGCAGTGACTTACATAAGTTACCTCGCTCAGCCCAAAGCACATACTCTATGAAGCATCTTGGTAATGGATCCCCTGGACAAGCTCCTCCCTGGGGCCTGGTGTCTGTCTGGAAAATGCCATTTTGAAACTAGACGTACTTTCTTTGGTCACTAAATTCTCCCTTAAAGTAGCTAAAAGCCAGGAAGTCTTAGATGTGCAAGTGACTGTAGCACTGCAACATGAGTTTGGGCTCTAATAGCTATGTCTGAAGTGTAAGCTGTTGCCCAGTTTGAGTTCGTGAATGCCTATTCGCTACTGAGACGCCCAAGTGGCATGGCCCCTGAATACCTAGCCTCGCAGTATCGGTCAAGACAACCCCAGCTGGCCCCCCAAAATGAAGGTCCAATGGCTGATTCTCCAGAACAACCTAAAAACACAGGATAGCCTTCTGTTCTTCCTGCTACTCTTATACCTGCTGAGATCCAATGACTTCTCCAACAAGGACGAGGAAGGGCCCACCCAGTTCCCCAGGTGCCGGCGGCTTTCATTAGAAGTTCACCTCCCACCTCCTCTCCATCATTATCCAACCTGAACAGGAAGAAACTGCTCACCTTCTCCCCTTTTTGGCAAGGATCCTCTCTCCCACAGCACTTTATTCATCCCTGTAAGTCTGTTTCTCTGTTTAAAAGCTCTCCTAAATTTAGAGGAAAAATAATCTAATTCTACCGGCAGAAACTGAAATTTAGTTCTTAGTTAAGAGTATAAAGCAGGCATTACTAGCCCTATTTTGTTGATGAGGAAACTGGAGCTGAATGAATTATCATTTTAACTAATTTGAGGAACACTGACTTTTCTCAAGAGATATAAAATTACTTGATCAAATGAGTACTACTGTAAATTTACATAAAATAGAGAGATGTTAACTTTTTCTTCAGTCTCACAGAGACTCCAAGTTCTAAGAATAGATATAAAACCGTTCAAATCAGAGATCTATAGCAATGTACCCTATATTACATAAGATAGTGTCTCTGAAAATTTATGAGCTAACTATGTTTTAGTGCACTGAGGCTAAGAACTTAAGTCATTTGCCCACAGTCAAACAGCTGGCTGTAACACAATCAGGATTCAAGCCCCGCACTGTCTGTCTCTAACGCTAGGCTCTTTCCACTCTACCACAATGGACCCACATCAGAATGAGAGCTCAAAGTCAAACAGTGAGACTGACTGAATTAAGTATACTACTGTCTTTCTGCTTTCCTTTGTTTTGATTTTTATAGGGAACTTTATTTGGGGGGAACATTCCAATTACATATGTCACAGGTTGACATCTGTAATCTTTGTAATATTGGGAAGCACAGGTGGGAAATGATCTGCTCTGAGAAAGGAAAGAGGGAGGAATATCAGAAATGCAGGAGAGTCATACGAACCATAAAAAGTTGATGACTAAGTACAATATGGTACCTGGATTGGATCCTGGATCAGAAGGAGGACATTAATAAAAAAGGACATTATTAGTTTAGTTAATAGTAATAGAAAGAAGAAAAAAGTTAATTTGGATAGATGGGTCAATAGTTCTAGAAAAAATGTCACAGTACTGGTGAGTCTAAACTGATGAGACTTCAGCTTTCAAATGTAAAGTAACAGACTTGAAAATAAAGTAGGTAAATCTAAAACTAGAAGAGATAACATACTTTGCCCTGGCTTCCTCCCATTTTTGTTTTTTTTCATCAATAGCTTTCTTCATAACTTGGTACCATTTTCTGAAATCAAACCATGGCTTATCTGAAAGAAACGAAATCCATGATTATTAACCAAATATGTCACATTATTATAACACACACTGTTCCTCTGAGTCTCCACTCACTGACGTGACTCAGCATTTATATACCAGCCCTTGGAGATTACGGAGGGAGGTGCTGCTGTATCCAAGCTCTAACACAACTGCTGAGCGACCTGCCCTCACTCCCTTCTCTGAGTCCCTACCTGTACTGTGGCCCTAACTAAATTATACCAAAACCAAAAATGTCTGCTTCTCCTAGATTTGACTATTATCCCCCTGAGAATAGAAGACATATTTTGTTTATGTAGAAGACTACACAATCAGGCCTCTTCCTCCTGACCCAAATCCCAGCACAGTGCCTGGCACAGGGCGGTGCTCCAATATGTCTAGGAATACATGAATTAAGGAACAAACGGTGGCTGTATGTGTGCAATGGCACCAGGCTTCTAGTTTCATCAGCTCCTATTTCTGTTCTTCCTAAGCCTAATCCAAATCCAAAGACTCTAGAGATAAGTAAGAAAGTAGATTGCATTGGACAGGTGGAGTGAGTGTGTGTTCAAGATGTCAAGGTGAGATAGACAACAGAATTGAATACATAGTCGAGCCTAAAACTACACTCCTCACTCTTTTATTCAATCCATGTGGGGAGATGGGAAGAGTAGGGAGGAAAAAAATGAAATTAAAGGTAAAGCAGGAAAGAGGCTTAGAGTGAGGAAGTTTGAAGAAAGGAAGGCTGACAGAAGGAAGATGGCTGAGTGAAAGGCTGAATTTTTTATATATTCTCTAATGAAGATAGTCTACCTTCAATGTCTAGTTAAAAATCTTTCAACTGGCCAATATAATCATTACTTATGGCCTTGTAGGCCACAGAGCAACAGAGCCACAGAGGACAGGCAACTACCAGAAGAGCTACAAGGAAGAAGGAAAACTATAACAATGAATAGAACACAAGGTTCTTTGACCTTAAGTGAGTCATAACTTCTTAAACTCCTCATCAGTGATGTGGGAAGGCAGGGGACAGTGGACAGTTAGGGAGCAGAGAGAATGGGGACCACAATCCCTGCCCTGCTGACACTGTAGGTTTATTTTGAGGGTCACAGGAAGATAATATGTCAAAGCATCCTTTACTCTAAATGTCTACACAGTCTATGAAGGCCCTTTAACGTCAGAAAACATCTTGTCCAACCTTTTACTCTATGTAGGAGCCAACATGAAGCAATGTGCAGAAAGAAGCATGCTGCACATATTCTGGAAAGAACACACAAACTAACTGCCACCATTAAATCTAAGCTCCTGAAACCAATGAACATATATGTGGAATCTTAAAAAACAAGTCAAACTCATAGAAATAGAGTAAAAAAGTGGCTGCCAGGGGCTGAGGGGTGCGGGAAAGAGGGCGAGATTGGTACAAGGAGACAAACTTTCAGCTATAAGATGAACAAGCTCTAATGTAAAACATGGTGACTATAGTTGGTAATACTGTATTGTATACCTGAAATGCACTAAGAGAGAATGTAAATATTCTCACACATACAAAAAGGTAAATATGAGAGGTGATGGATGTGTTAATTGACTTCATGGGAATCCTTTCACAATGCAAACACATCATATTGCTACAATGTACACTTTAAATATCTTACAAGTTTATATGTCAATTATACCTCAAAAAAGCTGAAATTAAAAATAAAACAATGAACATAAATCCTAGTGAGAACATTAAGAAACTGGAATTGAATGTAAGAATTCATGCATTTACCACACTTTATTAAGTGGATATTAGTCCAGTCACTCTGCTAGATATTAAAGATACATTAAAAAAAAAAAGTAAAAAAGATATGGCCCCTCCCTCTAGAAGCTTGCAATCTACCTACTTGTCTGCCTGTTTGTCATTTACACAGCAGTCACTATGCGGCAGATACTCCAGGCACTTTACAAATACTGGCGGCCTAACAGGGATAGACATGCTTAGTCCGCTAGTTACGATTCAGTGTTTTAAACAACTAAGAGAAGTCTGGACAGGAGTGGCTGTGGCAGGGTCATCGGTTCTGGTTTGGGAAGAGGTGGGCTGGGGAGTGGGTGTGAAGAGAGGCTGAAGAGGGCATTTATGTTGCATCTTGAAGCATGAAGATGGACTTGCCAGGGATAGAAGGAGTTGGGGGTGAGAAGGAAGGAACACTTCAGGTAGAAGGACCAACGTGAGCAACGGTTGAGGCACTGGAATAGACGGTCCAGTCACAGCGCTGCCAGGAAGTTCACGGTCTAGTATGGCTAGTGAGTAGGAGCTGGGAACTAAAGAGCAGGCTGGCCTTTACACACAGTAGGAAGCCACTGAGGTTTTTTAGTAGCCTTGAGATATAATTAAATAACTATACATATAAAACATTCTGGTACAAGGTACAATTTGTATAAATGTATATGTATATGTGCATGTGTATATTTCTCAAAGTTCCTTCGCTGTATTTATTGTATCTTTTAATCCACCATTTACAATCACTTTGAATTTGATTCATAAAAAAAGTAAGTACCTTCTTCATTCTTTTCATTATATTTCTCAGCAATATTAGACAAAGACCTGGAGATACAAATAAACAAATCAATTTATTTAGAAATCATTTATTGGAAGACAGTTAAATTTTGAATTCTTCTGAAGGAAACGTATAGAACAGTACTTGAAACTGATGCCAACTTTTAATGGAGAAGCTATCACTGAAACAGGGAAGGAGACACTATAAATACTGCCACTCTTTGTTGGCATTTTAAGACTCTTTTACTTTCCAAAATAATCTTTGAAGACACGTAGTGCCAGAAGCCTAAAGGTATACAGATGAAGTGCTAACTGACCCTTTAGGATTTGTGTATGATGATTTAAAACTCAGGCATCAGTAGAGCCATGAGAAACGTGTGTCCACCTAAGAATAGGAAGAAAACATGATCCAAACAACCTACTAAGGGAAAATGAGATCTCTCACAACTAGCTGAGTCAAAATGTTACATAAGAAGTAACTGTTGCTACTAGTCAATGTTCTATTAACACCTGAGAGTCTCTATTTTCTACTGAGATGTAGCATATGGATTCCTTTACCCTGAAGAATTAGGTAAAAACAATACAATTGTTTCCTCATAAAATCGACATACACTTACCATTCTAAATTGTCATCCAGTAAAAAGAGCAGTTTCAATACCACTACAATGACAGCTACAGCTTGTACATCATATTTAACAGTTTTTGCCTTTTTAGCTATAGGATCAAATGTTAGAAAATCCACTTCTCCCATTCCAGTCACTTTTACCACGTGGCAGGTTAAATCATGCATTTCATCTGTTGAAGAATAAAACAGTAAAATGTGAATTAAATTCTCTGGCTAACTAGACTATACTAATGTGTATATCTATGAGATAAGCTTATCTTAAAATATGATACTATGCTAGAACTCTGAGACATACATTTTGTAAATAAAATAAACCAAGAAATGATATTTGTATAGAAAAATGAACGGTTGAATGCTAGCAAGGAGTATCTTCTCCTATTTTCACTTCCCCAAACATCTGTTATTTATAGGATACATCTTGCCACCTAATGCACAGCCACACATCGTTTTTCTATTGTTTCATCCATGTTTCTTGTCTGTGTTTCTACAGCAATTTGCATTTACCTGAAACTGACTCTCCTGTAAGACCAAGAGCTTCTCTAAAAACGCACACTCACTCACCAGCAGGAAGCCTGGCTAGCACACTGGAAGCCTGATGTGCATCTCACTAGCTGCACTGCTTTCCCAAAGAAACTATATGCTCAGCACAGACTGCATCTATTATTCAAGGCTGAATAATGTGGGACTTGGAGCCAGAAAATCTACAGCCTATGTATTTAGGTTTTCTAATCATTAGCTTTGTGACTCCAAATTAGAGTCACCTAACCTCAGTTTCTTAATTTGTAAAATGGGTTATGGTGAGGATAAACATTCAATAAGATAGCACAAGTGAACATACTTTGAAAGCTCTAAATTACTAAGCAAATTTCTTTACTCACTAATTTAAGTACCTAGGATGTACCATATTCTATTTTAATTAAATTCAAGTAGAATGGCTATTATTTATAAAGCATAATAAATTGTATTGTACTGAATCTCCTACATGCATTCAGTCATTATATCCTATTGATTCTATTCTCTTAATGTAGTATACAATACTTTAATTTTATAATAGTATATATAATATTACACACAGCATATATATTACCATATATAGTATATAGTATTATATATAGTATATATTATTATATATAGAATTATTACTATAAAGAATGGCATTTCTTGAAAAATGTCTCCCCTATTTATTTAAAATTAATTATCTTGAAACTGTTTCTCTTATGCCAAAAGTACAGAGTAATAAAAAAGCAAGTGGAAGACATTATGAGGAAGGACGCCAGGACAGCAGAGAAAAAGTAAGCAGTACAGGATGCTGAACTGAGCATTACGTGGAAAGAACATCAGCTCTGGAATGGGACGGCTGGGTTGAAGTACGCACTCAGCCATCTACCAGCCAGGCGTCGCTCAGCTTGCCCATGTTTCATCTGTAAATGAGAATACCCACCTGCCCCCGCTTCCCACCCTCACAAATGAGGTAACATAGATGGAGGCACTTTGGAAACTCTGTAATAAAGTTCCCCACAAATTATATACTGATTGTGAAAGCTGCCAGAAGTTCTCTCTGGCAGGCTCCTCAGTCCCAGTATAAGGGACAATACTAAGAAATGTGTTTGGAGTTCACTCAAAGCCATCAAAGAGGCAGTGGTTACTCAGTAAGAGTGTGTGTGACATGCTTGCTAAAACCTTTCTACCGAGTTCAGAGACGACACTGTCATACGTAAAGGCACTGAGGAGGGGCATTTGTTGCCCCAGTGTGCTTAAAACCACTTTTAGCTTTCCGGGAAAGGGCCAAATACACAGGTTTCTTCTTTTTGATCAACAGCACCATAGAACTGATAGTACTGTAGACAGCAAACTTTCGATTTTGAAAATGGCAATATTCTAGAGGTCTTCTTATAATCTTACGGGTGCTTTGTCAATCAATGACACATTTTACAATATAAATCCTAAGGTGTAAGGACTTCCCTGGTGGTGCAGTGGTTAAGAATCCGCCTGCCAATGCAGGGGGCATGGGTTCGAGCCCTGGTCTGGGAAGATCCCACATGCCGTGGAGCAACTAAGCCTGTGCGCCACAACTACTGAGCCTGCGCTCTAGAGTCCGTGAGCCACAACTACTGAGACCACGAGCCACAACTACTGAAGCCCGTGTGCCTAGAGCCTGTGCTCCACAACAAGAGAAGCCACTGCAATGAGAAGCCCGCACACGGCAATGAAGAATAGCCCCTACTCGCCGCAACTAGAGAAAGCCCGCGAGCAGCAACAAAGACCCAATGCAGCCAAAATAAATTAACTAATTAATGAAAAAAACAAAATCCTAAGGTGCAGGAACTATTACATGTTAGTCTGTTGATCTATTTTGTGTGTTGTTTCCCCCCCACAATTAAGTAATACAAACTCAGTACAGGACATTTACAAGATACATAAAGGTAGAAGAAAGGAAAAAAGGCATTGCCATAGCTTAGAAATAGCACTTCAATATTTTGGTATATTTATTTCTAATATGTTAATGAATATTTTAATTTTATGTAGCTATGCTTATATAGAATTTTATAATTTGGCCCATTTCATTTTTTATTATAACAAACATTTGCCACGTTTTATATACTCTTCACAAACATGATTTTAAAAGCTGCATAATGTTCCACTGAATATACATAACATTGTTTACTTAAACAGTACCTTTCTGCTGGATATTTATTTCTAATTTTTCAGTATAAATAAGCAGGTCAATAACATTTGTGTATAATTTTTTTCCTGTATTGCAAATTATTTCTATTGACCAGTTTGTGAGAAGTAAACTTTCTCTATCCTGGTTCTTTTTAACGCAGCCTCCAAAGAGGCACTTAAACATACCAGATGCTACTAGTGTCCCTCTGCCTATTATGATGGTTTTAATTCCACTTGTCACTCTCAGGAAGAGTTAGGTAAGAAATAGTATTAAATCACACACACTGGTCAGAAAATACTGCCACCCTCATCTCTGTCCAACAGCAACTACGTGAGCTACACACTTTCCATAACCCAGCCCGTGTCAGTTACGTGTTGGTAATTCCTTGTATTCCTTCCATATCTCAGCATTCCCATTATAAGCTCAGGATTTTGGAGTGTATGAGAGAACACAGGAGCTTTCCATATTTTGAAAGAACCATCAAAAAAGTAAATGAAAAAACCAAAATCCAAAACAATAATCTGATCTATGTAACATGCCAAAGCGCAGAAATCAGACTTTACAAATTCTGGAATCTTTTTTAAAAAAATTAATTAACTTATTTAGTTTTGGCTGCTACGTTGGGTCTTCCTTGCTGCGCACGGCATTTCTCTAGTTGCGGTGAGCGGGGGTTACTCTTTGTTGCGGTGCGCAGGCTCCTCATTGCAGTGGCTTCTCTGTTGTGGAGCACGGGCTCTAGGCACGCGGGCTCAGTAGCTGTGGCATGCAGGCTCAGTAGTTGTGGCGCACGGGCTCTAGAGCACAGGCTCAGTAGTTGTGGAGCAAGGGCCCAGTTGCTCCACGGCATGTGGGATCTTCCCGGACCAGGGATAGAACCTGTGTCCCCTGCATTGGCAAGTGGATTCTTAACCACTGCACCACCAGGGAAGTCCCCAAATTCTGGAATCTTAATCAAATAGCTGGTGACTTCTGAAATCTTAACCAGAGACGTACATTCCTTAGCTTAATAAATGATGTATTTGGGGCTTCCCTGGTGGCGCAGTGGTTGAGAGTCCACCTGCCGATGCAGGGGGCACGGGTTCGTGCCCCGGTCCGGGAAGATCCAACATGCTGTGGAGCGGCTGGGCCCGTGAGCCATGGCCACTGAGCCTACGCGTCCGGAGCCTGTGCTCCGCAACGGGAGAGGCCACAGCAGTGAGAGGCCCGCGTACTGGGGAAAAAAAAAAAAAAAAAAAAAAAAAGACGTATTTGAAAAGTTTAAATTACTTTTTTCCTTTTCAAAAAAAATTTTAAAAGTACAGACTTAATATTTACATTTGCATATATATGTTACGCCAATTTATGTTTATGTTTATAGTTAAAATTATACCATACATACAGTTTTACATATTGCTTTTTTCATATAACATATGTATTTTCCTCCCCTATTAAAAATACATTCAATCACATTTTTTATATTGCTTAAGCAATAATATAGTCACACCATGTTTGTATTTTCTGTTAAGAATAGAAATCCTGAATTTCTCACATTTCTAGTTTAGCAAGAAATTCAGGAATGGATTCCATCGGCAGATTCCATTCGGGTTACCTGTGTCTTGGTATAATGTGAACAACAGCTAGTAAGGCTGTCTTCACATTCTGTGTTTCATCCTACCAGACTTGGAACTCAATTTCTTTTAGGGACTGGAAATAGCAATATATTAGCAAACAACAAAAATGTTACCATAGATTAACTTCTGGATTTTTTTTTTAATTAATTAATTTATTTATTTATTTATTTTCGCTGTGTTGGGTCTTCGTTTCTGTGCGAGGGCTTTCTCTAGTTGTGGCAAGTGGGGGCCACTCTTCACCGCGGTGCGCGGGCCTCTCACTATCGCGGCCTCTCTTGTTGCGGAGCACAGGCTCCAGACGCGCAGGCTCAGCAGTTGGGGCTCACGGGCCTAGTTGCTCCGCAGCATGTGGGATTTTCCCAGACCAGGGCTCGAACCCGTGTCCCCTGCATTGGCAGGCAGATTCTCAACCACTGCGCCACCAGGGAAGCCCCTGGGATTTTTAAAATTAGAATTCTTTATGTAATAATTATGCTTCATGCAAATGAAGAAGTGCTGCTTTTCTGGGGGGAGTGGGTGCCTAGGTAATTAATAACTCATACTGAAACATGTGTTACTTTACTTGTATTCAGCAAACTTACTGTAAAAACCGAACATATTCTCTCAAACTTATCCCTCACACCAAAATAGAACTCATTATTTCTGAAGTGTCCTTTTACCCATTTTAAATGGTCCAAAATATTTTAAGAAAGGATTTTAAAATTAAGCTTCATGTTACTATGGACCCCGTCAGGTGACTCTAATAGTCTCTGATTTGAGAAGATGCAATATATTGTTCATAATAATTTAGTAAGTCAAAGCTTGCTCATTATATACATCACTCACTTACCAGGGAGATTGACTTCCATCAAGTATTTCATACACAAGATGTTTGGATGAAGATAGCAGTCTTCAGTTATGTCTGGAAAACGTGGCAAATCTAAAAATATGGCAACTTCAATTATTTTTTTATAGATATCTTCATAGTTAGGCCAAGACTGGAATGAAAAAGATAGTCAAGGTAGCAATTTTTGCAACACAAATTATTTTAAAAACTACTTTCTGATTTTAAAAGTAATATGGGGACTTCCCTGGTGGCACAGTAGTTAAGAAGCTGCCTGCCAATGAAGGGGACATGGGTTCGAGCCCTGGTCTGGGAAGATCCCACATGCCGCGGAGCAACTAAGCCTGTGCGCCACAACGACTGAGCCTGCGCTCTAGAGCCTGCGAGCCACAACGACTGAGTCTGAGCTCTAGAGCCCGTAAGCCACAACTACTGAGCCCGAGTGCCACAGCTACTGAGTCCGTGTGCCTGGAGCCCATGCTCTGCAACAAGAGAAGCCACCGTAATAAGAAGCCCATGTACCGCAACGAAGAGTAGCCCTCGCTCACCACAACTAGAGAAAGCCCATGCGCAGCAACAATGACCCAACGCAGCCAAAAAATAAAATAAATTAAAAAAAAAGTTTTTAAAGTAAAAAACAACAAAAAAATAAAAGTAATATGCATTCATTGAATAAAATTTGGAATGTAGAGAAAAGCACTAAGGGGAAACGCCCATAAATCCCAAATTTCCTCACCAAGCAGTTTTAAACAGTAATAGTGGTAAATTAAAATCTATCTGGCTCATAAAACTCTTACTGGCCTTACCCATGGTATAGTGAAATCATTACTTCTTGCCAATCATGGAAGAATCTGGTATACAGCTACAACCCAACTGGAGTTACAATGTCGTCATAATCACTCCAAAGCACGACTTCCCTCTCACCCTCCTTCACCGGCACCCTCTCACCAATCTTCAAATTCACAGCTAACAGATTTAGCTCAGTGTTACATAATATTCACATGCTTCTATGTGAGAGATGACACCAGGGTTTAAGTCTAATAGATAAAAATGTGCAATTCATGGGCTTCCCTGGTGGCGCAGTGGTTAAGAATCTGCCTGCCAATGCAGGGGACACAGGTTCGAGCCCTGGTCTGGGAAGATCCCACATGCCGCGGAGCAACTAAGCCCGTGAGCCACAACTACTGAGTCTGCGCGTCTGGAGCCTGTGCTCCACAACGGGAGAGGCCGTGACAGTAAGAGGCCCGCGCACCGCGATGAAGAGTGGCCTCCGCTCGCTGCAACTGGAGAAAGCCCTCGCACAGAAACGAAGACCCAACACAGCCAAAAATAAATAAATAAATTAAAAAAAAAGAAAAACTCAAAAAAAAAATGTGCAATTCAATCTTCTATTTTCCCACATTAAGAGCCTATAAGAGTGTCTTATAGAATTCAGGAAAATCTATGAGCTAATATTAATAAATTAATTCTCTTCACTTTAAGATCACCCTTGTAGTTTATTGGGTATGCTACTTATATTTCTGCAATTTCCAAACATTCTTCTTATTAATACTACATATAATTTTTCCTCATTTACTCATCCACTCACATAAAAATATTAAATTTAGAGTCTATTCTATGCAAGATACTTTGGGAAATATAAAGATGAATAAAGTGATCTCTTCAAGGAGTTTATACTCTAGAAAAGGGATCAGGGTACAAAAATAACTATAGAATAAGATAGAAAGTTATCGAGTACTACAAGCAAGATTTTTTTTTTAAGGCTTATGGGATTTCAGAAAAACTAACATTTCTGATATGGCAGGACCCCATTAAAACTAGGCCTAAATACAAACATTCTGAAACCTGTTCAGCAGTATCTGTTAAAGTTGAGTGTGGACATATTCTACAGCAAAGCAGCTCTAGCTACATATACCCAACAGAAATGTGCATGCAGTCCATGAAAAGACAGGCACTAGAATATTCATAACACTATTTGTGAAAGTCCCAAGCTAGAAACTACCCAAATGCCATCAGCAATAGAGTAAGTACAGGAATAACTATCTAGTAAATTTTGATACAGTCTCACAGTGGAACATTATACGGCAAACAAATGAATGCTCTACATGCAACAGTATGAATGAATCTTCAAAACATAATGTTAAAAGAAGCCAGATGCAAAAGAGAATGACTCCATGTATGTAAAGTACAAAACTTAGCAACTCAGCACCGAACTTCTAGTCCATACGGTTAGAAGTCAGGAGAGTGATTGATTACTCTTGGAGTCATGGAGGTAATGACTGCAAGTGAGCATAAGGGTGGAGCTCCTAGGGTGCTAAGGTTGTTTCCTGATCTCGGGGCTGGTTCAGGTTATGAAAATTCATCAGGTTGGGTACATGTGTGATATGTTCACTTTTCTGTAGGTATGCCTAGTTAAAAAAAAAAAAGTGGTAAGAGAGAAAGATAATATCGGTTCAATAAACTATTTTGTGTAACAGAATCACTTCATACATCGCCTTGTAGGAGAAATAATCTAACTGGCAAATTCAGAGTTGGAAAGACCTTTGAGTCTTTGGTCTAAGTATATGGTCTAACTTTACAAAATCCCCAGCAGGTATATGTCTAGCCCTTCTTATAAATCTCCAGTGATGGGAACTCAATACCTTCCCTGAAGGTAGTCTATTCCATTTTTAACGGGTTTAATCATTAAAAAGTTCTTCCTTATTCTAAGCAAAAATCTGTTTCCCAACAATTTGTGCCAATAATACCATTATGTCATGTCTTGCCCATTTTCTAAATGTGTGAAGGTGTTTGGAAGCCAACTGAAGGAATGAGTATTTCTCTGTTAAATGTTTCTTTGGTACATTCAGCTCATATGCAATTATAAAGCACAAGGAAATGCTTTATAATGGTACAAGAGTATGCTTATAGGGACTTCCCTGGTGGTTCAGTGGTTAAGAATCCATCTTGCAATGCAGGGGAAGCTGGTTCGATCCCTGGTCTGGGAACTAAGATCCAGCACGCCGCGGAGCAACTACGTCCACGTGCCACAACTAGAGAGCCCGCACGCCGCAACTAAGACCCGATGCAGCCAATAAATAAATAAATATTTTTTAAAAAGAGTATGCTTATAGAAAGCAATCAAAGCGTTAACTATGCCTGATTTTACTTTGCCTGAGGTTACAACCTTTTTTGTATTGTATTTATTTTGATACCACTATTTCAATGTCTAAACTCAAGTTTTATGAGGAAAAAAAAGGCTTTCAATTAGCTATATTATTAACATATGATTAATCTGTAGCTGAAGAATACAAAGTAAATTTCTGTCAATCCAAAATAGCAATGTGGCCTTTCAAGTCTTTTTTTTAAATGTTGAGATACAGTAATTCTACTTGTACACTAAAATACTATTAATTGTATTCTAATCTGTGAAATTAAAAGAGAAAAAAGGAAAACATATATTCTCAGTGACTTTTGGCAAAAGCTTTTTTCTTTATAAAATTAACTTATTTAGACATCTGCTGCATTTTGCACAAAATCTGAAGCATCTTTTCAAGTTAAAACAATTAACATTACTGACAAGATTTATGGCAACCCTAATCCTTTCAAATAATGAAGGTAGGAGATGAAATTAAGTACTTTTATCTGCAAACAAAACAAACACTAGAGCAGTGAATGTTCCCCTTTGAAAAACAACCATCTCAAAAAACCAATTTAACGGATGATAAATTCATGACAAGTAATTGCAAGGTCATTAATGAAAAGGAATCTGGTAAGCTAAAAATACTTAATATATGTATAAAACATCCACAGTAACATCCGCTCCCTTCCGCCTCCGACACCACTTGAAGTGGTGGCCCAATTGTCCCTGCAGGGCTGGCTATGGACTAACCTCCCTAGACATCTGCTCCTATTCCAACCAAGGCAGGCCCCTCTTGAACCACTAGCTCAGCAAAGTATCCAACCTTGGGCAGAAGGCTGGGAGTACTGTTACACAGCATTGTTTTAGAGAATGTGATCACAGTGTCACATTTTTCTTTCTGTCCCATTGTCCTTAGCCTGGAGAGGTGAAGCAGGCTCTAATTTTGACAAGATTGCAAAACATGGATATATAATAATTACAGTGAACATTTAATGACTGCGTTAGAATAGTCTTACTTTGACTTTTAGAAAATGCATGCATGTACAGAACACACCCAAGGAAAGGGTCTCATAGAAGCTGCTGGGTCTTTGTATTTTCATTTGGCATGGGGAATCTCTGATTTATTAAGTAGAATAAGAGGACTACCAGAATCCTGTTTAAAACTTTGCATGTTTAGTTAAGGTATAATAGCACTTTGTTTTATACTGGTCTTTGGTAATCTGTTAATTAGTCTTTTTTTTTTTTTTTTTGCGGTACGCGGGCCTCTCACTGTTGTGGCCTCTCCCATTGTGGAGCACAGGCTCTGGACGCGCAGGCTCAGCAGCCACGGCTCACGGGCCCAGCCGCTCCGCGGCATGTGGGATCTTCCCGGACCGGGGCACGAACCCGTGTCCCCTGCATCGGCAGGCGGACTCTCAACCACTGCGCCACCAAGGAAGCCCTAATTAGTCTACTTTTTACCTCAAATTTTTTGTAGAATAAGATGTAATAACAAAAGAATGACAGAGGCAGAGATGAGAAAACTAGTCTGTACTGCTCAAAGCACCATTACTATCAGTACCACTTGCAAGATGCTTGCATAAAATATTCCTGGATCCCACACCAGACTTAATAAATCCATCCCTAACACTAGGACTAAGAGTCTGTAGTTTAAACAAGCTCTCCACAATATTCTTGTGCGAAAAATAAAATAAAATGAAGTGGCTCTCAACCTCATTTTTCTTGTAGCCTGGAAGGGACCCTCAGATGGTTTTACGTCACAAGCTTGATAAGAGAAGCACACCCACGAATTCCAGTGATGGTTAAGACGTTGTGGGAAGCCAGGAACAGAAGAACACATCAGCTGCTTTCTATTCATGCTGCCTGGCAGTAGTAATTCTGGGAGGGAGTGGGAGTGAGGGAAACTGAGAACACCTGTTATCATTACACTCGCCTTAATTTCCCTCAGGTCGATTTCAAACCTGTTAGATTATTACTCTAACAAAGCTTTGCACAAACAATCCCAAGAGCTACCCACGGCCTACAGAGTAAGATGGTGAAACAACCTAGAGTTTGAAGACTCAGAGTGTTATCAAAACTTGATCCAACAAGACAGTCATTTGGAGAGGCTGAAAGAGGGACTGACAGCTCTGGAGGAGTCTTTTTCTTCCTTCAACCAACGGGCCCTAGTTTCACAAAGGGTGTAAGATTGCTCCAAGTCAAACTGAATCATCATGGCAAAGTGCCACGCAGTGGGTCTGGCTGAACCAGCATTACATCTTTTCTTTTTACTCATTCAGAGAGGATGCTGTTGATCAACATTCAAAACACTGGAGATGTACTTTGGAGTGAATTTCCAGTTTCCTCTTTATTACTTCTTGCTGAGTCTAGTGAGGGATGATGAAATGACTAATTCTTAAGAGGATGTAGAATTACTGTCAAGGACCATGGTGGAATAACATGTATGTTACATATTAACTGTTAAGAAATTGGTCTGTGGGTTTTAAAATACATAAAAATAAAGAAATTCAAGGCTGAAAAGATAGAAGTATCCCTACTGTGTGTTAAGCCATCGGCAGAATAAATTCTATTGTAATAGAGATAAGTGTGTCTAGGTCCAACCTTGGTTCAAGCAGCAATTTGACTATTTGGTACTCCATATGGAGATGGTATCCCTGAAAAAGAATAGATTTTTAGTGTATTCTACCAGATGACCTGAAAGATTTTTGCTAGAAGTAACTGATGCTTCAAATCAGCACCACACTTCAGAAACTTGACTCAAAAATAAAGCAGCAGAAGAGGCGGAGCCAGAAAAAGGAGGAGGAGGTTACCTTTAAATTGAAACACGGACCTCCCTCGTGGTGCAGCGGCTCAGAATCCTCCTGTCAATGCAGGGGACATGGGTTCGAGCCCTGGTCCGGGAAGGTCCCACATGTCACGGAGCAACTAAACCCATGTGCCACAACTACTGAGCCTGTGCTCTAGAGCCCAGGAGCCACAACTACTGAGCCCGCTCACTGCAACGAAGAGTAGCCCCCGCTCTCGGCAACTAGAGAAAGCCCGCATGCAGCAACCAAGACCCAACGCAGCTAAATAAATGAATTAAATAAATAAATAAATTTATTTTTAAAAATAAATTAAATAAATATGGAAAATGAAACAGCTACCTACCAGCAGTTGGGAATCACAACTCAGAAAAAGGAGATGGTTGGAAATACTAAAACTTAATTTGCACACCTGTCTCCTCTCCTGAACTTTGCTCTTAAGTCAGGGTGATGGCAGGAAGACTCAAACTCTTATGGCCCGCTTGTCAGAAGAAACAAACCACATCAATACTCTGTACTCTGTATTCCATTACCCTATGTTTTAAAGTGAGTTTTGTCAGATTTGTTGTTAGTGGGACAGAGGGGCCCACTTAATTAACAGAACAATTTAATGGAAAGAAACAGTTCACACAGGATCAAGGTTTAAGGGTCTTTAAACCTTTTTTCCCCCTTCCCTTTGATTTGTTTTTAAGGTGTGCTCAACTTTCTGGAATAACAAAACCAAAACCAAACCAAACACAGAAGAAAAACAGTCCCCAGCAGCCCACACACACAAAACCCCACTGGCATTATCTTCATCACCATCTCCTAGAACAATTGCACCCTTTTTCATTTCTGGTGGAGGTACAGCTGCTGAAGAAGCCAAGACTTAGTAGAGAAAGCTAAGACATGGAAGGAGGAAAGAAAATGCTGCCTTTGTTAATGAAAAGCTGTTTCCACTTAAAAGTTTCAACATACTATGGAATAGTGAATGCGCTTTTGTAAGCAAAGGCAAAGCATACAATGAAGAAAAGCTGCCTGTCAATTAAGTAAACAGTCATTTGAAGACATCCCAAAACTTCTCCATTTTTCTTGAAAAAGTGGGGGAGGGGAAGAAGGGAATATGGACTACTACTAGACATGGCTGAGGATGTGTCTACAAGGTATAGTAAATATGACACATAGGGCTTCTAGAGTGCTATAGATTTATTTAATTATAATACTAAGAAATCACAAGGCTAATATGTTTTTTAAAAGACCACAAGGCTATAATAAATTGTTCTAGCATGCATTAAAAATGGAGTGCTTGGGAAAGCATTTTATTGAATTTCACAAATATTCCAGTGAGTTTATTTTCCCTCATGAAGCAATGCCTTAAGACAGGTAAGGACAAGCTAGAGTTTCTGTTACACAACAGCAGGCTCTTGTGATAAACCTGATTACAATACCCTGTCAGAGGTGAACTTCCTGCTTTGCTGTTAAAAAAAAAAAAAAGTACAGTGCCTCACCCTTATTCTTAGTGTTGTTTTGAAGCAAAGATTCAGCTGAGAAAAAGCTAATGCTACATGCACCTGTTAACCCAAACTTAAAACAAGACTTCCTATTGCAAAGGAAAATTAACAAGGAATAAAAATGTCAGAAGAAATGACAAAGCACTGTAATATATTATTCACGGAGGAAGGATAAAATGAATTCCACATGCATTATGATTCACAAAACAGTTCAATTCGCATTTTTAGTCTGCTAGAATTATCTTAATGGCTGTAAATCTATCAGCAGTAGCAAAAAATACTTTTTTATATTCAAAGTCTAATCTTCTGGAAGTTTGTGGTGAATACATTATTTTATGTGAAATACAGTCTTGGTCCTGGGGATGAGGTCATTTCAGAAACATGCTGTCGACTTGCACAGACCAAGATAAACCTTATGAATAAATACGAATTTATGAACTGATGACCAACTGAACAGGAGGCAGTTATTTGTTTTGGCCCCAGGATCAGAGCTGGGAAAAACCTGAGTCCTCCTTCTTAAGATGTGCCTGTCCTCCAAATATTCTGCTGACTGTGGAATACTTATGTTCAAGTTTCACATATCTGTACTAAAGCAGATTAAAAGCTGTTATCCAAAAGAGTAGACAATCCCCAAATAATTTTGATTTGATTTTGGCAGGGTTACGTGATTATTTTTGTAGCAGGCTAACCTTTGTCATTATTCAGTTTTCCTTAGATGAGTATAAAACTTGGTTCTCATTCCTCCTCTTGGGAAGCAGAGGTAGGGGGAGAACTGGGCTGGGCATGCTGGGTACTAGGGGTGGGTATTGGCAAGGGATCAAACTAAATCACAGATAATTCACATAAAATCACTGGTTTCACTTAGAAAACATGAGGCATGATTCTCCTAAAACAAGTATCATCAATGTAGCCTCAAACATACATTTTCTGACTAGAGTAATTTACTATTGGTTTCAGTATATTGGTGAACAGTACAAATAACTGGTAAGATTATTTATCTCACACACTGGTTTTCATGAGTGATACTGACACACCCATAACTCAGTTTTTTAAATGTCCTTGCTTATAAGCAGAAGTTATATCCCTTACACATTTACCACTAAAATATCAGTGGAATGCTTTTTAATTTTTTCAATCAAATGCCACTATTTAATAGCCTCTGGGTATATTATATAATAAATACAAAAGAAGCAGCCTGGATGTTTATTACTTAGGTGGAAAAAAATCCCCAACAAATCTATTTGAAATCTTCTCTAAATAAAGTATTTAAACTAATTCTGTTTTTCAGCTATTTCAAATCATTTAACCAATAAACACAGAGCTCTTACCATGTATACATGATTATTATATATTAGGTCTTATGTATGATAAAATAGAAGCATTACACATGATTCCTACTCTCAAAGACTAGTTAGGGATGCAAGAAATATACAAACAAACCCGACTGTCACACCTGCCAGTGTGCTCCTTCTCTAGTCCTCCCTCTGTGCCTTCCCCTCCAGAGGTAACTAGTATCCTGAATTTTGCTTACCATAAACTTATTTTTTTTAAAGTTTTATCATGCACATAAATATATTTATATAAATATATTTAGCTTAACTTCTTTTGTGAGCTTAACAAAAATGATATCATACTGTATGTAGCTTCCTAAGTCTTGCCTTTTACACTCAACAGAATGTTTCTTAGAGTCATTCCTGTTGCTTGTGGCTGTAGTTGATTCATTTTCATAGTTGTTTAATATACCATGTCTGACTATGTCACATTTTATCCATTTTCCTTGATAGACATTCAGATTGCTTTCAGTTTTGTTGTTTTGTTTTTTCATTACCTAGCTGCCTTCTTTAGCCTTGAATCCCCAAACACAAAACTCCATCAATAGAAAACTAGTCAGGTAAATTGTGGCATATCTATACTGTGCAGCTTCTAGAAAAATAAAAAGTTAATAAGTAAATTGCAGTTATATAAGAGAATATCCCTACTCTTAGAAAATATACACTAAAATATTTAGGGATGATGGGCCATGATAAATGTAACTTACCCTCAATGATTCAGAAATAGAATTACATAGATAGATACATAGATAGGGAAGAACAGCACAAAGGATAAAATAAAATATTAACAAGAGTTGAATCTGGGTAAAGGATATATTTTTATTTTTGCAGCTTTTCTATAAATCTAAAATTATTCCAAAATAAAAAGTTAATTGAAAAAAAAGCTAAGATACAAGTGAAAAAGGTAAAGTGCAATAGTTACTGTTACCAAGACATAATCTCATATATTTTTATGCTTATACTTTCTATCAAAATCTCTACAAGAAATCGCTCCCCTATTTTACATACCCCTGTCCCCTCAACTCAAGATTAATTTAAAAATAGTCAACAAGAGATTATTACTAGGCAAGTATTTCATAACACTCAGCTAAAAAGCATCTGAATATTGACTCTATTTCTAAATGTCTAAAAATGAGTATTTAGAACAATTCTGTTTCTGCCCTTAAAGGATTAACTACTATGGGAAACTACTACAGGAATTGACTTCCCATGGTAAACACAGAACTGGAAAAAATATATGAAACAACAGTTTTAGGCATTGGATAACAGGAAGCACAGGACTATATAATCGCTGAGAGAAGAGAAACAAATGGCCCCAGATTACTGCCTGGAGGCAGTCTCCAAGCTGTACTGCAGGGAGCAGGGAGTGAAACAGGGCCCAGTGGTCTTGCTGAGTTAGCAGAGAGCGATTAGAGTTCCTGGAAGCTGAGGTGGCTATAATTTGCAGGCAGAGTACCAATGAGGATAAAACTGCAGAGAGAGAACTCTGGAGGTCTGCAAAGGGGTCCTCTCAAGTCTTTGGCTGAGTGCCAATCTGTGCATGTGTGAGAAAAAACCTGAGGCCAGGGGAGAAAAAAAAATCATTGGATTTTTCCAGTGAATCCAAACAATTCTCAGAGTTTGCATAAGGCACCAGCTGGAGTGGAGAGACTTCATAATACTGGGGGCTCTGGGTAGAGTCTTCCAAAGGGACATGCCTTAGTAGCGGGGCTTCCTTAGTCTCACAATATAGGCTCTGGAACAGCCATTAAAAAAACAAGCTTCTAAATGATCAAACTGATATCTAAGTTACCTAATCATACACCAGAACAAAAATCCAGTATTCAGCAACACAAAATTCACACTGTCTGCATCTAATCAAAATTACCAGGAATGCAAAGCAGGAAAATATGGCACATAATCAGGAGATAAATCAATCAACAGAAACAGACCCAGAAATAACAGAGATAACAGAATTAGTAGATGATAACCTTAAAGCAACTACTGTAAATATTGTCAATAAACTGGAGGATGTAAAAGAAAACATAAACATAACGAAGGAAACGAAAAAGATAAGACTAAAATGGAACTTCTAGAAATGAAAAATACAGAATCTGAAATGAAAAAATTACTAGATGGGTTTAACAGCAAATCAGACATTCAAGAAGTAAAGATCAGTGAATCTGAAGATACCATCGTAGAAACTATCCAAAACAAAACACACTGAGGAAAAGAAAAAGAACAGAAGCCTTAGTGAGCTGTGGTCTAACATGTAGTTGGAAGGAAGGAAGGAGAGAAGGAAGGAAGAGAAAGGAAGGGAAGGGAAGAGAAAGGAAGAGAAGAGAAATCAGACAGTCCTGTAGAAAGAAACATTTTTAAAGTGCTGAAGGAAAAGTACAAACCCAGAATTCTATACTAGTGAAAATGTTTTTTCAAAAATGAAGGCAAAACAAAGACATTTTTAGACCAAAAAGTGCCAGAAGAATTCACTGCCAACATATCTGTACTATAAGAAATGTTACAGGACATTTTTAGACAGGAAGAGTGCCAGAAATGGCAAAATGTGGGTAAATATGAAGTAGTTCTTCTCATTTTAATTTCTTAAAAAGATAAACAACTTTTTAAAGCAAAAATAATTCCGACGCATTGTGGAATATCTAACAGGTAAAGATAAAATGTTTAACACTAAGGGACAGGAGGAGGGAAGTGGAAATATATATATTCTTGTAAGGGTCTTACACTATACATGTACTGGTATATTATTGAGGCAGACTGTGGTACGTTAAAGATGAATTTTATAAACTCTAGAACAACCTCTTAAAAAATAGAGGTATGGTTAATAAATCAATAGTAGAGATAAAATGGAATCATAAAAAAATCTTAATTCAAAAAAGGCAGGAAAAGAAGAAACAAGAAATTAAGACTAGATGGGACAAATAATAGTAAGATGGTAGAAAAACAGAACAAAAGACCATACAATGAGTAAAAGGCCTAAAGCACTGTAGTTCCAAGTCTGAGACTACCATCTGCATGACCTTGGCAAATCATTCTACCTGTCTGAGGTGTTTACTCACATGTAAAATTGGGAAGATGGTGGACCATACTCATGCAGGGGTTTAGTAAGGATCATAAATGTCTCCTGAATTAAACTGAAAACAATGTGAAGGTGGTGAAGGTTAGGAAAGCCTATGAAAATAATTCCTTAAGTGGGTAAATGGAGGATAATATTTAATATATATTTAGTACACTGAAAACCTTCTGATGAAGAGCACAGGGAAAATAACCTTTGAGTACTATAAATAGTGATAAAGACTCATAATTAAAAGGACAGAAGCGCTGCCATTGGAGACATCTGAAAAGAGATCTAAAAGAAGACTAACACAAGCAAAGGACTTAAGATAGTGCCTCTTGAGGGACTTCCCTGGTGGACCAGTGGTAAAGAATCCACCTTCCAATGCAGGGGATGCGGGTCTGATCCCTGTTCAGTGAACTAAGATCCCACATGCTGCGGGGCAACTAAACCCATGTGCTGCAGCTACTGAGCTCATGCACCTCAACTAGAGAGCCCACGTGCCGCAAACTACAGAGCCCACACACCCTGGAGCCTGTGCCACAACTAGAGAGAGAAAACCCACACGCCACAATTAGAGAGAAGCCTGTGCGCCGCAACGAAATATCCCACATGCCTCAATGAAGATCCTACGTGCCACAACTAAGACCTGACGCAGCCAAAAAGTTTAAAATAAATAAATAAATAAATAAATAAATAAATAAATAAATAAATAAATAAATAAATAAAATATATGCCTCTTGAAACAACATAATAACTTTCATCTCTTCTCTCCAAAGCAACATAGTGTGCAAATAACAACAAAAAATACTGTTTTTTAAATTTGAAATTACCTAAAGGTCTCTATATAAAACTTTTAGTCTCAACAATACACCTATTTGCAACGCACACACCTAACATTATAGCTGTATTTTGAGGATTGCGTAACCTAAAGGATTAGATGTAGCCACATAAGGAAAACAAAAAATAATAATTCTACTCTTCATTAAATTATGACTAATGTCCATATTTCAATAGAACAAAAACTAGATGACATTTTTAAAACTCCAACACCAAATAAGTCAGGAGAGGAATATAAATCACCAAATTACTCTTGTGTCTTATAAGTGACTACAAAGTAAAAAAGAAAATAACATACCTCTATAGCAAAGATTCCTTTGTCACGCCCATATAATTTCATCTCTTCTGGAAAATGCTGAAAAGCATTTATATAAGGAATATGTTCCTCTTCAACGAATCTATATTTTTAAAAAGAGTTTCAATAAAAGATATGTACTGATTTGGCAAAGTAAACAAAAGAGGTAAAAAATGTATTTCAAAGACAAGGTAAGAATCAGTTGAGTATACTGTATATCCTACATATATGTAAGGATAATTAATCTGAAAATATCTATTATTCTCTGTACCCTTGTGTGGAGAAAACATTTAGTTGATTAATAATCTCATACGTTTCTGCCCCAATAGACAAAATATTTCTAAAAAGTGTGTTTATCTTATTTGTCAATTTACCACCAGGCTTGCAGACATGGCATTCCTTCCTCCTATCCCTAGCTCCTCTCACATGATTAGCTCCTACTCATCTCTTAAATCACTTATTCAGCGAGATCTTCTTTGATCCCTGTTTTCCTTGTTTGAATACCTCCTTGCCCACCATTCGGTCTCCAGTACCTATGACAGTGCACGGTAGGTGCCTGTCACTGGAAGAACCATTAAACAAAGGAACATTTGTTCACCACTCCATCTCAATGTCTGGTACATAGTAGCTGATCAAATATTTTGAGTAAATTATTGAGTTTGAAGAAATTAGCACATATATATAAATAAACATACATACTTATTTACAATTCATTCATTCGTTCAACAGAAATTTATTGAGTACTATATACCCAACACTATTCTAGGCTGGGGGATACAGTAGTGAACAAATCAGTAAAATATTCTTGTTCCCATGGAGTTTACATTCTAGTGAAAAGAGAAAGATGACAAAACAAATAAGTGAAATTTATAGTATGTCAGATAGGAAAAACCAGTAAGAAAAATAAAGTAGAGAAGAATAGAGAAAGAGGGATGGGCACAGACTAACAGCATCCCATATACCCCTCCTAGCCAACAAACCACTACTCCAGGCACATCCCCTGGAAACAGTCTCTACTTATAATATTATACTTTTCAAAAGTTTCAATCTGTGACAGACTGGAAATTTAACAAATTGGCTCTTCATTACAGGTAATTTAAGAAGCACTGCTTTAGAGGAAAGTTGTGTCTGCCTGTAAAACATATCCTGAACCCCTTCACCTCGTTCCATTTCTATTACCACCACCCTCACCCAAGCCACTACCCTCTTGCTTTAAGTATAGAAAAGATCACCTGGTCTCCCTGCTTCCACCTGTGCCTGCCTAGAATCCACTTTCCTCACAGGTGCCTGAGTGATCTTGAAAACATTAATCAGATTATGTGTCTCCTGCTAAAATCTTCCAGGGGCTTTACTATCACACTTAAAGCCAGACTCCCAGTGGGAATGGGATTTCCTTTTGGAGTGATGAATATATCCTGGAAATAGAGGTGATGGTTGCACAACCTTGTGAATATACTGAAAACCACTGACTTGTACACTTTAAAAGGGTGAGTTGTATTGTATATGGACTATACCTCCAAAAAAAAAAAAAATCCAAACTCCTAACTTGGCTTACAGAGACCTCCATCCGGGCCCTGTTTATTATCTCCCTGTCCTCATCTTCCTGCTCCTCCTTCACGTTCTTACTCCCATCACTTTAGCTTCCTCGGCTCCTTGATCACACAGAGCCTGAAACTGCTTTAGAGCCTGGCACTAGCAGCCTCCCTCTACCTGGAATGCGTGTACTTCAGATATTCAGCTGCTGGTTCTATTTTCAGTCAGAGTGCAGCTTAAACTCCGCCTTCTCAGGGAGGCCTTCCCTACTAACCCATCTAAAGTAGCCATCTGGTCATTCTCTATCACATCATCCTACTTCAATCTTCTGAACAGCACTTCACTGTCCGATCGTTTTTTATTTGTATTTGCGCATCTGTTTCCTCCTCTAAAACTTCACGAGAGCAGGGACTTGATCTGTATATGGTTCACAACTGTATTTCAGGCGTCTAGACTCTAGAACACCACCTGTGTGTAGTAGGTATTCAATGAATATTTGTGGAACAAATACATGTTGGCTATTTTTATTTATTATTATTGTTATTGTTAGGTAGGTAGGGTTCTTTAAAGGCTATCTAAGGGTTATGAATTTATCCTAAGGACTACGGATGCTGCTAAAGGATTTAAACAGGGAAGTGACATGCAGGATCAGTATAAAATGTATGGGTATTGGGGCCAGGCTAATAATGTATTCCCTTCAAATCAATGTTCTTTAAGTAGTTTTTCAATAGTAGTTCTCAAACTTTAGCATCCATTAGAATCCCCTGGAGGGCTTATTAAAACAGAGACTACCAGGCCCTGTCCCCAGAGTTTCTGATTCAGAAGGTTAGAATGGGTCCAAGAATTTACATTTCTAACAAATCACCGGGTGATGCTGACGCTGTTGTTCGGGGGACTACACTTTGAGAAGAACCTGTGACTTAGAGCTCTTTTCTAAGAAAAGCAGAGAAAGGGGATCAGTGGTGAAGTCTCTTCTCCTATTGCTCCAAGCAGTTAAACTGGGTCCCAAATTCGTATGTCCCACAGAGCAAAATAAAAGCCCTCCAGCTAACTAGATCTAATCTCCTCGAAGGGAATTCCCCTCGGAGGGGGAAGGGAGGAAAGAGGGAGGAAAGGATAGAGGGAGACAGAGGGGTGGGGAGAGAGGCAGAAGGAGAGGGGGGAGAGAGAGACAGACAGACAGACAAAGGTGCAGGATCTTACCCCATCCTTCCAACCACACACAATATTATCCCTGAGAGGAATTTTCGGGCAAATATTACTTTCTCCATCTTGTGAGACTTCTAGGAGAGTTGCGTTACCCCCTTACAGACGGCCCTGCGCAGGATGGCTAACCCTGTTATCCAGCTCCAGTGACATGATTAGACTGCTGTTTCTATTACGATCCCTCTGGTTTTCAGGAGGAAATGGACAGGGGTGGCACAAGACTCACTTGGAAGGCTGCTAAGTAACCCAGGTGAAGATAGAGGGAATCGGGGAAAAATCGTTGGAGAGTTATTTTGGAAGTATAATTGAGAGGACATAATGATTAACTATACGTAGACAGAGGAAAGAGTCAAGGATGAGCCTCAGGTGGCTTATGGGATGCAACCTGGTGCAGGTATTTACGAAGAAAAGAAACACTAGAGGAGGAGCTGGACTGAGGAGAAAGATGATGAAGGAGTGTCCAGAAGGCAGGTGAATATATGAATATATGGGTCTGGCCCTCAGTAGACAAGTCTGGGCTGGAAATCCAGATTTGGGAATCATCATCATATAGATGGTAATTAAAGCCTTGGGAAAGGATGAGATCACCCAATGAGGGCATACAGAACAAGATGAGGTTTCTATTTATTTATTTATTTATTTTATTTTTGGCTGTGTTGGGTCTTCACTGCTGTGCATGGGCTTTCTCTAGTTGTGGTGAGTGGCGGCTACTCTTCGTTGCAGTGTGCAGGTTTCTCATTGTCACGGCTTCTCTTGTTGCAGAGCACGGGCTCTAGGCACGCAGGCTTCAGGAGCTGTGGCATGTGGGCTCAGTAGTTGTGGCTTGCGGGCTTTAGAGCTCAGGCTCAGTAGTTGTGGCATGTGGGCTTAGTTGCTCCGTGGCATGGGGGATCTTCCTGGGCCAGGGCTCGAACCCGTGTCCCTTGCACTGGCAGGCAGATTCTTAACCACTGTGCACCAGGGAAGCCCCAAGGTTTTTAGCTTAACAGTAAAATTCACTGAATCATGGACTCTCTGCATGTACTGCCTTTTGTGTTTTCTTTTAAACATCTTTATTGGAGTATAATTGCTTTACAATGGTGTGTTAGTTTCTGCTGTGTAACAAAGTGAATCAGCTATACTAACACTTATATCCCCATACCCCCTCCCTCTTGCGTCTCCCTCCCACCCTCCCTATCTCACCCCTCCAGGCGGTCACAAAGCACGAGCTGATCTCCCTGTGCTATGCGGCTGCTTCCCACTAGCTATCTATTTTACATTTGGTAGTGTATATATGTCCATGCCACTCTCTCACTTCGTCCCAGCTTACCCTTCCCCCTCCCCGGGTCTTCAAGTCCATTCTCTAGGTCTGCATCTTTATTCCTCTCCAGCCCCTAGGTTCTTCAGAACCTTTTTTTTTTTTATATTCCATATATATGTGTTAGCATACAGTATTTGTTTTTCTCTTTCTGACTTACTTCACTCTGTATGACAGACTCTAGGTCCATCCACCTCACTACAAATAACTCAATTTCGTTTGTTTTTATGACTGAATAATAGTCCATTGTATATATGTGCCACATCTTCCTTATCCATTCATCTGTCGATGGACACTAAGGTTGCTTCCATGTCCTGGGTATTGTAAACAGCACAGCAATGAACATTGTGGTACATGACTCTTTTTGTTTGTTTTTTTAAAGATCTAGTCATCTGTTCATTATTCTTCATTTCTACTTCTTTTTTCTTTTTTTTTAAAATTTTATTTATTTATTTATTTATTTATTTTATTTATTTTTTGGCTGTGTTGGGTCTTCGTTTCTGTGCAAGGGCTTTCTCTAGTTGCGGCAAGTGGGGTCCACGCTTCATCGTGGTGAGCGGGCCTCTCACTATCGCGGCCTCTCTTGTTGGGAGCACAGGCTCCAGACACGCAGGCTCAGTAGTTGTGGCTCATGGGCCTAGTTGCTCCATGGCATGTGGGATCTTCCCAGACCAGGGCCCGAACCCGTGTCCCCTGCATTGGCAGGCAGATTCTCAACCACTGCACCACCAGGGAAGCCCCACGTGACTCTTTTTGAATTATGGTTTTCTCAGGGTGTAAGACCAGTAGTGGGACTGCTGCGTCATATGGTAGCTCTGTTTTTAGTTTTTTAAGGAACCTCCATACTGTTATCCATAGTGGCTGTACCAATTTACTTTCCCACCAACAGCGCAGGAGAGTTCCCATTTCTCCACACCCTATCCAGCATTTACTGTTTGTAGATTTTTTGATGATGGCTATTCTGACTGCTGTGAGGTGATATCTCATTGTAGTTTTGATTTGTATTTCTCTAATGATTAGTGATGTTGAGCATCCTTTCATGTGTTTGTTGGCTATCTGTATATCTTCTTTGGAGAAATGTCTATTTAGGTCTTCTGCCCATTTTTGGATTGGGTTGTTTGTTTTTTTGATATTGAGCTGCATAAGCTGCTTGTATATTTTGGAGATTAATCCTTTGTCAGTTGCTTCATTGGCAAGTATTTTCTCTCATTCTGAGGGTTGTCTTTTCATCTTGTTTATGGTTTCCTTTGCTGTGCAAAATCTTTTGAGTTTCATTAGGTCCCATTTGTTTATTTTTGTTTTTATTTCCATTTCTCTAGGGGGTGGGTCAAAAAGGATCTTGCTGTGATGTATGTCAAAGAGTGTTCTGCCTATGTTTTCCTCTAAGGGTTTTATAGTGTCTGGCCTTATATTTAGGTCTTTAATCCATTTTGAGTTTATTTTTGTATACGGTGTTAGGGAGTGTTCTAATTTCATTCTTTTACATGTAGCTGTCCAGTTTTCCCAGCACCACTTATTGAAGAGGCTGTCTTTTCCCCATTGTATATTCTTTTTTTTTTTTTTTTTTTTTTTTTGCAGTATGCAGGCCTCTCACTGTTGTGGCCTCTCCCGTTGCAGAGCACAGGCTCCGGATGCACAGGCCCCGCGGCCATGACTCACGGGCCCAGCTGCTCCGCGGCATGTGGGATCCTCCCGGACCGGGGCACAAACCCGTGTCCGCTCCATCGGCAGGCGGACTCTCAACCACTGTGCCACCAGGGAAGCCCTCCATTGTATATTCTTGCCTCCTTTATCAAAGATAAGGTGACCATATGTGTGTGGGCTTATCTCTGGGCTTTCTATCCTGTTCCATTAATCTATCTTTCTGTTTTTGTGCCAGTACCATACTGTCTTGATTACTGTAGCTTTGTAGTATAGTCTGAAGTCTGGGAGCCTGATTCCTTCAGCTCCATTTTTCTTTCTCAAGACTGCTTTGGCTATTTGGGGTCTTTTGTGTTTCCATGGAAATTGTGAATTTTTTTGTTCTAGTTCTGGGAAAAATGCCATTGGTAGTTTGATAGGGATTGCACTGAATCTGTAGATTGCTTTGGGTAGTATAATCATTTCCACAATGTTGATTCTTCCAATCCAAGAACATGGTATATCTCTCCATCTGTTTGTATCATCTTTAATTTCTTTCATCAGTGTCTTATAGTTTTCTGCATACAGGTCTTTTGTCTCCTTAGGTAGGTTTATTCCTAGGTATTTTATTCTTTTTGTTGCAATGCTAAATGGGAGTGTTTCCTTAATTTCTCTTTCAGACTTTTCATCATTAGTGTATAGGAATGCAAGAGATTTCTGTGCATTAATTTTGTATCCTGCTACTTTACCAAATTCATTGATTAGCTCCAGTAGTTTTCTGGTAGCATCTTTAGGATTCTCTAAGTATAGTATCATGTCATCTGCAAACAGTGAGTTTTACTTCTTTTTTTCCGATTTGGATTCCTTTTATTTCTTTTTCTTCTCTTATTGCTGTGGCTAAAACTTCCAAAACTATGTTGAATAATAGTGGTGAGAGTGGTCAACCTTGTCTTGTTCCTGATCTTAGTGGAAATGGTTTCAGTTTTTCACCACTGAGAACACTGTTGGCTGTGGGTTTGTCATATATGGCCTCTATTATGTTGAGATAAGTTCCCTCTATGCCTACTTTCTGGAGTGTTTTTATCATAAATGGGTGTTGAATTCTGGTTTCAATTTCATTGTTTGTGATTGGTCTGTTTATATTTTCTATTTCTTCCTGGTTCAGTCTCAGAAGGTTGTGCTTTTCTAAGAATGTGTCCATTTCTTCCAGGTTGTCCATTTCATTGGCATACAGTTGCCTGTAGTAATCTCTCACGGTCCTTTGTATTTCTGCAGTGTCAGTTGTTACTTCTCCTTTTTCATTTCTAATTCTGTTGATTTGAGTCTTCTCCCTTTTTCTTGAGTCTGGCTAATGGTTTATCAATTTTGTTTATCTTCTCAAAGAACCAGCTTTTAGTTTTATTGACCTTTGCTATCATTTCCTTCATTTCTTTTTCAGTTATTTCTGATCTGAGCTTTATGGTTTCTTTCCTTCTGCTAACTTTGGGTTTTGTTTGTTCTTCTTTCTCTAATTGCTTTAGGTGTAAGGTTAGGTTGTTTGAGATTTTTCTTGTTTCTTGAGGTAGGATTGTACTGCTATAAACTTCCCTCTTAGAACTGCTTTTGCTGCATCTCATAGGTTTTGGGTCGTTGCATTTTCATTGTCATTTGTTTCTAGGTATTTTTTGATTTCCTCTTTGATTTCATCACTGATCTCTTGGTTATTTAGTAGTGTATTGTTTGGCCTCCATGTGTTTGTATTTTTTACAGTTTTTTTCATGTAATTGATATCTAGTCTCATAGCGCTGTGGTCGAAAAGATACAACTTCAGTTTTCTTAAATTTACCAAGGCTTGATGTGCGACCCAAGACATGATCTATCCTGGAGAATGTTCCATGAGCATTTGAGAAGAAAGTGTATTCTGTTGTTTTTGGACGGAATGTCCTGTAAATATCAATTAAGTCCATCTTGTTTCATGTATCATTTAAAGCTTGTGTTTCCTTATTTATTTTCATTGTGGATGATCTGTCCATTGGTTAAAGTCCCCTACTATGACTGTGTAACTGTGAATTTCCCCTTTTATGGCTGTTAGCATTTGCCTTATGCATTGAGGTGCTCCTATGTTGGGTGCGTAAGTATTTACAATTGTTATACTTCTTCTTGGATTGATCCCTTTATCATTATGTAGTGTCCTTCTTTGTGTCTTGTAATAGTCTTTATTTTAAAGTCTATTTTGTCTGATATGAGAATTGCTACTCCAGCTTTCTTTTGATTTCCATTTGCATGGAATATCTTTTTCCATCCCCTCACTTTCAGTCTGTATGTGTCCCTAGGTCTGAAGTGGGTCTCTTGCAGACAGCATATATACGGGTCTTGTTTTTGTATCCATTCAGCCAGTCTATGTCTTTTGGTTGGAGCATATTTACATTTAAGGTAGTTATCGATATGTATGTTCCTATTAGCATTTTCTTAATTGTTTTGGGTTTGTTATTGTAAGTCTTTCCCTTGTGTTTCCTGCCTAGAGACGTTCCATTACCATTTGTTGTAAAGCTGGTTTGGTGGTGCTGAATTCTCTTAACTTCTGTTTGTCTGTAAAGGTTTTAATTTCTCTGTCGAATCTGAATGAGATCCTTGCTGGGTAGAGTAATCTTGGTTACAGGTTTTTCCCTTTCATCACTTTAAATATGTCCTGCCACTCCCTTCTGGCTTGCAGAGTTTCTGCTGAAAGATCAGCTCTTAACCATATGGGGATTCCCCTGTATGTAATTTGTTGCTTTCCCTTGCTGCTTTTAGTATTTTTTCTCTGTATTTAATTTTTGACAGTTTGAGTAATGTGTCTTGGCGTGTTTCTCCTTGGATTTATCCTGTATGGGACTCTCTGCGCTTCCTGGACTTGACTGACTATTTCCTTTTCCGTATTAGGGAAGTTTTCAACTTGCATGTACTGTTAATCACATCTGAGAAAAGCCTTGTTATTTGGTTGATGTGGCCAAATTCAAAGGCACTATCCTCATTTACCAGAGGCATTTTATTCAATCAAAGGGCCTAGCACCTATAATGAGGATGATGATGAAGGAAACACAAACAAGAATAACCAGCAGTGAGTTCTTATTATGTGCCAGGCACTATGTGCTTTTCATATAGTACTAATTATTGAAAGTAGTCTTAAACCCTCTGAGGTAGATATTCTTATTAGCCTCCTTTTACCAATGAGGAAACAGAGGCAGAGAGAAATTAAATAAATTACTCAGGGTCCTATAACACATAAGTGGCAGAGCCAGGATTTGAACTCAGGACTCTGGTTCTAAATCTGTGCTCTTAAAATCACTCTACACACTAAAAAAACCCTCAAATGTTATTATTTAGAACACACATTAAGCAAGGGAAAATTAACACATTAATGATTTTGGCACATCTTCTATTTAATGAGAAATTCTTACACAGAACGCCATAATTTATTCATTAACTATAAAACGCGGCAGATTACCTTGAAAAATGTAAATGCTGACTATCTACATAACAGGTTCTTTTAATAGCTTTGTTTTTAATTTTGACTTATAAACACAACCTATATTTTAGCTCTTAACAATACCAATGTATGCTTTTGTGTAACTACTAATAACATTTGCCAATGTAAAGGTCATCTGTTCATCTTCTCTCTCAAAAATGAAAAACACTTAATAATACTACTCAGGTAATTAAATGTCCTTTTCATCTTCAAAGCACTTTACTCACATTAGATAATTAATTTTCTAATACCCCATTGTAAGATTAATAGTATTATTTCCACTACATAAATAAGGAAACCAAGGAGATGAATTATTAGCCCAAGGAGAATTAAATTTCAGAGTTAGAATTCAGACTGCCCAACCTTTCCCTTCCTTAATTTAAGCCTCCTTGTAAAATCCAAAATAACCAAGGTTGTCTCCTAGTGCACACAGGTAGTCAGCAGAAGCACCGTTATACGAGAGGCCCAGCTCACCTCAGAAGGTCCGCAAGAGTGATTGTCTCCCTCTGCCAAAGCAGTGACAGGTAGCAGAAAGCTAGCGTCCGCGGCACAGTCATCTTCACAATTCCCTTCTCCTTTCGCAGTGAATACTCAACTCCGTCAAGAGATCCAGAACAGACAGATGCCGTTTCTAAAAGGACAAAGGGAGATTTTTAAAAGTACAAGCAACTATTTTGGACAACAAAGAAGAAAAACAGCAAAATCCAAAGAGGTATTTTAAATATCTTTAGATTACTGATATAATCTTTACAAAGAACAATTTGGTAATAAAGAGCAATAACGATTCAGAAGAAAATTTGGTTCTTTGTGGGAGTCGGATGAGCTGAGATTCCAAGGAGGGATTTGTCTTGTTTGAAGTTTTGTATAGTTAACAGGAACAATTTTCAAATAAATAAAAGGACAAACAATTACAAAGCCAAAAATGTGTAATTCCTTTGAGTCACACCTCAACTCACATGTCCCCTTCTCTGAGAGGCTCTCTAAACACTGGCTAAGGCAGCGCCCCCTCCCACTCCCATCCTCCAGGCATCCTCCCCCACGGGGCATTATTCCATCCTCAACTCACTCATTCCACAAATACTTATCCACCGCATTCTTTGTGCCACTCCTCTAGCTCTGGGGAAATGACAGTGTACAGTCTCTCATCTCTCCTAAAACCTACATACTAGTAGTGAGAGACAGTAAATAAACGCCCCCCCTCCCCCAAAAATTTGCAGACAGTGGTTAAGCACAACACAGACGACTAGCACTGGAGCGGCATACAAAATGATGGGAAGGGAAGAGACGTGCTATTTTACACAGGTGGTCAGAGAAGCCTCTTTGGGAAAGTGACATCTGAGCAGAGACCTGAATGAAATCAGAGAATGAGTCTTAAGGATCTGGATAGGAACACCAAGTACATTAGCAGAGTCAACCTGAAGGAACATCAAGGAAGCCAGTGTGGCGAGAGCACCACGGGTGAGGAGAAAGTGTTAAGACATGACAGGAGAGAGTAAGAACCATATTGGTTCAAAGGGCTTTGCTGGTCATGATTTGTACTTTAGATTTTCTTCTAAGTACATAAGAAGTTTCTGGAGAGTTTTAAATAGAAGAGCTACATGATCTCATTTATGGTTTTAAAAGGTTCCTCTGGCTGCTATGAAGAGTGGAGCTGGGGAGGGCACATGGGAGACCACGATTCCAGGTCGACAACGACGGGCACTTGTACTGGAGTGGCGACCCTACAGATGGTGAGAAGCGGCTGGATTCTGGACATATTTTGAAAGCAGAGTCAAGAGGATTTACTGATGGACTGGATGTGAAGTATGAGAAAAAAAAGAGAAGACAAGTAGGATTCTAAGGGTTTTGGACTGAGCAACAAGAAGAATGGAGATGCCAGTTACTGAGACGAGGAAGATGGCAAAAGATCAGGTTTGACAAGAGAAATCAAGATATCAGAATTGCACAAGTGTAAGATTTTATGAAGCATACAAACAGAAGTGTTGAGTAGGTAGCTGAATATAAAAAATCCTATAGTTGAGAGGATGGGCAAGAGATAGGAATTTTAGGGTTGTCAGGATATAACTGGTGTTTAAAGTAAGGAGTGAGGGTAGATTAAAAAAGCAGGATGAGGAATGACCCTGAGAAACTCCAGGCTTTCTTGGGCAAAACCTCTCCAAATTATCCCTCAAAATCCCCTTTTCCAAATCCTGTAAATCCTTTCTTCATCGCATTTATCAGGAACTGAACTTTCCTTTCTCGTGGTTGCATTTACTGTCAGCACCTCCCGGTACACTCAAGCAGCCTGAGGACAGTCTTGCTCACCACTGCGTCCACAGAGCTCAGAACAGTCTCTAGCATGGAAAAGGAACCCAATAAATATTCGGTGACAAACGGTCTAGCAGTTCTACTTCTCAGATTTCATCCTAGTGAAGTGATTTTAAAAACACGCAAAGATTCAGGGTCAAGGCATGTTGTGGCAACCCTGTTTATAATAAGACAAAAATTTCAAACAACCAAGTGACTGGAATAGAAACGTAATTAAGTAACTCCATGCAAGGGGGCAGTCCATAACAATTTACACAATGCTTTAGATCAGTGGTTCTCAAGGTACAGACCCTGGAGCAGGTATATTAGCATCACCTGAGAACTTACTAGAGCCGCAAATGATGGAACCTACCAGTCTGTGGTTTAACAAGCCCTCCAGGTGATTCTGGTGGATGCTAAAGTTTGAAGACTACTGTTTTAAAGGAATACACAAGGACACAGATTTCCATAAAGTAGTATGTTAAAACCTTCTCTATATATTATACATATAACAACATGTAGGGACTTCCAGTTAAGATGGCAGATTGAAAACATACATTAGGCTCTGTTCTGTCGCACTTCGATTATAAAGAAATGTTCAAAAGATATAAATACAAGAACAAATAACATGGAAAAGGAGACAACAGCAGTAAACTTTTAAAAGTTGGAAAGCAAATGGATGCATGATTGTTGCCTTAGCCGCGCCGAGAAAGCTGGATTCACAGCCAGCAGTGGGGGAGCCAGAAATCAATCTAATTTCCCCTGGGGACCTCTAAAGCGAGCTCAGGAATCCATTAAACCAGGTACCCCCGGAAACTGAGTGACGTGGGACTGATACTGGGAGGATAGCTTGACAGTCCTATTAAGAGGAAGTTAGGCACCCAGACTTCCCCCCAGACTCCATGCGGCCAAATGGCTGCTCCCCAATCTTGCCAGAGCATTGGAAGTTTCTCCTCTAGAGACAGTAAAACAAAGGGCTCTCTGGGATAGGGCGCCAGTCACATACACAGTTGGAGCAGGGGTATCTTACTGAAAACAGGAGGATTAAGTGAACGTTTACATATTGAGTACTGAGACAACTCCCTCCTCCCCCAGGCCTTTTTCCCACCCAGTTCCCAGAACAGTCAGGGTTACAACCTCCAAATGGAAAATCTGATCAGCTAAGGGGGAAAAAAATTAAAGATGACAATGCTGAAGGTTCACTAAGAAAATAAACCAGAGCAGAGCTGACAAGATTAATCACAGGTACAAAGTTTCAATCAACTTTTCAATCTCCATTCTTAAACAGGACTAGCCTTCTTAGGCTTGCTAAACACTTGAAGAAATCCTCTAATATAAACAGGCAAGGCCAAAACAAATTTTCAAATCACTGGGAAATAATATTAATATCCTCAGCAAAATAAGAAAAGATGCTCCACAAAAATGAGGGAGTGAACCAAGAGGGAAGATGAAGTGAGATCAAGGAAATAAGAAATTTAACAGAAGAGAGGTGACAGAATCCTTGGAACAGTGGTAAAGAGATCCCAAAGACAGCTGGGACACAGGTCTAGAAATACATCATTCTAGACCAGAGCAGCTCAGAAGCTCCAGAAAGTCTATTACAGAAGATGAAATTGACAGAATATCTAAGGAATTGAGAGATTTTCAGAACTGAGGGGAAGTGTGGAGATACATTAGTAATAAATTACAGATTAGTAATAAATAAATAGAAAACTAAACAAATAACAAGACAACTATCAACTCTGGAAAAACCAAAAGATATACAGAAAACGTAATCATAGTAAGCTATGTGGTTCAGTTCTGAATAGCATTTATACACTTACAATTTAAGCACCAAAAATTGATCCAGTAAAAAATTATATTGGAAAGACAGAGAATGAGAAATTCATAATTGTGTGTTGGTAACTACATGGGCAGGGGGGCAGTGAAGGACGAGTGAAAGAGCTAAGGCTTCATCTTCCCTAGTGGGAGCTTAATCGCTGATGTCCAAAACCGGAAATCAAGATGTAGCACTAGAAGCAGGCGACAGGGATACGCAGGTTGCAAAAGAGTTGGAAACGAAAGCCTGTTGGAACCAGGACATCTCGGGGAGACAATGGACTGCAATTTATTTTTATTTGTTATTTTTGTACTTTACTATAACAAGTCAAAAATTTATTTGAATTAACATGCATGCAGAATTCTGATTAAAAAAATTTAAAGAATGATGACATAGCTCACATTTTTGCAAAACAAAATAATAAAACTCTTTCCCTCTCTCTATATATACATGAATAAAAAACCTGAGCTGGGATGAAGTGAGAGAGTGGCATGGACATATATACACTACCACATGTAAAATGGATGGCTAGTGGGAAGCTGCCACACAGCACAGGGAGATCAGCTCGGTGCTTTGTGACCAACTAGAGGGGTGGGATAGGGACGGTGGGAGGGAGACGCAAGAGGGAGGAGATATGGGGATGTATGTATACTTATAGCTGATTCGCTTTGTTGTACAACAGAAACTAATACAACATTGTAAAGCAATTATACTCCAATTAAAAAAAAAACCTTTTGGAGTATAGTAGAATACAGTGGCAGTGGTTATTCTGGGGTGATACAATAACTGGTGATTTTATTTTCTTTATGAATATCTGCATTTTTTTGGCCGCACCGCACAGCTTGTGGGATCTTAGTCCCCCGACCAGGAATTGAACCCAGGCCCCGGCAGTGAAAGTCCTAACCACTAGACCGCCAGGGAATTCCCATGAATACCTCCATTTTATAGTTTTGTAATAAGAGTTGTTTGAATAGTTACACTTAATGTAAAAATGAAAATAAGGCTCTAAGGATCATCATTTACTAAAAAACAAACATGCAAACAAAAACCCCTAACATAGGTAAATAATCACGATGCTTTATTTAAAAGGCTTGGATGGGGGTACTTCCCTAGTGGTCCAGTGGGTAAGACTCTGCACGCCCAATGCAGGGGGCCTGGGTTTGATTCCCGGTCAGGGAACTAGATCCTGCATGCATGCCACAACTGAAAGTCTGCATGCCGCAACGAAGATTCTGCGTGCTGCAACTAAGACCCAGCACAGCCAAAATAAACAAACAAACCAACCAAATAAATAAATATATTTTTTAAAATAAATAAAAGGCTTGGATGGTTTAGAGTCATAGTCCTCTGGGACTTTGTGAGCCAGGCTTGCCTGAAAGCATGGAGAAGGAAACTCCAGAGATTCCATGCTGCCCAATTATCCTATGATTCTAACTTCTTTGGACACAAAATGTAACTTACTGATATCTGTGTCATTGTGCAGTCCAACAAGAAATGTAGAAATGCTGAAGAAAACAAAACAAAACAAAACAAAACAAAACAAAAGAAATGAGGATATGCTGATAATAGGAATTTTTAATCTTTGGAGGGCAAGGGGCTTGCAAATAAGCACTTCATACTTCTGAAGTGTTTTGTTGAAAATTTTATATAACCATGCTTAATGCAGATTTCAACAATCCCTAACACCAGAGGTTTTGGAAGCTATCTCTCAAAGAACTCTGTCAGCACACATCAAGATTCTAGCAATCCATAATAAATTCTTGGTCTGTTCTTTGAGCTCTGTTTTCCACCACTTTTTTTTTTTTTTTAAAGGAGTGTGGAAACTAAAATCATGAATAAATGCTTTCAGGAGGTCTATATCTGTAACCTTAAATATATTCCTTGTCTACTTTAAATTATGGAATTAAATCAGAAGGTAAGACACATGTATACACACACATAATATGGTACGTTTTATTCAGCCTGCTGTGCTGAGAAATTGGGCGACTTATCTTTGACTCTTGTCTATCTTACCTTATGGCTAAGTTCTGCCATTTCTCTGCTGCAACTTTTCTCCGAAAATTCTGAGCCCACGCCTGTCTTTATGGAGCTAGCATCCTTTGTGGATCTACTTACTGTTTAGCTCCCTTTAAAAATCACACCAAAAAACTCATGTAGAGACGATGTACCTTTTTAAAAATTGCACTAAGATTTCATTTAGTTTACCGTTCTCCTTGCCATATGATTCAACAAGTCATTCTTCCTTGCAAGGCCAAGTTTCCCTCCTTGGAATATGAAGAGATTAGACCATTTTTAAGATGCATTGCCAGCTTTAAAATTCTAGGTAGTCCGATTCTCATCTTACCTGACTGTGACGCTTTGATGATGGGGAAAGGCTTCTGAGTGCGGACGTCAGGCTGAGATTCTGCTCCACTTTCAACAAAAGAAGCGCAGCTCAAGTCACTCAGCAGCTCAGGCTCACTACCCCAGTCTGAATGACTTGGATTATCTTCTAATACCTATTTCGTAAGATAGTATAAATTATGATTTTATAGGAATTTACAACATAATTAATTTCCACAAACATAAACAATTCCTGAACATCACAAACACCAGAAAAGGAACCGCTCTAGAGACCTGCAGCCGTCTGCCCAGTCCCTGCGACCGAAAGACCCTGACTTCCGCATGTGCTCCCCAGCAGCTCCCGGCAATGCTTCTTGGAGAAGGGCTTCAAACAAGCGTGAGCAAGGAAACAGGCAGACATGTCAGGCCTCCTTCTCTCTGTAACTAACACCTCTCTTGCAGCTCCAGTATCAACACCAATAAAAACATCAAGCGTCAATGACTCCAGGCACCCTAAGGCTTGACAAGGACACACTATCTCTTACCCTTGCTTAATTTGTCACACATGTATTGTTGGAGTGGTGGTCAGAGTGTCCCTAAGAAAGGTCAGCTGGCTGGCTACCTAAAGGCCTCACTGACGTTACCTTGGGGAACTGATCACAGTCAAAAAGCCATGCTCTCAACCACGCAGGCCAAGAAACTTGATCTTATTATGAGGAGATAAAGCTCATATTAAAGAAAATCACGAGAATGAGACAAAAAAAAAAACAGGGACAGGATAATGCTTGTGTGTTCTGTCAAACACATCCCCTCTGACAGGCGAGCCCACGAGGGGCCAGGCAACCATAAAGGTGGATGATAAGCGGAGACTCTGAGAAAACCGAAGCAATCCTGAGGAAACGTCCACAGGCTCCCGCAGGCAACCGTCTGCCGGCAGCTCCACCACGCGCTCTGCCCTCTGTCGGATTCTTCTGGTGTGCTGTCCACGCTCCCCTCTAAAGCCAGTGTCTCCCTTTGTGCACTCGATCCCACCCCCTTTCCACTCAAAGATTAGCACTCACTTCTATTCCTTCTCCATCAAGAATTTCTTCTTTCTCCTGTATCATTCCTATCAGCGCACCATCATGAATTCCACTTGAAGAAGAAAATTCCCCTTGACTCCAGCTACAAGGCGATCTCTCTGTACTTCTTCGCAGCAAAGTGCCCAGAGAGAGCTGTCCAGACTTGCTGGCTCCAATTCCTCTCCTCTCCGTCCCCCATTCCAGGCGGAGTTTTGATCCCACTGCTCCGCTCTTCGACTGGCAGCCCTCTCCCTCCAGAGCTGGAGGCAGCATTTCTCCCAGTGGATCACGCCCCTCCTCTTGAAACACTCTGTCCCTTGGTTTCTAGAATGCCCCCTTCACTCCCTAGGCTTTCCTCCCACCTCACCAGTGGCTCCTCAGACTTCTGTGCTGATTCCTCCCTCTTTTATCCCAGACACCTTAACCCTAGAGTGGCCCAGAGCTCAGTTCTTGGTCCTCTTCTCTATCTTCACTCCTCAGGGATGTCATCTGGGCTTGTGGTTTTAAAAACCATTTACTACATATATTGCTTTCAGTTCTAAAATGCACTCCCATGTCTCCACATTTTAACATCCCTGAAATCAGGATGTGTCTTACAATCAGTGGCATGTCATGATTTAATTTGCAGCATTATCTTTTCTTGGAAGTACTTAAAATAATGGTGCATCTTACAAACAATGGCATTTTAGTTTTGATTATAGTGTAAGCTGCCAGCTTCTTTTTTTTTTTTTATTAGTTTCTGCTTTATAACAAAGTGAATCAGTCATACATATACATCTGTTCCCACATCCCTTAGCTGCCAGCTTCTAAATTTACATCTCCAGCCCAGACCTCTCCTCTGAGCTGAAGATTTGTATATCTGAGGATGTGACGTTTCCTCTTGGATGTCCAAAAGCTGTCTCAAACTTATGCCCAAAACTGAACTATCATTATTCCTGCTCCACCTGCTACTTCTTTGCTTTTTTATTTATTTATTTATTTATTTTATTTTTGGCTGCGTTGGGCCTTTGTTGCTGCGCACAGGCTTTCTCTAGTTGCGGCGAGTGGGGGCCACTCCTTGTTGCAGTGCGCGGGCCTCTCGTTGTGGTGACCTCTCTCGTTGCAGAGCATGGGCCCTAGGCGGGGAGGCTTCAGCAGTTGCGGCACGCAGGCTCAGTAGTTGTGGCTCGCGGGCTCTAGAGCACAGGCTCAGCAGCTGTGGCACACAGGCTTAGTTGCTCCACGGCATGTGGGATCTTCCTGGACCAGGGCTTGTTGAACCCATGACCCCTGCATTGGCAGGCGGATTCTTAACCACTGCGCCACCAGGGGAGCCCCCACCTGCTATTTCTAAACTTCTTGTTCTTAGGACCTATTTCTTTCACTGCTGGGTCACTAAATTCTCCATGTGGAACCTACGAGACCCCAACCAAACAAGGAAACACTGGGCCAAGTTTCTAAGCTGTTAACAAAAGTCTGTCAAATAGATTCAGGATCTCTTCCCAGCCCTGGAGAGTAAGTATCACACATAAAACACATCAAAGCTTACCAAACCCACGTTTCTCAGCAGTGGAATCCTCCCCTACCCCAAATAAAATGATCCATGGCACACTTACAAAGCACTAATAGCAAACTGCTAAAAATCTAATTGCTTTGACGGATGGGGGTGGGTGGTGAAACACACAGATGATAACTGAGCTGAATCTTGAAACACCAAGTAAAGGAAGTAGGTGTTCCAAGCAGAAAGAATAATATATGCAAAAAAGCTTTTAATAGCACAATGGTAGAAACTCCTTAAGCTTCTATTTAGAAACTTAACCACAAATTTCTTTGTTTTCAACTGGTCAAATAAGACGTCAGTGTCTTATTTGGGGTCAGTGTCTAGATCAGTGACCCTGTCCTTCTGGACTATAAAGGAAACCTCTTCACTGAAAACCCTCTGACAAGCATCAGAAACCCAGGTAAGGTTGAACCTCATCTTCATCTCCACCTTTCGCTAGACATGTTTTCTGGTCCCACTTTTCAGATTTGTGACTTACCGTAGTTTTCCTTCTACTGGTATAAACTGGGTTTTTACAATATGCCTGCTTGCTCTTCTGAAGGTAGCGCTTCCAAAAATTATGTAAAACTTCATTCTAAGGTAGAAGAGAAATGAGTGGTGCTTCAGGTTATGATGAAAAGTATACTGGCCCATCTACACCACAGAATCTCTACTCTCTTGTACTTTACATACAGCTTCCAGCTAAATGTATTCTTACCTTTCTTACCTAAATTTCCTTAAGAAGAAAGATCATTTCAATGTCAGGTATGCGGGAAGCATGGAATAAATTCTTCTTAATCTTAGATTTTAGTTCCTTAAAGTCACCTAGTTGAATCCCTTCCTTTGACAAGTTAAGCAAATTAAGATTCAGAGAAAGAAAGTAACTTACATGTGACTACACTTCCAGTTAGGGGCAAAGCTGCTACTGGGTCCAGCGGCCTACTGACACCCCTCCCTCTTACTGCCCCCACCCTCATCCAAGTGAAAGGAAAACAAAAGAAACAAAACAATTTTTCCATTCATTCATCACCTACCTGCTAGGTACAAGGCATCCATAAGCTTTAACACAATCCTGCAAGATAGCTATTATCTCTTATTTTACCACTGAAGAAACTGAGTAACTTTGCCAAAATGACCTAGCCAATAAGTAGAAAAGCCATGAATGGGATTTGGAGTCGGTCCTGATTCCAGAGCCTGTGTTCTGGCTGTGCCATTTAACTGGTCAGGTCTAAACAGTTACACTCATTGGTTAATTTCAGAGAAACTGTTTTCAGGATTAATCCCGATGAAGCAGGTAGAAGGCTACACAGGTATAAACCCTACTGAAGCTATTTGGTATAACTAATAGAAACCACTTATTGAACAACACTTATACACAGGATGACTATGCAAGGAGAAACGAGATTCACAAAGCCCAGACTACCAGTCATATTACCTAACGCAATGACTGTCATGGGTAAGGCTCAGAGTCCACTTAGGCCATGCACTGGCCTACGGGTCATTCTGCCAGCCTGCCGCAGACACTGGTTTGAACAGCAAAGGTTACTTTACGAATCTCTTCTTGGTGACTTCAGGAGACATTTATCTTTCTCCCTTTTCTTTTTGCTCTTATTTTCATTTATGAGCGTACTGCTATATACTGTTGTGTTTACTCACTGCACATATGCATGAAACCCTCTCTCCAGCTAAGCTGAATCCAGCAGCATCACTGTCATCTGGAAACTTGTTAGAACTGCAAATTCTTGGGCCCTACTCCAGACCTACTTAATCAGAAACTCTGGAATGAGGTCAAGCAATCTGTGTTTTAACAAGCCTTTTAGGTGATTCTGATACACACACACTCAAGTTTAAAAACCACTGGTTTAATGTATCGCTCCATAAAGTGCATTCTCTGGAACTCAAGTCCTGATGGATGCTTCCCACACATATACATGCCAAAGGATTTTGCTCTCAAATTGTGAATACTGCATACTACATCCCCTAGGAAATTAAAAAGCACATTAACACATAAAAGGCACCAATAAGTGGGCAAAGTTATTTGTTTTACTTTAACCCAGTGTTCCCTAAATACCTGAAGACTAAAACCTTATTTTCTTTTGGATGTATTACTTATTTCTATCCTGTAGAACACACTTTAGGAATTGCTGGTCTAGTAAAAGGATTAAAGCAAAATCATCAGAAAAATGATTCTTTCTCGTAGGCCTAATGTGATTACTGATAGCCCTCCTTAGTATCACTCTAAATCTACTGTTCTTCAAACAACAAAATGTAAAGCTAACATCTAGGCACAAATGGACTTACCTTTAACTCTGGGCCTACTCCAAGGGTCTGTAAGGCTTTTGCTTGTTGATAAAGTATGTGCTGAAAACCTTCGCACACATACCAATCCCAGCCTTTCTCTAAATGACAAATGACAGGTTTCAGATATTTGCATTCCTAACTTACTAAATGTAATGCTGCAACATAGTTACAACTGCGTTTTATACACTTCAACTGGAATTTTTTCGTACCCCTGAGTAGAGTTTCCCTTCTTATACTCTCTTGTTTCCCATCTGGCAAATCTGTACATAAATGCTAAAGCTAAACATCATTTTTATAATTTATCAGATTTTAAATATTTTAAATTATCTATAATTTTTCTGAAATGTTAATGTCAGAGACAGAAAAATGAACAGTCACATTAAAAAAATGAAACAAGTTTTATAAATGTATGCTGCACTGAAGAATCCTAAATGAAAGGATACTCAACACTCAGCCACTGCTTCTATGACTCCTCTGGTCCAACTCACATGGAAAGGAACAATGAGTATTTGGAGAATGAATGAACAAAAGTGAAGATGTGAAGCTCCAAGATCGCAGGAAAGGGCAATAAGAATATACAAAGAAAACAAACTGCTCAACGGCATTCTCCTTTTCTCAAGATAGTTCTAAGTTCTGGGGTGAAACTGAAAGCAAGGAAACTAAGATTTATTGAGCTCAGCCTAGTTACCAGGTGTTTTAAGTAGGTTATTTTCTTCCAACCTCAAAACAACCTTAAGAGATTGTGACGAGAACTGCCACTACAATGGACAAAGCTACATGTTTAAATAAAACTACCAGTTGAAGAGAATGTTAAAATCTGTTAAGACCCTTATGTTTTACCCCTCCCTACTGGACAAATACTGTAACTCTTTGAAAAATATCTTATGAGCGCACAGCTTCTGAAGTCTGTTACCATGACTCCAAGAGGTTCTCTCCCCTCAGAATGTCACAGGACTCCCTTGCCCCTCCCTTACCTCAAATGTCACAAGGCCTCCCCACCCCTGCTGACTAACGCACTTTCTGGAAAGGGTCTTAGCTTGTATAGGAGTAAAACAGGAAGCCTGTAATTTTGACGCTTCCCAAAGGTGAGGGAGTTTAAACTCTCCAAGCTCTATCCATGTGTGCCCTCTCCTTCCTGAACACTGCTCTGACAAACCGATAAAGTCGTATTCTATATTCTCAGTCTGGGTTCCTATTCTATATAATAAATGGTATTACATTCTCACTTTACAGATGAAGAAACAACTAAGGACAAAGAGGTTGAATATAAGACTCAACATTTAATTTGAAGCACTTGACGTTCCTTCAGCAATTTAAGTTTAAAATATACAATTTTAACTATTAGATAGGTCAAGTCCAAATTAATCAGGTTTTACTCTAATAAAATTTAATTAAAATTAATCAGGTTTAGCCTAATAAAAATAGTCACTACTAAAGGTTAAACAGGAACATGAGTTGGCATTCAGGCAGTCTCTCTGTTATTCATCTAAGAACAGCAATGTATTTCATGTAGATATTTCATTAACATTTATATATATATTTCATGTGTGTATCCTTAAAGCTACCTCAGATAGAAGAGTCCACCATTACCATTAGCCTAGTTTCAAACCTGAGAATCTGGCCCTAGGCAATTAGTCACAGAAATAAAAAGCATCAGCTAAATTTAACCTCAGATTCTTCTCAATAATGGTTAATTATTATGTACTCACTGGATGAATGAAATAGATTACCTTTCAAAGCACAACCATGCTGAGCTTATTTTAAGGGAAAATAATTTTCCTTATTTTAAAAGGGTGTGTTCAAAATTCAGTGTGAGAAATGGATTTCTGAAAGCTGAATATCATGTTTAACTTGCCTAACCTGACAACTCCACAGCTGATTCATCTCAGAAAATAAGCATTTTTCTTTAAAAGCACAGAAAATCATATAATAGATAACAGATATAAAACAGAAAAACATATACCAACACACAAAAAGAAATATGCTACCTTTGCTATTATTTTTTGCATAATAGTTGCTCCACTGGAAAATCAAGTCATTAACCATAAGCAGAATAAAAAATGGACATGTTTTAAGACATCTGCTTCCAATTTTACCATCAATAATTATCCACTCTAATTCTACTTTGGATTACCTGCTTAAAATTCTGGCAACTTCTTTAGAATCCATTTAAAATTCCATTCCTCATCCCCAAATCATGAAAGTGAAAACATGATTGAAAAATGCTAAGCACATATGAAGAAAGAGCTTACCAAGTTTTCGTTTTCTTTTAAGTCCCCGGTTGATGGCTTGTATTTTAGTATTAGGAATAGCCCCAGTGTTTATAACTTCCCTAGATCTCTGCAGGAAATAGAAGCAGACCATTAAAAAGACCATAAAAAGATAGTTTTACATCTCCTTAAATATACTGCCAAGCATGCTCTGGGATGTATAATGAACCAGATTGTGAGTGCCAGGACCAATGATGGTAATATTTTGGGAAAATTAGATAAAGTGTAACATTCTGGTTAGCCTTTATATTGCTTTTTTTTTTTTTTTTTGCAGTACGCGGGCCTCTCACTGTTGTGGCCTCTCACTGTTGTGGCCTCTCCTGTTGCGGAGCACAGGCTCCGGATGCACAGGCTCAGCGGCCATGGCTCATGGGCCCAGCCGCTCCGTGGCATGCGGGATCTTCCTGGACCGGGGCACAAACCCGTGTCCCCTGCATCGGCAGGTGGACTCTCAACCACTGCGCCACCAGGGAAGCCCTATATTGCTTCCTGATTCAAAATTTCTCAGTACCTAAAACTGTGCCAGGAACACAGTAAACACTAAATAAATGTATGTCAAATGAATAAACTTTTATTTGAAATCAATTTTTAATTGTTTGAAACCAATTGTAAAGTCAAATTTATTCACTTTTTTCTCTATCCAAAACATACTTTGAAATTAAAATAACTTCTGTATTCACTGTAGTCAGCAATGCCTAAGCTACATAGATTAGTTTCATCCTACTTTTCTATGTGTTTAATACTCTAAAACAGCTTTATTTATGAAATTATAAAAGAGCTACTTTTATTCTTAATCAAACCTATAGGATTTTAGAATGACTAAATGCTGAGTACAGTTCATCCCAACGTCTTCAATTCCAAGTTCTCTCAAGGGCTAGTACCTAAGATTCTGGTTCTCTCACAACCAAAATATAAAAGAATTAGGTCTAAATGATGGGGAAAAGGTGAAGATTTTTAACCAACAGGGAACATTTATAGATTTGTCCAAATTTAGAGATTTGGAATGAAATTTATCTTCAACTTTCATTAAGAACAAAAGAAATGTCTCTAACAGGATTTTTGGAATACATCCTCTCTTGTTAAAGAAACCACATTCAAAGCAGTTCTGGTGGACTGGGTTGGCCACACTGAGAAAATAAGACATGTCAGAATACACACCAAAGCAGTTACCCAGCAAAAACAGGTAAAACCTATAAAGAGTAGGCAAGAAAAAAAAAAAAAAAGGGCTTAAAATCTGGATTAGACAAAATGTGAAATAACTAAAAGCTAGAAAAAGCTACATATACAAACTGAAACAGTAACTAATTAAATTACTGAATAGTTATATTGTGGAATATTTATACAGTCAATTAACACGTCCACAAATGTTTAGAATAACACAGGACAATATTTATTAAGACAGAAGATTCAGTGGTACCCAACCACATTCCCTTCCCCTTCTCATACACAAAAAAAGAAAAAAAAAAAGAAGACTAAATGGAAGCTGTCGAAAGAAATGTTGTATGTTGAGATCACTGATAATTTTAGCTTTCATCTTCATAATTTCTAAATTTTCTACAATGAATCTGCTCTTATGATCATAAAAATCTATTAAACTCACACAATTCTAGCATACACCTTTATTAAATACCCACAAAATACTTCCGAGAATGTCTATAATATAAATTGGCTAGATTTAAGACCTGAAAATTTTTTCCTGTATAAAATCAATCAAGATAACATTCTAATTCCTTTATCAATTCAGAGGGCCTTCTTCCAGATGGTGGAGTATCTAAAACATGAGAATTATATACAGAGTAAGTTGAAGGGCAATGAAAGGAGCAGAAAAACAGGGCAAGTTGTGCCACAGCTTCCACTCTTTGCATGTGCAAACCACCATCTCATTGGCCATTCCCCACCCACTGGATTTCCACACTGCCACGCCACACCCCCGCTCTCCAGGAAGGATTGATCGTGTCACACTCTATATGAAGACAATAAAGCCAAGAGAAACCACTGAAGTTGTGCAACACAGAGCTCTGCCTATCACATGGGAGGCACTGAGACAGGTTCTGCGTCTGTTTAAAGATGGTGCCCACCCTCAAGAATGCTACATTCTTGACAAGTTATCCATACAGGCTGATATCTTTCAAATGTGGAAACAGTGGTATTAGGGGCTTTCAAGTTAAAAAACGACTGCAGCAGATTTTATCAGACAGAAACAAACAGAAACATTATCAAAGACAGAAATAAAAGAAAGCAATTAGTTAATGTAGTTTAATTTCTCCAAAAATAGTATATGCTGACTTCATCTGCTAACGATAAACAGTCCATTTAGACACATCTTCCTTCACCATGTTTACATTTGTACTGCTGGTACAAAAGCAAAAACTCAATATACATCAAAGCAAACTGCACATATTTAAAGTGTACAAGTTGATGTGTGTGTATGTATGTATATCCTCGAGACCATCACCACAAACAAGGTAATGAACATATCCATCAGATCAACAATTTCATCGAGTGAGTACATATCTTCTTAATACTCTGTGTGACCAAATGGGAAGCAGACTGAAGAACAAAGACTGTCTCAAGGAAAAGCTCTTGGGTGATTGAGTTGCAAGCTAAATTAACCACTTTTCTCAAGAAAACTAGTTTTTACTTCATACATTTTGTCCAGGCTTTTAGTTGTTTAAGGTGGGCTCCTGTTACTCCATCTTGGCCAGAAGAAGTTCACACAGTTACTTATATTTGTCCCAAATTTACCTTTCTTATATAGGCCTATACGGCAAAGGTAGTATATCTGTTCCTTCCTGGCTCTGTAGACTTTGAGCAAATCCTTTTCCAGAGAGCAGAGTCCTGGCATGTTTAGCCTGTCCCATAGCAAGCTATCCACACACTTGATTATTTTGGTTATACTGTCCTGAAGGTGTGGTAACCAGGAGAGGACCTAGCACTCCCAGTGTGAAGGGAGCCTCATTTACCAAGGTTCCACAGGACAGCAGGCCAACCTCTCCCTTAAGAGACAGGTGTGGTGGAATAAAATGACCACTGGAGTCGAAAGCCTGAGGTTCAAGTCCTGGCTCAGCACTCTATCCATGTGACTATGGCAAACTCACTCAACTGATGAGCCTTGCTTGCCCCATCTACAGATAGGTGTAATAGTATACACATCTCACAGGTTGTTATGAGGAGGGGATGAATTAATGGATGAGAAAACACTCTGTAATGTGTAAGGCACTGTACAAAGATATAATGACGATGAAGCACATTTCTCGTACTCCCAACAGTCTTTCTAACATTCCGTCTTCCAAACCTCTAAGCTACCACAATACATTAAAAACTCTTAAATAAGTGGTAACTAATAAAAATAAATGCATCATCTTGTAAGTGCAATTTTAATTATTTCCCCTTATATACATACTACACAGTCTGAATCAGGAAAACATTTATATATGTGGCCCAACATAATTTCAAAAGCTCATCCTAAATCTACCTTACAAAGTCTTCAACACTTGTGTAAGCATTTGAGGACCGCTTACACTCTTCATATTTGGACATTGCCTGAGTAATAAAAAGAGATCAGTTTTGGGGGGACCTATGCCACATATTAGGCTGAAACTGCAACTTTTAAAGCACAAGCAAATTCATAAATGAGGTCTGTTACTTACTTCTGTAACATTGTGACAAGAAGTGCAATAATATTTGCCTTCATCAGTGAGACCCCAAGAGACAGCAGCACACTGAGAACAGCGGTCTTTGAACTCTTTCTGTAGGAGAAAAGGAAAACCACATTCAATACAGTGTACCTAAACGCTGCAGTTCTACTTAGAGGGCTCCCTACAATTTTACTCTATAAATAAAGAATCACTGAGAATAGAAAATATACCAGAGGGATTATCTATAAACAAGAAGAACAGTTCAGTCTGAGCCATTTGAAACTGAATTAAACTATTAAAGAAATGTTTCTAAAATATGCAGTGTGTGAGGGTGAAAAAAAAAGACAAAGAAGACAAGGTGGTAGGGGTAAAGTGGGAAAAAAAAAGATGAGTAAATAAAACTCCTTGAACATGCTGTGAGGAAAAAGATGATAAGATTCAAGTATAGAGAAGACTTAAAAAATAGAAGTAGCATACCATTTGGAACTTCCTCCAGGACACTAAGAACACATACCCACCACAAAGGAGCCAGAGTTTTACTAGGGTTGTTTCAAGTTTCGATTTGTTCACTCAGCAATACAAGGAGTACCAACTATGTATGTACTAGGCACTTAACTAGGTGCTGGGGATTTGAGGGTGAGCAAAACAGACAAGACCCCTACTCATAACTATACACGCTAATGGTGAGTTCTAATTGCTAATTTCATTAACCTAGCATCTACAGACGTTAACCCTCATTCAGTAGACATTTATTGAGCGTCTACAAAGAATAAGGCCTTCTATCACCATAATGCTTCTGTACATACATAGACTGGCACCAAATTATCCATTTGCAACTCTCTGGTGCGTGAAATCTTATTATTGTTGATCTAATTACCGACTGCTCCTCTAACGCCATCAAAGAGTGGCGTTTTATGAAGTGCGTCAAAATGCATGCCAACTCTGTTTCAACAAGTTGGTCAAGTTTTCAGTGACCCCATGTGGATAACTATCGTAATCTTGGAGTGTCCCCAAACCCGAATTTGGAATTCCTGCACAGGCCGTGGCTAAGATTCGCAGAGACACCGGCAGGGGTTACTTGGGGGCATTCTGGTTCCAAGCACCGCCTCCCTCGCCCAACCTCCAGCATCAAAGGGAACTTCTGGGTGGTCCCGATTAGAGGAGATGAGCTACGTGGGTGGCCACCCCACAAAACCCACAACTTCAGCCTCCTCCCGAAACACACCCACATCAACCAACACCTCACCGTCCCTTCACCCACAACCTCACCCAGCCAGAAACTCCAGCCTCTTCCCCCAAAGCGCGGGCACACGCGGCCCGCCAGCCCCGCCAGCCCCATCCCTGTCCCTACGCCGCAGCCTTCCGCCCCGTCCCCCTTCGGCCAGTGGCCGCCCCCACAGCCAACCGGCGTCCTCCACCCCTACTCCTCAGCCTCCCTCCCTTCCCGCCCCGCCGCCCGGCTGCGCGGCACTCGGCCCCCTCACCGCCTCCTCCAGGTCCATAACGGCGCCGCCGCCGCCGCCGCCGCCGCCGCCGCGGCCCGTTACCCCGGCAGCGAGAGCAGCTTCCGGGAGCGGCGGGAAGAGCCCTCCGGGCGGAAACAGAGACCCTTGACTTTGGATTTGTCTCTTGCGGCGGCGGGAAAGCTTCCGCTAGCTCCGGGATGAAGCGACACTAATCCTGCGTCCCCAGACAGCATCCCTTTCCTAGTCAAGGTAACTAAAACCAATCAGTAAAAAAGTGGGCGGTGCCTACTGCTGAGAGGATTCAGTCTCTGTTCCGACAGCCGTTCCTTCCCGGCAGCTCTCCTGCTTTCGGGCTGCGAGGGGGGAGCGGTGGCGTGGACTCAGAGCGCTCGGGGCTCTCCACCTGGTTCTGGCACAAGAGAGGCACCGGGTTCTGGAGAAAAGAACACGTGGTTGAGTTAGAACTGGGTTTGTAATCATGGCTTTTCTGCTTCTCTGTTCCTCAATTTCCTCCTCTGTAAAAATTAGCTGTTACCTGTGGGTCCCTCGCGATGGAGCCTCACATGGTAAATGCTCATTAAATTTAGCTTTATTGTTGTCCCTTCATTGGGCACTTTCATTTCATTAAACAGGCGTTGTTTTAGGTCTTGGGGATTAAGCAGTGAACAAAGTAAGCAAAAATTCCTGCCTTTATGGAGATTATAATCTGGTGGGGAGAGACAAAAATACATAAGGAGAACATAGGGTATGTTAAACGGGCATGAGTGCCAAGGAGAAAAATAAAACAGGAAAGGAGAATGGGAGCCATATTGTGGTTTCAGTTTTAAATGGAGTGGTCAAGAAAGGTCTCCCTGAGATGGTGACCTTTGAGGCAAGGGAGCAAGAACCATGTTGGGAACCTCATTCCCTGCAGAGGGAACAGTGAGTACCAAGGCCCTAGTCCTGAACCTCATGCCAGACCATTTAAGGATCAGCAAGGAGGTCAGCGAGTGGCTGGAACAGCGAGCTAAAGGGAGAGTAGAAAATGAGGCAAGGGCAAAATACAGCTCCAAGGACTTAGACTTGGAGCAATTAGAGACGCCGTTGTGGGAGTTACACAATCTTACATGTTTAACAGATTACTCTGGCTGTTGTGGGGAGAGTAGACTGCTAGGGGGCAAACGTAGAAGTTGGGAGGCAAGTCAGGAGTCTGTTACAATAATCCTGGTAGCTTGAACCAGGTAAAAGCAGTGGAGACAGTGAGGAGTAGACAGATTCTGGAAATGTATATTTTGAAGGTAGAACCATAAGGATATCTTGATGGATAAGAAGCCCATCAAAGCAGCTATGGAGGATGAAGGGAGTCAAGGGTGACTTCAAGATTTTTGTCCTGAGCACCTGGAAGGGTGAAGCTGTATTTGACAGAGTAGACTATGGGTGGACCAGTTTGGGAGGGGGGTAGAGGAGGAATCAGGAATTTGACTTTGGACCTGTCAAGTGAGAGGTGCTTATAAGACCTCTAGGTAGGATGAGAAGGCAATTGGATATAGCAGTCTAGCATTCTGAGGCAGGTTCTGGACTGGAGATATATATTTGGGATTTATCTCTGTCTAGATGGCATTTAAAGTCATGAGAGTGGAGGAGACCACCAAAGGAGTAGCTCTGTATTCACTCACTCCTTATTCACCTGTCAATTCATTTCTTTTGCAAAGTCATTCAACACCCACTATATGGCAGGCACTGTGCCAGCAATTGGGAAATGAGAGATAAACAGGACAGGGTCCTTGCCTTCAAGAGGCACCCAGTCCAGTGGAGCATTCAGTCTTATTATTTTAATCATGGCATTAGATAAATGCTCCTCTCCAGCTGTGTCACCCAGGTCATTTGCCAGGCTTGGCTCTGAAGCTTCAAACTCTTTCCAAAAAACCTTACCCATCTTCAAAGCATTAAGTATTGTCATATGAACAGCTTGATTATAAGCCTCTAATTTTCCAGACAAACCCTGATTTCAAATGTTGACATTTTACAATGGGAAGGGGGCACTGCTGAATGCCCAACTAAATTGGAGTTAGTATGTTGAACTGAAATATGAGCACCATGGCATCAGGAAGTTTTGTCTTTTTGTTTATTGCTGTATACCCAGGGCCTAGAACAGTACTTAGCTTATAAGATGTGATCAATAAATATTTGTTAAATGGATGGATGACTTTGTAAGATTTTTACATATATGCAAAATAGTTTAAATAGATGACGTGTCTTGATTTGAGACTTTGGACATGTGGTTGCACAGAAATGAGTCACAGATTTTCCCAGCCATTCCTTAGCAGAAAATTGAGTGTTTTGAGCAAAGTCAGACTCCTTGAAAGAAAATGTCTTCTTAGACTGTAAGACTTAGATGACTATTTCAGCAGAGAAGCTTTAATATGCATTTCTTAAAACTGGTTCACATGCCATTGCTGACCTGTCAGATTGGCACAGATGATTTTTGCTTAATGGAAATAATCAGTGGCAGAAGGGCTCAGTGAGATGGACTCTGTCTTGTACTGCAGGTGAGAGTGAATGTGGGCGTATTTCTTGAAAATAATTCAGCTACATAACAGGTGATATGGTGGAGCAATATTGAGGCAATGCCAAGAAGAGGAAACAGGGAAATAAAATTAGAATGGAGATAATAAACCCTTACAGGGATTGACGAGTCCCTGGGCCAAGATTTGATATAACACCAAAGCCTGATTGAAGGTATTAATATATCTAAAGAAAGAATGTGATATCAGCAAGAGATGTATTTAGCCCTTCAATCCTAACAAAAGGAGGACCTAACCATAGCAAGGACCCCCACACCACTCTTATGCCCACGCAGTTAACGTCCCCAGGGTACCATACCTCTTAAGTGACAAACACAGAATCCAACACAAACTATTACTCAATTCTGCCTGTAGGGAGAGAGGACACTGAATATAAAGGATATTTTCTCTGGGTATAGATTACTGGATTAGCAGTTGTTCTTTCAGCTCTCTGAAGACATGGTTCCATTTCTTCTTTCATTGTTTCTGTTGAGAAGTCAGCTACCAGTGTTATCAACTATATGCTAAGTAACTAGAAAATTCCCAATTGTTTGGAAATTAAGCAGTAAACTTCTAAACAGCCCAATCAACTGAGCAGTCACAAGGGACTGACAGAACATTTTGAACTGAATAAAAATGGAAATGTATCATAGCAAAATTATGAAATGCACTTAAATCTGGAGGGAAATTTATAGCCTGAAATTCATGGATTAGAAAAAAGAAAGGCTGAAAATCAGTGATAGAGACATACATCTCGAGAAGTTAGAAAAAGAAGGTTAAACCAGATAATAATAATAATAATAATAGAAGGAAGGAAATTAAAAAGAAGAGAGATTAATAAAAGAAAAGGCAAACATTCAGTGGGGGGGGGGTCCACAAACTAATATTAACTCTTTAAAAAGAATCATAAATTCAGTAAACCCTGGAAAGACCAATCAAGAAGAAAAGCAAAATTAACCAATATTAGAACAATAAAAGTGACATCACTACAGATACCATAAACATTAAAAAGATCATAAGAGGATACAGCTCTAAGACAATAAATCTGAAAATGTTGATGGATGGACAGATTCCTAGAAAAGCACATAACCAAGAGCTATGCAAGAAGAAATACAAGATGTGAACAACCTTATATCTATTCAAGAAATTGACTCTATAAGTAAAAAAAAAAAAAATTTCTCACAAAGAAAACCTCAATCTCAAATGGCACAGCTGGTAAATTCTACCAAAATTTTGAGAAAGAAATAACACCCATCTCACACAGACTATTCCAAATAACGAAAAAAGAGAGAGCAGTTACCAATAAATTTTGTGAGGCTACCTTAAACTTGACGCCCAAATCTGACAAGGATATTTCAAGAAAAGTAAAAATTAAAGTCCATTCTCTCCTCAGAACAAATGAAATATCAGCAAATTGAATGCAAGTCCTTTGCTGTATTCAGCAATATATAAATAGAACAGTAAATCAAAATGACATTGGGTTTATTCTAGGAATGCAAGGTTGGTTTAACATTGAAAAACAATAACAACAACAATTTAAATAGTAATCCAGATAGTGTGGTGCAAGGATAGACAAAAGATCAATGGAACTGAATACAAAGTCCAGAAACTGACCCATAAATACATATAAGATAACCTGATTTTCAACAAAGGTGCTGCTAAAGTTCAGTGGGGAAAGGATTGTTCTACAATAAATGATTCTGGATCATTTGAATTGAATTCATATGAAAATTATTGACCCCCTATCTCACACAAAAATTAATTTGAGATGAATCACAGACCTACATGTGATAGGTAAAACCATAAAGCTTCTAAGAAAAAAAAAAAAGTAGGTAAATATCTTTATGGCTTAGGATAGGATAGATTTCCTTAAAAGATCACAAAACAGCACTATCCATGAAAGGAAAGATTGTTATATTGGACTTCATTAAAATTTAAAATTTTAGTTCATCAAAAGACATTGTTAAGGCAAACAAAAGACAGAGAGAAGGTATTCGTAATTCATATATTCAACAAAAGACTTATCTCCATAACAAAGAATTCTTACAAATCAATTAAAAAACAATTAAAAATAGGCTAGACTTGAACAACTATTTCACAAAAGAGGACAGCTAAAAGAACAATAAATACATGGAAAGGTGCTTAACATCATGAGTCATCAGAAAAACGAAAATTAAAACAACAATGACAGGGGACATGGGTTCGTGCCCCGGTCCAGGAAGATCCCACATGCCACGGAGCAGCTAGGCCCGTGAGCCATGGCTGCTGAGCCTGTGCGTCCGGAGCCTGTGCTCCACAACGGGAGAGGCCACAACAGTGAGAGGCCCACGTACTGCAAAACAAACAAACAAACAAACAGCAGTGAGATGCCACCACACATCTACCAGAACAACTAAATATTTTAAAAAATTTGAAAGTGTCAAGGTTCGCCAAGAATATGGATGAATTGGGTCTCTTCTACTTTACTGATGGGAGTATAAATTGAATATTTTGGAAAAGTCTTGGAAGTCATACTAAATCTGTGCTAATAATGACCGAGCAATTCCACTCCTAGATATATACCCAAGGTAAATTTGTGCATATGTTCACGAAAAGATATGTACAATTATTTTCATAAACCTTTCTTTATAATAGCCAAAAATTACAAACAACCAAATGTCCATCAACAGGAGAATGGACAAGCAAATGTGATTTAGTCATCCAGTGGAATCCAGTACAGCAATGAAGAAGAATGAACAACTGCTACATAAAACAACATGAATGAAACACAATGACATGCAGAAGAATCCTATGGTGAATTTAAAATGGCCTTAAATTTTTTGCCATTTCTCACATTGGTTCTTGAAGTAGAATGTGATGTAACAAAAACCTAGGACTTCCCTGGTGGCTCAGAGGTTAAGAATCCACCTGCCAATGCAGGGGACATGGGTTCGAGCCCTGATCCCACATGCCGCGGAGCAACTAAGCCCATACACCACAACTACTGAGCCTGCGCTCTAGAGCCCACGAGCCACAACTACTGATCCTGCGTGCCACAGCTACTGAGGCCCATGCGCCTAGAGCCCATGCTCCGCAACAAGAGAAGCTACCACAATGAGAAGCCCATACACTGCAACGAAGAATAGCCCTCACTCACCACAACTAGAGAAAAACCCACACGCAGCAACGAAGACCCAACGCAGCCAAAGATAAATAAATAAATATTTTTTAAAAACCAAAAAAACCTAAAACATGTGCCCAGATCTAATCCTGTCCTAACACATACCCCTTAGACAGCAAAATACCAGAGAAAAATTTTGAGCACGCATACCCATTATACAGATATGTATTTTTGTATATATTGTATACATGCAGGACTGTTCTAGTGATGTATATTATAGAACACTCATAAATATATAAAATAAATGTTTATATGTTTATTGATAAAATAAATAAAAATTTAAGTTACTTATTAACATAATAAATAACTTTCCTTTCAGTGAAAATACTAGTAAGAGTTATGTAATTAGAGTTCACTATTCTTTAAATCTTGGCTTAATACTGTAATACAGTGATTTGTAGTTTTTGTTCTAAGTTCAATTTAATACTTCTTTTTAATGGCAGTCATAACAGAAAAAGATACCTCACAAAGATGCATAGAACCAAGTGTTTTCATAACAATGGACACATTTGCAAACATCTAGTCTCAAAATGCTCTCTCCATAGCATGTTACTTCGAAAAAAGCAGTTACTTTTTAATGCATTAAACAATTGAGTGCCTAGCTTGTGCCAGACACATTTATTTATTTATTTATTTATTTATTTATTTATTTTTTGCTGCGTTGGGTCTTCATTGCTCTGCGCGGGCTTTCTCTAGTTGTGGCGAGCGAGGACTATTCTTCATTGCAGTGCATGGGCTTCCCATTGCGGTGGCTTGTCTTTGGTGCGGAGCACGGGCTCTAGGCGCGTGGGCTTCAGTAGTTGTGGCTTTCAGGCTCAGTAGTTGTGGCTCACTGGCTCTAGAGTGCAAGCTCACTAGTTGTGGTGCACGGGCTTAGTTACTCCGCGGCATGTGGGATCTTCCCAGACCAGAGATTGAACCCGTGTCCCCTGCATTGGCAGGCAGATTCTTAACCACTGTACTACCAGAGAAGTCACCAGACACCTTTTGGATACAAGGAGGAGATAAAGCAGTAAACAAAAACATCTCTACCTCATGAAGCTTACATTCTAGCTGAGGGAGACACATAATAAATAAATAAATAAATATAAAATATGTCAGATAGCAAAACACTGCCATGAGGAAAAAGAAAGCAGAACGTGAAGATCGGGGGTGGGTGGGAGTTGCTATTTTAGACAAAATGGCCTAGGAGGGCCTCTCAAAGGTGAAAGTTGAGAGGAGACATAAAAGAACTGGGGGACTGGGACTTCCCAGTGGTGCGGTAGTTAAGACTCCGCTCCCAATGCAGGGGGCCCCGGTTCGATCCCTGGTTAGGAAACTAGATCCCGCATGCCGCAGCGAAGGTCCCTTGCGCCACACCTAAGACTTGGCCCAGCCAAATAAATAAAATAAATAAATATTAAAAAAAAAAAAGGAACTGGGGGGCCTAGCCATTTAGATTTGTTGGGGGTTAGCACTCCCGGCGCAAAGACCTTGAGACAGTAAGGTGGTCCTTAAAAAGCCAGGAGGAGGTGGCAGAGGGCAGGAGGTCAGAGAGGTGGCCGGGCCGGGCCAGACATGAGTAAGGTCTTGTGGATAATAGTAAGGACGTTAGAGGTTATTCTCGGTGAGATGGAGAGCAGGAGAGTGACGGCTGCTGACTCATCGTTTAGAAGGGTTGCCCTGGGGGTCTGGAGAGTAGATTGGAAGGGGCTGGTGGAGGGGCAGGGAGATCACCTTGGAGGCTACGGAAATGACCCAGGTGCGGGCTGCTGGTAGGGTGAGGGTGGTGATGCTGATGAGAAGTGGTCACCTTCTCCATACATTTCAAAGGCGTAAGCAAAAAGTCTTCCCTTACGGGAAGGGGTGTGAGGAAAAGAGAAGAGTTAAGGATGACAGCAAAGCCTGGGGTCTGAACCTACATAAGAATGAAGTTGCCGTTTTACTGAGACAGGGAAGACTTAGGTGCGGGCTTATGGTAGGGTTTGGGGAAAAAAATCAAGAGTTCAGTTTAGAAGATGTTTAAGTTAGTGATGCCTATTTGATGTCCAAGTGGAGGTGCTGAACGTGCTGTCGAATAGATGTTTGACGCTCAGGGGAAACGTAGAAACCGGAGGTATAATGTGGGGAGTGAAGAGCCTGGCTAAGGTCATCAAGGAAAGGTCTGAGAGTAGACAGAGAAAAAGGTGTGAGGACTAAGACTGGGCGGTCCAGCAAATGCACGAGGAGGGGCCAGAACTAGGACCCGGAAAAGGACCCTGAGCCAAATGCCTGGGGCGTAGAAGGGTGGCCAGGAGCGTGCGGTGTCCTGGATGCCAAGTGAAGAGAGCGTGTCCAAAAGGACAAGCCCTCAACTCTGTCTAGTGCTCTGGAGAACTACAGTGGGACAGGGACCGGGGGCTGACCGGCAGGTTTGGACAGTGGTGCCATCAACGACCTTGACAAGAAAGCCAAATAGCATGTGTTCCAAGAGTGTAGACCTCACTTGTGAGGAATTCTGTTGCAGACAGAGGCAGGGGAGCCGCAGCTGGTAGGCGATGTAAAGTCCAGAGAGACTTTGGTCTGCTTTTGTTTCTTTGCTTGCTTAAGACGTTTATAAGCTGATGGAGGGCTTCCCTCGTGGCGCAGTGGTTGAGAGTCCGCCTGCCGATGCAGGGGACACGGGTTTGTGCCCCAGTCCGGGAAGATCCCACATGCCGCGGAGCGGCTGGGCCCGTGAGCCATAGTTGCTGAGCCTGCGCGTCCGGAGCCTGTGCTCCGCAATGGGAGAGGCCACGGCAGTGAGGGGACTGCGTACCGCAAAAAAATAAAAAATAAAATAAGCTTATGGAAATGAACTGTCAGAGAGGGGAAAATGCTGATGCAGAAGAGACAGGGCACGATTTCAGGGGGCTTTCCCTGAGCTGCGAGAGGGGCGCGGGATATGCGGCCCAAGCAGAAGGGTTGGCCTTGTAGGCAATTCATCTGTGAACTGAGAGCGTGTGAGCAGGCTCAGGCACTGGTGGGAATGGCTGGAAAGGCTTTTCTGACTGTTCCGGTGAGATGGGAAGCAAGTCATCAGCTGAGTGGGGTGGGGGCTTGTACGAGGTCTAAGGAGGGATCAGAGGTGTAATAGCTCTTGGAAATGGGGGAGTTGTGATCGTAAATATAGAGATAAGGCCACTCAACACATCCAGCCATTCAGCTGCTCGCTTGGTTAAAACATCCCATTTACTCCAAAGGGACAAATTAGGTGTATTCACAATTCCAAAAATATCTGCCCGGCAGTATGCCACTGACAGCCACTTGTTATCACATGTCCAAATCTGATACTTGCATTTTGTGTAAAAAGAAAAAAAAGACAACTCATCTGCAAGTCTGACAGGTCTTTTTAGTATTTTGCCATGAGACAACCAACAACCTTCGAGGTGGAAAAGGACTTTCATGGATATTCAGCCCATTACAGGTTACGGTCACAATCCTGTGGCACCTGCAAGGTCTTGTGTTTACAGAATTAGCCAGATCCGTGGCCTCCTGCAGCGATGTGCACAATTCTGCCTTCAACCTTTGCTGCCACTTCCTGCTAGTGCATGAGGCCATGGATGGATTTCACCCACGGCATTGTAAGCAACCATATCTCAGAGTCCTTTTATTATTCTAGTCAAAGCAGCCACTCTTTCATTGGTTATATGGACACAATTTTACCCGAAATATTGCTTTTGTAAAAGAAATTATTTACTGTTGAGAATATATGCTCCCTGGTGCATCTTCCCATTAGCAGCTCCTCGAAAGTAATTCTTTCCCTATTTCATTTTTGAAACAATCTAGTGACTACCTTGAACAGGGACTTATTAGAAACATCTGTATTTTATCCAACTATATAGCAAACCTTCAAATTGCAAACCTGTGTAATATGTTCTCATACTTGTTTCTTCTAAATTTTCAGCATTTTCTACGTCTTCCAATGTTATTTGTTGTCTGTTATTTCAGCCATATTTATTACAACAGAATAGAAAACTGATAACTATAAAATATAACTTTAGGGTGTAGATAGATGCTTTAGAAAACGCAGCTGGGTAGGTATATACCATGACTGGGTGGGGTAAGTGCACAGAATTTTTACGGGGTCATCAGGGAAACCTCTCTGAAGATGGGCCAGGTGAGCCAAGGTGGGACTGCAGTGGGAACCATGCAGGACTGTGGGGGACTGTGTCCCAGGGAGAGCGACAAGTCCCGAGACGGGACCGGGCTTGGTGTGTTTGAGGACCAAAAGGAAGCCTGTGTGTCTGGAGGGTAACAGGTGAACAGTAGAGTCATTGGCCTCGGGGTCAGATGCTGGGCGAGGCCCGATTGCTGATTGCTGAAGGTCTCCTGGACCCACGGGGCTAATACGAGGCCAGTACACCCTTATAGCCCCTTCTACATGTTATACCAGGCGTCCCTGGTGGGTCCTGCCTCCTGGCCACCATCACTGGCTCCTACCAGGGAGGCGGGAAGGGACTCCCGGTGGATCAGCCACGGCTGCCTTGTCCTGCCCACTTAACCCGGACCTGTGTGTGGGGATAAGAGGCTTCACAAGATTCTGACTCAGAGAGAGAGCAGGGAGAGCCTGGGGGAGCAGAAAAATGGGGCCCCACATAGACATAAGCCAGGTGTTGGGGCTCCACTGGGAGGGCAGACACTCCCACCCCAGGAGTGGAGGAAGGAAGGGCCTGAGGACACCAGGGTGCAGCCCCCACGTCTCACCATTCTTACTGAAATTCACTTCCGTCTAAGGGCGTGCATTTGTTAAAACCCTCCACGGGTCTTCCGGTTGAGGGCCTGCCAGCGCTGGTTTCCTTAGTGAGTGAGGGCCGATGCATATGTAACGTTTTCTGGGCCAAACACCAGTCTAAACCTGTTAACTCCTTCGAATATTATCATCAGCAGCAGCCCCATTTTACAGACAAGAAAACTAAAACAAAGAGATTTTAAATTTCTGTAAGTGGCAGAGCCAGGAGTCAAAACCAAGGAGCCTAGTGGAGAACATAGCCTTGGCCACATGGCCCTCTCCGGAAGGTCAACCTCGTGAAATGCGGCAAAATACGTCACTCCACAGTGGGTCCCTGTGGCTTAGCCAGTAATAAGATGTTGACGACGTTGAGAACCTTAGATGATATTGTAAGGCTCAGAAAATGTTTGAATATAATTACTCTTCGTTCAACAGAAGCTGAGGGACAACTCAGTACCACAAACAATATTGTTTTATTAAGAGAAATTCTGTATTTCAAGACCACAAGTGACCTAGTGGCTACTGATTTAATGGGGAAGCTATTGGAGGAGTTTGATGTGTTCCACTCTGTCAAATCCTAGCCCCAGTAGGGACATTATTTAATTAGTGAGAATGTATGAAACCAAAGATCACACGAAAACCAGAAATGACTTAGAAATTATTACACTGATTTGATGAATGCTCTGTGTTTCAACTTACATCATCTGTAAGCTGTTTTATTATATAAACAGATATAGTTTGGTTTATTTAGAAAATAGAAGGGAATGTATTTTTAAATTGTGATTTATGTAGAAACTTATACATAATATATATTTCCCTACCAGTTGTTAAATATGAGTATGTTGAATATTTCTTCTGAGGCCACGGAAGGTATTTCAATTTAATTCTAAATGTGTTGAGAAGTCATTGAAGGATTTTGAACAGAGGAATGACATGCTCTAATTTATTCTTTTAGTTGTTATTCAGGTCTCTGTATGGGGAACAGCCACAGATCACAAGGGTGGAATGAAGATGGCTAATTGGGAGTGTCGACTGAAAAACCTAAAAGTTGCTGAGGACTTAAGCCCGGAGACAGCCTCTCACGTAACTCTGAGGGATTTCTCCAAAGAGGTAAGGGAGGAGCCAGGATATATAGGACTTTTTGCAACAAACAAACAAACAAAACCCCAGGTAGTCGGAACATCAAAAGATTACTGTTAATTAAAGAAAAACCAGAATCTCAAGTTAATGCATTTAGCACCTTTCTACATATGGGCAGATGCAGGATGCTCATTGAAATCATTTCTTCGATATGCACCTTAGCCATCTGGGGCCAGTATCCTGCTCTCTCCATCCTGGACACCCTCCGGGTGCACCATGGTGGGGTGGGGTGCCTGTGGTTGCTGATGGCTCGATGACCACAACATCCTTTGTTTACTGATATGGCAGGCGACATTCTCTGTCCATAGGAGGCTGTTACAGGAATCCAACCCAGACATGGGTGTACTTGGATAAGAGCACCATCGTGGGCAATGGGATATAGATATACTTTGGAGGTGGAGCCAACAGTGGATTGGGTGTAGTTGTGAGAAAAACCCTGGGGCTCTAGGATAACGTAGTGAGGTGAATGGTGGAACAGACATGGTTATGAGCAGGTTTGGGGTGAAAATCAAGATTTGGGACACCTCAGGTTTGATATGTCTGTTAGGAATACAAGAGGAGACATTACAGATAAATGAATCTGGAATTCAGAGATGGTCTGGCTGGAGACGTGGATTTGGGCGTCCTAGTGTCAAAATGAGATTTAAAGCCCTAGGACTAAATGAGAACACCTGGGGAGTGAGGGCAGCGAGTGAAGGAGAGGCGAGAGCCCCAGGCTGAGATGCGGGCTCGGTGACGTTTAGAAGTCTGAAGGGCAGAACAGTCTAGTAAAGGGAGTAGAGAAGGAGCAGCTAAGGGGAATGAGGAAAACGGGCGGAGTACGGTGACCAGAACCACGTGAAGTAAGTGTCAAAAAGAAGAAGCATCAAATGCTATTAAGAGTTAAGCATAAAAGAAAAACACAAAAATAGTTAAGCATAGAGTTGAGCTTAGCACAGAGCTTAGCAAGATGCACGGCACTGACAAGACAGTTTTAGTAACGTGTTAAGGATGACAGTTGAATTGGAGTGGGCTCAAGGCAGAGCCGGAGGAAGAGGGTAGACCATCAGTAAAGGCCTGTAAGGAAGAGCAGGGAGGTACAGAGAGGGTAAGAATGTGAACTGTTGCAGCGGGTTTGTTATGTGACTGGAAATGAAACATTGACTGGGGTGGGGATCAAAGTCCTTGAGTGGATGAGAGGGACAGATCTGACCCCAGATGAGGCCACCCTGAGGGGCTGCATTGTTCTCACCTGACCAGGCCATGGAAATTCCTGGAATGTGGCCACCTCTCAGCCAGGCTGGGGGCCCCCCGTCTGCCGGGTGTGGCCACATCTGAGCATCGGAGCTGGTTCCACTGCCTCCTCAGGACCTTCCCCCCTCCCCTGGTGTTGCCAACATCCCAGGGCTTGGAGCCCAGGACAACTCAGCTGGATTTTCGTTAAGAGGTTCTGCTGAGTGTGGAAGTAGCTAAATACTATTTCTAGGAGGCGACAGAGCAGAGACTCTGCAATCAGGAGAGTAGATTTGAATCTTGGCCCTGAAACTTACCTGCCAGCTGTGCGACCTGGACAAATCACTTCTCTGAGTCTCAGGTTTCTCATCTGTAATGTGGAGATGATAACTTTACCAAGACGCCTTCTGAGATTGTGAGGTAGAAACGGGATAGTGGATGTGCAAAGGCTCCGCCGAAGATCTGTAAGCTGGGACGTGAGATACAAATGCCATAAATTGTCATGAGGCTTCATTCACTATATCATTCCCCCATTCATCTCACAAAACAGGCACAGCTTGTAGAGGAAGCATTTCTTGGGACACATTCCTGGGCACTCCTCTCTGTGGGTTTAGTTTTCATAACTAGACTTTTAAGTTTTTTTAAAGATAAGAGCAAGTCTTGGCTCCTTGTGAGAGCCTCCAAATTTCATTACAGACATAAATATATCACGTCAAGGTCACCAGCTGAAAGGGAGGGGAGACGTATTATTATCTTCAAAGCTTTCTGGGAACCTATTAAATGCTAATAACAAAGCACTGGGATAGTCCAGAGCGCAAACACGGTTCTTGACGCCTATCACATGCATGAGCCTCCTTTCTCCCTGGGCGCCCATCAACATTTCTGCTGGAGGAAGAGAGAATCAAGTGTGTCCCCGAAAAATGGACCCTCTGAGTGCTCCAAGGCCTGCTAGCGGCGGCCTGGCCTATCCATAACTGAAGCTGAAACCCCCTGTGTTTTGCGTAGTGCTAGGGAGAAAGGTAAAGAAATGAATACTGGCTGGGTACAGAGTGTTTGGAGCTATAAAAGGCCCATTACTCAGGTTATCTCATCATTGAGCTGGGAGGTAATCGTTCTCTCCTCATCAAATCGGGAGGGAAATTGAGGCTCAGGAGGTCACACTGGGTCACGTGGCCAACAAGAGCCAGAGGGGGACACTGTAACTCATTTCTCCCTGCTTCAAAGCCCACTCTTTCTGCTAACAGAGTAGGTGCTTCATAAAGGTTTTCGTAGTGAATGAGTGAGTGGATGGATGAATGAATAAAGTCCTCTGGATGCAAAATTGCCTCTTGTCAAAGGACATCAACAGCCAGAAGGCACAGCCCCAATTAAACAGAAGCAAAACAACCTTGTAAGTTTCATGTGAGGTACTCAGAGTGTGGCCTAAATAACTCAGGAGTTTCCCAAACTCTAGAGTGATAAGATCACAGGCAAGTTGCAGAACCTGTTGGGGGCTGGTTTCTCCGTTTCTAATCTTGGGGCAAACATGTCTTGCTCCTCCCTCCCCCTTCCAGGAAGCAGAGTTAACAGAACACAGGCGTTTGTAGCTCTGGCCACGAGCCTTAAAGTCCTTGAAAGATGAGTCCTGGCTTGCGACCCTCCCATGGCCAGTACTGGCTACCTAACTCATGGGGCCCAGCACAAAATGGAAATGTTATGCCTGTGGATTGAAAATTAATAAGAACTTCAAGGCAGTGACCTCAGAGCAGTAAACCGAGGCTGGGGCCCTTCTGAGTATGGGGTCCCATGTGACTGTACAGGCTGCACACCCACGAAGCTAGCCCTGCCTGTGGCTGTTGATTCCAGAGAAGGGAAGAAAAGATCTTAAAAGGAGATTGGTGGGACATCTTGGGAGCACCAAAAAATAGGACAAATCAATAAAGTCACCATGGAGATCAGGTTCTAGTTTCTTGAAAGACACAATTTCAGACTAGAAAGAGTGTTAAAATTCATCTAGTAAAGACAAATATCATATGATATCACTTATTTGTGGAATCTAAAAAAATAGTACAAATGAACTTATTTACAAAACAGAAATCGAGTCACAGATGTAGAAAACGAACTTACGGTTACCAAGGGGGAAAGGAGGAGGATAAACTGGGAGATGGGGATTGACATATACACACTACTATATATAAAATAGATAACTAGTGAGGACCTACTGTATGGCACAGGGAACTCTACTCAATACTCTGTAAGGATGTATACAGGAAAAGAATCTAAAAAAGAGTGGATATATGTATATGTACAGCTGATTCACTTTGCTGTACACCTGAAACGAACACAACATTGTAAATCAACTATACTCCAACAAAAACTAATTTAAAAAAATAAAATTCATCTAGTACTAGTCTTCCATTTTATAGGTCAGGAAATTGAGACCCAGACAGAAGCAGTGACTTGGGGAGTCGTGGGGTACCACAGAGAAGGCAAATCCTCTCTGAATCTCATTTAGTCTCCTTTTCACTGAAACAAAGCGCAGGCCAGATTGAATAATGCATTATTTTTTTTTCTCCCCATCCCCACTAAAATAACAGTAAAATAAAAGGGTTAAGTCCACTACTGTATAGCACAGGGAACTATACTCAATATTTTGCAATAACCTATAATGGAAGAGAATGTAAAAAGAGAATATATATTTATATATATGTGTGTTTAACCAAATCACTTTGCTGTACACCTGAAACTAACACAACATTGTAAATCAACTATATTTCAATAAATTTTTTTAAAAAAGTATTAAGTCCACAAGGACCAAGGAAATGGGAGGAGAGGCAATGGTAATTGAAGAGGCTTTGAAAGTGGGCATGTGGGGTAGGAGGACTCAAAGACCAGAAATGGGGGAATTGAGTGAAAATCTGAATACTGCCCCTCCCCCTTCCTAGAATGCCAGTAGCAAGTTTTATATCCCCCCCCAAGGCAGGAGATAAGAATCTTCTCTGGAGTAAATCCCAGAGACTCTACCATTTGGGATTCTTCACAATGAGCTGGTTTGAAGTTCTGTCCTATTAGACTGAAGCCCTAGGACCCAAGTCTGGCTTATGTGCAAAGAGATTTCTAGGCTCCCAAGTGAGAGCCGATGGCTAAGTACCTCCAGACACAGGGGAAAGCTTCTAACCTGAAGACAGAAAACAAAACAAACCAAAAAAATGGGAAAAAGAATTGGGAGGATCAGAGACAACCTCAAACTGACAGTCTCCCTGAAAAGAGTGGGGATGATCTATGAAAGAAGAACCAGAAAGCTTTGGGAAAAAAAAATAATAATAATCCACTAAATAAGGAAAACCTCTAGAAAGTTACATATATGACTCAAAATAAAAATTCAATATAAAAAGTAGGGCTTCCCTGGTGGCGCAGTGGTTAAGAATCCGTCTGCCAATGCAGGGAACAGGGGTTCAATCCCTGGTCTGGGAAGATCCCACATGCCGCAGAGCAACTAAGCCCGTGAGCCACAACTACTGAGCCTGTGTACCACAACTACTGAAGCCTGCGTGCCTAGAGCGCCTGCGCGCCTGGAGCCCCTGCTCCGCAACAAGAGAAGCCACTGCAATGAGAAGCCTGTGCACCGCAACAAAGAGTAGCCCCTGCTCGCCGCAACTAGAGAAAACCCACGTGCAACAATGAAGACCCAACGCAGACAAAAATAAATACAAATTTTTAAATCTAAATAAATAAATAAATAAATAAAGCAAGAGGATAAGTCTGAGAGGTTAAAAACCACCTACTAGAAATGCCAGATAGAGAGCCAAGGGAACAAAATTGTGAAGGAAACTTCTCAGAACTAAAGCATGAGTTTCCAACTCAAAAGAGCTAGCTCAAGGGATGGGTCTAGCACAGAGAATGAAAAAGACCCATGGTCAGGTACACCACGGTGAAGTTTTTGACTATCAGGGATACAGAGAAGATATTATAAACTTCTAGAGAGAAAAAGAAAAGGATCAGAATCAACGGACCTCTCAACAACACTTTGGGATCTAGTGGACAATGGGCCAATGCCTTCAATATTCTAATTTATATCCTAGACTTCTATATTCAGCCAAACTGTTCATCAAGTGAAGACAGAATAAGATATTTTCAGACATGCAAGAACGAAAATCATTTACTTCCCTTGTACCTTTAGTGAACTACTGGAGGTAGTGATCCAATAAAATGAGGGAGTAAACCAAGAAAGGAATACATGGAATCCAGGAAGCAAGGGATCCAAAGCGCAAGAGGCAACATGAATCCCCACAATGATGGTGAATGGAAATTTCTGGTTGCCATTGGTACGGCATACAGTTGAAATTGGAGAACTTGGAAGGAAGGCTCTGAGAAGAAGGTCTCTAGGAATAAGATGAATATGATATATTTGAGATTACAGAAAACATTATTAATAGAAAGGAAGCAGGCTTTATTGGGATATTAGGAAAAATTAAATGTGTAGAAACTCAGGCACATGGGAAAATGAGTAACTCCAGTAAAAGTGAAGGACTGAATAACTAAGGTGTTACAGGGTGGGCAGAGAGTTCGAGTGACGCTCTAGTGAATGACATTTGCACAATCATAATTAAATATGTCCTGACTGTAACTACGTTGTGGGGATAGGGAAGTGGAAATGGGAGGGTGAGGGAGATCTGAGTCCTTACTTATCATTGTAGGGACTCAGTGGTAGTGTCTCCAAATGTAAATTAATCATCAAGAAATAGGGATAGCTCCAGTCCATGGTTTTTAATATCATCTGTAAGACTTCCAAGTTTAAAATGGTGAAGGAAAGGTGTTCCCATTTCTTTTTTTGCTCAAAAAAAAAACCAAGGAAAATAACAAGAAACACAAACTCTATTCTTATAGACGCTTAGCAGACGTTGCACATCTGAACCATTAAATGTGAACCACTAAGTGGCTAGAATAATGACAAAAAAGTGAACTAAGATGAATCCAGATGCCAGTAGAAGTATAATTTATTTATAATAGAATTCACCAGTTTTAAGTCTACATGATGAATTTTGACATATGTCTTTAGTAGTGCAACTGCTGTCAAAAATATGATGTAGAGGGTTTCCCTGGTGGCACAGTGGTTGAGAATCTGCCTGCCAATGCAGGGGACACAGGTTCGAGCCCTGGTCTGGGAAGATCCCACATGCCGCGGAGCAACTAGGCCCGTGAGCCACAGTTACTGAGCCTGCGCGTCTGGAGCCTGTGCTCCACAACAAGAGAGACCGCGACAGTGAGAGGCCCGCGCACCGCGATGAAGAGTGGCCCCCACTTGCCACAACTGGAGAAAGCCCTCGCACAGAAACGAAGACCCAACACAGCCATAAATAAATAAATAAATAAATAAATAATTTTTAAAAAATATATATGATTTAGAACATTGAAGTCAATCCCCATCCCCAATCCCCGAACCCCTAGCAACGGCTGATCTGCTATCAACACTTCAGATTCTCCTTTTCTAGAACTTCATATAAATGCATATAGTATGTAGTCTTTTGTATCTGACTTTTTTCACTTAGTAATGCTTTTGTGATTCATCATGTTGTTGCATGTATAAGTAGTTTATACCCATTAATTGCTGAGTAGTATTCCATTTAGGTATAGATTTTTCTTTATCCATTTACCAATCAATGGACATCTGGACTGTTTCCAGTTTTTGGCTACTCTGAACAAGGCTCTTATAAATATTCACGTACAGATCTTTGTGTAGGCATATATTAAATATTTTCACTTCACTTGAAAAATACACAAGAGTGGAATTCCTGAGTCATATGGTAAGTGAATGTTTAACTTTGTAAATAAATGCTAACCCATTGCTCCACCTTCTAGCCAAACTTGGCACTGTCAGTCTTTTAAATTCTATCAACTACAGTGGATATGTCGTGGTATCTCCATTTGGTTTAAGTTTGCATTTCCCTAACAACTAATGATGTTGAACATCTTTTCATGCGCTTATTTGACATCAGTGTTTCTGATAAAATGTTCAGATCTTTTGCCTAATTTTAATTGTCTTGTCTTAATTTTGAGAATTCATTACATATTGTGGACATAAGTCCTTTATCTTGTGTATGTTTGAAGATATAGTCTCCCAGTCTGTGCCTTGCCTTTTCTTTTCTTTCTTTCTTTTTTTTTAAATTTATTTTATTTATTTATTTTTGCTGTGTTGGGTCTTCGTTGCTGCGCGTGGGCTTTCTCTAGTTGCAGCAAGTGGGGGCTACTCTTCCTTGTGGTGCACGAGCTTCTCATTGTGGTGGCTTCTCTTGTTGTGGAGCATCAGCTCTAGGGTGCGTGGGCTTCAGTAGCTGTGGCACACGGGCTCAGTAGTTGTGGCGCATGGGCTTAGTTTCTCTGAGGCATGTGGGATCTTCCTGGACCAGGGCTCGAACCCGTGTCCCCTGCATTGGCAGGTGGATTCGTAACCACTGCACCACCAAGGAAGTCCCGCCTTTTCTTTTTCCTAATTGTGCTTTCAAAGAGCAGATATTTTCAATTTTGATGAAGTCCAAGTTATTGATTTTTAAAATTTTATGTGTCCTATTTTTAAAATCTTTGCCTAACCCAAGATCACTAAGGTTTTCTCCTATTTTTTTAAAGGTGTATAGTTTTAGCTCATTTTTGTACATATAGCCACCAATTTTTTTAGCACCTTTCGTTGAAAAGATTATCCTTTCTTCCATTTAATTGTCTTGGCATCTTTGCTAGAAAACCAATTGACCACATATATGTGTGGATCTATTTCTGGACTTTCTATTTTGTTCCATTGGTCTATATGTCAACCTTTACTTGAATACCATTCTATCTTGATTTCTGTCAGCTTTATAGTAGGTCTTGAAACCGGATTGGGTAAGGCCTCCAACTTTGCTCTTTTTCCATGTTATTTTGGCTATTCTACATGCTTTGCATTTCCACATAAATTTTAAAATTTGCTTACTAAATTTTTCAAAATAACCCTGCTAATATTTTGAATGTCATTGTGTTGACTCTATAGATTAATCTGGGGGAGAATTGGCATTTTAACAATACTGAATCTTCCAGTCCATGAGTATGGTATATCTCACCATTTGCACTCATCTTTAATTTCTCTCTGTAATGTTTCTCAGAGTACAGTGATTGCATATATTTGTTAACTGTATCCCTATTTCATAGTTCTGTGCATGTGTGCTTGTGTATGTGTTTGAGAGAGAGAGAAGAAAAGGGAGGGAGGTAGAGAGTTTCCTTTATGTTCCTAAAGTTGAGCAAAAGAAAATTGGTTAATTAAGGATTGTGGTTAGCTGAATTCCAGTTAAGTAAGATTTTACTGTATTTGACATTCATACTAATAGCTCTGATTATGTCACACCCCATGTTCAGAAACCTTCATTGGGAAATAATTATGGGATGTGCTCAAAGAATGTAGTATCAATTTACAAAGGGAAAAATTGGAAACAACTGAGCAAGCTGATTAAGTGATGCTGTGCTCTTACCTTGCAGCCATAAAAATGACATTATGCAACAGTGTTTTTCAGAACGGGGTCAGGGTGTCTTACAGGGTCAGGCGGGCATCAGGTCTCATAATAACTCATGTTCTGATCACAGTAGTTCTACTTATATCCCTTTTGGCCTTTGAGGTTCCTGGTAGGATTTTGTTTAAAAACAGAGTTCCAGTGCATACAATGTTTAAAAACCATTATTGCAAAAGAATTTTTAATGACCAAGAAAGATGTTAATGGAATTATAATCAGATTAGAAAAGAATCTGTGTTTTATGTCCCTGTTTGGGGAAAAAAGAAATATGTGTACAGAAAAAAATTGGAAGGTTATACATGTTTCAAAATATTAATAGCAATTACATCTGCACAGATTGTGACTTATTTCTGAATGTTCTCATATGTATTTTTCTAAATATGTACAGTGTAAAGTGTATTGTTGTTTAATGAGAATAGAATAAACTACAAATTCCTTAGCATGTCATTCAAGGCTCTCCACCATCTGATATTAAAGGTCTTTCTAGATTCCTCGGTAAATCTCAGCTCATCATAGAGTTACAAGTTTAGTCTCGAAGAATTACTCACCGTTTCCTGAACACGCCCTTCATTTCCCTGTCCCCACACCTTTTCTCCAGCTATGTTCTTTCTTTTTTTTTCTTTTTTTATTTGGCTATGCTGGGTCTTAGGTGCGGCCGGCAGGCTCCTTAGTTGCGGCTCGCCAGCTCCTTAGTTGTGGCATGCATGTGGGATCCAGTTCCCTGACCAGGGATCGAACCCAAGCCCCCAGCATTGGGAGCGTGGAGTGTTAACCACTGTGCCACCAGGAAAGTGTCTCCAGCTATGTTCTTAGTCCAGAATTCCCTAATCACAGACCCACTGGCGTTTAACCCATTCAAAGTGAATGTGATAAAATGTACATTAAAGGGGAAAAAAAAGACAATTCAAAGCTATATAGAGAGTATGATTTCAACTAGTTTAAAAAACACAAAGAAAAAACTGGAAGGGGCAATGTAAATGATTTATAGAGCCAGTACCTCTGTATCAGGATTATCAGTCTTTTGTTTGTTGCATTTTATTACACTTTCCAAACCATCTACAATGACCTATTAAAATAGGAAAAAAGGAAAATAATCATAGCCATTCAAAGACCTATATCAAATGCTAATCCCTCCAAGAGCTTTTCACAAAATAATAATAATAAATTTTTTAGATTCTCCGGCCTGTGTCTCCTAACAATTTCACTGTATCTGTGTGTTGCATGATATAGTATGAAGAGACCTGAATCTGTAGGCAGAAGACCTGGGGTTAATCCTGGCCTCTCCTCTTGCTGGCCTATACTTGGCAAATTGCCTTACCTCTCTGAGTGTCTGCTGCCTGCCAGGGCTGTAGTAAGGATTAACTGAGACAACATGAATAGGCTCTGTAAACTGTAAAGTGCTTTTCAAATGGATGCTGTCTGATTCTCCCACGAGGCTGAAGTTCAGTCATCCCAAACTATCCACCATAGGCGACACTCAACAAAAGGCTGTTGATTTAAATCTTCCCACAGTTCCAAAAGAGAGCAAAAATCTCTTTGTATCCTGAAATGTTACCAGTAGACTGGGATTTAATAAAGGCCTGTGCTCCGGAGAGGCTGTGAGTTTCGTTTTGATTTCCCTTTGCTGTTCCCAGGACCTGTGGCCTTAATAAGCCATCCAGTAATCAGTGGGCTCCAGCACAGCCTGGGGGTGCTATTCAGTGTTACTAAAAATAAGAAATTACAGGCCAGAGCGATACTTACACTGAAGATGGCTCTGGGTTTATGACATCTACCCCCAGGAGTTAACTCCTTGAACTGCATTCAAGCCCCTAACCAAGGGACTTCCCTGGCGGTCCAGTGGTTAAGACGCCGTGCTTCCACACACTGCACGGGACATGGGTTCCATCCCTGGTCAGGGAACTAAGATCCTGTATGCCGCAATGTGGCAAAAAAAAAAAAAAAAGAAAGAAGAAAAAAAAGAAGACCATAACCAAGAATGTTACAGAGGATTAAGCATTTGTATTTGTGAGCTCAGAATGAACATGTCCAGATCAAAGCCTGCACTTACTAGAATATTCATTCCAAGGGCAAGGTGTGGGAGAGAGAGTATAGAACTGCAAACCAGAATTCCAGTCCCAGTGTTGCCACCAGGGCCATGTGTCCCTGAGTAAGTTCTTTCTTTGCTCTGGGCCTCAGTTCCTCTATCAACAATGCGAGCATCTGGACCAGCCTGCTTCCAGCTCCGGAGTTCTCAGATGTTAGCATCCCTATCAGCTTAGCTTCCCAGTGCTCCAGCTTGTGCCCTGCTATGGGGACCCTGCCTGTGTGACCTGGTGCTGTCACATCCTAGCCAGGGCCTCTGCCTTGTCCCCAGGCACACGTGACCCAGGTGGGCTGAAACTCTGATGGAAGCTCAGTGAGAAGGATGGGCTGACTTAGGGCTTGAATTGACTTCTCAGACTAAAATCAGACAGACGGGGGAGGCAGATAAATACCAGCCAGATGGAGGCTCCATGGAAAGTAGACCCAGGACCTTCTGAGGCTTTGCTTTTGTAGGGGAGCAAGGTCTTCCTTCTACCTTCCTAGGGTTTTTCAGCTGGCCTGAGAATTAAATTGACATAAGACAGATCAACAGGAGAAAAGCATACAGATTTATTTAACAGAAGTTTTGTGTGACATACGAGCCCTCAAAAGGACATGAAGACCCAAAGAAGTGGCAAAATCTCTGTGCTTTTATACGAGGTAAAACAGAGAGAAGCAATGGCGGAAAAGAGACTAAAATAAGTGGGTAGGCTAAAGGCAGATAAGAGTTATTTTAACAAGGCACAGAATTCTGTGGTCTCACCTGACCATTCCTGATGATAAGCATGCTCCTGTCTCTCTGGTGTAGGGAGGACATCTTACACATGGGAGTTTCATCTCTTGCTTTTTTAAAAAAAGGACAGTCAGGGTGTTCTTGTATCTGCTGTTTTTTTTTAAGTGCCTTTAACTCCAAATGGGCGATATGCCAGAGTGGCATATTTTGGGGTGGTGTGTTCTGACCTCCTCCTTGAATTGATGGTGCTGGACTAGATTTTTTGTAACAGCAGTCGTTGTATGGGGCCCTGGCCTGTGCTTGGCACTCCGCAAAGCGCCTCCACACACATTGCCTCGTTGTGCAAGGAATCTCCTTACTCTGAGGCTACAGGTTGGGAGATTTCCCCAAAGACAGAGTCACCTGTGGGGAGTCAGGGCCTGCACCCCGCCTCTCCCCGCAGTACTGTGGGCCATAGTGATCATGCGGTCACATTGGGCAGGCACTTTTTGCCTTTAGTCATTCAATCTTTACAACAACTCTGCAGGGGTATAGGTTTCACTAAGGAGAAAACCAAAACGGAGCAGTAGAGTAACTTCCCTAAATTCATGCAGCCAGTAAATGCATCTAAGGGCTGGAACCTGGGTCCATCTAAGTCGAGTCTGAGCTCTCAACCCCTCTACCCTGCCCCCACCCCCCAGCGCCTGGAGGAGCAGGAAGGTCTGTCCAGGAGCCAGGTTTCTGATTCTGTGCCTTCATCTGAGATTTTCGTCTGGGCTTCTGGAGGAGCCGCTCCTCTTAGGTTTGCTCTCACGATCTCACCTTTTCTCTCCTGACCCCGAAGCCGGAACCACGTGGCATGAAGTGACTGTCCTCTGCGTGACCCTGGACAGGTCCCTTGACCTCTCTGGACGGGGCTTCCTGGTCTGTGAAGGCAGAGGAGAGGCACTAGATGCCTGCTGAGGGCCCTGTGCTCCTGTGTGCGCTGGTGTGTCCCCCTAAGACCAAAACCCGTGTGAACAACACAACCCCAAATCCCTGCTCTGCTTCTGAAGTATCATTGGAAGGATTAAGGAAGAACAAGGACCCAGACGGGCTAGGAGTCAAGTAGGCCCTTGAGACCCAGGAGGCCTGCATTCTAGAAACTTCTAAAAGTCCCAGATTCACAAATGCCAGTAGAGCGCACGATTTCTCCTAACAACAAATGCTGAACACTAGAACTGACAACATTCCCGGGACCCCTTGGACCTTTAGTGAGCACAATGCTGCTGCACAGGAGCCCCTGGGAGACCCCCAGCTCTGTGCCCAGCCACCCAGTGATGTTTCAGAAAAAGGACATGTTACCACGTGTGGTGGCTTCCAGGGTGGCTCACGTAAGCCAGACTCTGAAGGCCAGAAACCACCTGGGAACCTTTGGGCCCCAGAGACTGGACATCCTCACTGCTAGCAGCCAGGAAGCCTCTTGCAATACTTCTTGCAATATTTCTGTCAACTTCAACATCTTTGCACTCTTCCCTGGGAGACACTGCAAATGATGAGAAGACATTTCTGGGGTCTCTCACCATGTAAACTGGGTGACCCCAAAGAGGGACCCCAAAGGGGGAGTTTCTTTTCCCTGCACATGGAACTGAGAGTGAATCACAGGAAAAAACATGATGTGCCTCAACACAAGGCTTTGAGATGAAAACACACACGTGAAAACACACACATGAAAACACACACATGAAAACACACACACCAGCTGTCTCGTAATTTCATCCCGTTCAGTTTGACAAATATTTTTCACTGCCTCTGCACAGAGCTGTGCAAAATACCAGTGGGCCCACCCCAGGGAACCTCTAGATGCTTTTTCGTCCCATCATCACCTAACCTTAGGTGCTTGTGATGGTTCCGACTTTTCAGAATGAGAAAACGAAAGTTGGACGAGAAAACGACTTGTCCAAGATAACACCATTCATAAAATGGTTAATCCAGAATTTTAACCCATTTCTATGTGTCTCCAAAGCCTGAGAATGAGTGGAAAGGAGAGGGTAGTTTTCTATAGGTATAGAAAAAACACTAGAAGGAAACACGGAAATGTGAGCAATGCTTCTTTCTGGTAGTAGGGCTACAATCATTTTTTGTGTATCCTTGTGCTTTTCCATCTTCCAATTTTTCTCTGTCCTTGGACCTCAGGTGCAGAGGATGGCACTAAACGTACTCCTCAGTCCCTCTCTAGCTTTATTTATTTATTTATAATTTTTAAAAAATTTTATTTATTTTTGGCTGCGTTGGGTCTTTGTTGCTGCACACAGGCGAAGGGGGGCTACTCTTCATTGCGGTGCTCGGGCTTCTCATTGTGGTGGCTTCTCTTGTTGCAGAGCATGGGCTCTAGGCACGCGGGCTTCAGTAGTTGCAGCACTTGGGCTCAGTAGTTGTGGCACAGAGGCCCTAGAGCACAGGCTCTAGGCACGCAGACTTCAGTAGTTGTGGCACGTGGGCTCAGTAGTTGTGGCTCGCAGGCTCAGCCGTTGTGGCTCACGGGCTCTAGAGCACAGGCTCAGTAGATGTGGCACGTGGGCTCAGTAATTGTGGCTCGCAGGGCTCAGTAGTTTTGGCACATGGGCTCGGTAGTTGTGGCGCATGGGCTTAGTTGCTCCGCGGTATGTGGGATCTTCCCAGGCCAGGGCTCGAACCCATGTCCCCTGCACTGGCAGTCAGACTCCTAACCACTGCACCACCGGAAAAGCCCTCCAGGTTTATTTAAATGATGAACCAATTGCCTTTATCCCCAGACCCTACTCCCGCTCCTCCCTCCCCTCCAGACAACAACTCCTCTACGTGTTAGATGTGTATTGCTTTGTTAGTACTCTTGTAAAATGTATTTTGTTTTGTGTATTATATATTTAATTTACCTAAGAGAAAAATCTCATTTTGTTTATCACTTTTAAAAATACTCAATACTGGGCTTCCCTGGTGGCGCAGTGGTTGAGAGTCCGCCTGCTGATGCAGGGGACATGGGTTCGTGCCCCGGTCCAGGAAGATCCCACATGCCGCGGAGCGGCTGGGCCCGTGAGCCATGGCCACTGAGCCTGCGCGTCTGGAGCCTGTGCTCCGCAACGGGAGAGGCCACAACAGTGAGAGGCCCGAGTACCGCAAAAAAAAAAAAAAAAAAAAAAAAAAACTCAATACTAAGAAAACAATTTTTTATTCCAGAAAATTTCCAGCTTTTAACAGTCGAGAGAATAATATAGCACCTTGTATATCCATCACCCAGCTTCAGCTATTGCCAGTGCGTGGCCAGCCTTATTTATCTGTACCTCCTCCCATTTCTTAACTCTTTGGATTATTTCAAATCAAATCCCGCACATACTATTTCACCTGCAAATATTTTAGTCTATATATTTAAAAGATAAACGCTCTTTAGAAAAAATAAAACTATTATCGCACATGAACAGAATTTAAAATAACTCTGTAATTTTTTTTTTTTTTTTTTGCGGTACGTGGGCTTCTCACTGTTGTGGCCTCTCCCGTTGCGGAGCACAGGCTCCGGACACGCAGGCTCAGCGGCCATGGCTCACGGGTCCAGCCGCTCCACGGCATGTGGGATCTTCTCAGACCGGGGCACGAACCCGTGTCCCCTGCATCGGCAGGCGGACTCTCAACCACTGCGCCACCAGGGAAGCCCAACTCTGTAATACTATTAAAAACCTAGTCAGTATTCATAGTTTTTGTCTTAAAATTTTGGGGGTGGGTTAAAATTTGTTTGTTTGAATTGAGATCAGTGAGGTCCATACATTGTGATTGTTTGCTATGATTCTTCAATCTCTTCTAATCTAGAGGGGTGTCCTCTATTTTATTTTCCTTGCAATTTTTTGCAAGGAAAAAAATCTTGTCAAGTTTCCTACACTGTGGGTTTTGCTGATTACATCCTTCTGGTGTTGGTTTACATGTTCCTCCATCCCTGGTCTTTCCTGTAAATTACTAGTTAGATCTAACAGACTCCAGTTGTTTTGTGGGGTTTTTTTGTTTGTTTTGTCTGGACAACTTCCTAGGTGGTACCATCAGGAGGTGTGTTTGTCTGGTTCTCTCTCTTTGGTGGTGTCAGCCATTGGAGATCATTGCCCAGATCCATAAGTCATTAGGGGTTGCAAACTGGTGCTTGTATTAGTCTGCCTGGGCTGCCGTAAAAGATTAACACCACAGACTGGGGGCCTTATACAACAGAAAGTTATTTCCTCACAGTCCTGGAGTCTGGAAGTCCAAGATCTAGGTGCCAGCAGGGTTGGTTTCTGGTGAGACCTTTCTACATGGTTGCACATGGCTGTCTTTTTGCCGTGTCCTCACATGGCCTTTCCTCTGTGAGCCTGACGAAAAAGAGATCTCTGGCTTCCCTTCCTCTTCATATAAGGACACCAGTCTGTTGAATTAGGGCCCCACCCTTATGACCTCATTTAACCTTAATTACCTCCTTAAAGGCCCCGTCTCCAAATACTGTCACACTGGAAGTTAGGGCTTCAATGTATGAATTTCAGGAGGACAAAATTCAGTCCATAACAGTGATATTTTAATTTCTATCATTCTTTCTTTGTGTATTTGTTGGAATATATATATAAAGAGAAATGTTCCTTCATCACCTATTTGGTTTAACTCTGAAGTACAGTTCATTTCAGAAAAGCACGATAATTACTTGATTCTTTCCCTTTATTTATCTGCTTTCAACATAATGAAGCAGTTTCCTTGTATTGTCTAAAAGCAGTCAATCCTTTTGTGTCTGCTTGTTTTTTGGCATCATTATGAACTCATGAATATAAACACGTTCAATTGGTTTCCACTGTGGTTATTATCATTATTGATGCTCGAAGCATCCATCTTTGGCCAGTGGGAGCGTCTTCAGGTTGGACACTGAGTTCTTTTAACATGACTTTAGTGTCCTCATCTGGTTCCTTGAGCGTCTGGTCTGACCTATTTAGACCTGGAATCAATCAATCATGGTGTTCCCCAGAGATGCCTCCACAAACAAGGCCACAAAGAAAGTCCCTGTGGGTGTCCAGGGGTGGAATTGCTGAGTCATGTATTAGATTAGATTAAATTAGATTAACCTAATTTAAGAATCCGGTTAAGGAACCAAAGTAAGAATTTCCAACTCAATCCAGAGGAACGGCTGGACGAGTTCCCACTCCCACTGCACACTTCGAGGGACCTCTACCTGCTTCCTGCCTCTCCCCTCCCTGGCTCTTGGCTCATTCAGCCCTTTGCTGTGGGAAACCAACCTTCTGTTATTCTGGTTTCCTTTTCTGTGATTATTGATGAGTTTAACAGCATATGCTTGCTTGCCTTTCAGAGATCTCTTTTGTAAAATGCCAGCGGATCTTTGGGCTAGGTTATGTTGTGTTAGGTAAGGAACGGTTTTATTTTTCTTCTTATAGTGAGCCAGTTTTCCCAATACCATTTACCTTTAAAACAAGATCTCTCTTTCCCTTATTGATTAGTGATGCCAAGTTATCTTAAATTTGCAAACGTGCATGAGCCTGTCTAAGTGCACTGCTGTATTGCATTGGTCCGTTGGTCTCTTTTAGGGCTATTTTTATTACAATGGCTTTGTCGTAGGTCTTAACTTCTGGTAGGGTAAATCCTCCCTCTTTGCTTTCCTTTTTTAAAGATGACATACCTAGTCAAGGATCTCTTTTACTTCTATGTAAATTTTAGGGTAAATGTCTAAGCTCCTGTAAAAAAAAAAAATCCCATTCTTTTAATCTGGAAATTTCTCCGCCTTTCTTTTTTCATGACTGATACATTTCAAGAATACAAACCCACTGTTTTGAGAACCTCCCTCAATTTGCATTTGTTGGATTGTTTCCTCAAGATTTGATGTGGATGTCTCAGTTTTGGCAGGACCGGCGCGTAAGTGCCACTGTGTTCTTCTCAGCGGGTTACACCAGGAGGTGCCTGATGGCAGAGTGTGTCATCACTGTTGATGTTTACTTAACCACTGGTAAAGGCAGAGGCAGTGCGCTCTACCTTCTCCACTGTATTTCTCTACCATAAAGATATCTATCTTTTCTCTTTGTAATTACTAAATCATCTCTGGGGAGATACTTTGAGACTGTAAATATCTGTTTACCCAACGATCTTTTACTCAATGGTTTGAATATTCTTGTTTGAATCAATTACTCAGTGATGGTTGCAGAAGGTTTGTTTTCTAACTCATCCCTTCCACATTTGTCATCTTTCCACTATGAAGAAGAGCTTTCCCATCTCCCCCAGTTTATTTGTATGTTGGTTTCATTTTTAGGATCACTGTGGACTCATGCATTCTTTTTGATTCAATATGTTATAATCCATTATTGTCATCATTCTTTTTGCTGCTCAAATGGTCCCAGATTTGGCCAGGGGCATCCTCTTCAAGTGGACTTGCTCAACGTCTTTTTGACATGTCCCCACCATTCCTATATCACGCCCTTCCTGACTTTCAGGCATAACAAAAAGTTCCAGGCTCATCTTGTGCTTTTCCCTTCCCAGCCCTAGAGTCACCCATTTATCCAAGGAGTCCTGTCCGTTTTGGTGGAGAATAGCATTTAGAAACCAAGATCTGGACATCAGTGTGCTTGTTGCTGCTGAGGTGACATAGGGGCTGAACTTGGAAATTGATTTTTGAAAGCATGAGTTCATTCTGAAATCTCTCATCCCAATCCAACACTACAGGGTTTTTCATTACTGTTATGGATTGAACTGTGTGTCCACAAAAGATGTTGAAGTCCTAAACCACCCCCCCACACCACAGTACCTGTGAATGTGACATTATTTGGGAAAAGGGTCTTGGCAGATGATCAAGTTAAGATGAAGTCATTAGGGTGGGCCCTCATCCAGTGTGACTGGCATACTTACGGCAGTAAGTACTTTAAAAGTGGATTTATCCACTTTTTTTTTTCTTTTTTTGCGGTACGCGGGCCTCTCACTGTAGTGGCCTCTCCCGTTGTGGAGCACAGGCTCCGGACGCGCAGGCTCAGCGGCCATGGCTCACAGGCCAAGCCGCTCTGCGGCACGTGGGATCTTCCCGGACCGGGGCATGAACCCGTGTCCCCTGCATCGGCAGGCGGACTCTCAACCACTGCCCCACCAGGGAAGCCTGGATTTATCCACTTTTAAAAAGGGGGAACTGAGACACATGCAAGGAGAACAGCACATGAAGACAAAGACAGAAATGAGGGCAATGCTTCTATAAGCCAAGGAATGCCAGAATTGCTAGCAAACCACCAAAAGCTGGGGGAGAAGTCATCTCCCTCACAGCCTCAGAGGGCACCAACCCTGCTGACACCTTGGATCTGGGACTTCCAGCCTCCAGAACTGGGAAACAAAACAGTTCTGTTGTTTTAAGCCACCCAGTTTGTGGTACTTTTTACAGCAGCCTTAGGAAACTAATACACTCACCTTTCTCTGTTCCTTACTTATGCCTCCTTTCTCCGTCAATGAAAACTCTGGCTCCTAACAATATCTCATTTTCTCAGTCTTATGATACACAACAATTGTCTCAGAATTGTTACACTCATATCTCTACCAACCACAAAATTAGTAAGTAAAGTTAAAGATTCTTTGCAGTTCTTTTTGTGTTTATACAAAGGGTATAAAGTCAAAGTATGCATTCAAAGCTACTTGGATTAGTTCTTTTTTTCCCTCCTTTTTCTTATGTGGTTATGTTATCGATTTGATATATAGTTCAGTTTATTTGTTTCGGTTTTATTCAGTTTTAGGGGTGGTGACCTCCCCATTCATACTGATGGAATTTTATTTACTCAACATGTGATGCATTAACAAAGTTCCAAAAGTTTGTCAACACTATGCAGAAAAAGTATATTCAGAGAAATATCATTCTCTTTCCTTTCCCTTTCACTCCATTCCTACCCACCCCTGTGGGTAATTAAATGTGGTTTCATTCGTTTCTAGTTTACCCTTCTTGTGATTTTGCAAAAATAAGCAGATTTGTATGTATTTTCTTATTTCTCTTTTTACACAAAAGATAACATACAATGTATCACTCTGTTTTTCTACTTAATGGTATGTTCTGGGAATCATTCCATAAGAACTTTTAGAACTCTTTCTCATTCTTTTTTTACAGCTGCCTAGTGCTCCGTTTTGTGGGTGTACCACATTTAATTCATGCAATCTCTGATTATGGGTACTGAGGCAGTTTCCACTATTTTGCTATTACATATAATGTTGCAATGAATAATCATGCACATATGTATTTTCATAAAGTTGGAAATAAATCTTCAGGATAAATTCCTGGAAATGGGATTGCTGGGGCAAGGGTTAAATCCATGTCTACTTTTATTCGGTATTGTCGAATCATCCCCGTAGGGCTTTACCCCTTTGATTTCCACCAGCAATACCTGAGAACGCCAATTTCTCCACAGCCTCTCCATGTGATGTGTTGTCAAGCTTTTGAATTTTTGCCAACCTGATGGGTGAAAATGGTATTTCAGTATAGTTACAATTTGTATCTCTCTTATGATGAGTGAAGTTGAACATTTTTTTACTATGTTTAAGGGCCGTTTATTTCATTTTTTGTGAATTGTATATTCATGTTTTTTGCCCAGTTTTCTGTTAGAACTTTGGTCTTTTCCCTCACATTTTAAAGAGCTCTTTAAATATTAATCATATTAGTGTTTTATCTTTGATATATATATTACAAATACTTTCCTTCAGTATGTCATTTTGACTTTGCTTATAGTGCTTTTTGCCATGTAAAAGTTTCTTTTCTTTCTTTTTTTTAAAAACTTTCCTTGGATTTATCCATTTATTAAACTTAGATTTATCCATTTTTTAATTGAAGTATAGTTGATTTACAATGTTGTGTTAGTTTCTGGTGGATTTGTCTGTCCACTTTTAAAACTGCATCTGGATTTTTTTTTTTTTTTTTTTTTTGCGGCATGCGGGCCTCTCACTGTTGTGGCCTCTCCTGTTGCGGAGTACAGGCTCCGGACGCACAGGCTCAGCAGCCATGGCTCACGGGCCCAGCTACTCTGCGGCATGTGGGATCTTCCCGGACCGGGGCATGAACCCATGTCCCCTGCATCGGCAGGCAGACTTTCAACCCCTGAGCCACCAGGAAAGCCCTGGATCATATTTGAAGTGTTAATGGCTAAACAGTAATAGCATCCCTGTTAGATCCTAAGCAATCAGAACACTTGCTTTACTAGATTTTTGCCAAATGCCAATCATACTGGACTGAGCTAATCTACCCCTCTTTCTGAAACTATTATGGCAAATAATTAAAATAAGACTTCCTCTTATTTTTTTTAACTTATTTATTTGGCTGCGCCGGGTCTTAGTTGCGGCCCGCGGGGTCTTTGTTGTGGCGTGTGGAATCTTTTAGTTGCGGCATGCATGTGGGACTAGTTCCCTGACCAGGGATTGAACCCCGGGCCCCCTGCATTGGGAGAGTGGAGTCGTAATCACTGGACCACCAGGGAAGTCCCAAGACTTCCTCTTACTTCATCTTGCTGGGCCACAAATTGTCCCTTGCTCTGAGTTCAAACTGTAACCACCTTCTAGCTACAGTAAGGGGGGCCTGGGGCAGAGCCAGACGCTAACGGTGGACCAGCTGGTTGACGTATTGTCACTGTGAATTAAGCAGGAGACGGCCTTGGGAATCAGAGGAGTCCTAGGGTCCAAGGGAGCTGATTTTACTGGTCATGACGGGGACCTATTTCTCTCATATGATTTGAGGCACTTCCGAAGGCTCCTACCTTCCATATTTGGTCATCTCCAAATACGGGCCTGCCATTCTGCCTGAAATTTCACTACGGGTCCCCTCTTTGGGCTGAGACATTGAAACAGAAGGATTATGTGCATATACATACCTGCTGGTCCAGAGGCACAGGGTGGTCGTGAGCTTATCAGCTCCCTCTTAGCAGAGCTTGGAAAGAATGGGACATAGGAAGGTCATGCTTTGATAGGAAGACTGAGCCTGGGACCAACGGTGGCAGAGGGCATTGAGGTGGGAGGACGTGCCCTCGTGTGAGCATCTAGAGAAGGATGTGGAGCTGAGGGCGCAGACACGGGGCAGAAGTGTCAGGACAAAGGGTACCATCTCTGGGAACGGTCCATCTCTGCTCCACTTCCTTGCCCAGGTCCCCAGTGCAGGATGTGGCTTATTCCCTAGTGACCCTGCCTACTCCCCCCACATGCAGCCAGAGTGATCTAGAGCCTTCCAGAGGCTCCCTGTCACCTTCTGAGTCCTAAACAAACCCCTTTCCCCGGCATTGAAGGCCCATCTCTCCAGGCCCCTCCAACTTTGCCCACAGACCCTATGAGTCTTCTCTGAACAAAAACATTGGAATGTGCAAAGTGACAAGGACAGAGTATTCATGACAACTGGGGACTGTGATGTAAAACCAGGACCTTGCTCGTACATCTGGGTTCAGGCGCAGCCAAGGTGGGAACTGTCTCAAACACACTTTCAAACCTCCAGGTCCTCCCTCCGTCTTGGGGGTCCTTTCCCCATCCCTGGCATCACCGAGGCCCCGCATTCTGAAAGGCTCCAGGATGCCCCTCTGGCAGAAGCTGTCTCTGGTCCCCCGGCCCTAGCCCGCAGCAAGTGCCCCAGCTGCCTTGCTGAATTCAAGCTGTCTGAGCACTTGGCCCTGAGGGAGGGGTGCAGGCGCCACCTTGTGGCCCCAAGCGTTTATGGCACTGAAAGCTGACCCTGGATGGGAGAATTGCTGTGGATCCCAGAGCTTGAGGGCCCAAGACCGTGGGTGGGAAGACGGCATGCTCCCAGCCTGCCTGTTCTGACACCCCAGCCCCGCTAAGACGGGTCACCGGGGTTCCCCGGGCCTCCTGACAGGGAAGTTGCTTTTAGCGCTTGGAAGGGGAAGGTCCCACTGGTCTCATTCCTACGGGTCCTTATGTTCCTCCATCCCCGCCCCCCAGGTCTCACCAACTCTGAGGCTGCCAAGTGGGGCTGCAGCAGGATGCTGCCTTGTTGGGGTGCCGTGCGGTGTAGGAGCTGCGGATGAGCTTGGCGTGCAGAGAGGCCCGGGTTGAGCAGCCTGCCGTCACAGGCACACCACTTGATCTCTTGGGGCCTCAGATTTCCTCTTTGTAAAGAGGGTAATGATTTACACCACGGACGTTCCTGAGAGTTGGAGATATGGACATAGACTCTTGGCACTTAATAGGTGCTAAAAATGGCAGCTTGTGAACTTAAGTGGTGGCCAGGCACCTTCTCCAGGAGCGCACTCCCTGCCCTGTCTGGGGGACGTCTCCCCTCAATGGTCCTGGGTGCCCTCATTGCTACCCTCAAGCCCCTGTTGGGCATCAGTTACTTGCTGGCACGCCCACCAGCTGGGAGATGGTGCATGGCAGGCAGGTGCAAGATCGGCTGCCACAGTGCCAGGCACCTGGTACATGCTCAGATGGACACGTGGGTCAGATGTGACTCCTGACATGGGGGCTGTGAGACCAGCGTAAAATGGACGAGAAGGTTGCCCTCAAGTCTTCTAAGAGACGGTCAGTGAATGAAGTTGGGGGGAAAGCACTCCCTGAGTTTCTCTCAGGAGGACTTGAGGGTCAAGGTGCCAGCCAAGAGACCAGAGCTCTGCCCCATCCAGTTAGAGCAGCGGGGCACCCACTCCATCGCAGGAAGGGAGCTAGAGAAGCTGGAGCTGCCCCTGCGTGCCCACGGGCTGCGTGAGCTGAGGCCTGGCGGGACGAGCGCGTGGGTCTGCGCTGGCTCCAGGAGAGAGGAGCCTTGAGCCGGGGCTGTTTCCAGAGCTTTCTGGAAAAGGGGACTGCACTCCCTTCCTGTGCAGAGCCTTCTGAGTCCACAGGGAAGAGGAGAGACCGTGGGGTGGAGGGCGGACACTGGCTGGGCTGCAGGGCTCTCGGGCGTCAAGTCCCCGGGCGGGTTGACCTCGGGGGGAGCTGGGCGGGCTGAGCCGGCCGGGCCTCCGAGGAGGAGCACCCAGCGGGCACCACGCAGCCCCACCTTCTGCATGGTGCCTTGGCCACGGTGCCCAGACGTTCCCGGGGCCGGGCAGGCTGCAGGGCTGGGGCTCCGGACGCATTCTCGGGGCAGCTGGAGAGCCACACTTGGCTGGCCTCCCTGTGGATGCTGCCCAGCCATACAGCCCTCTCCGGCCAGCCGCCTGGTCCCAGGAGGAGATGAGGGCAGAGCTCTAGCAGGCAGTTCAGATACCCCTGTCCTGAACCCCAAATGTGCTGGACCGTTCCCAGAACTTTCCACAGAGCAAAGGGGAGGCCCTGGTTAGCCAGGAAGGAAATCGCCTTTCCTTCCTTCCTCCTGCTTGATTCACCTCAACAAACACTGACCATCACCCGCTCTGCGCTGGGCCCTGTGCTGCCCCGAGGGCTCCCGTGATGACAGGGTGCAGACGGGTGGGCAGGTCCTGCAGCGCAGCCCCATCCTGGCTTGGTCTGAGCCCACTTCCTCCAGGAAACCTGCCCGTGCACCCGTGCGAGGTCGGTCGCTTTGAGTGCTGGAAGGCACGTCCGGCTGGGGTAGAATCTCATGGCCGCCTCCCAGGGCCGGGGGGCACAAGAGACTTCCCTGAGGTCTGGTCTCTCGCCCCTCACTGGCTTCAGTCTTTGTGTCCGAGGCGGGCGGAGGGAGCTGTGAGTCTGGTCAGCACCTTCTCTGAGCTCTCAGGCTGCGCGATCCCTGTGGCCTCCCTGGCTGGTGCCGCTCGGCATGGCCTGAGCTGCGTCCCTCCTCCTGGGCCTAATCGGGCCTGCCACCTGGAGGCCCAGCTCCCCTCAGACGGTGGCCAGGATGTGGAGAGTGCTGGTACAGTCACCCACACGTAACAGCAGGACAGTAGCAGCGGGCATTAATCATGACACAGGCGACATCTGCCAGGAACGGGCTGGACCCACCTGAGATGGAGACTGAGGCTCCGAGTGGTGCAGTGACTTGCCCGTGGCTGCCCAGCTGATGGGGCAGGGCCTGGTGTGCTCCCAGGTCTGCATGCTCCCTCTGGCCAGCCTCAGGGCTTCCCACACTTTTCTAAGTCAGGGAGGGTGTCAGTTTCCTAGAGCTGCTGTAATAGAGGGCTTGAAACAGAAATAAAACAGAAATTTATTCCCTCCGAGCTCTGGGGGCCGCAAGTCCGAGATTGAGAGTACCAGGGCTGTGCTTCCTCTGAGACTTTTCCAGCTTCTGGTGTGGCTGACGCTTGGTGCTCCTTGGCTTGCCCTGTGTCACCTCAGTCTCTGCCTCCGTCACCTCTCCCTCTGTGTCTCCATCTTCACGTGGCATCTCCTCTTCCTAGAAGGACATCAGCCATACTGGATTAGGGCCCACCCCCATGGCCTCACCTGCAAAGGCCCTCTTCCAAATAAGGTTACATTTGCAGGTACGAGGGGTTTTGGACAAGAATATATCTTTGGGGGAAAGGGGGACAACTCAACCCACAATCGAAAAGAAACTGAGATCAGGGGCAGAGCCTGAAGCCCTGAGTTCCAGGTTTGAAATTTCTTTAGAGTCTCAAGTTTCATCTTAAAAATTCTTGCATTTCATACATTATTCTCTATTTTAAATTCATGTTTCTTTTCATAGGAAATATTATTTTTTCAAAGTTCTGACACTTTGGTGAGGAGGAACATATATATCCTATGGCTTCACGAGCCTTCAGGACATTTCTAAATTTCCTCAAGGGAATTTATATCCCAGCTGGAAAAGTATCAACCAGCAGAAATTCATTTAATTCCCTTAAAAACCCAGAGAGGCAGATATATTTAACCAAAGAGGAAACTGAGGCTCCCAGAGGTTCATGATCTGCTAAAATCACACCATAATGGACTTCGGTTCTTCTGGCTCCTAGATCGGCTCTTCTGCTGTAAGCGTGTGACGAGGGGGTGGCGGGGGGAGGGTGCGGAGGCAGAGGCGTGTGCCCTTCCCCACACGCCCACATGTGCAGGGAGGGATTTTTGTACCTGTTGTGAAGTTCAGTTCCATGAATTCTGGCACATAAACATAGTTTGCTACATAAAACCATAAATTTTTCATTAAGATAGAAAAGAAAATCCACCCCCACCGCATTCAAATGTTACACTCGCAAATACTTGTGTTAGAAACACCCTTCAGTGTTTGCTGTGAGAAGGGGCAGTGTTCTTCATCAGCTCTGCTGGTTATTCAGTGGTTATTTAGAAGGTAGTTAGTGGACTCTTGGCACGGAGAGAGTTGTTTCCAGCAGCTTCTGTGAGCGGCTCTAAGTGAAAGTACTCGTGCTAAGTGCGTGCCCACCCGGCTTCACCCAGCCCCGCCCGTTCACCCACCCTCCCTCCACGTAGCAGACCTCTGCTGGGCATCACTGGATGACACACGCCTCTGCCTGCAAGGAGCTCGTGCACTGGAGCACAGGGGCCCCCGACACGAGACATCCTCGTACCCGGGAAGGAGCAAGGGGGAGCCTCGGGGGCTGGGAGAACAGCCCCGTCCGTGTGCCAGGCGGGCCGAGTGTGCATGTGCGTGTGCACGTGCGTGCAAGTGGGCAGGTGGCAGCCCCAGAGCTGCCCATCGGCTCGGTCTCACCTGGCATCCATGGCCCCGCCCTGAATCCACCTCCTCACCTCCAGGGGTGGGTGAAGCCAGGACACCCGTTGCAGACGTGAGCACCTGCCCAAGCCAGCCCCGGACGCCAGGCTGGGACCCCTGACACCCCTGCCCTGCCCAGGCATTGGGCAGCCTGGTCCTGGGCCCCCCTTCCCCTGTTTGCTCCCAGAGGCCGTGGCCCTGGTCTGGGGCTGTGTGAGCATCTCCTTGTTTTCACCCACAGATCCCAAGGGTTCTCAGGAGGATCTGCTAGAGGAAGGAGGTAATTAAGGCGACACCCATGCAGGGTGAGTCTGAGGTCTGCTTGGGAGGCTTTCGGTTCTTAGTTGTGCCACCCCGTTGGCTGAGGGAACACCAGCTCCTACCTCTGAGTATCATGGCGCAGAGGGCCGCTCTGCTTCACCGCAGACACTGTTGTAATCCTCTCTACAGGGATTGCTTGTTTCCCTCCCCAGAGAGGTTAAGTGACTTGCCCGGTGTCTCCCAGCCAGGAAGCGGTGGAGCAGGACTGCCTGCCATACGCTGTGGCGTCTCGGCGGTTCCGGCCCCTTGGTCCTGGCCCGGGAGAGGATCTCGGGACACAGTGCAGACGTTTCTCACGGAACCAGCCAGTGCTGCATGTCAGTGAGAGAAACTGGACCGGCCACAGTGCCCACATCTCCCAGCTGCCTTGTCTGGGTGTCTGACACTTCTCCACTTGAGCACCTTTCCTCTGTGTGGAGTTACCTTGTCAGCATCCTTGGAGAAGCAACCCACGCCGCCACCAGCACCGGTGCAAACAGAACCTGCCGTAGATGTCCAGGCTGGTCCTGGGTGGGAACGGCATCCCTGGTCCAGGATCTCTCTGAGTCCTCATCTCTGTTGTGAGTCTGAGGTTCCAGGGGAGGAAACTGAGGCCCAGAGGGGCTCCAAGAGATGCCCAAGGTCCCCCCACAAGTAAAGGATTGACGTTCAAGTCTTTAACGTGCGGTGATGACGAGGGCATTTGTAAGTGTCTGAAATTGAGACGCTCCTGGCACACCAGCGCCAAGGCTGATCTGCTGGGAACAGATTCTAGTAAGATGCCCCCTGCAGGCTGGTAGCAACTCTTTATGGCGAGAGGAATACGGCAGTAATACTACGCACTGCCGCCTTCAAGGGCCCTCCCGGCACAGTGGTGATCCCAAGCGCTTAGCACATAGAGATTGTGTTCGATCTTCAAACAACCCTGCAGACAGCCCTTCTCATTTCCCAGTTGAGGATGTGATGGCGGCAGAGAAGTTATTGATCTGACCGAGACCACCCATTGGTGTGGGGAGGATCTGGTCCTGACCCCAAAGCTTTTCAGTTGCACCCACTCGTTTTCGCTGCATGATTAGGAACATCCTTTGCAAACATGATTATTTGTATCTGCTCTTATACCAGACTCTGGGCTGAACCAAGGGAAGAGGTTTTGTCCACACCAGGTGCACATGGGGTGCGGCAGGGGGCAGCCGTCAGGCGCCCAGCCGGGGACGGATGTGGGTCCTCCCGCCCCCCCGATACGGTCCTACCTGTCCCTCAGGCTTGCCGCTCAGCAGGCCTGTCCTTCCACCAAAAACCCCGATGGGGGCTGCGCCAGCCTTTGTGAATGAGGAGGGAGAGGGGTCGACAGAGTCTCGCGGGCAGCAGGCCTCTGGGGTGGAGGGTGGTGGTGAGGAGGCGTGCCCTCTGGGTAAGGTGAGTGTACCTCGGGCCAGTCTGGGCAATGCCCGGAGCCTGGGGGGCACTGGGGTCAAAGGCTCCCAGAGGAGCAGGGAAACTGAGACCCCAAATGTGTTTTCAAACGTCTGTGGACCCATCCGCTCAGCAGCTCCTCCTAGAACAGCTGCGTGCGCAAGCACGGTGGCCCCCGGGCTCTGTGAGCCTCTCGCGGGGGAGCCGGGCTGGGGTGAAGGGCATGGAGCAGGGCGTCCACTGGGGCTTTACAGGAGGCGGCACCAAGCTGCACGCACGGGGGGGAGAGCAAAGAGACGGTCTCGTGGAGAAGAGAAGCCATAGAAAGAAGAGCTGCAGCACCAAAAGGGGTGGGGAAGGGCCGCAGCGCTGGAGCAGGGCTGGTGCCCATCATCCTGTTGCTGGGCTCCTAGCTGCCGTCAGAAGCAACCCAAGTTTTAAAGAGAGCGCGAACCTCTGAGAAGAGAAGGTGACGTGTGTATAGAGATAAGGACGCGGAGTCAGGGACAATGGCCTCGGCGGCCACAGCTCCTGAGCCAGGAGGGAGCAGGCGGCCACTCCAGCCCCTCGAGATCCAAGCCACAGTGACAGGGCCGTGCTACGTCCAGCTCGGAGGGCTCGAAGGGAAGGTTCTAGATAGGAGACTCTGTTGGAACAGCCACCAATCAGTCACTGGCCGAGGGCCACCCCAGGGGACTGAGCAAGTGCTGGCCAAGTGGCTTCAAGAGCCCGAGGTCGGTGCTCCCAGGAGAGCTGCAGGCGAAGCCACAGGGAGCACCGGCAGCTGACGCCCAAGAGGGGTGCCCAGAAGGAGTCCCAGGGACCCGGGTGTCTGGGTGGAGCCAGTGTCCAGCACAGGGAGCGGAGGCGAGGGAGGCCCAAGGGCCGCGCGGACTGCTCCGCGGGCGTCCATCGACTTGCTTCCACTCCGCCTTCATCCTCTTTCCCTCCCAGCCCGTCTCCAGTGCTGGGCGTCTCAGGCTCAGATCCTCCAGTCACTCTGTCTGCGGCCCCCGGGGATGGGAGAGGATGGTCTCCTGGCTGCATGGAGAGCGATACCCACTGTGCGTCCAGGTCTCTGAGTAAAGACTTTCCATCACTCCCCTCTTACCAATGCCAGGCCTCCTGTGGTTCCGTCGACTTCAAGAGCTTCAAGGGTCTGCGATTCTGCAAGGCAAACTTGACCCTGACCGCCGCTGACCCGCTCTGCAGGCCCTTACGTGTAACTTCAGCGCTGCTACCTCCGTTACCTTGGCTCCGTGCGCTTCCAGGCAGTCTGTGAACTCTCACTGCTGTTGCCCCTTTGTCTTTGAGCCCCCCTCACTCTATGGGGCTTGTGATAAACACACGGGCCAATCTGCGGTTGCACCGGGAACCAGGCTCTAACTATTCACCCATCAGCTTGCCTGGGACAGATGCCAGCCCCGGGGTCAGAGGCAAGACTGGCGTTGGGGCTTGGATCCAAGGTTCTGACTCAAGCAGAGACAGGGCTTGAGTAAGAAGTCAGGGTGGAGGGCGGAGGCTCCAGGGGACTGCCAGGCCCGCTTGCAAAGTGGCTGTGCAGGCTGGCCAGGGCAGGGCACACGTAAGCTGGGGCTTTGACTACAGCAGGGTGACCAGGCAGGGCTGGCCTCAGAGGCCAGGCCTCAGGCTGTAGGGTCAGGAGTCACCGTAGGTGAGGAGGCCCGGAGGTAGATGGTAAGCAGCAGAGCTCCAAGGGTCCCGGAGCGGAAGGCAGGGCATCAGAGAAGACCGGAGAGATGGGCTGGTGAGGCTGGTGGGCATGGCAGGCAGTGTCCAGACACCAGGGCCGGGCAAGTGGCGCCTCCCCCTGTGGTCCGGGCTGAGGATGGGCCCCACTTTGGACGAGAAGCTGTCTGTCCATGGCCCCCAGTCAGGATGGGCCGCAGCACTGTGGCCTGGGGGGGAGGCTAGGCAAGGGCCCTGGGTTAGGGTGGAGAGGCCAGTGGGCCCAGAGTCACAGAATGGAGAGAAAACGAGATAGACTCTCCAAGGGCTGGTGAGAGTGTCACTCTGGAGGAAGCCGCCCAGTGGCAAGTGGATAAAAAACACATTCCTGGAGGAGCCCAGATACAGGGGGACTCGGGGGAGGCTCTCAGAGGAGGGCTGACTGAGTCAGAGGGCCTTAATCCTCATCTCTGAGGGCGCCACGCGGGGAGAGGCAGCCTGTGGTGAAGGAGCGTTCAGCCAACGCCATCGCAGGCGGGTCAGGGCGGGGCAGTGCCCAGCAGGCCCCGCCCTCCCAGAAATGTTGCTGCAGAGCCCAGGCCTCCGAACCCTAAGGGACATATTTACCCACCAGGCCTCTGGATGTCAGCCTTGCAGGCTTGGAACCGGATCTGCCAACTCGGCAAGATGGATCCATCTCTGGGGGAAGGGCTCACATTGACCGAGCTCACGTGACTGATGGATAAAACGTCGATTTATCAATAATGAATGTCATACGGACCAGCTTTTTTTTTTTTTTTGGCTGTGTTGGGTCTTCGTTGCTGCACGCGGGCTTTTCTCTAGTTGCGGCGAAGGGAGGCTACTCTTTGTTGTTGTGCGTGGGCTTCTCATTGCGGTGGCTTCTCTTGTTGTGGAGCACGGGCTCTAGGCACGCGGGCTTCAGTAGTTGTGGCTCTTGGGCTCTAGAGCACAGGCTCAGTAGTTGTGGTGCACGGGCTTGCTCTGTGGCATGTGGGATCTTTCTAGACCAGGGCTCGAACCCGTGTCCCCTGCATTGGCAGGCGGATTCTTAACCACTGCACCACCAGGGAAGTCGCTTGTTGAAGTCTTGAGGAGAATTCCTTCTTCTTGCATTTTAAGTTCTGGAGGCCAGAAGTCTGAGATCAAGGTGTCAGGAGGGTTGGTTCCCTGTGAGAGGTGTGAGGAAGGACATGTTCCAGGCCTTTCTCCTTGGCTGGTAGATGCCACCTTCTTGCTCACATGGTGTTCTCACTATATGCAGGCCTGTATCCAAATTTACCCTTTTTATAAGAACACCAACTGTATTGGATTAGGAGCTCACCCTGTTCCAATATGACCTCATCTTAACTAATTACATCTGCCAGGACCCCATTTCTAACTAAGGTTGTTTTCCGAGGTCCTGGGGATTAGGACGCCAACATATGAATTTTAAGGAAACACAATTCAAACCATAACAGAGACTGAATTCAAAGGGGGGTGGAAAACCAGGTCTGGGCATGGCCAACAGCCATGGCAGTTCTAGAGGCTTCAGAGCAGGAATTAAAAGAACTGATTTAGAGCCCACACAGTTGGGCCAAGCAGCTGCCCCTTAGCCTCTTGAGAGGACTGGCTCACCATGCCCAGGTGCTGTGTCTCTCTCGTCAGAATTCGAATCGCAGCAGGGAGCAGCTGGCTGGTCTAGTTGAGCCAAGAGCCTGACCCCTCAGCCCGCGAGGGGGCGGCAGGAGACGGTGGGGAGCCGAGGACAGGGCTCTCCGAGGTGGGCCCTCCAGACCGTGTCCCACGTGGAGGAGTCACTCCAGTGTGCACGGGGCGGGGGGGGGGGGCGGCAGGGAAGAGGGAAGGGGGCAGAGAGCAGGCCTTCCAGCCCTGCCTCTTTTAAGTGGCTTTCACACCTCTGCTGTGATCTGTGTGCATTGATGTCCCGGCCTAATTCTCAGAGAAGGTTCACAGATGTGGACTCTGAAGCTCAGAGGTCTGGCCGGGAGCCTGGAGGCCCAGGTGCCCCTGACTCCACCGGGGAGCCCTGGGCCAGCCCTCTTTCATGGGGAGCATTTGGGCCAGGTGAGCTGTAAACACCTTACAGCCCGAATGTCTGCACGGGTAGCGTGTGTGGAGCAGTTTCTACAGCCCCTGCGTCCCCTCGTCCTCACCTCCTCCTACGAAACTGAGGCAACAGCCTCCCAGCATCGGGGAGGGAGCTGGGGCCATAGTTCTAGGAGGGCTGGCCGGGGGAACGCGCCAAGCTATTTTTGCCGAAATCTCGGCTTCTGTACACTTGTGCCGAATAGAAATACGAAGACAGAATTTAGGAGGAAAGAGAAAGTGTAACTCTACTCTGCCAGGCAAAGAGGGAACACTGCAGCCTAAGCGCCTCAGAAGACTGTGCCCCCAACCCTTCCAGAGGGTAGTGAGGAGTTTTATAGCAATAGTTCAAAGAGGGCGTGATCAGCTCACGGACATTTTCTGATTGGTTGGTGGGGAGGTAAGTGGGAGTCGGCGTCATCAACCTTCTGGTTCCAACTGGTCTGGGGTCCGCATGCTTGTGGGCAGCATACCTTCATTAATCGTTAACTTCTCCCACCTGGAGGGGGTTTCAGCATCTGCAAAACAGCTCAGAGATACCGTTGTGTGCACCCATTGATGGGGCTCCAGCACTTTGCCCCAAGGCTGCACTATTGTTTCTCTTGACTTTGTTTCTCCCTTGTCTTGCATTCCCTCCCTCCCCTAATTAACAACTGCTTGAATCTGCCCCTTGGAACTCAGGGAAGGTTTTGGAGGCTGAATGAAGCCTGTTTCCTGTAATCAAAGAAATGGGGGACACAGACTTCATGCCCAGGAGCCCCACAGGGCCCTGCTCAGGATCATTATCTGTTGGGACTTCCCTGCAGGGCCCGAGAGGAACCCGTGGGCATCCCTCCTGAGTACACGGACCTTCCACCCGCCGGCCCAGGCCAGGCCTCCCGGCAAGGTCAGCATCCCGTGCGGCCCGGACCCCCATGCGGTCACTGATGGGAGGCCTGGGCCAAACTCTTCTGAACGGCGAGCTACCAACATGCAGATGGCCTTGGGGAGTGAGAGATGACCTTGAAGCGGAGGTGGGGTAGAGACTGCCGCCCCCTGGCCCTGGGTGCGTTCCCGCCTCTGCCTGGAGGGGCCTCGGCTGACGGCCAGCTTGCCACCTCTGGGTGCAGCCACAAGCTTGAAGCCTGTTGTCTGAACAGCCACAGGGACTGGGATGTCTTTGAGGAATCACGGAGAGAAGGATATCCAAGCTACAGGAGCCTTCAGCTAGGAAATAAGGCTCCGAGAAAGGTGGTACTTGGACAACTGGACAAACCAGACACTGGGCTGGTTCCTGACCTTCACACTTCTGCTCTCCGAGAGTTCCTCAAACTGGGGTCCCCTGGGTCTGCTTGGGAGCCTAGGAATTCTTTACAAAGAAGACGTTTAATCGGGTGTTTGTAACCTAAGAAAAATCTAAAAGGAATACGATTTGCATATTCTGGCTCATCCTGACAAACCTCTAATAAGTGGGGACAGCCATGCGCTGTCTGGGGCCCAGATCATGTGGGGCTCTTTGAACTACTGCAGGCTGGTGAGAGAAGGACCCAGAGAAGCTGGATGATGTCATGGCCCCCGGCTGGGGAGGGCGGGCAGCAGGGAGGGAAAGGCAGGCAGCCCCAAAGAGGAGCCAGGCCTGCGGCTCTGCAGGTCTGAGGTCTGCGGTTCCCGCCAGCCTCCGGCAGCTCCAGGGCGTGCAGCTCCTCTGACACAACCCTGTGACTCATGCCTCATCTTGGCTCAGTAACTGGAGCCAAGCCAGGGGCAGAATTTTCTAGGCTGTGTGGCAACAACATCAGCCATCCTGAGAGAACTGGGTGGGCCAAGGTTGGGGGCGGGGCTTGCAGCAGAGGTTGGGAGGCTCTGAGCGATCCCCAGGGCAGCAGGGACTGTGCAAGAGTCAGAAAGAAGAAACCGGCCCCGGACACACGCAGAGCCCCTCCTTCCAGGCACATCTATTGCGTGCCTCCTACCCCTTACCCCCTACCTAACACGGTTCTTCACGCCCTGCCCTGAGGACAGCCTTGCGGGGAGGGGCACCAGGAAGCCCACGGGTGGATAGGCAGGTGTCCTCCCACGGCTGGTCAAGCTTCTGCGATATTGGTCATGGATTCTGTTTGGGCCTCTGAGAAGCTGCGCTTTGCCCTGCCCTGGAGGTGTTGACAGAGTGGCCTGGAAATCTGGGTCAGCAACAGGCAAGTCCCGACAAGTGGCCCCAGTGCCAGGAGAGACTTAAGAAAGCGTGAGCTCAGCTGGGGACCGAGATCCCACTGTGATGACACATCTCGTTTCCGGGCCCGCCCAGAAACCCTTTCTCTGGAGGAAGCGTGGTGTAAGGGAAGGGCCGGAGCTTGGAAGTCTGGCTGTGGGTTGTCACAGAGCCCTCAGTTCCCTGGGATTTGGACTGGAGCATCTCGGGGTCCCCCTGGCTGACCCTCTGGCCAGTGACTTCCTTTGAAGCTGGCTGAGTGGTGCTTCAGCCAGCCCAGGACGAAGGAGTAAACCCTCACAGTTAGTAGAATCCTTACCCCCTACCCGGCCCCAGCCCCAGGACAGCCTAGACCAGGGCCATTGGTCCCCTAGGGCCACCACCAGTGGGAAATCCCAAAAGGACAGGGAGCTTTAAAAGGGGGACAGGCTCTCAACTGACTTCATTTGGAGCCAGGCTCCAAGAGGCTTAAGAAGGCTTTAGGGTTCTGCTGGCAGTGGGTATGAAAATCCCTTTGCTACAAATGCTCTGAATTTCTCTCATCCATCCATCCATCCATCCATCCCCGCCTGCTCGTCTGGCCCAGCTGATGTCCGGCGAGCATCCTAGCACAGATGTGGCTGCGGCAGCTCCTCGGCTAGAAAAGCAGTGGTCCTGACAGTCCAGCCACTTCAGCCAGCCCCAGGCAGCACCACAGACTCAGACCTTGAGATATCGTCCACCAGGGATGGAGCAGGAGGCCTGATGAGGACACAGCTTACAGCAATGGGGACACGATTCTGCCTCAGCACAGCCTGGACCTCTGCCCCGAGAGCAGGGAAGGGCCAGGCTAAGGGAAGTGTAGCCTTACACCGAGGATCCCAAGTCCCTAGGTAGGAGAAACGTGCAAAAGCTGGGATGAGGAAACCAAGGCTTAGAGGGAAAAAAGTGCCTGGCCCAGAGTCACTCAGAGTCAAGGTTGACCCAGGAACCTGGAAGGGGAGGGAGGAGAGGAAAGAAGGAGGGGAAAGAGGAAGGGAAGGAAGAGAAAAGGGGGGCTCTGGAGCTGAGGCTGGAATTAGCAGGGGAAGTGCAGAGATGTCCTAAGCCCTAAGCCAGCTCGCCTGGTCTTCTCCTGTCCAGAGGTCCAGTCGCTGGGCGCTCAGGGACCCACACAGCCCCACCTTCTCCTGGTGGCTAGGCCTGTGTTCCCGCTGCTGTGTGCGCCTGCCCTCTGGTGGCAAGATCTGCAAGTGCATCACCTCCGTAGGATGCAAATCCGTTCAGCACCTACTGTGAACCAGGTGCAGAGCTGGTAGAGAAAAAGGGAAGTGGCCCCAGTTCTGAGAGCGCGTGGATTAAGGTGGAAGACAGGGGAGAAAACAGGCCATGATAATACAACGCGGAAGGGACTTACACTGGCGAAGTTTGGGGCGTTACAAAATAGGGCTGGTTTTAAACAGGACAGCCTCAAATCTGGGAGTAGCAGCCTTTCCCAGCAGGAGGCACCACCAGGTCCGGGAAGATTTTGCCAGCCTCCACTCCGGAGGCCCTAGGCTGCCCAGGAGGGGTGGGAGGGCCCCAGGGGCACTCTCCAGTACTGGTCTGTCTGCGGCCAGAGCCCCAGAGCCAGAAGGGACGCCTGGAAGAGGTTTGTGACCGTGTCTGCAGAGGAGCCTTGGGGCTGTGGCGTGAGGGGTGGAGAGGATCCCAGTCCTTCTCTCTGTCTGAGCCCAGCCTCACACTAGAGAGGCCTCGGGGCCAGTTAGTTAAGTACCTGGGCTTCGGAGCCAGACTGTCTGGGGCCTCACGGCACCATGTGACCTTGGGTAATCCCTCTCTCCGAACTTCAGTTTCCCCATCCGTAAGATGGTAATAAGGCAAGTGCCCCCCTCCGAGGGTGGCCATGGGGGTTAAAGACACTGGCACAGGAAAAGCACATGGAACGGTATGTGGCACGTGGTAAGTGCTGTTTACACCAGTCCTTCTTTCTTTTAAAAGTGTCCCCTCTCGGGACTTCCCTGGCAGTCCAGTGGTTAAGACCCCACCTTCCAATGCAGGGGGTGCGGGTTCGATCCCTGATCAGGGAACTAAGATCCCACATGCTGCGCGGTGTGGCCAGAAGTTTTAAAAATAACTAATAAAAGTGTCCCCTCTCTCGCTCTGATGCCAGACAGTGCCCATGGGGCAGAGACCCCAAAAGAGGTGTCCTGCCCGAGGACACTGGCTCTGCTGAGCCTGGAACCAAGAGCCGGGTACAGGCCTGGGTGCTGCAGAGACTGTGCCCTGATTCCAAGTGCCCTCGTGTGATTCCCCGAGGCCCGGAACTGCTCTCCTCTGGGAGGGCTGCTCTGCATTCTCCCACGGGCCCTGTGGGCAGCTGCAGGCTTATTTCTGAGCTTCATCGTCCAGTTTGCATGAAAGCATTGGCTACAAGCCACACATGTATTGAACTTGTCTATCTGGGGGCAAGCTCTCAAGCCTCACCACTCAAAGTGTGGTTTGATGCTAACCAGCAGCATTGGCGTCACGTGGGAGTGGTTGGAAGTGCAGACTCTCAGGCCCCGCTCCTGACCTACAGAATCAGAATTTTCTGTAGGTCTACAGAGTTTTCTGTAGGTCTACCTACAGAATCTGCATTTTAGCCAGAGCCCAGGTGACTCACATGCACATTACACCTTGAGGAGCAAGAGTGTCTTAAGCAACGGGGCTAAGGGGGCAAACGAATTGCAGGGTGCCCACTGAGCCTTCCCTGGGCAGCACCCCTGCCAGGGCCCAGAAATTCCAGGGATGTTGGCCAAGTTCAGAGCCTACTGGCCTCCACACAGCCCAGGCAGCGCTGGCCAGCGAGTGCTGAGAGGGACAGAGGCACACAGGCCCCTGTGAGCCCAAGTCTGCCCAGGGGGAGTCAGGAATCCGAGCTGAGACTTGAGGGGAAGAGTGGAGTTGGCCAGGCAGACGGGCGTTCCAGGAAAGGGGACAACCCGTACCGATTCCCGGGCTGGCGTTTTCAGAGGAGAGGACCTCGCAGACCTCATCCTAACACCGTCAAGCCCCGGGGCAATCGGAGGCCCACATCCTCTATGGCTAAATATTTTAAAGCTATAAATCAAGCTCATAAACTATTAAATAAAGTATGTTCCAGCCTCTTACCTTGACAAATATGCCTTCACGAGGGCCTGCAAGGCCAGGTTCAAATTTAGAATTTTGGGCCTCCTTGGAGTTAGACACCAAAACGTGATGGTGTGGGGGAGCCAGTTTTGCCTGCCCCCTTCTGCTCCCCCCGCACTGTACCACGAGGATACATGCATGCAGGCACACGCATGCAATCGGCCCAGCCTGCCCATCCTCACACCGCTGCCCCCACAAACAGCTGCCTCCGGTGGCCTCCAGGAGGACAGACCCCGGGAGCAAGCCCTCGGAGTTCCTGGAATTGGAGGAGGGTGACTCTGGTAGGGCGTCTCCTTGACCCAATCGGGGGCACCCCAGCTGGAGAGGCTCTGTGACAATGAAACTATGATACCCTCTATAAGATACACTCTAATTTCAGGGATGTTAAAATGTCAATAAAATGTGCATTTAAAAAAATTTTTTATTGAAGAATAATTGATTTACAGTGTTGTGTGAGTTTCTGGTGTACAGCAAAGTGATTCAGTTATATGTATATAACTGATATATATATATTTTTTCATATTCTTTTCCATTATGGTTTATTACAGGATACTGAATATAGTTCCCTGTGCTATACAGTAGGACCATGTTGTTTATCTATTTTATATATAGCAGTTTGTATTTGCTAATCCCAAACTCCTAATTTATCCCTCCCCCACTCCCTTTCCTCTCTGGTAACCGTAAGTTTGTTTTCTATGTAAGTCTGTTTCTGTTTCGTAACTACATTCATTTGTGTCATATTTAAAATTTCACATATAAGTGATATCGTATGGTATTTGTCTTTTTCTGACATACTTCACTTAGTATGATAATCTCTAAATCCATCCATATTGCTGCAAATGGCATTATTTCATTCTTTTTTATGCCTGAGTAATGTTCCATTGTATATATGTGCCACATCTTCTTTACCCATTCATCTGTTGATGGACATTTAGGTGGCTTCCATGTCTTGGCTATTGTAAATAGTGCTGCTATGAACATTGGGTGCATGTATCTTTTTTTTAAAAATAGATTTTACTTATTTATTTATTTATTGGCTGCGTTGGGTCTTTGTTAATGTGCGTGGGCTTTCTCTAGTTGCGGCGAGTGGGGGCTACTCTTTGTTGTGGTGCGAGGGCTTCTCATTGCGGTGGCTTCTCTTGCTGCGGAGCACAGGCTGTAGGTGTGCGGGCTTCAGTACTTGTGGCATGAGGGCTTCAGTAGTTGTGGCTCTTGGGCTCTAGAGCGCAGGCTCAGTAGTTGTGGCTCACGGGCTTAGTTGCTCCGCGGCATGTGGGATCTTCCTGGACCAGGGATCACACCCATGTCCCCTGCATTGGCAGGCAGATCCTTAACCACTGCGCCACCAGGGAAGCCCCGCACATATCTTTCTGAATTATAGTTTTCTCCGGATACATGCCCAGGAGTGGGATTGCTGGACCATATGGCAACTCTATTTTTAGTTTTCTTGAGGAACGTCCATACTATTTTCCATAATGGCCGCATCAACTTACATTCCCACCACCACCAACAAAAAAAATGTGCATCTTATATTGGATGTCCAGCAGCCTTCTGATTCCCTGGCTGTGAGAGTGTTTTTAAGCCTAATGTTGCACTGAATCTATAGGTCAATTTACATAGTATTAGCAATATTGACAGTTTTAAACCTTAATGATGTTAAATCTTCTAATCCACAAACAAGGGACATCTTTCCATTTATTTAGGGCTTTAATTTCTTCAAATGGCGTTTTGTAGTTTTCTGTGTAAAAGCCTTGCACTTCTTTACAAAGCCTTTTTACAGTTATTCCCTCTTCAGAGCCTTGAAAACCCTCTGTGAAGTAGAGATCACATTCTGTACATCAAAGATGCCTCAACTAGTAAGTGACCGAGCTGGGATTTAAATCCCCGGCCCGCCAGCAGAGCTGGGCCTAGACTCGTTCCAGCCCCTAACTGCATAGGGACGGGACATCTCTCCTCTATCCGGGAAACCTGCTGACCTGGTGACAGTCCCTCTGACTTGGAGGGGGCGTTGGAGGGAGGGCCGGGGGCAGGACTGGCATGAGATGCTCAGGGTCAGGGAAGGAGGGTCCAGGGGAAGGTCTCACACACAGGCTACAGGCAGGGAGGGAACCTGTTTGGTTGAAACAGTGTCCCCAGCCCTTGGCTTCCATGAAAACCACCTGGGCGCTTAAAAAGTTCCCAGCATCCAGGCTCCACCTCAGACCAATTAAAGCCGAAGCCTGGGAGCAGGGCCAGGGAATCCGTGATCTTAAAGTCACCCAGGTGAGGCTGCAGCTCGGGCGGGGAACCGCCGGGTCAGGTGGTGAAGTTGGCCGTCAGCCCTGACCCATCAGCTCTGCCCCAGCACACACTGAGGCCAGCAGAAGAGTCCAGACTTTAGATCAGACAGACCAGGCTATAGTCCCGGGTGTGGATCTTGGTTCCATGTCACAGGTTCTGTGACCCTGGGTGCTTGACCTCTCTGACCCTCAATCGATTAATCTGTAAAATGGAGACAGTTATACCTACCTTGAGAGACGGGATCTGTTTCTCCTCATCTTGAGCCTGGACTGGCCTGTGACTGCTCTGACCAGCAGGGTACAGCAGAAGGGACGCTGCACCAGCTCGGGGTCTAGACTCACAAGGATTGGCAGCTCCCCCCTCCCTCTCTTGGGCCTCTTACCTGACTTTTCAGGTGAGGAGAATGAGGCTGAGAGGTGACTTGCCCAAGTAAAACTATCAAGCGCTCACTGCCTTCCTGGCTCTGAGGGAGGAAAAGGCAACATCTGGGGCAGCAGATTTGACCAGACTTTCAGAGTTTGAGTCCTGGCTCGGCCAATTCCCAGCTGTGTAACCTTGGGCTGCTAGATAACCCTCTCTGTGCCTATGCCACTTCTTTTGTAAAATGATGATAAATGGTTGCCCCTCAGGGCTGTTGCAGGGGTGAACTGGGAGTACCCTGTCTTGACGCAGCCGCTAACAGCTACTGTTGACAGGGAGGCTCTGCCAGCCCCGGCCTGGAGGTCATTAGGGGCCTGGCTGCAGCTGTGTTGATCTGGTGGCTTATTTTTGAGGAAGAAGCAGGACCCAGCACAGAAGCGCCTGGGAAAACCCCCTATTTCCCACTGGTCCCCTCTTCTCCCCTCTGGAGACAACAGAGCCATCCAGGGGGTGTCAGGGTGGGGCAGGATTTCCCCTCTTGGGACAGACCCTCCCTTCCTCAGCTTGCGTATCAGAGCCAAGGTTCAAGTGTCGGGCGGGGCTGGGGAGGCAGCATAAGCTTTGCCCTCCTCCTGAAGCCAAGGGCACGTGACCCCACCTTTTCCTAGGGGTGAGCCAGATGCCAGGTGGGCCTCCTGGCCCCTGGATGCACGGGTCACCTCCTCTGGGCTCTCCCAGTTCTAAGGCCGGTGGAGGCACATGGTCCTGCCCAGGTGTGCCCGGTTCCCAAGAGCCTCGGGGCTCCTGTTCCTCATGCAAAAACCTCAGACCTTCTCTGTGCTTTTCCCTGGTGAGCGCGTCTCCCTGAGCCACACCGACCACCCCTGCGTGGAGTCCGTCTTCTCACTGTAGCACGTTGGTCACATCTCAGATGACAGTGGACAGAATCTGGTGCCCAAAAGGGCCTCAGAGATGATCTGATCAAGCCCTTGATCAGAAAATTATTTTTATTGTAGTCAAATATAATCGTGATTTACCATTTTAACCATGTGTAAGTGTACCGTTCAGAGGTGACTGATTTTTATAGCTGAGGCAACATTCATTCACATGAAATTCTCAGCAGAAGCCTGATATAAAACTGTCCACGTACTGCGGCCCATGAAGGGCTGGGCCTGCACCGCCCCTGCAGGAGCAGGGAGGGGGCAACATGCAGGGCACGAGGGACAGAGGCAGCCCTGGTCGTCGTCCCCGCCACCGCCCCTGCTCTCCATCAGGCAGTTGGCCCCCTCGTCCTCGCCCTCCAGGCCTGGTCTGACCCGTGAACACCCCGTCCACTCGGGGAATCATGGCCTGCAGTGCCCACCGGGACCTCCAGCCACAGGTCAAGGCTCTGTGGACAGTGGCTTATGGCAGGTCTGGGTGATGGACGAGGGGATGCTGGGCCTGAGCCTGCCAGATAGGAACCAGGACAGTGGGATGCTGTCTAAAGCACTAAGGGTGGCCCATTCAGTGCCAGGAAGGACCCGCTGCCTGGCAGAGCCGCCCACAGAGGCACAGTTCTGAGATGACTGGGCAACCGTGGGGCTGTGAGCTCAAGACACAGGCCCATGGGGGAAGGGGCCTGGCCATGGGCCAGCCCCCAGGAGCCCCGTCAGTCACGCTTGGACTGGATGGGACACGTTGGCTCCGTCCGTGAGATGTTGGCACACTGCCCGTCTGGATGCATTTCTTCTGAGTGAAAAGCGGGTCACGAGTGAACCCCTTGGCTGAGGCCTTGCGGTCCTCTGCCTCTGCCCAGCGGCAGGAGGCGCAGCGTGAACAAGGAGGGCCCTTCGGGGACGGAGGGAGGGAGGGAGGAGAGAGGAGGACCCTGTGTCGCTGGTGGGCAGGAGGGCATCCAGCTGCAGAAGGAGGCTTTAAGTCAGGAGATGTGATGACTTTGTCCTCCACACAGAGGGCCCACGACGCTCCCCTGCTTCCAAAGGCTTGAAGGAGGAAAACAAGGAACATAGGAGACGTTCTGTGAAGAAAAGCAGATGAACAAAGCACTTACAGTTCAGATGAGAAGCCTCCAACGTGAGTGAGCACGTCTGCAGCCTGAAATCCCACAGCTGGGCGGTGAGGTGCCGGAGCTGCCACTGAGACCTCACATCCTGCCTGCACCGCACCAAGAGCAAGTGCTGGAACTTCGCAGAAAGGTCGCGGAGGGGGGGATTTACCGCGCGGAGGTAGAGAAGAAGCTCCCAGCGTGCGTGGAAACATCAGCCTCATGGTCACTGGAGTGACCTCCTGCAGGAGGAGACGGGAGAGGGGACAGAAAAGAACAAGCTCCTTCCCTCCAGCAGAAACGTCTCACCTCTTCTGAGAAGGAAGCTGGAGAAGAGTGGGCGCCAGCTCTTCCCACTGAGGGGAAGCCCAGCTAGTGAGAAGCGGGGGGGGGGGGGACGCGGATACCAGTCGCGGAGGCAGAGGCCCGGGGCCGTGGGTCAGCAGGTCCCCAGGGCAGGAGGCCGCTGAGCCTCCAGGACTGAGGGACCCGGCTCACTTGCGGGGGTGATGCCACATTCACAGCAGCAGCCCTGCGGGCCTAGAGACCTTTACCCGTTTTCTCTCCTAAAAGCAATTTTGATCAATAGTTTTTAGTTTAGTTGCTGTTATTTAATTGATACCGCACCTGCTCTTATTGGAGCTTAATAAAATTGTGTTTCCTAAGACAGTGTTCTTCAAAGATGGATGATTTTGATATAATCATTACGAATACATTATTTCCACTTCATTGGACCCTCTAGAGTTAGATGGGATAAGTATTGCATTTTGATTGAAACAAAAGGTCCACTATTACTTAACCTGTAATTGAACTTGGACATGCCGAGATGGAGACGTGTGAAAAATAAATCCATTTCTATATTCTGGGGGAAAAAAACGATGAGAGTGGGCTCCTGCCCAGGGTGTCTCCTGAGGGGCGCCCTGAAACCCCGGAGCTTCTCCACGGATTTAACCCTTCACGTTGCAGGTGGGGAAACAGAGAAGTGATTTCCCTGGGTAACCCTGGGAAATTCACGGCAGCACAGGTACGAGCGCCACGTCTCTTTGTTTCCAGTCCAGCTTTGAGCCACGAGTTGCTCAAGAAGAATAGGCTTCTCGGCCCCCACCTGTAATTCTAAGAAAATTTAATCAGCTTCCTGGCGCTTTCCAAAAAGAGCCAGCTCTTTCTACCTGTTTGCAGCCTGGCCTGACGTTACCTTGGCAACAGCTGTCAACAGACATATTGCCTCCCCCGGGCCTGTCACGTCCTTTACACCAGACATGTGTGTGCCCAGGTGAAGGGCAAAGCAGTTGGGCCTCGTAGACCCGGCTTCAGGGCTCCTTTCCGCTAAGATCTGCTTATTTATAACCCAAAGGAAATTTGTCCTAAAAACAGGATTTCTGTGCTCGCTTGGCTAATTTTCTTTTTATACTCTATAAGGACTTCATGGGGAGAACCTTGCCATTGGAAGAGGTTATTTTTAACAGCAGTATTAGGCTGACACCCTAAAAATGGGATGTTACAGATCAGTAGGAAAACCCACCGGACCTCACTGTCCAGAGGAGAAAAGGAAAGCCTCTCCAGGAGAGCCGATTGCCCAAAGTCTGTGTAATTTATTGGCAATGCAGGACTTGAACTTGGCTGGAGTCCTGGTTGCCTTTTAGGGGCTTGGCATTACTGCAGGTCTGGCTTGCTGACAGCGACGCTGTGTGGGTGCTGTCGTCCCAGGGGGTGGGCACAGGTTTGTTCGTGGCCTTTATTAGAGATGGAGGTACATTCTGGGGGGTAGATCCTGAGTCATCTTCCGGGGACCCTATTGTCTTCCTCCCAACTCTCCCTCCCCTTGTCTCCCAACTGTCCACCACAGGCTGGAGGCCTGGAATCTCTAGGGTTTGGGCAGGGGACGGACTGAGTGAGGTGGGCAGGGTGGGGCTGGTGAACTGGCCATCTGTCCCCACTCGGCCTGCATGACATCTGGGGCTGGAGCTTTGTGTCTGTTCCTTCTCCCCTCAGTCAGGATCCGAGGTCCGTTCTGCTCCCAAGGCCCCTCCTGGACCTCCACAGTCTCCATATGCACCCCTGGCGTCTGGCTGCACCCCCAGGTGGGAGGGGGAAGGCTTGACCTCTCCCCTCTTAGGTCTCCAGCTGGGCCTGAGGATTCAACTGACCTCAGACAGATTAACAGGAGAAAAGCATGCAGATTTTTACCTGTACACGGGGGCCCTACAGGAAAACGAAGGCCCAAAGACGTGGCAGAGCCTAAGTGCTTATATACTAGGTTGGATGAAGAAAGGAAACTGTGGACAAGGAACGAAAACATCTGGGGAGGCTACAGGAGGCGAGTTAGTTCCACAAGGTCCGTCTGTACGGCATCCTCCCTGGCTTGACTCCCTGTCTCTGATGATGAGTGTTTCTTCCCCCTGAAACAGGGACCCCATTTTGATCTACTGGCAGCAGGGATGCCTTCTGCGGTTGGGGACATGTGACGACCCACAAAGACCCCTTCCTGGCGGACACATATTAAAATAGGCAGGAACGTAGATTTCCTAACCGCCATCATGGTCTGCACCCCCGGGGAGAGCTGTGGACCCCGCTGTGGACCAAGGACAGGTGCTTGCTCCTGGTCACCCAGGCTACCAGCTGGGTTCCTCGTTTTACTAAAACGCTCACCTGTTCGCTGTACTGACTCCCCGCCCCCCCACCAGAGTGACCTTATGTGCGTGGTTGACTTTTCCATGACTTTCAGGATGCAACTCAGGCAGCATCCCCCCTGCAGGCAGCCTTGCTCTGAGCTAAGAGGAGATGTGCTACAGGGGAGGGGTGGGTGCAGAGAGCCGGGCTGAGGTTATTCCAAAGTCACACTTCAGAGCCCATCCAACCCTTCATTTGGAGGGTCTCCCTCTCACCACTTTCCAAGGCTGTCCTGCTCAGAACACCTTCCCCCTGCTTGTCCTGGAAAAATTCTGGTCTTTCTTCCAGAACCAGTAGCTGAGGAGCCATTTTCACGAAGTTGAGTTAGGTTCCAGTACTAGACAGAGGTCCTATTTTGGCTTTCCATCATGAGTCCCCCTTTCATGTAGAGCGGTCCCCAGTTCCTGCCTGCCTCCCGCTGTGGGAGCAGGGAGACAGAGTTCCCCCTCTTCTGCCCCTGGCCGCAGGGCTCGCGCTGTGGTCCAGACCGTGACTCTGTCATCAGTGGTGGAGGTAACCATGCTGGGGCCCAGAGCCGGAGACCCAGGCTGCGACAGCACCAGGGTCTGGCTAGGTGGTCACCACTGCCTTTGGCTGATCTCACTGGGGCTCATCTGATTCCTGCCTCTGACTTTTCGCTTCCTATCTATTCTGTGAGCCTGCTACATCCTTAAAAAAGTAACAACAGTAAAACAAAAAGCAAAAGCAAAACAAAACAAAAGCTCTTGTTTGCTGAAGGCAGTCAGAATTGATTTCTGGTTTTGCAGCCAAGAGCCCTGATGGGTGGAGAATCCTGCCCGGAACTCTGGGATCCCGTGTGCTTCTCTGAGGTGGTTCATACATGCAATGCTTCAACAATAATAATGGCTGATTCCTCGAGCCCTTTCTGGGAACTGGGACCTTGACAAGAGTTCTCGCATCAGTTCTCGGGGGCCTAAGATCTACAGTGATGTCCGCGGGCTCTGATGGAGCAAGTGGAAACGGACCAGAATTACTGGAGGATTTCCCAGCACGACAGTGTGTAGTGACGCGCTGCCTGGGTGCCTAGATCCCCCCGTCTGAGTCCCAGGGCGAGAGTGCTCAGTCCCCAGTGGCCAGCAGGTCAGGTCCTGTCCCCAGGGCAGCCTGCATCTGTGGTGCCGAAGCAACGGCCAGGCATCCTTTGACGTTTCTTCCATCGAGGGGTGGAGTCTGCATCCCCTCCTTGAATCTGGGCATGCGCTGGGACTGCTTGGCTGTGGATCGCAGCAGGAGGAAAGCTGCCCAGGTGTCTGCGCCGAGCCTGGAGAAACCAGTGGCTTCCGTATGGCCCTCGTGGTGCCCTCTCTCTGGGAGCCCTGACCGCCCCATGAGAAGACCAGTCATCCTGGGTCAGCGTGGATGTGGTCAAAATAAACAGTAGATATGGCTCAGGGCTGCATCCTCTGTTTTTATGTCGCACTAAGTGTGTGGGCCCCTCCGGGGGAGTAGGGGGAGATAGGATGGGGTGTGTCAGGTGTCACAGAGGGCCTCAGCAGCCAGGCTCAGGCTTGGGGACTTATCCTATTGACAAGAATGAACCTGAGCAGTTTCTGAGTGGCGGGTTGGGAGTGATCCCCGTGGCTCTGAGTGGGAAGGTCACGGGGACGGGGCATCAGGGGCCAGAAGGCGGGTGAGGCTGGTGGCCAGGAAGCCAGTTGGGGCTACTGGAGATTTGGGGACACCTCTGCGGATGAGACCGGGAAAGAGACACCTCTTCCCCGAGCCGTGATGGGCTCAGCCATTCTCTTAGCCTGCAATCCTTCATCCTAGTGATTCCTGAAGTCCCCGATTCAGTGATTCTGAGAATTCATGATTCCTTGATCCCACGACATGAAATGCTCGTGTTTCCCCAGTTGTGTGATCTGGTGATTCACAGAACCTCTCCCCCGGCAACTCTAAAATTCTCTGATTCACATGCTCTGCTGAATCAGCCCTTGCAGTTCCTGCCAACCCCTGGCCCATGGCTTCTCCTGGGAATTGAGGAAAGGCTGTTTGTTTCTGTCTTTTCTATTCAGACAGGTATCGCTGGGGGGCCTCCACCTTCCTCTGAGGTGGCTGAGATGGGGATCGTGCAGGTGGGGAAGATCCCGGAGTCAGCTGGAATAATGCAGAGTGTGTGACCCCTGTGTGCCCCGGGTGCCCGAGTGCTGAGGCGGGAGCACAGCCCCACCTTCGGGGGGGACTGAGAGGTGCTCCTGACCCAGGGCCCGTCACCCACTCTGCTCATGCCCACCTGCTGGAGCAGCACCCCCAGGACTGTGGTCTCCCTGCAGAGCCCTCCAGAGACAAGCACCTGGGGTGGGGTCGCACCTTTTCTTAAGCCACAAGCTGGAGTCACCCATTGGCATCCGTAATCACTGGATTTGACAGTAGACCTGAGGACATGGGAGACAAGCAGAGTGGCCTGTGGATTTGGGTGCTAGGGGTTATGGGGGACAGGTGAGGGGTGCTAGTGGCAGGGTCACAGAAACGAGAAGCCTGGATCGGGGACTTGGATAGGCCTGCTGGCCCTCAGGGCCCACAGTGCCATGAGTTGGTCTTTATTCTTCTCCCCCTCAGCCAGCCTCTCGGCATCAAATCCTGGAGATGAGGCCCCCGTGCCAGGTTGTCATGAGGCCCAGTCAGGGAAACAGGGAAAGCTGTTGCCACTGCGTCTGGGACTCTTGCTGTCAGTTTCTAGTGGCTCTTTGCAGGGCTGTGCGTGGCCCTCTCTGCCAGCCAGGCCTCCCTGGCCCTCCGTGTGCACGAGTCTCCCTGCAAGTGGAGGCTGCTCTGAGATGGTATCAAGAGAAGGAGGCAGTGTGGGAGGGAAGCCAGGCCCACCTCGAATCCACATGCCCCTGCTGGCCCCTCCTTGGCCAGCCTTGGGGTTTGGGGAGATGCTCTGAGTTGGAGATGAAATGGGCCACAACCATGGTCACTGTTGGTTATGAAAAGTGGGAGAGACGTGATCCAGCATGCATGCACGCATGTATCCATCCGTTCATCTATCCATCCATTCATCCGTTCATCTATCCATCCATTCATCCGTCCATCTATCCATCCATTGATCCATTGATCCATCCATCCATCCATCCACAATTTATTAAGTGCCTACCGGGTCTGAAAGAGTGCACCCCACCCCCATGGATGACTTTCTATGCCCCTATCCTGCTCTGTTATTATTTATGCCTTTGTTCATCTGTTCACTGTCTTTCTCCCCCACTAGAATTTTAATTCCATGAAGACTTTGTCTTATTCACCACTGCATCCACACATCTAAAATCAAGCCTGGCACTTAATAGGTGCTTGAAAGCATTTCTTCAATGTATGAATTTAACCCCACTCCTGCAGCAACCCTGGGAATAGGTGTTATTATCTTTCATTTCTTTTTTTCCCCTCCCTTTTGCGTCTCCCTCCCACCCTCCCTATCCCACCCCTCCAGGCGGTCACAAAGCACCGAGCTGATCTCCCTGTGCTATGCGGCTGCTTCCCACTAGCTATCTACCTTACGTTTGGTAGTGTATATATGTCCATGCCACTCTTTCACTTTGTCACAGCTTACCCTTCCCCCTCCCCATATCCTCAAGTCCATTCTCAAGTAGGTCTGTGTCTTTATTCCCGTTTTACCCCTAGGTTCTTCATGACATTTTTTAAATTCCATATATATGTGTTAGCATACGGTATTTGTCTTTCTCTTTCTGACTTACTTCACTCTGTATGACAGACTCTAGGTCTATCCACCTCATTACAAATAGCTCAGTTTCGTTTCTTTTTATGGCTGAGTAATATTCCATTGTATATATGTGCCACATCTTCTTTATCCATTCATCCGATGATGGACACTTAGGTTGTTTCCAGCTCCGGGCTATTGTGAATAGAGCTGCAATGAACATTTTGGTACATGTCTCTTTTTGAATTATGGTTTTCTCAGGGTATATGCCTAGTAGTGGGATTGCTGGGTCACATGGTAGTTCTATTTGTAGTTTTTTAAGGAACCTCCATACCGTTCTCCATAGCGGCTGTACCAATTCACATTCCCACCAGCAGTGCAAGAGTGTTCCCTTTTCTCCACACCCTCTCCAGCATTTATTGTTTCTAGATTTCTTGATGATGGCCATTCTGACTGGTGTGAGATGATATCTCATTGTAGTTTTGATTTGCATTTCTCTAATGAGTAAAGATGTTGAGCATCCTTTCATGTGTTTGTTGGCAGTCTGTATATCTTCTGTGGAGAAATGTCTATTTAGGTCTTCTGCCCATTTTTGGATTGGGTTGTTTGTTTTTTTGATATTGAGCTGCATGAGCTGCTTGTAAATTTTGGAGATTAATCCTTTGTCAGTTGCTTCATTTGCAAATATTTTCTCCCCTTCTGAGGGTTGTCTTTTGGTCTTGTTTATGGTTTCCTTTGCTGTGCAAAAGCTTTTAAGTTTCATTAGGTCCCATGTGTTTATTTTTGTCTTTATTTCCATTTCTCTAGGAGGTGGGTCAAAAAGGATCTTGCTGTGATTTATGTCATAGAGTGTTCTGCCTATGTTTTCCTCTAAGAGTTTGATAGTGTCTGTCCTTACATTTAGGTCTTTAATCCATTTTGAGCTTATTTTTGTGTATGGTGTTAGGGAGTGATCTAATCTCATACTTTTACATGTCCCTGTCCAGTTTTCCCAGCACCACTTATTGAAGAGACTGTCCTTTCTCCACTGTACATTCCTGCCTCCTTTATCAAAGATAAGGTGACCATATGTGCGTGGGTTTATCTCTGGGCTTTCTATCCTGTTCCACTGATCTATCTTTCTGTTTTTGTGCCAGTACCATACTGTCTTGATTACTGTAGCTTTGTAGTATAGTCTGAAGTCAGGGAGCCTGATTCCTCCAGCTCCGTTTTTCGTTCTCAAGATTGCTTTGGCTATTCGGGGTCTTTTGTGTTTCCATACAAATTGTGAAATTTTTTGTTCTAGTTCTGTGAAAAATGCCATTGGTAGTTTGATAGGGATTGCATTGAATCTGTAGATTGCTTTGGGTAGTAGAGTCATTTTCACAATGTTGATTCTTCCAATCCAAGAACATGGTACATCTCTCCATCTATTTGTATCATCTTTAATTTCTTTCATCAGTGTCTTATAATTTGCTGCATACAGGTCTTTTGTCTCCTTAGGTAGGTTTATTCCTAGATATTTTATTCTTTTTGTTGCAATGGTAAATGGGAGTGTTTCCTTGATTTCACTTTCAGATTTTTCATCATTAGCATATAGGAATGCCAGAGATTTCTGTGCGTTAATTTTGTATCCTGCAACTTTACCAAATTCATTGATTAGCTCTAGTAGTTTTCTGGTAGCATCTTTAGGATTCTCTATGTATAGTATCATGTCATCTGCAAACAGTGACAGCTTTACTTCTTCTTTTCCGATTTGGATTCCTTTTATTTCCTTTTCTTCTCTGATTGCTGTGGCTAAAACTTCCAAAACTATGTTGAATAAGAGTGGTGAGAGTGGGCAACCTTGTCTTGTTCCTGATCTTAGTGGAAATGGTTTCAGTTTTTCACCATTGAGGACGATGCTGGCTGTGGGTTTGTCATATATGGCCTTTATTATGTTGAGGCAAGTTCCCTCTATGCCTACTTTCTGCAGGGTTTTTATCATAAATGGGTGTTGAATTTTGTCGAAAGCTTTCTCTGCATCTATTGAGATGATCATATGGTTTTTCTCCTTCAATTTGTTAATATGGTGTATCACGTTGATTGATTTGCGTATATTGAAGAATCCTTGCATTCCTGGAATAAACCCCACTTGGTCATGGTGTATGATCCTTTTAATGTGCTGTTGGATTCTGTTTGCTAGTATTTTGTTGAGGATTTTTGCATCTATGTTCATCAGTGATATTGGCCTGTAGTTTTCTTTCTTTGTGACATCCTTGTCTGGTTTTGGTATCAAGGTGATGGTGGCCTCGTAGAATGAGTTTGGGAGTGTTCCTCCCTCTGCTATATTTTGGAAGAGTTTGAGAAGGATAGGTGTTAGCTCTTCTCTAAATGCTTGATAGAATTCGCCTGTGAAGGCATCTGGTCCTGGGCTTTTGTTTGTTGGAAGATTTTTTATCACAGTTTCAATTTCAGTGCTTGTGATTGGTCTGTTCATATTTTCTATTTCTTCCTGATTCAGTCTTGGCAGGTTGTGCATTTCTAAGAATTTGTCCATTTCTTCCAGGTTGTCCATTTTATTGGCATAGAGTTGCTTCTAGTAATCTCTCATGATCTTTTGTATTTCTGCAGTGTCAGTTGTTACTTCTCCTTTTTCATTTCTAATTCTATTGATTTGAGTCTTCTCCCTTTTTTTCTTGATGAGTCTGGCTAATGGTTTATCAATTTTGTTTATCTTCTCAAAGAACCAGCTTTTAGTTTTATTGATCTTTGCTATCGTTTCCTTCATTTCTTTTTCATTTATTTCTGATCTGATTTTTATGATTTCTTTCCTTCTGCTAACTTTGGGATGTTTTTGTTCTTCTTTCTCTAATTGCTTTAGGTGCAAGGTTAGGTTGTTTATTCGAGATGTTTCCTGTTTCTTAAGGTGGGATTGTATTGCTATAAACTTCCCTCTTAGAACTGCTTTTGCTGCATCCCATAGGTTTTGGGTCGTCGTGTCTCCATTGTCATTTGTTTCTAGGTATTTTTTAATTTCCTCTTTGATTTCTTCAGTGATCACTTCGTTATTAAGTAGTGTAGTGTTTAGCCTCCATGTGTTTGTATTTTTTACAGCTCTTTTCCTGTAATTGATATCTAGTCTCATAGCATTGTGGTCGGAAAAGATACTTGATACAATTTCAATTTTCTTAAATTTACCAAGGCTTGATTTGTGACCCAAGATATGATCTATCCTGGAGAATGTTCCATGAGCACTTGAGAAAAATGTGTATTCTGTTGTTTTTGGATGGAATGTCCTATAAATATCAGTTAAGTTCATCTTGTTTAATGTATCATTTAAAGCTTGTGTTTCCTTATTTATTTTCATTTTGGATGATCTGTCCATTGGTGAAAGTGGGGTGTTAGTCCCCTACTATGATTGTGTTGCTGTCGATTTCTCCTTTTATGGCTGTTAGTATTTGCCTTATGTATTGAGGTGCTCCTATGTTGGGTGCATAAATATTTACAATTGTTATATCTTCTTCTTGGATCGATCCCTTGATCATTATGTAGTGTCCTTCTTTGTCTCTTCTAGTAGTCTTTATTTTAAAGTCTATTTTGTCTGATATGAGAATTGCTACTCCAGCTTTCTTTTGGTTTCCATTTGCATGGAATATCTTTTTCCATCCCCTTACTTTCAGTCTGTATGTGTCTCTAGGTCTGAAGTGGGTCTCTTGTAGACAGCATATATATGGGTCTTGTTTTTGTATCCATTCAGCCAATCTGTGTCTTTTGGTGGGAGCATTTAGTCCATTTACATTTAAGGTAATTATCGATATGTATGTTCCTATTCCCATTTTCTTAATTGTTTTGGGTTTGTTATTGTAGGTCTTTTCCTTCTGTTGTGTTTCTTGCCTAGAGAAGTCCCTTTAGCATTTGTTGTAAAGCTGGTTTGGTGGTGCTGAACTCTCTCAGCTTTTGCTTGTCTGTAAATGTTTTAATTTCTCCATGAAATCTGAATGAGATCCTTGCTGGGTAGAGTAATCTTGGTTGCAGGTTTTTCTCCTTCATCACTTTAATTATGTCCTGCCACTCCCTTCTGGCTTGTAGAGTTTCTGCTGAGAGATCAGCTGTTATCCTGATGGGGATTCCCTTGTGTGTTATTTGTTTTTTTTTTTTTTTTTCTTTTTGCGGTATGCGGACCTCTCACTGTTGTGGCCTCTCCCGTTGCGGAGCACAGGCTCCGGATGCGCAGTCCCAGCTGCCATGGCTCACGGGCCCAGCCGCTCCGCGGCATATGGGATCCTCCCAGACCGGGGCACGAACCCGTATCCCCTGCATCGGCAGGCGGACTCTCAACCACTGCGCCACCAGGGAGGCCCTATTTGTTGTTTTTGCCTTGCTGCTTTTAATATGATTTATTTGTGTTTAATTTTTGACAGTTTGATTAATATGTGTCTTGGCGTATTTCTCCTTGGATTTATTCTGTATGGGACTCTCTGTGCCTCCTGGACTTGATTAACTATTTCCTTTCCCATATTAGGGAAGTTTTCAACTATAATCTCTTCAAATATTTTCTCAGTCCCTTTCTTTTTCTCTTCTTCTTCTGGAACCCCTATAATTCGAATGTTGGTGCGTTTAATGTTGTCCCAGAGGTCTCTGAGACTGTCCTCTGTTCTTTTCATTCTTTTTTCTTTATTTTGCTCTGCAGCAGTTATTTCCACTATTTTATCTTCCACCTCACTTATCCGTTCTTCTGCCTCAGTTATTCTGCTATTGATCCCATCTAGAGTATTTTTTATTTCATTTATTGTGTTTTTAATCGATGCTTGATTCATCTTTAGTTCTTCTAGGTCCTTGTTAACTGTTTCTTGCATTTTGTCTATTCTATTTCCAAGATTTTGGATCTTGGAAATAGAATCTTGGATCATCTTTACCATCATTATTCTGAATTCTTTTTCGGGTAGACTGGCTATTACCTCTTCATTTGTTAGGTCTGGTGGGTTTTTATCTTGCTCCTTCTCCTGCTGTGTGTTTTTCTGTCTTCTCATTTTGCTTATGTTACTGTGTTTGGGGTCTCCTTTTTGCAGGCTGCAGGTTCGTAGTTCCCGTTGTTTTTGGTGTCTGTCCCCAGTGGCTAAGGTTGGTTTAGTGGGTTGTGTAGGCTTCCTGGTGGAGGGGACTAGTGCCTGTGTTCTGGTGGATGAGGCTGGATCTTGTCTTTCTGGTGGGCAGGTCCACGTCTGGTGGTGTGTTTTGGGGTGTCTGCAGACTTTTTATGATTTTAGGCCACCTCTCTGCTAATGGGTGGCGTTGTGTTCCTGTCTTGCTAGTTGTTTGGCATAGGGTGTCCAGCACTGTAGCTTGCTGGTCGTTGAGTGAAGCTGGGTGCTGGTGTTGAGATGGAGATCTCTGGAAGATTTTCGCCGTTTGATATTATGTGGAGCTGGGAGGTCTCTTGTGGACCAGTGTCCTGAAGTTGGCTCTCCCACCTCAGAGGCACAGCACTGACTCCTGGCTCCTCAATTTGGGATGATTTGTTGTCTATTCATGTATTCCACAGATGCAGGGTACATCAAGTTGATTGTGGAGCTTTAATCTGCTGCTTCTGAGGCTGCTGGGAGAGGTTTCCCTTTCTCTTCTATCCTTCATTTATAGATAAGGAAACAGGCCCAGAGAGGCCAGGTGACTTGCCCACGGTTTCATTATTAGTAAGTCGTGACCTGGGAGATGAAGCCAGGTTTCCAGAGCTGGGTCTAACCCTTCATACTGCTCCACGCTTCGTGAGGAGGGAGAGATGGGTACAATGACTTCTCACCGGTCCATCGAGGGAGGCTCCCTGGAGCAGGGGGCCACGGGCAATGGAGGGTGGGTGGGACGTCCCCAGGCAGGGGAGTAGGTAAGGGCAGCCAGCTGAGGAGACTTCTTTGGCCAAGGCCTGGGTGATAGGAGTGTGGAACTGGCCTCTGGGGTGAGGAGGGAGGCCTTGCAAGATCCAGCCAAAAGCCTGCCAGACTTCTCGGGAGCTAGAAGCAACCCTCCATCCCTGCTGGGGGCTCTCATTAGGACATTGGTGCTGAGTCTGGCCTGTCCTTGTCAATCAACTGACAGCAAGACATGTCCCCAAACACCTCTCGCTGAAAGGGCCTTTCTCCCAGGTTGTGGGCTCAGGGGCACCTCTGCCGTGCAAAGTGGGCTCCCCCTGGGCCCAGGAAAAGGGTCAGCTTAGCCAGGCCTGGGCAGACAGCCGGCCGGCCTGGGAGCTCTGCTTACACTCTCCCTACCTGCTGGACAACATTTCCCCGCCCTGGACCTCAGCATCCCCATCTGTAATCGAAATGGCTACTGCAGCCCTTTGTCACCTGTGATGCCAGTGACCTCACCCAAAGCTGACTCTCCTGTGCATCTCGCTGCAGGCGAGGTATCTTCTCACATTGGACCCGTCCTTTGATCATCAGTAACCCAGTGAAAGAGGTAGGGCGGGGTCAGTTATCTCCATTTTCTCAGATGAAGGAACTAAGGTTTGAGAGAGAGAAAGTCGTTGGCCCAAAGTCGCTGAATCAGTGAGTGGCGTGTCCTGGTCTGGAATCCCAGCTCACCCCTCTGCGACCACGAGGCCGGAGACTGCAGTCAGAATGGTGTCATGTTCTGATTCCGCTGGGGTCCCTGGCCAGGGTGTCCCTTTTTGAGTTCTCCTGTCACGCCACCCTCTGCCCACCCCCAGGGAAGAGTCAAAGGCCCCCCTAAGTACAGCAGCAGTGACTCCCCTCCTCTGATCTAAACCCCACAGCCGCGTTTGGGCCTCCACACTGGAGGCTTCTGAACTGCCCAGTCATTGGGGCTGTCCTGCTGTTCCCACACTGCCCATCCCAGGGAGGAAAGCTCGGGCGAACTTACAACCTGACCTCATTTCCGGGAGAGATTTCTTTAACCCAGAGAAGCTAAGCCTAGCCGGCGCTGGGCATGGGGGCGTTCTCAGGTGGGGAAAGCAGCTTCTTGGGGCCAGACTGACTGCATCAGCATTGGATTCTCGGGGTAAATGCAGGGGGACCACAACTCTGGCCCCTGGTGGACAAACACCAAGCCCTCGTGGAGGCCAAAGCCTTTGTTCCAGAACTCTGGGCTCATTACTTCCCTTTGCTAGGCCTCCCTGCCTACCAAGCGGGGTAATAACCCTTCCCCAGGCTGTCCAGATCCAACAGGACAGACGAGGCAGGGAGAGGGGGGAAGGGTGCGGGGTTCTAGGTGGCAACGCAGACCTAGATTTCCGCCCTGGTTTTGCCACTTACTAGCCTAGTGGCCTCGTGCAGGTTACTTAATAATAAATACTATTCACCTGCTAGGATTGTTTGGGGTCACGGGGGTTAATTTGATAGAAAGCACTTGGAAGACTGCTGAGCTCCCCAGGGGGCTGCTGTGTTAGGGGTTATTGTGACAAGGTCCCAGCTGCCGAACAAGCAGAGAGATTAAGGCTCTGAACAGCGTGATGGTTCAGGGCTGGACAAAGGCTCAGGGCATGAAGCCCTTCGGAGATGCAGATGCTAAGGACAGGCTCTGGGTTGTAGGGGAGCAGAAGGAGCCAGGGCCAGATGGGAATGACTTCTGGTTTGGGAGTTGACCTTGAGCTGTGGGTACTCTTTTGGGTAAGCTCCAGGGAGGGGACCAGACGTGACGGTCGTTGGATGAGCAGGGGAAATGCACAGTGGCGGTAGCTGAGAGCCTCTGCAAGGCTGCCTGGGCCTGTGCGGAGGGCTGTATTCTGAGACATCGCCTTGGCTGGCTTCTCTGCAGGACGCTGGTCCTGGGGGAGCTGTGCTTTGTGAGGTAACAGAGGAACGAGGTGGGGGCTGTCGTGGGGCGGGGAGAGCCCCCCAAGTCTCTGAGACTCGAGAAGCCCCGAGATCCCCCAGGAGGAGAGTAGGCCTCCCCTCACCCGGTGCTCCCTCCCTCTGTGCCTCTCGGCCACCTGGTTCCCTGCCTTTTCTCTAAGGCCTGTCCCAGAGGGACAAACATTTCTGTAGGTTGTGGGCCCACTGTGTGTCAGGTCTGGACACGGACACTGGACCACCGAGGACGCAGACTCGCTGAATTCTCTCAGCAGCTCTGAGAGGAGGTGTCATGACCCCCGTGTGCCCACGAGGAAGGGGAGGACTTGGGGGATGGGGATCAGGCCGTCGCCTGCTCTCCATGTCGCCCAGGGCCCTGGGGCTCTGGCCCAGCTCTCTCAGCAGGTCCTATCCCCTCATGCAGCAGATCTGAGGACAGGTGGGGATGCTCAGGGTTTGTGGCCTGTCCAGGGGGCGGCTCCCACAGAACCCTTCAAAGGCCCTTGCTCTGGCCCCTGCTCCCATGTGCTACTTAAAAAAAAAAAATCTAGAATGAAAAAGAAGAAAGTTTCTATTTTTGATAAGACACCAACGAAATGAAGGCTTTTAAATTATTAAAATCCAGAAATAAATTATTTATTCAGGTCAGCCTTTCATTTCACGCACATTAACCCCACCAGCACACTGTCACGAATTTGCTGAGTGTCCTGGCAAGTCATTTACCCTCCAAGGACCTCAGTGTTCTCTTCTGTAGGATGGGTCAGGGGCCGGCAGGGGGCTGGGTTTCCCAGGTGCTGGAGGAGCCTGCCAGGAGCCAGAGCAGGCCTGTCTGTTCCCTTCACCTCTCTTCATCCTGTACCCTTGGCCTTCACGGTCAGACCTTCCCTGAGCAGCTCAGGTGGGTGGGAGGGGGAGGAGCTATTATTAATAATAATAGTACTGCATGCCAGCTCTGCACAGTGGTTTACACATCCAACTTATTTATGCCACAACAACCCTCTAAGGTGGATAATATTACCATCTCCAGGTTACAGATGAGGAAATTGGGCACCGAGTAGTGAAGTGCCTTGCCTGATATCACCCAGCTTTGAAGTAGCACAGCTGGAGATCAAGGGCAGCAGCCTGGTTTCCGCACTGACTGCTGCAGCTCGCCTTGGGTGTGCGTGAGGCCCTCGGGAACCTCCCGAGATGACTCTTCTTGCAGGCGCCGTGCCTGTTCTCTCTGCCTTTGCACTTGCTGTTCCCTCTGCCTGGGGTGCCCTCCCTGCCCCAGGCCAGCAAAAATGTCGCCTCCTCCAGGAAGCCCTCCCAGCCTCCCTCTGTGCTTCCACAGCATTCTCCCACTTCCCTGTGAAAGCTCTTACCTGCCGAATCGTCCTCATTTACACACCTGTCTCCCCACCAGACTGTGGCCTTCTTGAGTTCAGGGACCGTGTTGGATGAATTTCCACAACCCCAGCACAGTGCCTGATGTAGACCAGTTGGTGTCTGTTGAATGAACGAGCGAGTGAGTGTCTGAAGGGATGTGACTCCCTTGCCCGTGGGGGAGGGTTGGGTGTTGCCTTACGGCCTGGCCCTGGGAAGACCCCTAAGTTTGCCATCCCCGGCATCCCTGAGATTGTTCTCCCACCAAGAGACTCAGCTTGGCGGAGAAGACATTGGGTTTCCATGGCAACGGAGTTTTTTCTGCCCGAGCAAACATTTCCACAGAAATCCTAATAGATGCCAGTGGGTGCAGTGGGCACTGCCCCCTCCTCCCACATCCTGCACCCCTCCTGCCTCCGCAGGGCTCGGAGCCCAGAGCCAGCCCTTCTCCTTCTGTGGGTTTCCACTGGGTTTCTCACAGCTGCCCTATTTGAAGCTGCTTGCCGCCGTGCCAGCTTCGCCCCACAGCCTCTCTGGGTGAGGAGGGGGAGCCCTGGCCCCAGGCTGTCAGCCCCACCACCCTCAGACGGGAAACCTCGGCCCAGGGCGGGGAAGCAGAGGGCTGCCACCCCCTGCCCTGGCTTTGCGCTGCCACCTGCAAGCCCCTCCTCCCCTCAGACATGGGCGCCTGCACCTCCCCCTCCCCCAGGGCCCTGGGGTCAGGGGGCCTCACAGGGCTCACCTGGCAGAAGCTGAGAGGCCTGAGAATTACAGGGTGTCCGGCCTCAGACCCTGTCGAGCACCAGACCCACTGCCCTGCGATCCCGGTTGAGCTTCTGGGGGTGGGGAGGAGGAATGGGGCAAGGGCACTTGGTGGTAGGAGCTCAGAGAGGCCCGTGGCTTTCCTGAGGACACGTGGCAGAGTGGCAGAGGCAGGATCCGAGCTCCGGTCTCTCTGGTGACGAGCCAGCCTCTGCCCACTCTCCGGCCAGGCGGGAGCCCACTTTCCCCACCTGGAAACGGGGTAGACGGCCCCTTCTGGAAGCACGGGCAGAGAGCCCGGTGTGCATGTGGGACAGCGGCTGGTCAGTGGAGGGTCCAGCCCGAGGACTGAGAGCTCGCTTGGCCCTGGAGACCACCAGGCCAGCAGAGGGGTGAAGTGACTTCGCCCAAGCTCACAACTGGTGGCCCAGGGGACGGATATGGGACCTGTCAGACCCTGACCACTTCCGTCTGTCCACGTCCCCCCGGCACGGCTGTTTTCCCAAAGCCAGTGATTACTTCTCACCGCCAAGTCCCAGCTCCGCTCTCCCTGTGGGCTTTGCCTCAGCTGTGGACTCGGCACAACTGCCGGTGAGGGAAGAGGGCAGGGGTGCGTGGCCCCGAGGCAGGGACCGAGGCCCCGTGGTCTGGCTTTGTGCAGCCAGACGGAGGCCAGCTAACAAGCTCATCGTTTCGTGCCCAGGCCTGCCACGCGGGCAGCTGGTCCTGCCATCCCGGATCACCTCAGCCCCCCACCGGACCCCAGGAGCCTGCCTCCCAGCCCGGACCCTCAGACACCCGCCCTCCCTCCCTCCTGTAGTTGATGGATCTGTGCTTGGGCCTACAGTGTCCCGCCACCCACATGGAGCCGGTCTCCCAGCCTGGCTTGTCCAGCTCTCATCACCATGGCGACACTCACCACCCCCGCATGGGACCACTGTGCTCAGCTAACCCGTGGCCTGTCCCCTGCCACTGGCCACCCATTTGGGTCGGGAGACACCCACACCGCCGCTCAGGCCAAGACTCGGAGCTCACTCGTGTTCCTGCCTCCCCCCACAGGCCAGAGTGACGGTGTGCGTGGGTGTGCAGTCCGACCCGGCAGGGGTGTGCACAGGCATACGTGTGCACACGTATAGGCGCAGGTGTGGAAAACACTGACAGCTCATCCGACTCTGGGCTGTGGGACTCGGGGGCCGCCGGCAACACCTAACTGTGTGTCGTGGGTCCTCTGGGGGGGTAGTCTCTGTCTGTGTGCCTGCACCTCATCAGGTTTGCGTGTCTGTCTGTCTGTCTGTGTTTGTGTCTCGGCCAGGGAGGGGAACGGAATGTGTCAGAGGTTCTGGACAACAGCTCCTTTCACTACATTTCTCCAACCGCTGGAGAAGGACACCCTCTCCTCTGGCCTGTTCTCCTAGGACGTTCAGGACCCAGCAGTGGCTGATGGGGGCGACCCACTTACCATCTTTGCTGGGCTGTCCCCTGGGGCCAACAGTTACACTGGACTTTGGCCCTTGGAATCCACATAATCTTCTCTTGAGGCACCACCTGATTCCATTTTCCTATGCAAAACACAGAAGCTGTAGAGAGGGGCCCGGGCAGGACATTGGGAGAAGGGGCACGGAGTCTTCGTTCTGTGGACAGCTGGCCCCGTGACCTTGCACAGGACACCGTGCCTCTGGGCCTCAGTTTCCCTGTCTGTTAATGATTTCTTGTGGACTTTCTATCTGGACCATCCAGAATTCCATCAGATGGCAACTGTCCCAATACATCTTCCTCTCATCTTCATGACAGCCCTTGTGGGTCGCCTGTTATTAACCCTGGACGATAAGGAGGAAACTAAGCGCAGAGGATGCTGGTGGGATGGGGGCCCAGCCGCATCACCCTGACCAGAGCCTTTGCGCTTTCTCTCACCCACTGCCCCCCGTGCTCTGCCCACAGGTTCCAGGGTCAGGATGGGCCCTCTGTGCCACCTGCCAGCCCCTCACGGGCACCAGGGCAGGGGGCTGCCACTGACAAAGGGCACCCACCGGCCCTGCTGGGAGACCCCTCCTCACCCTCGCTGTGGACAGGACCAGATATCAAAGAGGGGAGTGTGGGAAGGCAAAAGAAAAAGACAAAGCCATCAGGCTGCCCTGCGCTGGTGAGTAATGACACATCGAGTTCTGAGATCAACAGGCAGGGCTGGGCTCCAGGGCCGTGTGGCGATGAGCCTCAGAGCTGGAGCCGGCAGGCGGGAAGGGCTGGCGGGCACTGGGTCGGGTGGTGGAAGAAGGCCCCGGGCTCCGTGTAGGGCAGTAGGGCAAAGCGGTCACCGGACACTTGTTTAAATGTGAGTCCTGGTCCAGCCCGTCTGGGGTGGGGTCTGAGTTTCTGCATTTCTAACGAGGTCCCAGGTAATGCTGCTGCTGCTACCCATGGTCTGGGACCGCCTTTTGAGTGCCTGAGTATGGGCTGAGAGGTCACACGAGCCAGGTTTGAACTTGGATCTGGCCCTAATTAGTTGTATGAGTGGGCATGTGAGTTCCCAACTCAGCAGGCCTCCGTTTCCTCACCTATAACGTGGGGATCATAATAGTACCTGCTTCAGGGAGGCGGTGGTGAGGGTTCAGAAGTTAATCTGTGTTAATCTGTGTCAAAGCCCGTCGATGGTGCTTGGTGAGTGTGTATTATTCTACAAGGCCGGGCTGGAGAATGTGTGCTTTTCTGCTGTGGAGAGTGGGTCGCTGTTAAGTGTTAAGTGGGGAGGGACGTGACCGAAGTCTCACTGGAAAGACTTCCTCTGGGCGCTGCTGGGAGTTGAGCTGGAGGTGGCGGCCGGGCCTGGGGGAGCCGCGTGGGGCTCTCTCAGGAGGGGTGTGGGTGAGAGAGGAAACAGAGTCTGGAAATGGTGGATGGGAGGGACGGAGGGAGAGAAGGGGCAGGAAGGATGGACATTCCCGAGGCAGATCTAACCAGAGGTGGCCTGGTAGTTGGCGTTGCGGTGCTTGGGTTCTGCTGTGGCCGCTCACCACTTCCACTCCTCAGCCCGGCCCAGCTGACTATATTGACTATATATATATATATTTTTTTTCTTTTTTTGTGGTACGCAGGCCTCTCACTGTTGTGGCCTCTCCCATTGCGGAGCACAGGCTCCAGACGCGCAGGCTCAGCGGCCATGGCTCACGGGCCCAGCCGCTCCACGGCATGTGGGATCTTTCCAGACCGGGGCACAAACCCGCATCCCCTGCATCGGCAGGCAGACTCTCAACCACTGCGCCACCAGGGAAGCCCTATATTGACTATACTGAGTATATTTGGGAGCACAGCAGGCAGAATTCTGAAAGAGGCCTGCCTGCTGGTTTCAGCCAGTCTGGACACCGTAACCTTGACTCCAGCTCTCGAGAAGAACGCCCCAGTGCAGAGGACTATCTGTAACAACACATTCGGGGGATTCGTAGGGAATGACTGAACCAAACTCCAGAAGGAAACATAAGAGTTTGTGCATGTGGGTATGAATATGTACACACATCAAGAGTATAACAGAGTGGGCCTTCCCTGGTGGCGCAGTGGTTAAGAATCCGCCTGCCAATGCAGGGGACACGGGTTTGAGCCCTGGTCCGGGAAGATCCCACATGCCACGGAGCAACTGAGCCCGTGCACCACAACGACTGAGACTGCGCTCTAGAGCCCATGAGCCACAATTACTGGGCTCGCGTGCCATAACTACTGAAGCCTGTGCACCTAGAGCCTGTGCTCCACAACAAGAGAAGCCACTGCAGTGAGAAGCCAGAGCACCGCAAGCAAGAGTAGCCCCCACTCGCCACAACTAGAGAAAGCCTGCATGCAGCAACAAAGACCCAACACAGCCTAAATAAATAAATAAATAAATAAATTTAATTTAAAAAAAAAGAGTACAACAGAGTGAATTTTGTTAGCAATTCCTGCTTTTTCCCTTCAAAAGAATTGAAGGCAACTGTAGCCAGTGTGGTGAAACAGGTGTTTTCTCTTCTACGTGCAGCCCTGTTCTGATGTCCCACATTTTGTTGGTCCTGTCCTGGGGGTGTTTCATTCTCCATAAGTCTTGGGCCCCAGCTAGCCCACAGGGGCCTTTTGTGTGAATTAGGGAAGGGTGTCCCCTCTGGACAGATACAGCCCCATGGGCACATAGTGTGGTGAGTGGAAGGCAGACTGGATTCTAGTCCCCAATTGTCCCTCAGGTGGGCGCCCTTGTGCAGTGGACAACCTGCACAACTGTATGTGCCGTCTCTGCACACGGACCACACAAGCTGTTCAGGAAACGGACACTGTAGAACATTCTTTAGCTGTAGAAAATGCTTTATCTGGGCATCAAGCTCAGCCCTTTAGCCCAGGTTCTTTCTTCTGGTGATTTCTTCTGGGCCTAGGTCTCCCCTTGTTATTCTCTGCACCCTGCATCTGCTGGCTTTAGGCTTTAACTCAGGGAAAGGCTGCCTATTGCTGCAGCTCCCTGGGCTGCTCTTTGGGGTGAGGGCCCCGTGTCCACATTTTCTTTGTTGATGGTATTATCTCCCTAAGACAGGTGTTTAAAATTGCTTCGGGCTGGACCAATGATTCTTATGGGGGGGTCTACGCCGAAATGGCATTATTCTGCTGTGCAAGGCTGTGACTGCCTATTGTAACACCAGTACACATCCCCACCATTCAGAAGGGTTAGTCTGCACCTCATGCCAACGTCATGCCAGCCACAAAGGGAAACCTTTATTCTTTTCTCTAAACTTTCTATAATACCACAGAGCTTTTACAACATGAATTATTTTGCCTAAACCAAACAAAACATAAAGAAATACCCTTTTGGGGTACGGTTGTTTAACCAGACGAGATCTACCTAACTGCACCAGAGTTGTCTAGAGCCAGACTGCCTGGGACCAAATCCTACTCTGCCACTTATTAGCGGTCACCTTGGAAAAGTCATTTAACCTCTCGGTGCCTCAGTTTCCTCATCCATAAAATGGGGATAATAATAGTACCTACTTCAAAGGCTTGTTGTGGGGACAAAGTGAATATACGTAAAGCTCTTGAAACCACTCTAGGAACATGGTCAGTGCTGTGGGCATGTTAGCTCTTGCTCTGGTGACCAGACCAAGAGGAGAAATTGGTCAAATGCCTTGTTGAAATCCTGATTCCGCCTCTCTCCAGCCTTCTCTGGTTTCCACACTCAGAATCAATTCCAGCGTCTTCTGGGTTTGTTTTACATTTTTGCTAGTGTCTCTATCAAAGCTCCCAGGACAGTGTCCATCACTCTGTGGTGCTAATGGTAGCCCACGTCCATTTGCCCAAATAGAAGCGCTCCCGGCAGGCAGGGACCCCCTCCTTCATTTTTGCATCCCTCATGGCAACAGAAAGCCTGGTACGAAGCCAGTGCTCGATCAAGGACTGTCAGCGAGTCGGTGGCTGCATGACCAAGGGCATCCTTTCTCGTCTTCACCCCCCACTTCCCTCCTGGCACCAGCAGGTCCTCAACAATTTTGTTTGAATCGAACTGAATTTATTCTGGAAGCTTGAGACCACACATCCTCACTGAATGGGTGTCTTGGAAGCCCCGGAAGGTTATGGGATTTTTCCCCAAAGGGTGCAGTAAAATCCTGAAGGCGAAGTGGTCCTTCTGCCTTTCCAGATGGACCGAATGCGAGGTAGAGATGTGTCCAGGAGTCTTCCACCCACCGTAAGATGTTCCCAAGTAGTTGGCAGAGACGTTTCACATTTAGATTACCCTGCCGAGATACCCACTACCCACCTTTCTGGAAGCATCTAGAGTTTCTCTCTGGTGCACTCTTCTTCTAAGTGATAATTCTAGAAACCCATTCCTTTGTCTTTGGCAATAACAACCCAATTCCCAGGACTCCAAATGGAAAACAACAGCCTTAATTTCCAGACTCCTGGGGGGAGGAAAAGCCAGACAGAATCCTCCCAGCTGTTAAGGTTCTGTCTGCATCAGGCCAAATGCATCAAGCCCAAATGACTACTTGAAGTGTTATTAGAATTCAGGTTGCTCCATCATCACAGTTCTCTCTGAGCTGGGAGGCTGGGAAAAAAATAAGGCAGATTGTGTGCCATGTGCAAAAGCTGGACCAGGGAGCCTCTGAGATTAATTACACCTGGTGAATCCAATGTCTGGGAGCCCCAGGGAAGTGCTATCTGGGGGAAGCATAAACCAGGCTCCCCAAAAGGAAGTAGAGATGAGCTCCATTCCACTGTGCAGACAGAATTAATGCTGCTTATCAAAGCCCTTCCTCATCAATATAAAGTTGGATTTCTATTCGTCACCAAGGGCCATCTGCCTAGATACAAATGGCCTTACCGAGCTGGATGATTTTAGTGCAACGTCTGATGGAGGTTGTGGGGAGCAGACAGCCCATGCCAGTAGGTTTAACAAGCACTGGGGCTTTTTCCTTTGGCTCTGAGGCTAAGTTCATTATCCAAGGAACAAATGGAATATGAAGGCTGCATCAGCGCTGCCAGAGACCATAAGAAATTTGCTATGAAACAGAGTTGGTGCATTGTTCAGCTGTGCAGAGGAGGAACTTGGAAGCAGAGAAGGTAAAAACAAGGGTGGGAACCCAGTTACACGGCTCGCTCTGTGATTTTCTGCAAGCTCATGTTCACGTCTCTCACCACCTGGTGCTCAGCCAGAACACAGACTTCCTCAGTTTGCAAAGAGCCCTCTCTGACCCCCATTGCACAAACCCATCCGAATTAAGAAGCAACTCCCAACCAAAATGTCCAATTGTTTATTCTCACCTTCACTCTTTAAGCAACAAACAAGAACCACCTGACTTCTTCCTTTCTTAATTCATATGCCTCAAACTCAGTCAACTCAGTACCTTCTGAACTGCTTCTCTCTCCCGACTCTCCCAAACTCGCTGTCCCTCCTGTGTTCTCTCTTCCAAAGCCGGGACCCTCGGAGCCCTCATAAAACCCTCACTCACTCGGTCACTGCTTATCCATCCTGCCTGCACGGGAGGGTCACCTGGGTCCTTTCAGGAATTACCCGCGTCTCCTACACCACCCAGACCAATTCACTGAGACTGATTGCCGGGCCCAGGCGTCCAAACCCCTCCAGGTGACTCTTTACTTCTCTTTACTCGCCCACCCGGGCACCAGGTCATGTAGACCTTACCTCCTGGGCTTTTCTCCTCTCTACGTCCCCTCCCTCCCACCTCTGCCGTTCCTGTAGACAGTTTGCACTTTTCACCTGGATTATGACAATAGCATTCTAATCAGTCCCTCCCAACCCCAAGTCACACCTCTCTGCCGTCTCTCCTCTATTTGCTGCCAGAATGATTTTTCTCCAGTGCACAACAGATCTTGTCACTGCCTTTCTCTCCCTCCCTCCCTTCCCCCCATTTTCTAACCATCCACTATGATCAGGACCTCTTCTAGGTCTAGAGAATTATAGGGTGGAACAAAAAGACATCTTAGTCTCTGCTTTCTTAGAAGTTATATTAATATTTGCTCAGAGGAAATGCTAAATACCAAACTATATCAGTAGGTTTTTTTGTTTTTGTTTTTGTTTATTTTTGCTGCGCTGCACAGCTTGCAGGATCTTAGTTCCTGGACCAGGGATCGAACCTGGGCCATGGCAGTGAAAGCACCGTGTCCTAACCACTGGACAGCCAGGGAATTCCCAGTAGTTGTTTAATAACAACTGTGTTGTTATAAAGCAGAAACTAACACACCATTGTAAAGCAATTATACTCCAATAAAGATGTTAAAAAAAAAACAACAACCTGTGGTTCATACCTGGAAGAAGTAAGGGGTAATATGAGAATGTTTTCCCTGCTTAAAATCTCCCAGCAGCTCACATACAAGACTCCTGGCTGAGGGTTAAAGCTCAGCTGTTCCCATTCTTATGTGCTACTTAAGGGCCGTCTCACCAAACAGCCCCTTCTCTGAGTACACAACGCTCTCGTGCCTGAGCCTCTCTCTGCTGCCTGGATTTCTTTCCTCCACTTCTCTTGTCCAACTCAGATGTCACCTCCTCCAGGAAGACTTCCCTGATACTCCCAGCATGGATTAGTTGTCCTTACTCTGTGCTTCCAGACCTCCTTCTGCCTTCCATTGTCCTTACACTTTCCCTATCACATTGTAGAGGTCTGTTATGTGTTATGTATCTGCCAGGGCCCCTGAACCACCATTGGACTGGGAGTGCCCCAGAAGAGGACAGTCTTTTAACCGTGCTCCTAGCACAGGGCCTGAAACACATTCAGTGAATGAATGAATGCAAAATAAAGCTAACAGTATCTGATTAGCAGGAACACTGAGAAAATTCTAAGGAAAGGGGGAAATTTTGTTTATTTATTTATTTATGTATTTATCTATCTATCTTTGAAACTTTACTGAAGTTCTGGAGATTGGGAGAGTGAGTCTCCTGGCCCCCTCTGCCTCTAACAGGAATGCTATAGTTGAACCCTGACAAGCTCTTAACCAGGATGTGAACTTAACATAACAGAAGGAAGTAGAAATGTCAGGCTGGAAAAACCCGAATGAACTTTTTGGCCAACCCAATAATACTCTAGTAATATTTGTGTCTTGGATCTCATATTACTACAAGTCATATTTATGATAAGTAAATAAAGTTATTAAAAATCAAATCCAATGTAAATACTTCAGAAGCCTTGCTCCCTGGTTTCAAAGCCCTGTTGATGTAAAGAAACCCCTAGAATAGGAGCCACACAGTCCCTTTATACTCACAGTCCCTGACACGAGATTACCACGTATGTGGGAGCAGTTTGTAAACCATGGGCACTAAACAAATGTCATTCATGAAATGCAATCCTAAAGCAAATAAGGAAGCACACCTCTTTTGCATAATTACCCATGTTTAACCTTAGGAGTTGCTCACGGCCAGGAACACCCGTTGCCCTAACCCGCTGGCTAAGTCACCCAACCCCAGGTTCTGCCATGCGCAGCTACACCCCACCTCTGCAGCCAGTGGGCCTGACCTCAAAGAATTCTGATCAGGGGCCTCCCTCGTGGCGCGGTGGTTGGGAGTCCGCCTGCCGATGCAGGGGACGCGGGTTCGTGCCCCGGTCTGGGAGGATCCCACATGCAGTGGAGCGGCTGGGCCCGTGAGCCATGGCCGCTGAGCCTGCGCATCCAGAGCCTGTGCTCTGCAACGGGAGAGGCCACAACAGTGAGAAGCCTGCGTACCGCAAAAAAAAAAAAAAAAATAATAATAATAATAATTCTGATCAGGTGCAGTGACACAATGACCGTGAGAGGTAAATTGAGGATTATTTAACCAAACTAGTATCTAGAGGTCAAGAGGGATAGGAGCCCAGTGGCCCAGCTGGTGTCACAGAGGCTGCTGAAGGGACACGGGACGTCAAAGGCGGGCCATCGAGGGAAGTGCTTCAGGTCTCCGTCTGTGTCTGGCTGGAGAACCTCAAATGTGGTCACGATGGACAAGGCACAGTCGTGCGGACCAGGCCAACCTGAGCTTGAGCCCCAGCTCCATCCCTCCGTCACGGACCAGCTCCATGGCCATGAGCAAGCCGTTGGGACTGGGCCTCCCTTTCCTCACCTGTGATAGGAGAGACTAATACCGCCTACTTCCTGGGGCTACCTCGACAGGGAACAAGAGAATGGCGTGGAGGCCGGCCTCTCTGCGGGACCACGTCAAAGGTCCAGTCTTTCTGTCTGGTCCCTGAGAGATGAGGGCGGGGGAGGGCACTGGAAGGACGGCCACGGCTGAGGTGGGCGCTTTAATCACAGCTCTGCTTCTCACAGCCCGTTGAAACGAATCTGTGCTTATGGCCTTGGAGAGTTCGGCTGCCCTCCCAGGTGGATGCTCCAAATCTGCTTCTCACTGGACTGATTTAGGAGATGCTGCTAATGGGTCGCTATGGTTTCTTTATTTTCTTGTGACCGAGAACAAATTAACCCGGCTTAGGAAGAGTTCTTTCAATTATGTCCCAGCGAGAGAAAAAGTATGAGAAGGAGCCAGTGCTTGAAACGCGGAGGAGCTGGCCGACCTCAGAGGCAGCCTCGTGTCTTCAGGAGGACAGCCGGAAGAGCTATCGAACCCACTGCCAAACCCAGGGACCCTGATGCAGCCCCTCCAGCCAGCCCGGTGTGGACCCACATCCCGCACACCCCTCCCCAGGCCTCCCAGCCTCCCTTTCACGCATTCATTCAGGACCAGATACTGACTTAACACTACTGTACCAAGAAAATAAATAGGGCGGGCTGGCCAGGGAATATGGGCGGGGGTGAAATCTTCAGTAGAGCTGTGAGGGAAGGCTGAGTTAGGAAGCGACAGCTGAGTGAAGGCCCGAGGGAGTGGGGACAGAGACAGGAATGGCTGTCTTTGATGAGGCCAAGTCCCTGGGAATGGCCTGGTGGAAGGGCCGCCCTTTCCTCCCTGACTGCTGAGGACTTAACATGTATTATCTCATTAAACCTGAGACCCTGTTGAAATCTCCATACCAAGGGGGAAGGGGGGGAAGGGATAAATTGGGAGATTGGGACTGGCAAATACACACCACTCTATAGAGAAGAGATAACTAATAAGGACCTACTGTATAGCACAGGGGACTCTGCTCAATACTCTGTAATGACCTATATGGGAAAAGAATCTAAAAAAAGAGTGGCTATCTGTGTACGTATAACTGAAGCACTTTGCTGTACAGCAGAAATGAATACAACCTTGTAAATCAACCATACTCCAATAAAAATTAATTTTAAAAAGTAAAATCAATAAAATCTCCATTTCACAGGGCACGGTGATGGGGGACTAAAGCCCAGACAGAAGAGGAACCTGCTCAAGGTCGCCTACCCAGTACGGAGCAGGGCTGGGATTTGTCCACTTATACCCATAGCACCGCACTGCCCCCGGAGCCTGGGGAAGACACACCTCCTGACTCCCCATGCCCAGATGCCGCACTTGGCAAAGACAGGAGCAGAAACCTCTTCTGGTTGAGGTTATCAGGGAAAGCTTGCTAGAGAAAGAGGCATGTGGGACAGGCCTTGAAGACTGTGTAGGATTTCAGTGGTCAGGGATAAATGAGGTGCAGAGAGAAGCGGACAAATGCATGAGAAAGGCCTGTGCGGGGCAGTGAATAAGCCCAGTAACGGGAGTCACAGGGGAGCTGAGCAGGGAAGCGGTGGGCCAGAGTGGGATGGGCTTGAGCGATGCAGACACAGCAGATCCACTGTCGGTTCCGGTTCCGCATCTGGGTTTCGCTCACACGGCTGCCTGAGATATCTCGTATCTGTGAACAGTGGCAGCTCCCAAATTTCCACAGGAGGGTTGCCCTGGCCTCCACCTGCCCCTCAGCACTGCCACTGTCTGTGGGGAGGGCTCTGTGCCCAGACTCGCCCTAAACAAGGGCGGCTTCCTCGCAGCATTCAGCACCAGGCAGGCCGGGTTCAGAGGGGTCTGAGCGCCTGTGTGGGGTCCCGTTCCCCTCCCCTGCCTTCCTTCCCTCACTCTCTCCTTGTTGAGAGCTGGGGTGTGGACAGGTGTGTAGTGGCGCAGGTAACAGCAAAGGTAAAAAATAAAAGCCAGCTCTGTGTGGGCAAGTTGGGAAAACCGAGGAAGGTTAGAAAACGTGGTGTCCGGGGTCTGCACGGGGACCAGCTGAGGGCTGGGCGTGGCCTGGGTCCAGATTTCCTGAAGATGAAATTTCGGGGAGCAGGTGTGCTCCTGGACTGATACCGTGGCGGGCAGTTCTGGGGGTGGATGGGGCTCAGGGGCAGCCCTGAGAAATGTAACTCAGCTGTCTGTGCTTGAGGGGCGGTAGCGGACAAGAACCAGGAATGGAAGAGAAGAGGGCCCTGGAAGCTCATCTCCAGTCGTCTGGCGTCGACACCATAGCCTTGTGCTGCCGTGGGCAGAAAACCTCTCGCTTTGATGAACTTGTCATAAAGTAATATTTTTTTTGTCTCCCATCCTGTATTAGTTTTCTAACACTGCGGTAACAAAGTACCACAAACTGGATGGCTTAGAACAACAGAAATTTATCATCTCATTTCCCCTTCTCATAAGGACACCAGTCATATTGGAATAGGGCCCATCCTACTGACTTCATCTTAACTAATTACAGCTGTAATGACCCTGTCTCCAAATAAGGTCACATTCTGAGGAGCTAGGGGTTAGGACTTTGTATTCGTTTTCCAGAGCTGCCATAACAAAATACCACAACTAAAACAACAGACATTTATTTTCTCACAGTACCTGAGGCTGGAAATCTAAGATCAGGGTGTCGGCAGGTCCGGTTTCTCCAGAGGCCTCTCTCCTTGGCTTGCAGACAGCCGTCTTCTCTCTGTGTCCTCAAGTGGACTTTCTTCTGTCTTTGCATTCCTGGTGCCTCTGTGTGTCCTAATCTCCTCTTCTTATAAGGACACTGGATTGGATAAGGACCCACAGAAACAGCCTCATTTTAACTGAATCACCTCTTTAAAGGCCCTGTCTCCACATACAGTCACATTCTGGGGTACCAGGATTAGAGCTTCAGCATGAATTTTGGGGCACAATTCAGCTCATATCAGGCTTTAACGTATCTTTTGGGAAGGACACAGTTCAACCCATGACGTATATCATGTAGCACGGTCTCTTTTTTCCTTCGAGCCTCCAACATTTTCTCAGCTCCCATTCTGTACCAGGTCCTGTGCTAGATGCTGGGGATACACAGAGAGAAGCCAAGAACCAAAGTGCTGTCCTTCAGGAGCCCCCAGTTTGCAGGGGGAGGCAGACCGGTCATGATGGTGGCACGGGTGATAACCCCAAACTAGAGGCCCAAATGTAAGGGGCTATGAGAGCCCAGAGGGCCAAGCTAGCTCTACCTGGGTCAGGGAAGGGCTGGCTGGGAGTCAGGGCTGCGCCTGCAGACGCTCTGAAGCACCAGGGAGCCTGGTGCATTCCGGAAACTGCAGGTGGTGACATGATAGAGCACCGGGCGGGGAGCGTGGGGAGAGGAGTCCAAGCAGGTCCAGCTGTTGGGGTTTAATGGGTGACCGTAGGCCTGGGAGTGAGCTGGTCTGATCTGACAGGTGATCAGAGTGTTTGTTTGAATGAGTGAATGAACAGATGAATAAAGAAATGAATCCATTAGGCTCACAGACCGTGCTAGATATTACAGAGAATTCAGAACAAATGAAAACAACAGCCAGTCTCCCAGAGGCCAGGAAGGTTAAGTACTGTGCCCAAAGTCACCGTGCCAGGAGCGGGCGGAGCCGAAACATGAACCCACACGGATGGGACCCTGCAGGCCGCCCTCTACGCGGTGCTACCTACACAGCCTTATTCTCCACCCGGATTCGTTTAAGACCAGTGCTGCACCAAAAGAGCCTGTGAAGCCTTGGTCCCCGCACAGGGGTAAGGGCAGGGGATCAGGAGGGGAGCGGGAATGCCTCTCTCCCGAGACAGTGCCACTCTGTGTGCTCGTGGCCTTGGGCTGGCCTCAGCTACCACTCTGACTCACAGATGCTTCCTCGCTGTTGTTTCTAAATTGTGGGTCAAAGGCCTTTCTCTGGGGCCTTTTCAGGCTCCTGTGTGACCATCCATACTCAGCTTTCCTTCTTCCCCGCCCGGCACTCCTGCAGGAGCCCCTCCCGCCTGCCCTGAGCTCCCACAGTCCTCCTGGCAGAGCAGCATGGCCCAGAGCTGCGGCTGCCGTGACCCCGTCAGCCTGGATGGCATCTCTGACAGGTTCTCCTGGCTAAAGCGTCTCTTCTGGCTCAGAAGGCTGCTTCTCTCCCTGCAGGAGTCTGCTCTGGTCTCCATGCCCACACCGTCTTTCTCTGAGCAGGGGATGCCCGGTATGACAGAGTACCTCCCGCCCTGGCTCCCGGTCCGTCTAGCTGGACATGCTCCCGTCTTTCCTGGGATCCGTTCTTCCATCCTGCGCCCACATATCTTCATCACTCCCCAGCCGGTCCTCCCCTATCCTCCAGCGTATAACTGGATCTAGCAAAGGAAAGGGGTTAGTATTTGTGGTAATTACACCTCACGTAGGCACGTGCTCTGGAGTTCATACATCTCAGGTGAGACTCACCGCAGTCCTGTTAGATTCATGCACTCAGAGCGCCGTGCTCTGTGTGCACATGCGCCGAGCTCTGTGTGTGTGCACACGTGAGCGGTAAAGAGTACTGATGTTCACTGAGCACCTACTGTGTACCAGGTGCCGTGCTAAGCCCTTTCCTCCATGCATGTGTGTACATGGGGGCAGGTTCTAGCCTGAGCCAAAAGAGTGCCCTTGCTACTCAGAGCACACTTCAGAGACTAGAGAGGCAGCTCCAAGATGCACCTGTTTGGCAGGAGGGATTGAGGAACCCCTGGATCCTGAGGGAACCCCAACTAGGCGGGCAGGCTTGGCCTGGAACAGAACCCGGTCTTTGGGAAGGACTGACTCCAAGCCGGGGTGCAGTACAGCTGCACAGCGTGGCCTCCAGCCCAGGCTTTGGGGGCTCAGGTGTGAACCCCGTGGACATAGTGGCCTTGAGGAAGACCCAAATGTGCCATGGTCACTAACAGTTCTTCAGGGCCAGAGCCAATATTGCTTTGGTCCCCAGTAGAATGCCACAGAGGGCAGGGACACTGGCCACAGTGTGCCGACCACCCCAGAGGATGAGGCACCGTCTGCCTCAGCACTGGGACCTCCCACCAGCAGCCCCAGATGGTGTCCAGAGGGGGAGGAGCCTCTGGGGGAGGGGGAGGGGAGGAAAGGGTCCGAATGTGAGCCTCAGAGACGGGCTGGGAGACAGAGGAAGACTGGGCACCAAACATCACTGCGGGCAGCCCGAGTGGGTGCTGACAGATCTCCTCAAAGGGTCTTGAACGGTGTAGGGTGCGGGGGCTCTTACAAGCATCAGGCAGCTGTGGTTTAGCATGCGGGGCCTGGCCCAACTGCCAGCTGGCTCATTTCCACAGCGGACCCAGGACATGGGCATCTTCCCTTCCACTAAGGCTGGGAGAGGCTCGGTCCCCTGTACAAGGTCACTGGTCTGACAGGTGGGCAAGCTGGGATTTGAACCATTTGGAGCCTTAAAGAGAAAGAGGAAATTCTTCTTTTTTTTTTTAGTGGCGTATAGTTGATTTACAATGTTGTATTAGTTGCTGCTGCACAGCAAAGTGCTTCAGTTATACACATACATATAGCCACTCTTTTTTTGGATTCTTTTCCCATATAGGTCATTACAGAGTATTGAGTTCCCTGTGCTATACAGTAGGTCCTTATTAGTTATGTATTTTCTATAGAGTAGTGTGTATATGTCAGTCCCAATCTCCCAGTTTATCCCTTCCCCCCATTTTCCCCCCTCATAACCATAAGTTTGTTTTCTACATCAGTGACTCCAGCAATCCCACTCCTGGGCATATATCAGGAGAAAACCATAATTCAAAAAGATACATGCATCCCAATGTTCACTGCAGCCCTATTTACAATAGCCAGGACATGGAAGCCACCGAAATGTCCATCAACTGATGAATGGATAAAGAAGATGTGGTACATATACACAATGGAATATTACTCAGCCATAAAAAGGGAACAAAATAATGCCATCTGCAGCAATAAGGATGGACCCAGAGGCTGTCATACTGAGTGAAGTAAGTCAGACAAGGACAAATATCATATGATGTCGCTTATACGTGGAATCTAAAAAAAAATGGTACAAATGAACTTATTTACAAAACAGGAAGAAGAAATTCTTGAATAAACCGTCCTAGGCAAGGCTGAGGAGCAGGCAGACAGTCAGAGAGGAGAGAGGTCATCTCTCAGGGTCTGGCGTGTAAGCTGGGCCAGCCTTAGCAACAAGTCCCCTCCGTCCTGAAGGGGAGCCCGCCGTGGTGTGCAGATTCCACGCTGCCATAGCTCCGCCTGGGGTTGGACCTGTGAGAATCACGACGAGTGAATGAACAGACTTAGTGAGAATCCAGGCCCGTGCCAACTAAGCAGCATTTACTAAACAACCGTGTATCCCAGATGCTTCCCTTTTTTGTCTGTCTGCTTTTTTCACTGTGAAGTATCCGCTTCGTTGTCTCTTAAGACTTTTTTTTCCGATACGTCCTTGTGGAGGTATAACTGACATCCACTGACCTGCACACATTCCGAGTGCACAATTGGACGAGTCTGACATATAAACACCCATGAAGCCATGAGCACCAAAATGTGCCTGTGCCTCTCCATCACCGGTCCCTCTCGTCCCTCCCCACCCCTCCATTTCCAGGCGGCCACTGGTCTTCTTTCTGCCACTAGACATTAGTTTGCATTTTCCAGAATTTCAAACAAATGGAATCGTGCAGCATGTGCTCTTCTCTGGCGCTGGCCAGGTGATGTCTGACTTTTTAAGGAACCGCTAAGCCGTTTTCCAAAGTGGCGGCACCATTTTCCTTTCCCGCCTGCGGTGTGGGAGGCTTCCAGATGCTCCACGTCCCCGTCAGCCCTCGAGGTGCTCAGTCTTGTCCATCTCGGCGCCCCCGCAATGGGCATGAGGTGCACCGCCCGCATTTCTCCGGTGACCCGGGGGTCGGGGAAGATGCTCTGCTGTCATGGTCCGGCTTGACCCCGCGGCTGCCCTGTGGGCTGGGCAGGCTGACCCCGTCAGGCACGGAGGCAGCTCCGGCTCCGCACCCGTGGTCACCACAGCGGCTACGCGGCACAGCCGCCTTCCCCCCTCTCGCTCAGCTTCTGTGCACGTCGTCCTGCGCCGGCACGTCGTCCTGCGCCGGCACGTCCTCCGTGACCCCATGAACTCTGAGCCGCGCTAGGCCTCCAGTCAGGGCCGGAGCGAGCGAGCTTCTGGAAGGGGTCCGTCTGCGGGGACGAGTCAGTCAGGCTCCCCGCGGCCCCGTCTGCAGGAGCAGCACACACGTCTGCACTTAGCACAGAGCCCGGCCGGCCGCCTCCCTCCGCGGAGAAGGGCTCCCTCGCCTCTGCGTTTCCACACACTCCGCCGCTGGGCTCGTGAGCCAGGCCTCCTGGAGCTCAGGCAGCTGGGACATCTCCGGAGGCCGCGGGTCCGCAGGCGCGCGCAGCCCAGGCATCCTCGGGGTGTAGACAGGCCTCCTCAGACCCAGCTGGTGTCGGAGGAGGAACAGCCGTCAGCTGGGCCAAAGGCCCATGAAGGTCTGAGGGAGATGCAGACAGTGGCTCGGGGAGGTGGGAGGAGAAGGCGCACGGCGCCTCTCCCCAGCCAGTGGCCTCCTACCTGCGGCGAGGGCTCAAGACGAAAGGCGAGAGGTGCCCATTTTAAATCAAATTCAGGCCTGGACCTTTGAAATTCCTGGACTGAGCCCATTTTATCAACTAAGAGCCACCAGAAAGGCCACAGGACTGGAGTGTTCAGAGGGGACCAGGGAGAAGGGGACAGAGGGAGGAGACGCTGCCTGGTGGTTTCGTCCCACGAGTCCAGCTCATGCGGCGCGTTGGTCAGCTTTGGTCTGAAGGAACGAGGCCAATCGAAGAGCTCCTGACAGGTGTGCCTTGGTCTCTTACCTGTGCGACTCGCCTGGCTGGTAAGTGGTGGAAGGATGTGATCCAGACCTGTCCACCTCAAAGCTCCCACGTGTGTCTGTCTGCCTCGGAGGGAAGCTTCCTGTCCAGTAAGAGGAGAAGGCCGTGAATGCAGCTAAAATAAAGCAGGATTAAGTAAGTGCTACCATAAAACCCACAAGCTGGAAGCTGCCCTAGAATAGAAGAGGAAGCCATGTCTGAGGGTGCTGGGGAAGAGTAGAAACCAGGGAAGGCTCCCCTGAGGAGGTGGCGTTTACACTGGGTCTGGAAGGGAGAACGTCAATAAGCAGAGAAAGGAAATAATTTTTCATGGGTTTTTTAAAAACTGTTTATTGATTGACTGATTGATTTTTGGCTGTGTTGAGTCTTTGTTGCTGTGCACGGGCTTTCTCTAGTTGCGGCGAGCGGGGGCTACTCTTCGTTGCGGTGTGTGGGCTTATTGCTGTGGCTTCTCTTGTTGTGGAGCACGAGCTCTAGGTGCACGGGCTTCAGTAGTTGCAGCCCGCGGGCTCAGTAGTTGTGGCTTGCGGGCTCTAGAGCACAGGCTCAGTATTTGTGGTGCACGGGCTTAGTTGCTCTGCAGCATGTGGGAATCTTCCCGGACCAGGGATTGAACCCGTGTCCCCTGTGTTGGCAGGCGGATTCTTATTTATTTGTTTGTTTGTTTATTTGTTTATGGCTCTGTTGGGTCTTCGTTTCTGTGCGAGGGCTTCTCCTAGTTGTGGCAAGCGGGGGCCACTCTTCATCATGGTGCGCGGGCCTCTCACTGTCGTGGCCTCTCTTGTTGCGGAGCACAGGCTCCAGACGCGCAGGCTCAGTAATTGTGGCTCACGGGTCTAGCTGCTCCGCGGCATGTGGGATCTTCCCAGACCAGGGCTCGAACCCGTGTCTCCTGCATTGAAAGGCAGATTCTCAACCAGTGCGCCACCAGGGAAATCCTTTCATGGGTTTTTAATTTACTTCTTCCAGTAACTCTCCCCTCATCCCCCTTTGATGGACTGTATTGGGAAGGAGCTTGAACAAAGCCGGGCCTTTTTCCTTATCTAGATTTTGCCATTTCACATGAAAAAAGAATCACCTCTAATTTTCCTCCTTGGGAAGCTTTCTTCTAAAACACTCACCCCTTCAACGGCTATTTATTAAGCACCAACTACATACCAGACACTAGTAACATTTCATGGTTTGACCCACTTAACCTCGACAATCCTTTGAGGTGGGTACCAGTATTATTCCCATTTTACAGATGAGGAAGCGCAGGGACACAGAGATTAATTGCCCAAGGCTCCTGGTGAGTAACTGGCAGAGCTGGGATTTGGGCCCAGGTAGTTGGGCCCCTGAGTCTAAAAGCTGGACCATCACCCTCTATTGCCCTTTCTTTAATAGAAAACTCCGGGTGACTGGCCATTTGGAAGGGAGGAGAAAATGTGCCACCACTATTCGGCTGGTCTCCCGTAAGCTGACGCAACACTTCCCCGTGTCTGAGGCGGCTCCTTCTGTGCAGCCACAATTAGCTTCATGGCTCCAGCCTGTGGTCAGAGCATCTGCTCCCACCACTTATGGGGCTAAATTGTCAGAAGAGGGAAAAACCATACCGCAGGCGTGGGGCAAGGAAGGGCTGGTCTCTCCCTAGGCCCCAGGAGCCGCCTGGGGAGCTTGGGCTCCAGAAAGGCCTCTAGCACAGGCCAGCCTGACTTCCCCTGAGGGACCTGCAGGACCCAAGGGATGAATGAACCGAGACTCCCCATGGCCACCCTAACATGAGTGTAGCTGGTCATCTCAGCCTCCCGTGACCTCTCCCTGGCCCAGGTGCTCCACGGGGTCCTCCCAGCCCTAACCCCACATGCGCAATCAGTCGTCTGGCTTCTGCCACGCCCCCTGCGTGCTAACCTTCCGGCTCGCACCCCATCACCTGAGGCCCTCAGCATGTCTTACCTGAACAGCTGCAATAACTTACTAACCAGTTTTCTGTCTCCAGGCCTGCGACCCCTTAACTCATCTTCCAGCTCCCAATTCACTTGTTAAAGTGAAACTCATTGTATTGCTTCCCCACCTCAAGAGCCTTTGGTGGCTCCCCAGTAACCTACTGAAATAAGCATTAACTGCTCAAGTTGGCAGTCAGGCTGGCACGCATCCATCCCAGGCCACCAGCCTTCACCGGCACAGAGGAAGTGAGAACAGCGTGCTGCAGGCTTAGGGGTCAAGTCCTAGCTCTAGCCCTTGCAAACAGGGCTACCTGGAGTAAGTCCCGTAAAGTCTTGGAACCTCACTTTCTTCATCTGTTAAGGGGAGATAGGAAACAACCTCCCAGACTTGCTAGGAGGAGTAAATGGGGAGATGCATGTAAGTGCTCAACAAATGTTCCCTCCTTCCCTCTGTAGAGAGGTGTCCATCGGCTGAGCTGCCTCTGAAGCAGGGTGAGGACAAGGCAGGTGGATTTGGCCGGGGGAGATGAGTTCCCCTCTGCGCTTTCATATTTACGTAAAGAATTTCACAGGTTTTTTCCACAGTGAAATTAGATCCTGACACATATTCAGGGAACTCCCAGCAGGTGTTTCTCCAAGAACAGAGAGTGGGAGGGGGGGACACACCTCCAGTCCATCAAGGCCGCAGGCGCTGAGTCACCAGCCCGGCCCAGACACAACCGGCACCATCAGGAAAAGCAAACAGTATCAAATCCACGAGAAGGCCATTTACTGAATTAATGGGGGCAGGGAGCCCAAGCCTGTTCCTTTCCCAGCTTGGAAGGTCTGATTTGCCCAGGAAGACATGAATCGTGGAGGAGCCAGTGCAGATCCCCTGGCCTCAGCAGTCCTGCCCTTTCTGTGCCACGGGCCCCTTTAGTAGTCTGGTGACTGCCAGTATTATTTTTGAATGAATGAAATAAAATATATAGGATTTGAAAGGAAACCAATTATATTGAAAGACAGTTGACAGAGAATGCGCAGTATGGTAGCATAGGAGTGTCATTAGGGAAACATTATATAACAAGATAGCAGCAGACACCAGCCTTGGTTTGACTGCGTGATGATGCAGGTACCCTAGATTTGGAGCCGTCCATAACAACTGTCATGCTATCTGAACATATCTGTGACTGCACTGGTGATAAAGACACTAATCACTATTAAGTGCTTTGGTTTGTTGCCCACATGTATGATTGAAAGAAATGCCAGATTTCAGTTTGAGATTAGGGAAATTACAGATGCATTTTTTCTGAGTAAGATTATAGAAAATACTGTGGCCTCTGTTCTCCTCTCTCTCCCCATCTCGTGCACCTATACATACACAGATATCTCACTCTGGGGGAGCCAGTTGTCCTGAGAGACTCTACGTGAAGTCTGGAGGTGCTCAGGAAGGAACTGAGGACTCCAGCCAATAGCCACTTGAGTGACCCTCTTGGAGGTGGGTCCTTGAACCCTTTCAAGGCTTTTGATGATGCCGGTCTGGCCAACAGCTTGACTGCAGCCTTGTGAGAGACCCTGAGCCAGAACCACCCAGCTCAGCCACTACCGGATTCCTGACCCTCAGAAACGGTGGGAGAGAATAAACTGTGGATCAGTAGATAGTACATCAGCCTCTGATTTCTCACTACCCCACCCGCAGCAGCCCTGAGCACTCAGGAGTGCCGGGCCACCATCCCTGTGTGCACCCAGCACATCCAGGCACAGGCAGACATTGCTAAGGACCTCTGGAAGTAACCGAGGACGAGCATCTTTGAGGGATGCTCGGGGGCCTCCAGGTGAAGGCAGACCAAAGAATACGATTTGCTACAGAATGGTGCTAGTGATCGTTTTTGGCAGGTGCTCTCTGGCCAGGGAGAATACGAATCTCACATCTGCTAAGTGCACTTCTCAGTGTAAATTCTCCCAAAGTTAAATATTATGAACTTTTAATAGGATCCAGGTTTATCTAATATTTATGGAGCACTTACTAAGTACCATGTACCTAATCCTTACAAAAGCCCTGTGAGGGATGGCTATTCATCTCACTTTTGGATGAAGAAACTGAGGGTCAGAGGTAAAGGAATTTGCCCAGTTTCAAAGCTAGTGAGTGATAGAAAAGGAATTCAACCCAAAGTCTTTGGATTCTAAGTGGCCTTTCCACCATACCATGCTGCTTCCCACAGGGCAGGAGGGGTCAGAGAGAGGGTGGGGACGTAGCATAGCTCTCCCCAAGGTGCGGGGAGAAGGACTCAGTTCTGGATTCATTAGGATCTCTACTGGCTCCCTCTTGAATCCTCTCTTCTGCTGCAGGAAAGAAGACAGGAAACTCACAGGTGCGTGGAGGCCCGTCCACAGTAGGCTGAGGGAGTGGCCCTGGAGATCACAGCAGGGGATCCCCAAACATTCAAAACATTTTTATTTATGTTAAAATAATACATTCACATAGTTCAAAAATTCATACTGTATACCTTTTCCACTCCTGTCCTTCAACTAACTATTCCCCTTTCCCAGAGGCAACTAAGCAACCCAAGGTTTCTTGGGTACTTGTATTAGTGTCCTCTTGCTGCTGTAACAAATTGCCACACATTTAGTGGCTCAAAATAACACAAATGTATTACCTTTTAGTTCTGTAGGTTGGAAGTCTGACACAGGTCTTATTGGCTAAAATCGAGATGTCATGCATTTTAATTTAAAACTTAAAAAGCAATGTTGCACGTTCAAATGTGGTATATACCTAATTTTAACCTACTGAAAATGTGCAACCTATTAATTGCCCTGCTTCACGACCATCATTTATTTTTAAGGAAACAGGGTGCATAGCATATAACAAAAGTAACTATTGCCTTTGTCCAAGCCCTGTCCAGCACCATAAGCAACAGAAGGCTAAGGATATATGTTGATCTAGCAATACAGATATACAGATATCTATAGAGAGCATAGATATATAGATCAATATAGACCTGGAGGATTTAGGCCTCACCATATCCTTTGCAGGTGCTGGAAAGTTCTGTGAATAGGTCTTCATCACTCATCTATTCATTCAATCTAGAAACATTTATGGAGAACCCACTATAAGCTACATGCTAAACCTGTTGTACCAAATTTTTTGCCTTAAGTCCTTGTATTTTGTACCTTTCCAAGTTTGGGTTATTTGTATCAGTACTATATTGGCAGGTTAACACAGATTCTCTATTTTAAGAAACGAGTTCCAGTCCCAAATCCACAAATAAAGAATTATTATAATAAAATTAAAAAAAAATCACAGCGGGGGTAAGGGTGGGATCCAGGAGGGAGCATGGGATGCTGGTGTAGTGACGGGGATACAGTCAGATCCAGTGTGACTTCAGGCTTTCCAAGAGCCAGAACTGACAGCACGGGGGCTGCCTTGGAGGAGGGAGCTGCCTTGGAGGAGGGGCTTCTGCCGGGGTGGTGAAAGGGAGGTGAGGGTCACAGAGGACATCACCCTCCAGTGGGACAGGCTCCCCACATTTTGAGTATGGAGACCCTTTTGAGACATTTTATAACACTTTTACATCAAAGCCCCTCGTGATGATGATTGTGCTTTTAGTATCCATCATCTGAGAAAATGTGCAAGGATGAAAAGCCATTATAAATTTAGTAATGCCTTTAAAAAACTATCTTTTATTAAACACGACAGCTTCTACACATGTGTTTAAAATAATAAGTACAGAGCCAGGCTTGGAAATACGCCAATCCCTCAAATGTGTCATTCTCTCCCCTTGGGAAGAGACCCTGGTGGCAAACACGTCACCCACCGCTGGGTACCACCAGACCAGGAGCCAAGCGTCTCGGTGCTGAAGTGCTGCCCCTTCCCTGGGTGGTCCAAACCCGCCTCAGTTGCTCTGCAGTGCCGGAGGCTCTTCCACGAGGGAGGTTGCCCCGGGAGAGCAGCTATTCCTGCAGCACATTTAAGGTTCCCAGGCAGCCCTCAACTAACTCAGGCCCCTGTGGATACCCTGCTCAGCCTGCCCAGCGGGAGAGGAAGCCCAAAGCCAGCTGGACTGGCCACCCGCTGCCATCGCCCTGACCCCCTCTTTCAATGCTCACTAGTGACTTCCCTGAGGCCCCTTTCAAGGCTGGCATCACTAACCTCTCCTGAGGTCCGCAGCTCAGAAGCACGTGTTCAAGGCCCCCAGGAAGAGGGGTGATCTGACTGGAGAGATTTAAAAAATACTGGAAAGGCAGAGCCCCTTCTTTTTTTTAAAAAAAATTATTTATTATTTAATTTATTTATTTTTGGCTGCACTGAATCTTCGTTGCTGCACGCGGGCTTTCTCTAGGTGCGGCGAGTGGGGGCTACTCTTTGTTGCGGTGCGCACGCTTCTCATTGCGGTGGCTTCTCTTGTTACGGAGCACAGGCTCTAGGCACGCAGGCTTCAGTAGTTGTGGCTCACGGGCTCTAGAGCACAGACTCAGTAGTTGTGGTGCACGGGCTTAGTTGCTCCACGGCATGTGGGATCTTCCCGGACCAGGGCTCGAACCCGTGTCCCCTGCATGGGCAGGCGGCTTCTTAACCACTGTGCCACCAGTGAAATCCCAGAGCCCCTTCTTAAAAAGAATGCCCTGGCTTCACTTTGGCTCGATCCTGGAGAGACCACCATTAAATTGTCCATATTTGTGTATTCATTTTGCGGAGACCCAAATTCAAACACAAATGCCCACAGGGGAATTAAAACCTTAAATACTCACGGGTTGTGGAGCGTATCCCCCTGGAATGCAAGGTTCCTGGTGGGGCAGGAACCATGTGTGAGTTGTCTTTGTATTTCCATGCCTGCCCCACAGCAAGGGCTCCGGACCTGTTGGATGGATGGATGGATGGATGGATGGATGGATGATGGATGGATGATGGATGGATGGATGGATGAATGAACAAGTAGTGAAAAACACACAAATAGAGGGGAGAGGAAAATCAAAGAAGTCTGTGTCCTTGCTTGTTTCCCGGAAAGAAGCACGTTTCTCCGGACCTCCCACCACGTTTGTGCCTGTACAGTGGGTCCCAGGACCTCCGCAATGGCGTCGGCCATCTGTGCAGAGAAACAGCTGCCTGGGCCCACAGGCCCGAATAGAGGTCAGGCTGCCTCCGCTTCCCAAGCACGCACCTCGCCTGGGGAGTGGTCCCAGAGGGCGTCCACAAATAGCAGAGCCATGCAGGACAGGGAGAGGGAGCCCTGGGGTGAGATCAGGCCCCCCCTCCTTGGGAGGAAGGGACCTACGGGTCAGTGAGAGGGCTGGTCCCTTCCTGGGACTGGGAGAGTCAAAGGTGCCGGCATTCCTAAGAGAATCAGAAAGCAGAAGAGCCGGTCTGTAAAAGCAGGGCCTGGGGCCACCGCTCCACAGGGACTTTCTGGAATGGGACCCGAGAGCCAGCGCAGGCTTATCTCTAATCTGCAGAACCAGACTTGCAGATAAGGGAAACCTCACGCCAGGAGATGCCGCCCTCCCTGGCTGCACAGCCCCAGGAGGGAGCTGGGAGAGCCTCTCTTCCCCCTGCTGCTCCCCTGGGGCCTCCACCTGCCTACAAGCAGAGCGAACGTCATGTGAGGATTCCTCTGGTTGTTCAACTGATGCAGTCGCTGCAAAGGGACAGCGAGAGCCGTCTGACAGGACCATGAATCTTTCAGTGCGGTCCGTCTACGACAGGAAAGGAGGCTTTCACTCCCAGGCCTGCCAGCCTGCCTGAGGATGCGCTGAGGATGCAGACCTGTTGGTCACCAAGGTCAACCAACTGGTTCCCTCTGAGTCTTAGTTTCCTTACTTGTAAAATGATAATAACTCCTTTCTTGTAAGGTTATGATGAGAACAAGAAATAAGGTGGGTGTGTCAGGCCCACACGCCTCTGGTTCCCCTTCCCTGCCCACAAACCAGAAGCCAGCTTCATCCAGGTATCCCTGTGCTTCAGGAGAGGCGGTGCCCCTTCCCAGCTCAACAAGCATGGGTCCTGATGGGTCTAAGCCAGTTATGGCAAGCCCATTTCATCTCAGTGGGTAGTTTATGAATAGGCGTGTAATTTTATTCTGGCTAAGGGGCCAGGAGGGGAAGCATCTGGGGAAATTTGCAGATGTTTCCTTCATCTTAAAAAAAACCATAAGGAAGGGACTTGCTCTTTTGATGGCCTTTGGGTGTTGTTAGGTAAGGATGTGATACTTGGAGCTGCTGCAGCCCTGTTGTAACGTAAAGGGATAATACTGAACAAAAAAGCCAAGAGGTTAAAGATGGCAGAGCACAAAGGTGAAAAGAACCCCGGGCCTTGGTGGCAAAGTTGAGCTGTTGAATTAATTGCCCTTGGAATGTTCCCACCCTGGGACATCTTGTTAAGTGAAAGAATCCTATGCTACGGTTCAATGCACGGTATAGTGGTGGTCCAGCGTGTAGGCTCGGAGCTAGACTGCCAAATCCAGGCTCTACCACTTATGACTTTTAGCGTGCTTATCTCTCTCAGTCTTCTCATCTGTAAAATGGGCATGGAGATAATAACTATATCTACTTTATGAGATGGTTGCAGGATTAAAAGGGTTAATATGTTGGCCATTATTATTACAAGCCATTTGGAGTCTTTTCTGCTTTTTATAGCTGAAAGCATCCTGATATAGTCAGCGCCGAGCACTGAGTAGGTATCCAATCAGTAGAAGCTGTGTCCACTACTTACTAGATGGAAGGAATGTGTGCTTGTGTGTTTGTGTAAAAATGGCAAAAATGAACAAATGAGCTTCTCAAGGCACAAAGGCTGGCACTGGAGAGGCAGGGGGTTGAGTAAGGGGCAGCTCAGGAGCGACCTGTGAGGAGTAGCAGAGGACAGTCCTGTGCCTGCACCATGAGCAGGTGCTGCTGGCCAGGACTTGTTCCCTGTGCGTGAAGGCCAGGCAAGCTCAGACGGGAGCAGAGACCATCCCATAAGCAGATCCAGGCCTCTGTGGAACTGGGCTGGGGGGCAGGGATAGCCAGTGCTGAGCTGGAGCCAGAATAGGGAGTGAAGGCCCAAACAAAAAAGCCTTGGTTTCCAGTGAGAGAAATACTCTGGCATTGAAGTATGAGAAGGGATGTAAGGTGGACTAGAAGGGAAGCTGGGAGCAAAGAGGAAAGTTTCTGATTACGGGGGACACCCACCCCTGAATCAGAAGGAACTGAATACTGAAAAACTCTCCCGGTGACAGGAGCCACTGCAGTTGAGTCCCCAGTGGCCAGAAAGCCAGCAGGGGGGCCGTTATCTTGGACTTGGAGGAGGCTCCGCAGGACCACAGGAGAAGACAGTGCAACGCAAAAGACCTGTGCAGCGGCAGCCCGGGCCAATCCCCAGCCCAGCGTGCGATTCAGGCCAGCCCTGGACTCAAGACTCACCCGCGTCCAAAGTCGCAGAGAGGTTTCTGGCAGACTCTTGGCTGTTCAAAGAGTCCCAGAGGTTCATATCTTTTCAAGGAGAAGGAGGAAAAATGTGACCCCGTCCCTGCTCTGCACCCTACGTTCCCCCACAGATCAATTGCTTTATAATGCACAAATACGGTAAACAGTGACCGACTCTGAAAGAGAAAAACGAAATTTCCTTAACTCTTTCTTTATTTCTGGCATTGGAAGGACTCAACCCAAGTGTGGTTAGTTAAGGAAACACTCTACTAACGTCTCTGGGAAGGACATAAAGAAGGTGGCGGCCCAGCAAGGCCTCCTGTGGACTGGGACTGATCCAGTGACAATCAGAAAATTTCAGAGAGTATGGAATTTAGGACCAGACTGTTCCTGAGTCATCCAGTTCAGCACCTTTGGCTGCCATGTGGGAAGAGGAGCCCCAGAGAAGTAAGTACCCCAGGAGCCCAAGTCACCCCGGGGGCATCTAGCCCAACCGGCTCATTTTTCTAGCGGAGGTAACTGAAGCCCAGCAAGCTTCAAAGATTGACCTCAAGCAGCTCAACAGCCTGGGGCAGAGGGTGACCAGGTCTCTGAGTCTGAGGCCCTTTCTTCTTTACATTCCTCCTCCCCAGTTCCTCACCTTCCTGTATTATTGAGAAATCAACCCACAAATGCCTGTCTCCTTCCCCATCCTATGCAGACAGTATTCCAGACTGTTACAACCTCAAATAACCACCCCTTCAGTTCCCTGAGTGAACATTTCCATTTTTTCAAAACTCTGCATTGAAGCAATGGTTTCACAACATCAGAATTATATGTTTTCAAGAGCAACTCCTGCAAAACATGCAATTTCGCGAAGAACATTGTTTGGCGCTTTAGCAATGACTCCCCTACCCGATTAGAAAAGCAGAGTTTGGCTCCAGGGCAAGTTGAGATTTTTAAACCTTCATGACAAATTTGCATAAACACTGTCTTTTAAAATGAAAATTGCAAAGGAAAGCCCAGGCTTCAGATGACAGGCTCTGCTGTAACGCAAGGTTCACTGAAACTCAGCTCTAATTTAAATGTTTCTCTTTCCAGAAGATGGGTTTGGAAGAGCCTTCCGGCTATACCAGACCCTGGCAGAGAAAAGGAGGCAGATTTTTGGAGCCAAAGCTGGTTCTTGACCAGCCGCAAGTCTCAGATTCAGCCTTAGACCCCCGACGGGCCTTGTGGGCCCCTGGAGCACAACCCAGCCAGTGGTTTCTGGGCAAGGAAGAGCCCGAGGACTCACCTGGAGGGCTGCCTGGGGTGAAATGGGGGACATGGTGGCTGCTGACAAAGTAGCTCATGGTTTGAGCCTGTCCAGGAATGAACAGAGTTGGCAAAAGACAGGAGAAAGAGCACGTTCTTGGATTTTTGCGAACCTAAGTTCAAATTATTGGCTAAGGCCACCTTATTGATCTGTGACCCTGGACAAGTCACTCATCTTCCCTGGGGCCTCATTTAGCACCTCTCTCCAGTGGCACTAATAATACATGCTGTGGGCATGTTGTAATAACAGAGATCACAGAGACTTTGCCGTTGTGGGGAGTGGACAGCGTGATTCGGGGGAAAGTGGGGTGGTGAAAACTCTCAAAGACTGGAAATCAGTGAATTCAGCTATGGGGACACCAGAATTCCCAACCTGCTCATTATTTGACCTGAATTCTGTTCCAAACGTATATGAGTGTGATGTATTCCTCACTGGGCTTCGTAGCACCGTGATGAGGACCAGATGTTAGACTCTTTTTAGAGGGTCTCTGGAGGCAGGAGGGTAGCAGTGTCCTGAATTAGAAAGAGAGCTGAGCCACGGGTCCAAAGAGCAGGTGTGACATCCACTCTGGTCTTAACAACTATGGCCTAGACCTTTCCCATCTCTGGGCTTCACGCCTACCTCTGGGGCTAGAACAGTGGTTCTCTATCCTGGCTGCACATTAGAACCACTTGGGGGGCTTTAAAAGAATATCAGTGCCCAGGCCTCATCCCCAGAGGCTCTGATTTATCTGGTCCAGGGTGGGGTGCAGGCATGGGCATTCCCAGCTGATTCTAATGGGCAACCTGGATGGAGAACCCCGAGACCTCCATGCCTTCGAGGCCTCACCTTCTCTGATGCCCAGGAAAGATAAGATGCGGAGCACAGTGGAACAGGCCCACCTGGGAGTAGACTTCAATACCATTGTCTTGCTGTGTGGCCTTGGGAGAATCACCCTCCCTCACTGGGCATCAACTTGTCCCACCTGCAAAGTGGGGAGAGGGAAAAATTCAGTGCCAGTTTCAAATGATGTGAGGCTATGCGTCTGGCAGCTCTGTGATCCTGAGACCCAGACCCTCCACCACAATAGAGACTGTCGGGCCCCAGCTCAGTTTCCCTGGAAACCCAGGCCCAGAGGTTCCGAAGACCTGTGCTCTGTGAACTCCCGTTGATCTTTCCCTGAGCCTGGGAGAGACTCGAAGGGAAATTATGGATAGTGCCGCTGTAAACATTCTTGTGCGTGTCTTTTCATGAACATAGGAATGCATTTCTATCCAGGAGTGGAACACCTAGGACGCAGGATATGCGTGGATGCAGCTTCAGAGGGAAAAGCCTCCTGAGAAGGCAGCGTTTGAGTCAAGGAGGGGAGGGAGCTGCCCTGTGATGTACGCGGAGGATGGTTCGGGGAGGAGCCGCCAGGGCAAGACCTGGGTCCTGAGAGCCTGGCCATGTGCCCAGGAACCACAAGATGGCCAGCGCCTGGAGGGAAGTGAAGGCAGAGGGCTGAGACGGAGGAGGGGCCCGGGTGACTCCAGGCTGCCAGCTGAGGTTAGCCTGGGGAGGAGACAGTGAGAGTGAGCTCAGCAGTGCTGCTCTGGGCAGGATATGCTGAGATGCCCATTAGACAGTCCAGTGCGGCGTCTGCGTACACTGCGGAAATGAGTCTGGAGTTTGTGAAAGGGTCTGGATCAAACAGTGACAGCACACGTACATGCTAATGGGAATAAAGCACTAGAGAGGAAAAGTTGATGCAGGTGACAGAGGAGAGGCTGGGATCTGGTGCACATCTGTACCTGAGAAGGAGCGTGGACAGGTCGTGGAATAAGGCTGGCGGAGGAACTGATGGAGATTTGGAGGGAGGAGAGGGCTGAATTCATCACCAAGAGAGTGGAGGAGTGACTGGGTGGGGGAAACAGTGGGTTGCCAGGTAACTCAAGGATTTAGTGGTTGTGAATGAGGGTTGTGTGTGATTCAAGTTTGGCGGTTGTAGATTACAGCTGTGATGACCGAGAGGTCATCATCACTGGTGGTGACAAGGCTAGATTTTTTTTTTTGTGTGGTACGTGGGCCTCTCACTGTTGCGGCCTCTCCCGTTGTGGAGCACAGGCTCCGGATGCGCAGGCCCAGCGGCCATGGCTCACGGGCCCAGCCGCTCAGCGGCATGTGGTATCTTCCCGGACCGGGGCACGAACCCGTGTCCCCTGCATCAGCAGGCAGACTCTCAACCACTGCCCCACCAGGGAAGCCCCGACAAGGCTAGATTTTGACCATGGAAGCAGGGGCTAAGGTAGGGTTCTTTCATTCAGCAAACATAGATTAAGCACCTTCTACAGGTGTAGACCCTGTGTAGACCTGTGCAGATTAAGCACCTGTGTAGCCCCTCGGTACTGAGTGGTGACTAAAATAGACACATCTATTTCCAAGTCCAGAATTTTCTGTCACATGAGTTTCCATTAATCACAGCCTGGCGTTGTACTAACAGCTACCATTTACTGAATGATTACCTCATGCCAGGATCTAAGCTAAGAAAATGTCCATACTTTATCCAACTTAATTTTTACCCCAAAGAGTTTTCACTTCCAAAATGTTACGACTTGGGCATTTGACCTGGACTACTTAAAGCTGTTTCTAGTTTGCCCATTTTTTGAAATAGAAGTGGGGTTGGATTAAAAAGTTGGTGGAGAAACCAACCACTTTCTACAGGTGGCCCTGGAGTGGAAGGACCTTTCACTGCAACGAGTTCTCATCCTGGAAGCTCCAGGCCCTTCATGATGCTGAACCAAGCTGGTCTCCCCACTTGCAAATTATTTTTTCTCTAGGAGTTTTTCACTGCAATGTCTTATTTCTGTTTCAACTCATAAACTTTGGGAAATGTCCTATATTTGAACCTGAAAAAGAAACCCAACTTTCTATTCTTTCTCTCTACTGAAGAGGAAAAAATAGGGGACACTAGTGAGCTGTGTGACTTTGGACAACCTCTCTACCGTCTCTGAATCGATTTTCTCTCACCTTTTCCTGGACTTGGCCCGGCCCTCTTTGCCCTTCTCCTATGCATAACTCTTTTTTTTTTCTTTTTTTTTTGCATAACTCTTCTACGCTTCCGGTTAGATCATCCCCATCAGCACACAGCATGTGCCGTCACCTCCCATATTATAATTTTAAACCCTATAAATAACAAAGACTGACTGTGTTGCACAGGGAAATATATTCAATATCTTGTAATAACATATAATGGAAAAGAATCTGAAAAGGTATATATACATACACCGAATCACTTTGCTGCATACCTGAAACTAACACAAGATTGTAAATCAACTTTAATTTTTAAAAAAATCTCTCTGTAGCTTCCTTCTCACTCTCTAGTCCCCTTCAAGGCAAATGTCCAGAAGGTGTTGTCTAGGCAGGTGTTTCCACTTCCTAATCCTCTAATTCACTCTTTGGAGACCTTGCTTCCACACCAAGCCTGCTCTTGTTGAGGTCACCAGTGACCTTCACATTGACCCACCCAGTGGACAAGCCTCAGTCCTCTCCCACCTGAACACTCAGCCCCACTCGGCACAGTTGACCGACTTCCGGGGTGCCGCCCGCTTGGAGTTTCCCTCCTGCTCCTCGGGTCCAGGCCCCGTTTATTGGCTGGATCCTCCCCTCTCCTCTTCCTCTAGATATTGGGGTTCTTCAGATCTGGTCCCAAGCTCTCTTCTTTTATTCCTTTTCAACTCTCACCCTAGGTAATCTCATCAATTCTCATGTCTCAATTTCCATTTTTAGTTTTAATTTATTTTTTGGACGAGGTGATACACACAGTACAACATCTTTAAAGTACACAAGGCTTACAATGGAAAGAATGTGTCTCTTCCTTTCCTGCTGGCCACTTCCCAGAGGCGGCCACCGCTCCTAATTTCCTGTGCATCCTTCCAGGGATGTCCTGTACTTTACAGACAAGTGTATATATTTCTCCCCATAAGTAGTCCATGTTACACAAAGGTCCTGCGTGTGGTGGCCAGGAAAACATGCCCACCAGTCTCCTGCTGCAGGGAGTATAGTTGGCTGACAGCCCAGCTGCTGCCCTCTGGATCCACTGCCTTTCTTCCCTGAGGCCTGGCTTCCTTCAGGGTATTTCCAGCTGGTGACTGCCAGCAGGGACACCTAGGCAGGCCTGCTCCTTCCATGAGACAGGAAACTTCCCTGGACAGGCCGCTTCGACGTGGGAACTCCCCATTAGCCTGGTGGAGACTTTCTTGCCCTGAGCTGACATCAAGATGCTTCCTAACTTCTCACCCTCCTTCCTTCCTGCTCTTCTCTCACAAGTGTGAGACCTGCACCCAGTCTGATGGCTGCCACCACCCCTACCTTCCCCTGATCCCTCCCCCAGTAAGTGTTTTGTGCTCTAATCCCATCCTGGAATTGGCTTCTAGTGGGACCAGAACTATCACATTGCTGAACTATCATATTTCTCCCTTAAAAATACTTTTAGAGAAATTTCCTTTTTTAGTATATATAGAGATTTCTCATTGTTTTCTCTGCCCCATCTTATTCTGTAACTTATTTAACCAGCCCCCTACCAATGGACACTGAAGTCGTTTCCAGTCATTTGCTAGCAAACAGTGCTGTGGTGAGCACCCTTGCACACACATCACCTCCCCAGGTGCGAGTTCAGCTGGAGGATAAACGTGCAGTGACAGCGGCAGGTCACGCCCCAAGTGTGACAGGGTGGCCAATTGACCTCCTTAGACGTGGGAACAAGTCACACTCTCAGAAATACAGGAGCTCGAAAACTTGGCCGCTCCCTCTGTGTCCTGGCATTCTCAAACGCTTTGATCTTTACCAACCTGAGAGATGAGAAATGGTATCCCTTGTAGTTTATTTTCCATTTCTCTTATCACAGTGAAGGGACCTCTTTTCATATTTTTAAGGTCCATTCGTGTTTCCCTCTTGTGCAGCTGGTTGTTAGTAGCCCTTCCCTAATGTCCTGTAGTTCGTTAGTCATTTTCTGAATGATCTGTAGACATTTTTGTTGATTTATATTAGCATTTGCTCATTATGCCACTTGTTTAGCTATTTCTTTAACTGAAGTATAGTTGATTTACAATATTGTGGTGGTTTCAGATGCACACTTGCTTACTTATTTGTTGTTTTGGGTGGGTTTTTTTTTGCTATAACTAATAAAAACAGTGTCAATTTTACTGAAAGGTTCTTCCTTGATTTGCTCATGTGCATGATGAGGATGGGAGCGTGACTCGTTACCCACGTGGGCTCACGGGCCCCAGTCCAGGGGCACAAGCACCTCACCAGCCTCTGGGAAAAAATCCTTTTCTTTCTTTTGCTCCTCTAACCCCCACCCCCTTTGTTTTTTTTTTTTGTTCTTCTAACCCTCCCAACAGCTGGAAGCCAATTCCCTTTATTAAACTCCCTCTGAAGTGCCTAGAATGGTTTCTGCTAACCTGGCACTGGACTGGACGCCGACTGTCTTTGTCAGCTAGAGCTGCTGTAACAAAACATCTCAGAGACCAAGTGGCTTAAACAACAGAAAATTATTTCTCACAGTTCTGGAGCCTGGGAAGTCTGAGTTCAGGGTGCCATCCCAGGCAGGTTCTGGTGAGAGCCCTCTTCCCGGCTTGCAGACAGTCACCTTCTCACTGTGTCCTCAGACGGTGGCGAGCCAGCGAGCTCCAGGCTTTCTCTTCCTATTGGAGCACTAATGCCATCCGAGGGCTCCAGCCCCATGACCCCCGTCTATACCTAATTACCCCACCTCCATATATTATCACTTGGGGATTAAGGGTTCGACATACGAATTTGGGGATGGAGGCAAAAACATTCAGTCCATAGAGTTGACTGATACACTTAACTGAGAACAAAACGTGCTTTGTGATTTCCCCCGACTTCATCTACTTTGCACATGCTAGTCATACGGCCTAAGGTGCCCTTTCCCCTATTCTTTCCCAAGTGACTCATTCTAACCATTCAGCCCTTTAGCTGAAACGTCACCTCCTTTGAATGACCCGCCCTTATCCTACTATCCGGATAGATTTACCCCACAGACACATTCATCTGTACTCTTTATCCTGTGTTCTCCCTTCACTGTGCTTGTCACGATTTGTAATTATTTTGTTTCTTTATTTCCATGGCTCCCCACAACCCTACACTAAACCATAAGGTGCTTGAGGGCAGAGTCTGCTTCATCATTGAAACTCCAAGGCCTAGAACAGTTCCTGACACAGGGTAGGTGCTAAATGAATAAATGACTAGAGGAAACGCTAAGGATGGTAGACATAAATTGAGATTGTGGATGTGGAGTGCTGTACGAACACAATATAATTTTGATATTGTTTTTAGCATAATTATTATTGGCGTTGTATTATTTCTTTCCACTCCTTCCACGGTTCCCTGGGCCCGATGACTGCTCTAAAGATTGGTGAAATTGGTCGGTTTTTTCCAGGGACTTCATTTTCTCGCATGCACACCTCTCAGGGCTGAGCTGGAGACGCAGCTTCCAGAGGTTACCATGGCAATGGCTTGACAAGAGAGTCTGGTAGTTGCAGCCTCATGTCTGTGCTGGTGGAAAGGGCAGCTTTGGGTGACAAGGGCCTTGTCCATGGACTTTGGGGTAAGGGGGCAAGGGTGCTGCAATCTCCTCAGGGGAGCCTGGCCCCAAGCCTGTGGTCTCCACAGCTGGGTGTGTGTTTTTTTGAGAAATGGGAACAGAATACCTTTGCTTTAGCAATTGCTTTAGCAATTAGTGACTGATGAGAAAATACAGAAGGAAGCTAGAGACCTAGAATCAAATCACTTGACAGGCAAATAGTTACCGGGAGGGCAGGAGTCAGCCAGCTCCCTCAGCTAAATCTACCCCTACCTGTTTTTTTTTAATTCAGTTAAAGATTCTTTCAATTCTATAGTGCTTTACAATTTTCAAAAGCTTCACACACATGATTTCACATAATCCCATAATAATCCTTTTCCCCACTACCTCTATATTGCCCCTCCCCCCTCGGTAACCATTAATTTGTTCTCTATATCTGTGATTCTGCTTCCTTTTTTTTAAAATTTATTTTTAGCTGTGTTGGGTCTTTGTTGCCGTGTGCAGGCTTTCTCTAGTTGCGGCGAGCGGGGGCTACACTTCATTGCAGTGCGCGGGCATCTCATTGTGGTGGCTTCTCTTTGTTTCGGAGCACGGGCTCTAGGCACGCGGGCTTCAGTAGTTGTGGCACGCAAGCTCAGTAGTTGTGGCTCACGGGCTCCAGAGCGCAGGCTCAGTAGTTGTGGCGCACGGGCTTAGCTGCTCCACGGCATGTGGGATCTTCCCGGACCAGGGCTCGAACCTGTGTCCCCTTGCATTGGCAGGCGGATTCTTAACCACTGCGCCACCAGGGAAGCCCTCTACTTCTTTCTTCTTTTATTCACTAGTTTGTTGTATTTTTTAGGTTCCACATAGCTGAGTAGTATTCCATTCTATATATATGTACCATATCTTCTTTATCCATTCATCTCTGGTGGACACTTAGGTTGCTTCCGTACCTTAGCAATTATAAATAATGCTGCTGTGAACATTGGGGTGCATTATCTTTTCATACCTCTGCTTGTTTTTGTAAATAAAGTGTTATTGGAACTCAGCCACAACCATTTATTACATATGGTCTCTTTGCTGTTTTTATGCTACATGGAAGAGCTGAGTATTTGCAACAGAGACTTAATGGCCCACAAAGCCTAAAATATTTACTAACTGGCCATTTACAGGAAAAGTTTACCAACTCCTGGGTATGAAGTTTTTGAAGGTCGGGGGAGGAGAGAACCAGAGATAGTTTATATGGCCTTCTACAGGTGCTTGTGTTTTCTTTCTGAATGCTATTTTGCGGTGGATTCTTTAATACATTATCAAAGTTACTCTTCACAGCAGTTCCCTTTTACCTTTTAAAATTAGAGGAATAATTAGAGTTGCCAGGTGTCTTAGTTTGTTCTGGCTACTGTAATAAAATGCCAAAGACTGAGTGGCTTACAAACAACAGAAATTTATTTCTCATAGTTCTGGAAGCTGGAAGCCCAAGATCAAGGTGTCAGCAGGTTTGATGTCCGATGAGGACTCACTTCTTGGTGCACAGATGGTTCCCTTTTGCCGTGTCCTCACTTGGCAGAAAGGGCAAGGAAGTCTCTTTCATAAGGGCACTAATGCCATTCACAAGGCTTCACCCTTATGATCTAATCCTCCCAAAGACCTCACCTAATACCGTCATCCTGAGGGTTAGGATTTCAACATACCAATATGGGGAGAGACACCAACATATAATCTACAGCACCAGAGTTAGCAAATATTGCATGGAACATACTTATTCTAAAAACACCTATTCATTGTTTACCTGAAATTCAAACTTAACTGGACGTCCCTTATTTTAGCTGGCTATTGATAACACACTCAAGATGACACAACCAGTAAGTGGAAGAGCCATTATTTCACCCAGGGCTTAAAGCTTTAAAAAATATGGATATGGGCAGACTGTGAAAAAGTCACTGGCTTAGAAGGCAGAACCAGAACTCCTGGGCCCACCACGAACAAGCTCTGACCAGGGGAGAGCCGTTTAACTCTCCAAGCCTCAGTGTGTCATACTCATAAAATGGGATAATAAACCCATCTTCCGTATCTCCCTGGTTAAGAATAATAGTAAACTTCTCTAGTCCTCTGAAGGATGACAGTGTAAGAGGGAAAACATCTGGGGGCCCCCAGAGGGGAAGTCTCTTGTCTTTCAGAAATACCTCCAATTCTCCAAAAACATCTGGAAAAATTTTCCCCAGAAACATTCCCCAGAGCATTCTCCGTCTTCCAGATCTGCAGGGCTCAGCAAGGCATCTGCTAACCACGGAGGTGTGGACCTCATTGTTCCCTGATCGCTGTCGGATTCCTAAGTCGAGGTGCCCCTTGTGCGGGGGAGGTTGAAGTGACCCCTGACCTCAAGGTCATCACAGCACTGACCCAGGGCCAGAGAGGAGTCAGATGCCAAGCCTCCCCCTGCGCCCCTCCCTCTGAGGAGGGAATGCGCTCTCTAGGGTGGAAATCCCTCAAGCTTGGCCTTGCCCGCTGCAGCTGAGCACAGGGAACCCCGGTAGTGGTCGCTAGCGGGAACGAGTCCCTTGGGATTCTGCCTGGCAGAATCACCTGTGGAGTTTTCTTCCATTGGAATAAACCTGAGTCCCTTCGTGTGGCCTTCAAGGCCTCCATGGGATAGAAAATGTTATCCCCATTTTGAAGGTGGAGAAACGGATGCTCCGAGAGGCAAATGGACTTGCCCAACGTTTCCCGCTCGTGATGGGCACAGACAGGGCAGGCCGAGGTCCCCACCCAGAGCTCAGCCTCCCAGAGGATCTAGGGCCCGGAAAACTCACATGTGCCAAACTGGTTCCCAGGGGACCAGGGTGGGCTGCTTCGGGCCTCCGGGAGCTGCAGAGCTCCTGGTGGCAGGACCATGTGTGATGGGTTCTAATGAGGCTGGTTTATTATTTTTTAAGTTTATTTTGGCCACGAGGCTTGTGGGGTCTTAGCTCCCCAACCAGGAATCGAACCTGTGCCCCCTACAGTGGACACGTGGAGTCCTAACCACTGGAGCACCAGGGAAGCCCCAAGGCTGGTTGAAATAGAGCGCCAGAGGGGTGCCACAGTCACCTCCCACACCTGGCAGGGAAGCATCTGGAAGCTCCCATTGCTGGTGAATCAGAGAGACGGCCCCTTTACCCAAGTGCACATTGAGGGCGCACGTTGAGCTCAGGGGACACCAGCTTTGGAAGCAGGTGAACCCGAGTCCTTCCCCAGCTCCTCTGTTGCTGTGTCCAGCTGTTCCACCTTTGTGGCCACCTGACTGCTCCATGCTTCTAGTTAGGATCTAAGACAACGTGGAGGGAAACCACTCCGCCGACCAGGGACTCACAAACGCTTCTTTATTATAGAGATTTTACATGTTCGCTGCAGATAAACTACAAAAATAAGGATAACCAAAAAAAAACCACATAAAAGTCACACATAATCTCACACCGAGAGATTAACCATGTAACATGTTTGTGTATACCCGCTAGAATTGTGTGTGTGTGTGTGAGTGTGTACACTCTGGAATATCACTTTGGCTGGCACTTAAGTAACCCATCAAAAGAACATGAATCCCCCACCATTAGTTCTGTGGGTTACATCCAATCATTTACTCCAATAGCCAATGCTATTAGGGGTGAGCATTCTTGTAAATAAATCTTTGAGCATATTCTTAATTATTTAGCATATTCTCTTAGAAGTAAAGTTTCTGTGGCGAAATGTCCTTTTATGACTTTAATGTATATTTCCATATTTCTTACTTTTGGTTTTATATGCAAAACTGTATTTTCTTGTTATTTTTAATTTGCATTTCTTTTATCTCTAATGTGGCTAAGGTTTTATTTGAGTGCTTACTGGCCATTTACACTTCTTACCCTGGACATTTTGTCCATTTTTCTATTAGAATATTTTTCCTGATTTATTTCTTTTTTAAGTGGTTTTTTTTTTTTTTTTTTTTTTTTTTTTTTGCGGTACGCGGGCCTCTCACTGTTGTGGCCTCTCCCGTTGCGGAGCACAGGCTCCGGACGCACAGGCTCAGCGGCCATGGCTCACGGGCCCAGCCGCTCCGCGGCATGTGGGATCTTCCCGGACCGGGGCACGAACCCGTGTCCCCTGCATAGGCAGGCAGACTCTCAACCACTGCGCCACCAGGGAAGGCCCGTTGTTGTTTATTAAAGGCTTCCAGGCAGGAAAGACAGGAGCGGAGCCGTGCATGAGGCAGGTTCAGACGACACTGACTGTTCCTGCAGACGCTCCCCACAGGCCTCTGGGAATATCATTAAGCACTTTCAAAAATAAATCCCCCTCCTCTTTCTGAAATGACCAAGATGACTTGCCAAGAAGGGCCCAGGCAGCAAGATGAAGAAAGCAGAACTGGAAATAGCAGGCGCAGAGGCACGTGCTCTGGGCAGCCAGGCTCCTGGCCGTTTCCCCATGTCCCTGTGGCTCTGTGGTCCTGAGCAGCGTCCTGGCCTCCCCAGTGTCACCTCCCACTTCGGGCTGGGTAGGAGGGTCACGCGTTTCTGGGGGACCAGTTCTCTTTCCAAAACTGCTGACTAATAAGGAGCATTTAAAATAAGAAGCCTGCTGCTTAAAACAAAGCTACAGCTGAATTTATTGAGCCCCTGCACCAGTCCCTGGACGTCCCCTGGGGAATCAGAGGGAGCAAAATAGAGCCCCTGCCCTTGAGAGGCCCCCAGGCAAGACGAGAGTCAATAACAAATACCGGACACCAGTGCCTGTGATGGGTCTAAGAGGAAGGGACACGTGGGAAGGAGCATCCGGAGCTGGGCAGTCAGAGGGCTAATAGCAGGCAGTAGACAAAGGGAGTAGGATGCAAGAACGCAGGTGTACCCCAGAGGTGCAGTCCTGCTGGAGGCTGCAGGGCAAGGCGGCAACAGGGGGCAGGATGTGGGTCTGGCGGGGCCGGTGGGACCAGAGGTCCAGGGCCTGAGCTCAGCAAGGACTTAGGCACCAGGGAACCACTTGAATGTAAAGCAGGGTCAGGTTTGCATTTCAGGACTATAGCACCAAGGGGCAGCGTGGGCTGGACCCAGGGGGCTGGGCGGGAGATGCTCACTCATCTTGCCCTCTCCATAGACCTGGAGCTCCCCCAAAGGTAGGACAAGGCCTTTCCTGTTTCCTTGATACCAGGTCATACCCAATCACGGAGCAGGTGATGGATAAATATTTACTGAATAGACACATGAGTGACATGAGTGAATGCATCAAGTACACATTTAGACCAATATTTTCTAAAATAAATTCCCAAACCAGAAGATTAATTGCTCAAGGAGGGACAAACTTGCTAGTTATTTACTTAACTGCTAGTCTGGGTTGAGTCCTCACATACGGGATCTTGTCCAGTTTCACACAAGAACCCTCCCATCCCCACTTGACAAATGCAAAAACCAAGACTCAGAGAGTTTACTGTTTTGTCAGAGACCTTAAATGTCATGGCAGAGACAAAATTTGAAACCAGGTATTTTTATTATCAGGTCCATTGTTCTTTCTAACACAGAACGCACACCTGCATGTGGAAACATGTGTTCTGCATCTCCATTGTGTGGGCGGGAACGTGTGTGTTCACCAGCCATCCTCTGAGAGTTTCCGTTGAACCGCTGTGTAAATGGAGGTGGCTCAGCCCTGAGGGATTCACGGGAAGCCCCCGCCCGAGGTATCATCAGAGATAAAGCCAAACGCACATCCAGAGAACCCGGGCCGGCTTGGTTTGCTAGGAGCAGAGGCTGCTCGGCTGAGGGGAGCATGGATGCTCCAACAGTTGTCTGCAACTGCTTTTCAGCTGGAATGTTTTTAAATAAAGTGATTTGCCCTCTAAACATGCGTGTTTCCAACTAATCTCCTTTCTAAGCAGGACGTGTCATCACCGGGGATGACAAACCACAGCAACGTCCAACTGGAAGGGGTCACTCGGGCCCCTCTGGGCCATGCTGCAGGGCTGTCACGGCAGGAAGGTGGAGGCACTGCAGTGACAGGGTGGTGGCCGGAGTGGCCTCTGTGACGGGAACAAGCTTTTGTCTCTTAGGGACACAAAGCTCCTGCGAGCTTGAGGACAGACTTGAAGCCTTGCACGCTATCTGCCCTGGGTTCTCGGAGGCTTTCCAGAGAGCACCCTGTGGTGACATTGTCAGGGCCCCAAGTGGGGAAACTGAGGTAAGCTGTCACCCGGCACCTGGCCCAGAGCAGGCTCTGGCTCCTGAGAATCCTCCCCACGGCCCTGAAGTGGCTTTGGCCCCCTCATGCTACACAGTGGGGAGCTGAGACGCAGCAGGACCTGGTCACTCACCCAAGGTCGTGCAAGAAGAAAGTGGCAGAGTCAGGACTCCAACAGGCTTAGCTGGGTCCCAGGCCCTGGCTTCTGGGCGTCGAGTTAAGAGGGCTAGGTCCATGCAATCCTGTGCCGAGTTCACCTGCAATATACTCGCACTCCGTGGAGGGCCACAGTCTTTTATCTCTTTTGCTCTCTGCTGTGTCTCAGTTTTCTAGAAACATTCCTGGCACGTAGTAGGTGCTCAATAAGTCTTTATTGAATAAGTAACTGGTGGTTATCATTTTTCTTGTTCTTGTCATTTGGTGAAGAGTGTGGGAAGAGAGCTGATGAGGAAGGTGCTTGGTCTTTCAGAGTTCCCAGAAGCGTGGGAAGAGGTGGACGCTGGGGGAGAAGGGGAGGCGGGGAGCATGGGCCTGGGCTTCCCGTTATCACATCACCCAAGCTGGAGTCACAGGCAGCAAGTCCGATCACGGTCCTCCTGCTGAAACCCCTTCGATGACTTCCTGTGGGCTCAGTGACGGCCCTTACTTAGCACGGCACTCAAGGCCTCTGCAAATGCAGCTTTGCTGCCTCTCTACTCACACGTGAGCAGGAGCCACATGAGGTTACTCTCCTGTCTTCCAAACACAGACACGCTCTTCTGGCTTTGCTCACTCTGTTCTCTACTTTGCGTCTGTCAGGTGAGCTCCTACTCATCCCTCAAGGCCCAGCTCAAATGTCCCCTTCTCTGCCACCTTTTCTGTCCTATCATGTACTGGTGCCTCCATGTCCCTCTGTTCCAGCCCCCATCCTACTATGTAGTAGCTATTTGCCTCTTCTGTCTCCCCATCACAGCCTCATTCATCCTCGTGGTCACAGAGTATGGGTTCAGTGAGCGCCTCTTGAATAACTGGGTGGATAATGTTGTGATGGGAATGCCTGCGTGGCTGGGAGGGGGTGAGAAGGAGAGGAAGAAGGGGCCCCTTCCCAGTGGGAAGTGCTGTGATACACGTTGTTCAGATATTAGAAAATTTCGTGCACACCCTTTCCACTCCAGCTGCCAGCTGCCAAAGCCAACTCTTCAAGGTTTGAGTTATCGGATGGACCAGGCAAACCCAGGAGCAGAAATAGATGTTAAAGTGATTTACAGGCTGCAGAGACAGAGCCTGGGGGGAAAAGTTAAAGGATCCAGGATTGATTAGCCCAGGAAGGGGGAGCAGACGGGGTTCATCCTGCAGATAAGGAGCCTCCTTCACAGACGAGCTCAGCCCCTGGGGATGCAGCATTAAGGCTCCCGGGCAGACCAGCCTTCTCCCAGGGGCTGTGCCTTCTGCTGTACAGCTTCTCACCCTTCCCTCCTCCGCCCTCTGGGCCCTTCTAGCCTCTAAACGGGGCTGTGGAGGAAAGCATGAGGACACACTTTACACCCCAGCCACCACGTACCAACAGGACAAGCAGCTTCACGTGCTGGCTCAGACACGTGCTCAGTAACGGTCAGTTTCTCCCCGTCTTCTCCCTCCTCACCACTCCACCCCCAGTCCGCCTGTCCCTGCAGCTGAAGAGGCACGAGGGCAGCCTGTCTCCCCTCAGGCCAAGCCCCAGAGGCCATCGTTTCAGAGAAGAGGCGGAGAGGGCCAGGGCAGAGCACACCGCAACACCCTCCTGGGCCCCCAGCACCCAACACGCACCCACCTTCTCTCCATGCACACACGTGCACACACACGCACACGCAGCATATGCACATGCGTGTGCACATGCACACACGTGCACACATGTACGCACACACACACGCGCGCCTGCTGCTCCTCAACTCACTGAGCTCCCCCGTGACTCTCCTGTCTCCCGTCTAGACCAGGAGCTCCCTGAGGGTAGGGACCATGTCTCGTTTTCTGTTTTCCCCATGCCTGGCATCCGACAGGCACCAGTACATGTTTGGTGAATAAATTAATGAGTGTGAAGGACGAGCATCTTGCTCCGTGGTGGTCGCGGTATTTGATGTGTTCTGTGGGATGAAAGGTACATTAAAAACTTTTAGAAAAGAGCTGGAGAGTTCAGGAGGCAAGTGGAGGTCTCTGAATCTCATGGCCTTAGGGGTGGCATCATGGAAAGAGGCTCTGGGTTTCTGGGGACGGAAATAAGGGTTTTTCTCCCTGCGTTATCCCCCTCCCCCCTCCCCAGCAGAAGAGCCAGCAGCCTAGGTCCTAAGCTTTGGAGGCATTTGTTACAGGCCCCAGAGTTCTCTCCTCCCTGTCCTTTGTTTCCTAGTCTGCTGGAGGAGGGTGGAGAAAAGGGGGCCCCAGGGGCCAGGGAGGGGTGGGAGCCAGCGGGGGTCATAGGACTATAGGGTCCTGAACCTGCTTGAAGACCCTCGCCCTCAGAAGGGGGCACACAGGGAGGCTGGGCTCAGGGCCCAGGACGTCAGGCTGCAGGCTCAGAAGCAGTGGGGCCTCGGGCTGTGCTGTGCAGCTGGGCCAATGGACATCTCAGCAGGAGCAGTGGGGATTTTGCACATTGCAGGGTAGGGGTGAGGGCCCAGGAGTAACTGACAGCGCATTTCTCCCAGCGTGGCAGGTGGGTTGAATTTCGTTTAGGAATACACACGCTCATAATCAAGCCTCACACAGGTCACCCACGATCCCCTCTCCTGAGCAGACGGGAGGCTGGGTGTGGAACAGGACCCTCGCCTGGATGACAGCTAGAGAGAAGCAGGGTTTGTGTTTCTCCTCACTTTGCAGGCACATCCTCCCTGGCAGCAGGGCAGGCCCACATTCCCAACCTGATTCTGTCCAAACTTGAGACTTTCTCCTAGAAATGTCACCAAACTCCCCCTAGGATCACCCTCCCTGTCCTGCTCCAGGAGCCCAGGGCATCCCTGGAGGAGGTTTCCTGCCCACTCTTCTCTGATCCTCACCTGCTCCTGGAGCCCAGAGGTGGCAGGGGGTGGGTGGCATTCAGAAGAGCCCCTCTGGGCTTCCCTGGTGGTGCAGTGGTTGGGAGTCTGCCTGCTAATGCAGGGGACACGGGTTCGGACCCTGGTCTGGGAGGATCCCACGTGCCGTGGAGCGACTGGGCCCGTGGGCCACGACTGCTGAGCCTGCGCGTCTGGAGCCTGTGCTCCGCAACAAGAGGCCGCGATAGTGAGAGGCCCGCGCACCACGATGAAGAGTGGCCCCCGCTTGCCACAACTAGAGAAAGCCCTCACACAGAAACGAAGATGCAACACAGCAAAAATAAATAAATAATAAATTAATAAAAAACTCCTTCCCCCAACATCTTAAAAAAGAAAAAAAAAAAAAAAAAGAAGAGCCCTTCCACTTGTCTGAGGCTATGCAGGCTCTCAGCAGTGGGCCAGGACCTGACCCAGGTCTCCAGACTCTGAGGTCTGGCCCATCCTGCTGCCCTGGCCTCGACTGCTGGGCAGCTCAGGTTGCCCCAGAGAGACCAGTGAGCTGAGACATGGGATGGGGAGACTGGGGGACACTTGGCTTCCCAGCTCTGGGCGTCAACTGCTAGTTACACTTCCCACTGGTCTTTCCACTCCAGGCAGGCTGTCTGTGTCTGTGTCCCTGGTGGGAGAGGGTGTCAGTCAAAACGGGACGGTAAGCGGGGCTCAGGGACCCTAACACATGGGTGTTGACAGTCAACCGCCCAAATCCTCCTTGGAACTAGCTGCTCAGAACTCAGTGCCAAGAGCCATGGGTGGGTGGCACTCAGGAACCAGAGGTAATGGCCTCACCCCAGGCAGCTCCCTCACCCCAGTGAGCAAACCCACAGTATAAGAGCTTGTGTACATGTGACTGTGGCAGAAAGAGGCCAACCAAAGCCTCTGAACTGGGTGTGGTGGGTGTTGGCGGCCCAGTGGTGGTGAGCGGTGGTGACAGGATGCCTCGTTTCCCTGGCAACCTAGTGGAGGCTGTTCCACAAATACCAGCCAGTGGCTGCTGCCGCTGGGCGGCCGGCCAGGAGGACTGAGATCTGAGATCCGAGTCTGCCCGGCTGCCACCAGGTGCGGGGGGCCCTGGCCCCCTCCTCAGTGGCCGTCCTCTGTGGTTGGTTCTGCGTGTATTTATTTTGTCATTCAGCAAATCCCTTACATCTCTGCGTACCCATCTGCGCATCTTGGTACAGCCTCTGCCGGGAGTGTCCTTTCTCCTTTGACTGGTGAATTCCTCCTCCAGCCTCAATGTCCACTTCAAATAGCCCCTCGTATGGTCACATGACCACCCCGAGGTAAGCTCAGGACAGTCAGTGGAAAAGATAAGCTTTATTCAAAAGGCCTCAAGGAGGGTCTAGGCGATCAGATCAGGACAGAGGGAACAGGTCAGGTCAAGGACAGGACTTCGGGGTGAATAAACCGTTAAGACTCTCCATCAACTGTCTTTAGAGGCATCGCAGAAGGAACACTACCTTGCCCTGACTGGGTGGCCTGGGACAAGCCCCTTTCCCTCTCCAAGCCCCAGGATCCCCTTTCCTAAAATGGGGACATCAGAGAAGGTAATGCTTAAAGGCCCTCCCAGCGCTGACAACTTCATGAATCTGTGATTCTGGGGTGCCCTTTCCTCTCTCTCTGACGGTTACCTGTCTTCCTGGGGAGCTTACATCCTACCTGTCTGTCTCCCAGGCCGGCCTCTGTCCCCCTGGCCTCAGCCTGAGGCAGGGCTGTCTTTGCTAGGTTTTCTAGCGTGGGATCCACCGGCCGCTGTCCCTGGAGAGTCCCACAAGTCTCCCCAGTCTACCTGGGGTCTCTGCCACTTCCACCCTCACTCTTGCCAGGATTTTCTCAAGGATCTACAACAGCTCCTCACTTCCTTTTTTTCTCAGATTCTCTCCAAACTCTTTCCCCGGCCTCAAAAGGATTTTACTACTTCTGGGGTGGGAAAACCACCGTGTGGTTAATGGCGTGAACTCCACACTCTGAGGCCTCTGGACTTTGCTCATGTTGCTGAAACCAGGCTTCCGGGAAAAGACGGCAGAAAGAACATCTAGTCTGACTCTCTCCTGAAACCTCACTAGGGCTGTGGTAAAGAGATCCATGTATGCACGCGCACGTACACACACGCACGCATGCACACGCCAGGAGAGCAGACCACAGCAACGTTTGAGAAGCTGGGAAGCAGGTGGAAGAATGGAACTGGCTTAGCAGATCCCAGAAAGTGAAGTGTCAAACCCACAGGGAAGAAAACTAAGAACTAGAGTTGTGCGTCTCGGAATTCTCAAGGAACTAGGAGTATCAGGAAACTTTAGAACTCGGAGTAAAGGCGTGGCTGAAATGAGGATTAATCTAAAGGAGCCAAAGAAGGAGGTGGGTCCTGAGGTCCCCTCCATTCCTCACTAATGGGCAACTGCCCATTCCCACCCCAAGGGAAGACTGGAGATTTACACCCTGGAAAAGGGTAAAAAGTGACCCTTTGGATTGGAGGATATGGGGTCTCACCACAAACAGCGGGGTTAAGTTAATGTGGGAATTCTGAATGCTAAGGTCATACCCCCAGGCCCCCTGCCTGAAGCCTGGGGGCTAAGTCTTCACTCTGGGGGTGGAAGGGGGCCGCTGGAAATATCCTCTCTGGAGAAAGGAGCCCTGGTGAGCGTCTGTTCTCACTCGTGCATTCAGACCACACCACGACCCATCACCATGACATTTCAGATTACTGTGGCCCAAGAGAAGATCCTACCAGCTTCCAGAGAGAGGAAACAAGTCACATTGAAAAATCGAGGCACGATTTTGGGTTCTTACAGAGACCCTGGAAGCTAGACGACCTTTCAAACTTCAAGGGATAGTGACTTATGATCTAGAATCCTATAAACAGTGAAACACTTTGTCAGGTGAGAAGTTAGAACAAGGACGTTTCCAGACACGCAAGAACTCAAAATACTTGCCTTCAATAACTCTTCTCAGAAACCTCTAGAGAATGTGGTCCCTCAAAAGGAGTAACCCAAGAAAGAAGAGGCCACTGGACCCAGGAAACAGGTGTCCCGACACAGAAGAGCAGCAGAGGAAGCTCCTCTGCAGAAGCCAAGACAGAGGCTGGGCAACAGCTGAGCTTGGGACACGGGGTGGCAGGTCCTGATCAGGGCGGTGAGGAAGCGCTGGAGAGACGGGCTTCTCCAGGAAGATGAAACCGAGAGAGCCCCAGACACAACTGGATGTCTCGGGAAGACCCTTTGACAACTGGCAAAAAGCCTGGAGTGGGGGCTTCCCTGGTGGCGCAGTGGTTGAAAGTCCACCTGCCGATGTAGGGGATGTGGGTTCGTGCCCCGGTCTGGGAAGATCCCACGTGCCGCGGAGCGGCTGGGCCCGTGAGCCATGGCCGCTGAGCCTGCGCGTCCGGAGCCTGTGCTCCACAACGGGAGAGGTCACAGCAGTGAGAGGCCTGCGTACTGCAAAAAAAAAAAAAAAAGCCTGCAGTGGAATTGGTGATAAATACACGGAAAATCAGCCTATGAAACAACACGGTGATTAATTTCAGGGATACCAACACTCTGTACAGAGAAGGAAAAGGAGTCATAGTTCACCACACTTTTTAACTATAGAAAGTGTTTCCATGGCTTAATAATATAAAGAGTGGCTGGATCTAAGCAAAATTGCATCACAGTTGAACGGGGACCAAGGGGTCTGGGAAGGGCTCACACATCCCTGAGGAGCAGCGGGTGGGAAGTCAGGAGACAGTGTCCACGTGGAAAAATTAAACAGTGAGTGTGCACGCGTGTATCTGAGACACAGAGGCCAGCCCAGATCCTCGGGGAACAAGATTGGGAGTGACCGCTTCAGGGCGGGAAACATGGGCAGGAGGGTCCGGGACTCCTGTCGTGTTTTCACAACCCACCATCTGGAGCACTGTGCCCCCTTAGTAGATGCAGTGCGTAAAACTGAAAGCACAGGGGAGCGCGCGGTGGCTGAGGCTCTTGGCTCGGGTGAGGTGAGCCCTGGACAGCGCGGAGGGGCACGTGCCGGTGCACTGGAATCTACTTTTGGAGCCTGAGTTGCCAAATCACAGGCTTCCTGAGGCAACCGACAGCGCAGAGGCCCAGAACCAGTGAGAATCCCAAAGCTTTTCAAGTCCCACCCTCAAGGACAATGACGGGAACGCAGCAGCAAGCAGTGGCAACTTTCCATCCTGGCCTCACCGTGGACGGCGGTCACCCACACCTGATGCAGCCCCAGGTCCCAACCCGCCCCGGCCTGGCGCCCCTTGGGTGCTCTGAACGTTTGTTTGAATTCATGTCATGGACAAAATGTTGAGCTAAATTTGATCTCAAACCTGGTGTGTTGGGGGGAGGGTAGGGGGGTGGCGTAAGTCTTTTTAAGGCCATCTTCAGGCTGTAAATAACAAAATAAATACACATGTGTGCTCTGGCCCCGGACTTACCGCTTCTGATCCTCACGTCCTCTAAGGTTGTATAAGGGAGGCTTTTTAATTTTTCTCTTTGCCCAGAAGGCAAAACTCAGAGTCTGGGAGGTTCAAGCATGAGCCCAAGACCACGGGGCTCCTTGTGGAGCCTGAGAAGATATTCTCAAACCCCCCCAGCTGTGCACGGGGCATTTAATTTATTTATTGCCTTTTCTTTCACCTTTAATTTCTGTTTCCATCGGGCCTCCCAGAACCCACAACAGGAAGGAGGGAGGCTGAGGCGTCCAGGCACTGGAGACGGTGCGTACAGACCCCAGTGGAGCCATCAGCTGCACCGTCTCTCCTCACACAATTCACCTGAGACGGGCTCAGGAAGCAGCTGAGGGAGGGGCTTCCTTTACACAGCCAGCCGGCATCAGATCTGGAGGGAGAGCAAGGGGATCCCTTCCCGGGATCTGAACCCTCCAGGAGGGACGGAGCAGAGAGGAGGGTCAGGGGAAGCGGGAGCCGACGTGGATCAAGCCCTGGGTCTGGGTTAAGCTCTCCACCCAGGCTCTTGTTTAATTGTCACAACAATGTTATACATAGGAAACATTACCCCCATCTTCCAGATGAGGAAACTGAGGCCCAGAGGCCCTCGACAGGCCAAGCTCACCCAGCTGGGAAGTGGGAGGTGGCACAGCAGGGCCCTTCCCACCTGCCCACACTGACAGACCAGACTGAGGTTGCTGGGAGTCAAAACTGCCACGTGGGGCCTGTCCTGGGTGTCGCAAGGCACACCTCAAACTGCAGAGGGATTGACTCAAGAGAGGGTGTTAGCTGGTGGCGGGCCTGTGGGAGCTCGGTATTTTTAGTCATTTTGTCATACAGACCAGGATGGATAGATGGGAAACCACAGGGGCTGGCACAGGCCTCGGGGTGAAATCATGAGCCCAAAATAGGTGGAGCCGAAGCCCTCCGACGCCTGTCGTGGAGCCTCTGCACTGACAGGCCACACACACACTGGGTTCTTTTTTTATTTTTGTTTTTGTTTTTTGTGGAGGGCCCCAGACCTCTTTTAGAAGGTATTAACTCAAAGGATGTTTGAGCTGGCAGGAACCTTAGAGATTGCAGAGTCTGATCCCTCTCTCTGTGATTGGGGTCACTGAGGCTGGAGAACAGGGAAGTTTCATCTAACTGAGCGGCAGCGTGGGGACCCATCCAGGCCCCTGGGCTGCATCCTCTCCCCCATGCCCCGCTGCCTCCGCACCAGCCTCCTGCCCTGGCTGCCACCCCATCTCAGGGGCGGGATGAGGCAGAGTGTGGAGCCTACAGCTGCCACACACGGAGTTAGAAGGCCCTGGGCTTGGGGACTGTGGACCCACCGCTTTCCGTTTTTTGTGATGCCCATTTCTCAGATCAGGATGTTGTGGTTTTTCATGAGATTCCAAGCATACAGCATGTAAACACGACTTCTGCTCCACCGACCTGGGGGTGTTTCTGGAAGGAAGGTGGTGTACAAGGTGGCGTAGGCATCCCTGCTGGAAGCCCCCAGTCCCTCCTTCCCCCGTCCTAGCAGAACCAGATGGTGTCAGGTACCCGCTCTCACGAGTGGTCAGCCCCCAGCACCATGGGCCTCAGGACAATGGTAGTGACCTCATTCCCCTGGCTGGTCACTGTTCAGCGTGGGCTTGTGACACAGTTCTGGCCAATAAAAGATGAAAGGAAGTCTGCAGGGGGCTTTCGGGGAAGGTTCCTCCATGATTAAAAGGGATAAAAAAGCACATGGGAAGAAACAGTCCCTGGACACTGTCATGAAAACGTAACAACTGAGTCCATTATAGCTTTACCGTGAGGGGCTCAACTTGAGGGCAAAAGACAGCAAAGCAGAGAGAGGAAATGAACTTGGGTCCTTGTGGCGGATCTTGCCTCTGACTGCTTGCCATGTGAGATCACAGACGCGTTTACCTTGGGGGCTTTTAACATTTGAAGCCCAGATCATACCAGATGCTACCGATGAGTCTGAATAGAAGTACACGGTAATTTTATTTTTAATGCCAAGGCTGACTCAGGATTGGGATCTCCTTGTGACCCTTTCAAATGATGGTGCAACCTCATTAATCCAGCAGCTTCCCTCTTTTATTTGAACTTCCTGATGCAGCCTTTTAGCGTCTCACCTGCTCCCAGGGCCTACGTGTCGTGTTCAAGGTGTATCACTCTTAGATCATGAGGTCAGGCGTCATGACGATGCCAGAAGACATGGTGAGTGCGCTTTGCATAACCCAGCATTGCTGCTAGTCCTTGGCAGTGCTGGGCACCAGACTGGGGAAACCTGTTATCTCGTCCGTCCTGTGTGATCTCCTCTCCCCACCTCATGGTTCCAGCATCTTCCTCGTGTTCTCTTGCCATTCCTCACCTGGTACCTGCCCTCAGATGGTGGGCGGGATCGAATTCCGTGCAGGGGCTCAGAAGGCTCAATTCTGACTCTGCCACAAATTCTCTGGGGAGGAGCCATGTCTCCAGTCCGAGCCTCAGTTTCCTCACCTAAACCATGACGGGGTTGGGTTATAGCAAGTCCTGCTTCAACCAGGACAGCTCTGTTTATGCCTCTGGGTTTGATCTTATATCTGCCCCAAAAGATTTAAATTCACTGGATGAGATTACCTTTAAGGGTCCATCCAGATCTAATGTCATTTTCTACCCCACGTGGGAACAATCTAATGCAAAGGGTGCACCACAAGTATCCACGAGGCAGGGCAGGGGATGTGAACAAGTGAAGAGGGCCCAGTGCAGGCAATAGGGAGCGGTGAGGACTGAGGTAAACGTATGAGCACAGACGGCTGTATTTTAGTTGTTGCCTTGAGGGGGTTCATAATCAGGGCTCCCAGAGTTTCTGATTTTTCGAGAGAAACCAGAAATCTGAACTTCTATGGGAAATATTGGGGCTCAAGCCAAATGAAGGAAATCCAGCGTGTGGGCTACCAATTAGCAATCCTTCGTGTGCAGGGCGACTCCCAAGCAGGACTGTTGAGTCGAGGGATGAATCGAAGTGTAATTGGAGTGACTGTTTACTCAGTGTCCCTTGAGTGCGAAGCCCTGGGCTCTGAGCTTCACGGGCAGCATCTCATTCCCTCCGCGCCACGACCTGCGACCTCTGGGGATGTTGCCAGAGTCTGCCTCCCACCCCGCCCCCTCCCCGTGAGTCAGTTTTGGCCCCTGTGAAGCCCTGCAGTTTGTCTGACCCTCCCAGAGGCAGCCAGCCCTGAGCTTGTCCCTCAGACTGAACCACGGAGTTTAATCTGGGAGAGGGCTGGAGTGGGGGCCTGTGAACATGGGGTGGAGGTGGTGCAGCAGTGGTGGGAGGGAAAGAGCGGCGACAACGCTGTCAGCGCCTGTATCGTCAAAGCAGGGGCCCAGCTGTCAATGGCCTTGACTGCACTCTTTGCCCGAAAGGCCCAGGCGAGTAGGTGTAGTTTGAAGGCAAGAAACTGGGAAGGGAAAAAAAATCAACAGTTACTGAGCACCTCCTGTGTCCCAGGCCCTGTGCTTTATGTATGTTACTTCATTTAATCCTCACAACAGCTGATGAGGGTGATATCCCCATTTTACAGATGAGGAGACTGGGGCTCAGCGGGTGGAAAACATCAAATCCAGGCCAGAGGTCTGGTCCATTCAGCTCCAAAGCCTGTGCTTTCCACAGCACGAGCGGCCCTTCCACATCCCATCGCGGACGGGCGGTACAGTTAACTGGACTAACTACAGCGCCTGTCAAGACAGATCTTACTGCGCTTGGCTCTTCAGGGGGGCAAAACAGTGTGGCCTATTCCATGTGTCTGCCCACCAGGAACAGCGAGGCCGCAGCGTACAGCCGCCCGCTTTCCTGGACAGTGTGTTTCTTCCCCCTATTCTCGGCGAGGACTGGCCCCAGCCCTGTTTGCTCCTGTCCTTCCTGGCTGGTCCCCCATGATCAAGCCGGGAAAGGCAGGTGGTTGGAACAGCAGCATGTGTGTGTGTTGAGCTTGTGACTGTAACTCTGGGTGTGTCTGTCTGTCTGTCTGTCTGTGTGTAGTTAAACCTGATGGGGAGGGGGTGAAATTAAAATGTGTATGTGTATTTATGTGGCTAGGTGCCAACTCTGTGTGTGTGTGTGTGTGTGTGTGTGTGAGAGAGAGAGAGAGAGAGAGAGAGAGAGAGACAGACAGAAACCTAAATTTGTGTGCATGTTTCTGTCTTTCTGTCCTTCTGTGTGGCAGTACGGCTGAATTTCAGCTCAGACCCCTGTCGCTGGAGCAGCAGCTCCTTCGAGCCAGCGTGAGAAGGTTGGCAGCCCTACCAGGCTCCTCATAGGAATCCTCCAGGATTAGCTGTTCATCTCCACTGCTCTCCTCCCAGATGGGTCCGGACAGGTCTGGATGAACATAAATGCTGAATCTCCTGTGGGCCACGTTTCTTCCATAAGATTCCCCTCTGTCTGCTGGAATGAGCAGAGTGAGATCAGACTGAGACCTCATTCAGGGGGCTCCCCTCTAAAACACAGTGCCCCGAGGCCGCCTGAGAGCCCCGTGCTCCTGGGACATCAGGGTCTTGGGAAGTCAGCAACACACTTCCTGGCAGGGATGGAGGTGCTCCTTAGGCCCTCCCCACTGTGGCCCCAGCCTGGAAAGACCCCCGTGCTCAATGGGCACGGATCCCAAGGGGAAGACATGACATTCCCCTCTGTCTCTCTCCCAGGTGTCACTAACTAAGGGACCCTGGAGCCAGTGCCTTTCCTGCTTTTGCCCTCATTTCTAACGACCCTCAAGTTGTACCTGTGACAGGGCCCCAGAGGCCCACCTTCTCAGTAGATTTCAAGCCCATTCCTCCCCAGGAAGCCCCTCAGGCCTGGGGAAGCATCTGGGGTGTGGAAGGAGTACTTGCCTTCACCTCCAGACCTGCCTCCGCACTCACTGGCTGGGGGTCTTTGGCCAGTGGGCTCCCCGAGCCCCTCTCCTCCCCTGAAGCAGAGGTTAGGTTCCCGTCCACCTCAGCTGAGACAAACAGCTGAGTTCTGTGCAGTGTAAACTCTTGGTGAAAGAACTTTGCCCAACTTTTTCTCTATCGTGTATGTAAAATACCTTTTGCTTTTTGTTGTCTGCACAAGTTTCTTCTGGTTAAAGGTACTATATCCTTTTTCAGTGTTTACTTCCAACATTTCTGAACTCTTATGTTGTAGATGTAAATAGGGCAGAGTGGAATTTTGTCTTTTATCCAGTCTCACAATCTTTAACAAGATTATTCAATCCCCTTTAACATAGTTTCTGATTTATTTCTGGTTAAATATAACATTTTTGTCATAATGGTATTGTAGTGCTATATTTTTAAGTCCTTCTCTGGTAAAGATACATCCTAAAATATTTATGAATAAAATGATGTGATGTCTGGGATCTGTTTTAAAATACTCTAAGAAGAAAAATGAGGGAGGGAAATGAAACTAGATTATTAAGTGTCCAGGATGATGGGTACATGAGGTCCATTATACTGTTATGTCTATTTTTGTGCATTATTTAAATTTTTTATAATAAAATATTTTATTTAATCTGCCATCTTATTTTATAGTTTCTAATTGTCCTGCCTATTCTGTTTCCTTTTCTCTCATATCATGCCTTCCTTTAGATTGATTATTTTTTAGCATTCTACTTCTTTCCCCTTACTTATTTGGAAATTACACATTCTGTTTGAATTCATTTAGCGTTTACCTTTAAAATTACAACCTGCATTTCTAGCTTAGCCGTATTTTTACTCTGCCCCCCTCCCTTTTAACTCCATTTACTTCTCCGTCAGTTTACATGCAATTGTTGTCATGTATTTAAAACCCTACAGGACATTGTTTTCGTTGCCAGATACAGTCTGTGTTCATTTAAATTTATCCACATATTTACTAGTTTCTTCGTTCCTAGTATCTTCTTGCACTTCAGTCTTTCCAACTGGAGTTATCTTTCTTTGACCTGAAGTAGATTCTTTGGAATTTCCTATAGTGTAGGGCTTTGTGTGACAGACTCTCTTAACTGTCCTTGCATGAAAACAGCTTAGTCTTTATTCTTTTCTTAAGAATTTTATTTATTTTATTTATTTATTATTTTTGGCTGCGTTGGGTCTTCATTGCTGTGCACGGGCTTTCTCTAGTTGCGGCGAGCGGGAGCTGCTCTTCGTTGTGGTGCGTGGGCTTCTCATTGCGGTGGCTTTTGCATGGGCTCTAGGCACGTGGGCTTCAGTAGTTGTGGCTCGCGGGCTCTAGAGCGCAGTCTCAGTAGTTGTGGCCCACGGGCTTAGTGGCTCCGCGGCATGTGGGATCTTCCCGGACCAGGGCTCAAGCCGTGTCCCCTGCATTGGCAGGCGGATTCTTAACCACTGTGCCACCAGGGAAGTCCCCATTCTTATAGTTTTTATTTCAATTATTGAATATATTTATTTCTATTTGGTTCTTTGTCAAATTGGCTCCATGACTTTTGATAGTTTCCTATTCCCTGAAGATATTTTCAGGCCTGCCTTTATTTTGTTAAACATAGTCGGCATAGTTGCCTTGTAGTCTGGTTCTTGCACATGGAGCCTAGTTTCCTTGAAAGCCTGGTTCTCTAGGACTCTTCTAGTCATCGTATTTTAAAAATTGCTTGTGGGAATAATTTGCCAACCATGATAAAGATACCTTCCCCCAGAGAGGATTTCCATTTGCTTTTCCCATACCTGTAAACATTACCAAGTTCAAGGCTTGAGAGTTTATGACCCAGGGGCTTTTCCACTTCCAGATTTTAATTCTGTGTCTCTCACCCTCAAGAATCTGTCAAACTTGCGTTTTAAATTTCTGGGTTTAGCAAATGACCTTGGTACAAAAACATCTTCAATTCAGGCTTAGCTCTCCAAATGAATGTTCCTTTCACTTTGGATATGGTTGTTCCTAGCTGTCTTGAAATCTCTTTAATGCTTTTATGAAGATGCATCTTAACCATATTTTTTTTGGTTCCTTTCAGTAGCAGAATTAACCCAGATAAGCTGCCAACCGTTCTGGAAATTAGAAGTCCTTTTGAATTTTAGACTCTAGATTCTAAATGTTTATCCTCGAGCAGTGCTTCACAGACATTAATGTGCGTACAAATTACCTGGAGATCTTCTTAAAATGTATACTTTGACCTAGTAGTCTGGGGTAGGGGTCTTGGACTGGCATTTTTAACAAGCTACAGAAATGCTGATGCTGCTGGCCCATGGACTGCTACTCTGAGTAGCAAGGCTATAGAAAACGCTTTCCCAGAAAACACTGGGAATCTGTAAGTTCCTAAAGCAGGGCTTCTGAGTTTCCTAAATGCATGTTATAAAATCAAGTGTCTCTACTCTCCTTCCTCCTTATCTGGAACCTATGGACTTAAATTTATAGTTACTTTTAACAAACCTTTATCTGGTTTCTCAGGAGAGAGAAAGTCAGGAGTATGTGTGTGTGTTGGATATTGAGGAGGGTCTGTCAGACATGGAGATAATTTGGATCTTTGGTCCTTGAATGACTTGAGCTGCCTCTTCTGGCCAAAGCAGGGTCAAGTATAACAAGTAGCCTCCAGGTTTAAAAGCTCATTATCTACAGCAGCAGTCTTCAAATTTTTTGGTCTCAAGACATCTTACTCTCTTAAAAGTCATCAAAGAACCCATAGAGCTTTAAATTATGGAGGTTATATTTATCAATATTAATTCAGTTGGAAATTAAAACTGATAAAGTTTTAAAATATCTCTTAATACATTTTAAGGAATAGTTACCCATTACTGTGAAGGTAAATATGTTTTTAATGAAAAGTAATTGTGTATTTCAAACAAAAAAAATTTAGTGAGAAGAGTGACACTGTTTTATATTTATAGCTGGAGTTTTACACCATTTTGCATTCAATCAATTGTGATATATTGGTTTGGTTGAAGTATTTAAAGAATAGCTGGCCTCACAGATATGTAGTTTGAAAAGAGGAAGATTTTAATGGTCTTTTCCAGATAATTGTGGATATTCTTCTTTAACATTACGTAAATTCTCAACAAGTGGTAGTTTCTTAAAGATAGTTGCAGCGTGGAATCTGAATCCATATCAATACACTTTTTATACTCTGTTACATTAAAATCCATTCTGTCATACTTTGAATGGATCTTTTATCTATGCATGATTTTGTAACAATGCATTTGTTGTTTGGAAAATATTGGTTCGTTGAGTTATACAGAGCTTCCAAATGTTGACACATTTCATCATATAATATTTAAAAAAAACCATGTTAATCTTTAACCATATCTCATCAGTCTTTAAGTCCTGGGAGGCTGTCAGCTTAAGGTGGCAGATAACAAATTTTCCAAATTCTAATTTCACTGGAAAACTTGAATCTTCTCATTGGCAACAAATACTGTCAGTTGCTTTCCTTGAAGTGACAGGCCACTTTGTTCATTTTTGTGGAAATGTTTGCCAAACATCCAAGTCAGAATAATCAATCATCCCTTGCCTATCAGTTGTTCTTTTCAAGTAAAAATGATGTTCCGTGGAAAAGGCAGCCCATTCATCTTGCAGCTCCATCACACAGGTGCTTTTCTCCAGACGACCACCGCATTTCAGTATGCATAAAACTGCCTTACGATTATTTCCCTGTTCTTCCCACAGAATGCTAGAAGGCCGTGTCTTTAAAGAGAGAGATTTAACAAAATGAATAACTTCTACTGCCACTTCAGGGACATTCTTAAGTGCAACTGGCTTCTTTTTTCCACTGGGAGTGCAAGGTGGTGAACGATGGCCACTAGAACAGTTTGGGGTCTCTGTCTGCTTTGATTCGTGCACCAGCAGATCACCCAGCATTGCTTTTGCACCCTCAGGGCGACTGTCAGCACAGAGAAGAAGGCAGGACATCTTAGTATTGGTATGACAAGACTTTTGATTCCAAGGACTCCCTGAAGGGTTTCAGATTTCCCTAGAGATTCAAGGACCACAACCTGAGAACCACCGATCTAAGGTTTTTGTAAAAGATGGTTAATCCTACTGTAAAATATGCCATTAGCAACATAGAAACAACGAAGTAGAACTGTATATTCTCACATGGAACTTTTTCCAAGTCAAATTTAATATGTAAAAATTAAAATTTAAAAAGCCATGGGGTAATAGTATTTTATATACTACAGCATTATCGCATTATGTTAAAAAATATATACGTGGTCTGTATGACACATATACCATACTGTTTGTAATTATAATTTGAAATTAGTAAATGATAAATAGTAATTAGTTATAGATGTATGATACATACCATACTGTTAGTCATATCTTCTGGGAAGCTTCAAGCTTTCATTGATATGCCTGTATTTGAATCTATTATAGTAACGTATTCACATGTTGCTTCTTTCCATGACTAAACAATTTTTTAAGATGGAAGGGGGGGAAAAGAGCTCATTATCTCAGCTTAACACCTCCTCCCTTCAAGCCTTGAGTCTGGCAGGCCTCAGGAGGCAAACCAGCCCGATTCTCTGCTACAGCAGCTCTTTCCCAGGAAATCTTCCCACATTTGTTCCTTCAGGAGGATGAGGTGGCCCGGGGGTTGGGTGGCAGGTGCAGAGCTGGTCCCCCGGTAGTGTGATCCTGCCTGGAGGGCCTCTAAGAGGCCAGCGGGATGCAGCACTTTCTCTTTCAAGGTTTACAAACAGCCTGGCTTTTCTCACTTTGGAGAGGAAGGGAGCCATAGGGAGAGAACTGGGTGCTTTTTCCCCTTGTTGTTTAAAACATTTGCAGAATCTGTAGGGACAGAGGCAAGGTAACTCTCCAACCTTGACCTCCGACCTCTGACCTCCGACCTCCGGATGGCAGCAGGTGGCTCAGGGGTTGGCGGGAAAAGGCTGGACTGAACTATCTCCCTGGGGGTGGAGCCATGGGAGGCCCTGGAAGGAAATTTGCTCTACAGATGGAGCCTGATGTCTGAAGGGGCCTCAGAGACCCCAGGTGCAGAGACAGACTGGGTCGAGGTCCTGACCCCACCCCTTCAAGATGGTGAGATCCCAGACCACTGACTTCATCTCCCTGACTCTCAGCTTCCTGATTGGTAAATGAGGATACAGTACTCTCAAACTCTGTTGGTGAATATAAAGGAGGTACTGTGTGGACAGCATCAAGCAGAGTCTGGCACATGGCAGACAGCCATTAACACATGAAGAATATGCACTAACATAACGTGGGGAGAGTCTCACTGGGGTCTTGTCGTAGACGGGCCACTTTGGGGGGAAGAGGCCGGAGGCTGGCAGGCAGGAGCAGGGCGATGCTGGCAGGCGCTGGGGCTCTCGGCGCAAGTCTGGGGTTGGGGCACTGAGGAGCCCCCGTAGAGATGGAAAGACGAGTGGCTAGAGGGAACCAGAGCAGGAGGAAAGTCACCAGGAAAGAACCCGACGCAGAAAACCAGAGAGCTCGGCGGGCAGCCTGTCCTGGAGGTAGGCAGGCAGGGCTGGCCAGACTCCCCGAGTGCTGCCCTGGCGTCAGCACCTCCAGTGTGGCCATGAAGGCAGCAACGCAGCGTCCTTCCCCATTCCCAGCCCTGAGCCCGGGGGCTGTAAGGAAGGCCAGAAGGAGGTGTCAGTGAAGGTCCACCTTGTGTCTGCCCTGTGATGTCCCAGTCCCCACGTGCTGAGGCCTGGCTGTTGGGCCACAGCTCCCCAGACTCTCCCAGCCTCTGACCCAGACCGGCCCTAAGGCCTGGGCTGGCTTCTCCTTCCTACTCAGGACCCTCGCTGTATGTGGAGGGTACAAGTAATGAGTGCCATGGATGTTTGTTTATTCTTTCATTTATTCACTTTTTTGCTTTTTTTGGCCGTGCCGCACGGCATGTGGGATCTTAGCTCCCCAACCAGGGCTCGAACCCATGCCCCCTGCGTGGAAGCCCAGAGTCTCAACCACTGGACCTCCAGGGAAGTCCCTTATTCACTTCTTTTTAAGAAGTATATATTCTCAGAAGCTGGAAAAGATGAATAGATTTGACTACTGTATTTAAAAATTTGTGTGGCAAAGATAAACAATAAAGGAAGAAAGGAATAAAATACAATAATAAGAGATCTCAGAAAAAGGAAGGAAGAAAAATTAAACAACAAACTGAGGAAATTTTATAATATATATGAAAACAGACTAATTTCCTTAAAATATAAAAGACTTCTACAAATCAAGGTGAAAGTGAAAAATAAACAAATATGAAAATGGGCAAAGGACAGTGTAACTAAGCAGTTCATTACAAAAAAATTAAAATAATCAAACTACAAAAAAATACAACTTTACTCATAATTAAATTAGTGCCAGTCAGAACAGTGAATTATATTTTCCAGACCGATAAAAATCACAAAGGTTGATTATATTGTATGTCATGATGGTAAGAGTTTCTAGAAAAAGACACACACTGTACCTAGGAATTTAATACGTTGCCATCTTTTTGGAGAGCATTTGACAAATTCCAAATGCTTTTTCTATGTCCTAGCAGTTTCATTTCTAGAAATTTATCTTATAACTATCCCTGCACAAGAGCAGAAGAGTGCGTATTAAAAGGAAGACTATTCATGCTGCATCCTTTTAAATATCAAGGGAAAAAATTAACTTAAATATTCATGAACACAGGATTGTGTATACACTTTTCTACACTTACATTATGGTATGTTATGCTGCCGATAGAAAGACTGAGGTGGATCTATACACACTGACGTGGAAAGTTGTCTTAAGATACATCAGTAAAGAGTGAGAAGCAAAGCCAGGGACGGAGTGCATCACATGACCGGCGGTGTACGCATCCGCTCACAGACTGTGCACCTTCACACCGTAAATACCCGGAAAGGCCTCTGAGGAGTAGGACTGAGAAGTGACAGGGAGCATTATTTATTTTTTGCTTTAGACCCTTCTGCAATGTTGGAATTATTTTAAAACCCAGTTTGAAATTGTTGCTGAGCACCAGTTCTGGACTTAGCACCATGTTAGACCCTGAAAGAACAGAGATGAAGGTCACACATGCTGACCTGGAGCAGCCCCACAGTTAGGACAGGAATGCAAACAGACAGGTTGGGTACAACGTTTTGAGAGTGACAGAGTGGGCACAGCCTTCTGTGGGGAGGAGAAGGGGTAACCCCGTTTTGGAGGAGCTGGTGTGTGGGCTGAGATCTGAAGGTCAGTGAGGGCAGGTGGACCCAGGCTGAAAGAAGAGTGCACACGGAAGCATGGAGCCCCGTGGGCAGGGTGCTATGGCCGTGGGTGTGGTGAGAGGCATGGTTGTACAAGGGACCAGAGCACGTGGGGCTGGGGGACCTCGGCCCAGGGTGGGTAGCTGCCCACCTGCTTCACCAGGAGTTCTGAGGAAGGAGTCATTGAGGCTGCTCAAAGTGGAGGCCTCTTGGGGGAAGAAGTTTCTGGCTGCTTCTGGCACCTTCTAGGATTGTTGGAGCAAGATCCCAAACTCCATCTCTTTCTTGGTTGGGTTTTTTTAAGTCTTACTGTGATGGGGAGGGTGTGAAGGGCTGAGGAGAGAGAAGCCAGAAGTGGGGATCGGGTCATCTGAATTACTCCTCGAAGAGGACGTGTTTTCCCAGCTGACCTGGTGCTGCTGTAAAGTGAAAATTGCTGAGAGAGTGGGCTCCTGGGTGTGCTTATAACAGCTCCCGCAGGGGCCTAGCTGTGAAGGCTGATGAGCTCCTTCTTCACCGCTGTCCAGGAGGCCCAGGGCCATGTGGACTAGCCCCGTGACCGCTCGGACGCGGAGGAAGGATCGGGGGCAGAAGAGCAGGTGACAACGTTTGCAAACGCGTGATTCCTTTTCGTTAATCTCTGCCCGTGTTTCTGTCCAGGCTCACTGAGGGAATAAATCATGGATGATGTCAGCAAGCCCAGGGATTCTGACTCCTGAGTCATCCTCAAGGGAATGGGGCATCTGGTTAATTGAATTCTGTGGCTGCATTTGAGTTACCACAGTAACATAGGATGGATGTTCCAGGGCTGAGAGCATTAAGACATTAAAAGAGTGCACTTAACTAACACTCCCGCTCCACAATGGGGAATCAGAGAACCCAAGGAAACCTAATAGCTGGCAAAGCCTGACTCATTGTAATGGGCATCGGTTTTCATTGCCCGGGATTCTGGGCCCCAGACCTAAGAGGTGCTGGAGTTTGGGCTGAATCAATCGCTTCACGCATGTCTTGGTTCGAAACCCTTCATTGACTCCCGAGTCATGATCGCCAGATGTAGCAAATAAAAATGCAGCATGCCCAGTTAAATTTGAATTTCAGATACCCAATTAATACTTTTTTAGTATAAGTATATCCATGCAAATATTATTTGCTGTTTATCTGAAATTCAAATTTAACTGGGCATCTTGTATTTTATCTGGCAAACTCTATCTCTCCATGGCTACAACTTCCAGCCCAAATTCTGGCATCCAGTTCTCAAGGATTTAGCCCCTTTCTAACTTTGCAACATCGCCTCCTACTCACCGTTCCCTTTCTTGCATCCAGTTTAGTTTGCGGACGAACTTAACTACCTTCTGTGTGTGGCTTTGCCTTTTGCTTTCTTGCTCCTGGGCCTCTGCGAACGTAACCCCCTTCCCCCTCCATCTGAAATGCCAAGTCTAGTGCGCCATCGCTGATCCCCGGTGGGGCAGAAACTCTCTTCTCTTTAAACGTCTTCGGTGTCTTTTTGAACGGGCTTCTGCAGGTGAGGAGGATGGCTTCTGGCTTTGTCTGTCTGCCTCCTCCTTCTTCTGGGAAAGCACCCTTCCTTTTGAGAACTGCTCCGCCACCTCCAACCCCTTGATTCCAGCAGGAATTTCCATGCTCTTAGTGACTTGATGGCCATAGATGATTAGGCCAAAAGTGGACACCTGATCTGAGCCGAGCCTATGAAATCCTTCCCTAGGCATTTTTATGCCTCATCTTTTCTGGCCCCCAGCCCAGGTCACACCTCAACACCTGTGCTCAGCATTGAGCCAAGATCACCAAGGCTGTCAAGGATCTAATCAATTCACCTATAAGGATCTACCGTGCTAATTGCCCTACCGTGTAAGATCACCCACTTCCATGGGACCGTGGTGATAGAAGAGGCCCCAGTAGAATGGGATAAGCACTGCCCTGGGAGTCCAGAGAGAGACCTGGGCTTTATTTGGAGCTCGGCTGCTAACTCCCTGCAAGACCAATCATCTCAACAGACTGCAAACTCCTTGAGAGTGAGACCTCATCTTATTCTTCTCTGTAACCTCAGATGCATACACTTGGAAAGTGTTAGATAAATGGTAGACGGTGGTGGTGGTGATGAAGATGGCAACAATGACACAGCAAGTCGCTGCCTCTCCCTGGGCCTCAGGTTTCTTTACTAGGAAATTGGGGGATTGAATTTGATGAGCTTTAAGAGCACTTCCAGTTCAAATAGTCTATCACCACCAATGCCAATCCTAAACGACTCTGAGAGGTGCCTTACAACATCGACCGAGCATTAAGCCAACGTCACGATTGCTGTCAAAGACAGAACCATTTTACCTGTTAGGGCCCATACGCAAAGGGTCAACATGTGCTCCAAGGTTTTATAAAAATGTGTGCAATCAGAAAAATGATACTGACTCATGAAGATGACAAAATCAGAAATGCTAAACATTTCATTAAAGAATTATACCAACTGGTCATCCACCACTCGAGTTACAGAGTTATATAATTTTATTAAGTTTAAATTACAAGAATTAAATATCCTTAACAAAACTCAAAATTAAATATTTAATGTGGTTCTGTGAAAGGCACCATCAAGAGAATGAGAACACAAGCCAGACTAGGAGAAATTATTGGCAAAAGACATGTCTGATAAAGGGCTATTATCCAAAATATACAAAGAACTCTTAAAACTCAACAGTAAAAAAATGAACAATCCAATTAAAAAATTAGCAAAAGATCTGAACAGACATCTCACCAAAGAAGATGTCCAAATAGCAAATATTAGCATATGAAAAGATGCTCCACATCATGCATCATTAGGGAATTGCAAATAAAAACAATGGTGAGGGACTTCCCTGGTGGCACAGGGTGGTCCCAATGCAGGGGGCCCGGGTTCGATCCCTGGTCAGGGAACCACATGCATGCTGTGACCAAGAGTTTGCATGCCACAATTAAGGAGCCCGCTTGCTGCAGTTAAGACCCGGTGCAACCAAATAAATAAATAAAACAATGGTGAGCTATCACAACACATTAAATAGAATGGCTAAAATCCAAAACACTGACAACACCAAATGCTGGCAAGGATATGAAACCACAAGAACTCTCATTCATTGCTGGTAGGAATGGAAAAACGGTATAGTCACTTTGGAAGACAGTTTGGTGGTTTCTTACAAAAGTAAATATCCTTCTATCATATGATCCAGCAATCATGCTCTCATGCTCCTTGGCATTTACTCAAATGAGCTGAAAACTTATGTCCACACAAAAACATGCACACAGATGTTTATAGCAGCTTTATTCATAATTGCCAAAACTTGGAAGCAACCAAGATGTCTTTCAGTGGGTAAGTGGATAAATACACTGTGGTCCATCCAGACAATGGAATATTACTCAGCACTAAGAAGAAATGAGCTGTCAAGTCATGAAAAGACACGGAGGGAGACAAAATGCATATTCCTAAGTGAAAAAAGCCAATCTGAAAAGGCTACATACTGCATAATTTTCTAACTATATAACATACTGGGAAAGGCAAAACTGTGGAGACCGTAAAAAAAAAAAAGAAAATCAGGCCTTCCCTGGTGGCGCAGTGGTGGAGAGTCCACCTGCCGATGCAGGGGACGCGGGTTCGTGTTCCGGTCTGGGAAGATCCCACATGCCGCGGAGCGGCTGGGCCCGTGAGCCATGGCCGCTGAGCCTGCGCATCCGGAGCCTGTGCTCCGCAACGGGAGAGGCCACGGCAGTGAGAAATCTGACATCGGGGAGTAGAAGGTGAAGTGGGAGCCAAAGTGTGGCTGGGGGGCTGCCTGTAGGAGGGGGTGTTATACAAAGCAGGGTGCCGCAGAAGCTGAGAGGAGGCTCAGAAGCCTTAGAAGGGGCTCAGAATACACTTTATTCATTCATTCATCCATTCATGAGCCTTGCAGCTCCTTCTGTAAAATAACAGCGTTCAACTTGAGAGTCTTCAGGACCATCCAAAGAGTCTGTGAAATATTCTGTTGGTGTTTTCTCGGCTGAATGAAACTCTTTATTTTTTAGGTAGAGTTAATATCTCCTTTTGTATTCATGAGTAAACAAAACCTTAGAGCGTTGCAGCCAGCAGGGCATAGCGTGCAAATTTGCTGATTGTAGTGTCAAATCTACACATTCTAAATCAGCACCTGCACCCAGGCCTCAGCTTCTGCCAACGGCCCCCAAGAAGGAACTGCCAGTCAGCAAACCAAATGCTCTGACGTGGGCTGGCACCAGCCCAAGGAGAGCAGATGCATGTCAGTCTTGAGCAGGGGTGGGGTGTGGCCCGTCCCAACAGACTTCACCTTCCCAGGCTCCCCTCCAGGAAAGGAAATAGCAGCCACAATATACCTTTGCCAGAACAATTTATACAGAGGTTTCTTGCACTTTAGACTTGGCGCTGGGATCTGAGAGTTCAGCTGCAGAAAACTGTGCCCACGCTATGGAATGAACTGTTCAGGTTCACCCCCTTACACGTGTCTCAGGACTCAGAAACATACATAAAAATAAAAACATCACTCCAGATATAAACTTACATCTACGTACACATGTAAAATAAAAACATCACTCCGGAAGGAGTCTGGAGTTACCGGCTCATTTCGCCCCACCAGATAGCACTTAAATCCCCACCTGGGAGCATCTGTAGTCTGCCCTGGTTTTGGCCCAGAGAGCTTTCCTCATCACCCTCTTTGTGCTTGATCCATTCCAGCCCCACCAAGTCCATGCGGTCACAGTGCTCATTGGTGTCGACAGTGTTAGCTGCGGAGGGGTCTCATTCTCTCTGTCCACCGAGTTTTACCCACCATCCCCTGATCCTGGATATTTCCATTTCTGTTCATTACTGTGGGACCCACGTGAGGCTGAAGTGCTGGTGGGGTCTGTCTCCAGGCACGCTCTCCTCATGGGAACAATCCTGAAAATCTTCCTCTAAAAATGGCTGTCACAGCTGCAGGGATTGGGCAATGTTTCATTGACCTCTTTGTCACTAAGCAGGGAAAAGATTCATTCCAGAGCTGAATGGAAGACCTCCCTCATCCTTGGATTCTTCTTGTGTTCTGTTACCAAATGATCTCTTAGTTGGAACAGAGTTAAGCACTGTCCCCATTCTACTTCTTGCTCCCTAGGGTTTTACAGCGTGGCGGTTTCACACCTGGATCACCTGGGGTATCCTCTCTGCAGTGACCCATGTGGTCCCAGCAAGAAACTCAAGACCCTGATTCAAATCTTCCCATGGAAGTCTCCTCCAGACCCCCAAACCCCACAATGACATATTTGGAGTCTTTTCTTTTTCACTCAGATGGGCATCTTACCCAAATGAAAAACAATTTCCTAAAGGGGCCAGTTAAATGAACAGATCAGACCGTGTTTAAATAAGATTGGAGAATAAATTAGTTTTTGTCACTCATCAGTGGGTGGGGAGTGGAGGGTGGAGGGACTTCGGGAGAAAGACCGTATTCATTATGGAAAACATAAAAATTGCACTCACTTTGCACATTCAAGTGGTAGTGAGTTACGTTCTGTCCTACTCAAGTTGTGGACTAGATATCAGTCAAACAGAAGAGACAGAAAGCTGTGGGACCGAATGAAATCTTGGAAATGGACATAGAGAGTTTGCATAGATCAGTAGAAGACTGAGACAACATCTTGAAAATGCCCTTGAATTGTATCAAGCAAACCCGATAATCCTGCAGAATTTGGTATCCTGTGCATATATCCTGTTACTGCTAAGGCCACAGTTAATTGAAACATCTGCCTTTCCATCTTACACGAAGCAGGGTACCTGTGCACATTTCCAACAGTGACTGGCACTTTGCAGTAATCAGCTCGCCATCACTAGAGCCAACAGTACCGATTGTGTGCCTCCACTGTCAGAGACCAGCCAGTAAGCTGAGGACAGGCCAGTGCTTCACAACCTGTATCATTTCGCACCTTGAAGTCCCTGTGTCAGAAAGGCAGCATTTGGGGCTTCCCTGGTGGTGCAGTGGTTAAGAACCTGCCCGCCAGTACAGGGGACACGGGTGCGAGCCCTGGTCTGGGAAGATCCCACATGCTGCAGAGCAACTAAGCCCATGCGCCACAACTACTGAGGCTGCACTCTAGAGCGAAAACCCAACGTAGCTAAAAAAAAAAAAAAAAAAAAAATTCCGGGCTTTCACTGCTGTGGCCCAGGTTCAATCCCTGGTCGGGGAATTGAGATCCTGCAAGCCACACGGCATGGACAAAAATTTAAAAAAAAATAAATAAAATAAAAATCACCCACAATTCTGCTACCCTAGCCCCAAACAGCCCTTTTCCATTTTGCACACGACCTTACACACACACACACACACACACACACACACACACACACACACACACTTATATACCCTTGTAATCAAATGTGCATACAATTTCGTATTCTCTTTTGTTTCATTAAGAGTGTATCAAAAGCATTTTCCCACATTTTCATAATGATTGTTAATACTGGCTACGAACAGTTTCATCATGTGGCATACCATAATTTACACAATTTATGTTTTGGATTCAAAGCAGAAGCTGTGTCTTACCTACCCTGTAGCTACCATGACACTCGGCCACAGTAGATCCTCAACAAATGTCTGTCAGAAAGCCTTGTGTCTGATCAATAATCAATAGTAGGACAACATCAGCGTTTATCTTGGCCTTTGTCAGCCTCCGGCATCATCCCATTGCTGCTCTGCTTACTGACACTGGGTCTCCTCCCTCAGCCCGCTTCTCACTGCTGAGGGGGGCTCAGAGGGGCACAGGCGGTGACTGGGCTTGCCTCAAATGCCCACCCAGATGCTGGCCAAAAGCAAGCCCAGGAGCAGGGACCACTGAGAGCCACCTGAAGTGGGAGGTACCAGCTGCCACAGGGCTGTGGAATGTTCTGGGCCGTGCTGTTCTATGTTTAAAAGCAGCTGTACCAGTGACCCAGTTCCATGGTGTGGTCTCAGCCATGACTGTGGTCATTTCCCAGAGCTCTTCACTCCTGAGCATTTTCCACACCTGGTTCTGTGACCTCCTGGCAAATCTAAAAACTACTCAATATACTGTCAATAAGTCTCTCTTCTACATCATTAGCCTGAGTCTGTTTCTGTTGTTTGCAGCTAAGCACCCTGTCTGGTTCAAGCCTCATTTTCTATTCCTACTGAAACCTGTCCAAGAAAGAATTAAAAATCTATTCCTACTGAGGCATAAAAATACTGGCTCTTGTTCATCCAAGGCTTTACTGCTTACGATATTCTTCTTTCGTTATGCACTCTCTCACTTGATTTAAGTCAAAGCATTCTAACATATGTTTTTATTATATCCAACTTAAAGATAAGAAAAACAGGTGGCTCAGTGACTGGCCCAGGGTCACACAGTGATTCATCAGGTCTTCTAACTCAAAACTCCACGTCTCTTCACTCATCAAGCCACTTCCCACCTGAACATCCTCCGCTTCAGGTATCTCAGACAGGAGGGAATAACGGGGGACCAGGAGAGGCAATACAGAAGGGGGAAGGCTTCTCAGAAGGAGAAATCATACCAAGCAGGTAGCGACTTGTGCCACCGAAGGGAAAGCGGTCCTGTGTGTCCACACTCTCCCGCACGCGCACACACGCACCCGCCCAGCGGACGGCTCCCCCCTGCTTTCCATTACAAGGTGCTAAGCCTCACAGGAATTGGTTAGCAGCCACCCAGCTGAGCAACGCACACCTCTGATGAGCTTCTTTTTTTGTGATACCAAGCGCTCCATCCATGAGGACTTTAAAAGGTACACACGCAGCAGAAATGACTCACACGTGGAGACTCTAGTGAGGTGAAGTGAGCCAAGCTCTGCTGCTTTGAGAGCTCTGTGCGAGGGGCAGCCAGACACGTCTCCTCCCACTAAATGAATAGTGTGCTACCTGCAGGCGGAGATATCGTCAGCTTTGGAAGGGCTTAGATACAAATCCAGGGAGGGTAGCTCCAAAATGGGTTACGGGAAACATGCGAGTAAGGCTCCTGAGTCTCTGAGGTGGAGTCCTAATGTTTTGAGGCACAAAATACTAGCAGGTCCCCCGCCTACACAATGCCAGTGACAGATGTGGTGCAACAAAGCACACAGCACCTCCTAAGAAGCTGACTCGCCAAAAAGAAAAAGATAAGGAACCTGAATCTAGCCAAGCCTGTAGAGGTAACCATCCCTTACAGGACATAAGGAGGTGTCTTAGTTCGGGACCCACCAGGAAAAGGGCCTGAGACAAGGATTTGGGTGGAGGTGGCTTGTTTGGCAGATGGTCTCAGGAAGAAGTGAAGGAATGAAGAACGTAAAACCTGGGAGAAAAGACAATGAAGTCTGTGTGTTAATAATAAAGGGTGGTTACCTTCCATTAATAAATTAATAACAAAGAACCAATGAAAGACGGATAACTGGGGACCCTCTGAGGAATTATCTAGAACATGCCTCAAAATAATCCCACCAGAGGGTGGGGAATTTATCTGTCACTGGTTAAGGGTTCCCAGAAATGTTAATTCTCCCCCTTGACCTCCCCTCCTCCACACGATGTTTGGGAGAAACCCAAGAGGCAGATAAGCAGAGTAACGGCTGCAGTGTTTCGTGTGGGACCACAATTATCATCATTTAAGCTTCACTGAAACCAGGCGGGTCCAAGCCACATGGCCCAGTGCATCACAAGCATCTGCTACCCCGGGATAAGGGAAAGTGCCAAGTGTCATGAGGTGCGTGCAAAGCCACACCAAAAACGTGGGAGATGTCTGCAGGACCCATGACCTGGCTTCTACAAATAAACAGTCTTTTAAAAATAAATAAATAAAAAGAGAGCCACTTAGAGATTAAAACAGACATAGGGACGTACCAATCCAATGCCACACATACTCTTTTAAGAATCCTCGAATTCCCTGGCGGTCCAGAGGTTAGGTCTCGGCGCTTTCATTGCCGACAGCGTGGGTTCAATCCCTGGTTGGGGAACTAAAATCTCGCCAGCCATGCGGCACAGTCAAAAAAAAAAAAAAAAAATGAATCCTCCTTTGAACAAAGCAACTCAAAAAACCTCTTTTGATACAAGGAAAATTGAGTCCGGTGTCAGTGTTAAGGTTATATTAAGAGATTATTGTTAATTTTGTTAGTTGCAAAAATGGCATGTAGGGCTTCCCTGGTGGCGCAGTGGTTGAGAGTCCACCTGCCGATGCAGGGGACACGGGTTCGTGACCCGGTCCGGGAAGATCCCACATGCCGCAGAGCGGCTGGGCCCGTGAGCCGTGGCCGCTGAGCCTGCGCGTCTGGAGCCTGTGCTCCTCAACGAGAGAGGCCACAACAGTGAGAGGCCCGCGTACCGCAAAAAAAAAAAAAAAAAAAAAGGCATGTAGTTGAATTTTTTTTTCCCTTAAAAAGTCCTTTCCTTTTCAAAATCTATACTAAAGTCTCTGTGGTTGAAATTACATGATGACTGAGGTTTGCTGTAAAATACTCTAGCAAAAAGTGTTGGTGGGAGTGTGGATGAAACAAGAATAGCAACATGATCATTGTTGAAGCTGGGTGATCGGTATATAGTGGTTAATATGCAATTCTCTCGTGTTTTGTGTAAAGAAAATGTCTATAAACTAGTGTTAAATTTGGAAAGAAAGAAAGAAAGCGGTAATAGGCTCAGGGAAGCATTGATCTATCCACTGCTCATTTACGGAGTAGCTTTTCTGCATGGCCAAAGTGACTGGAACAATCTCTACCCTGTATGAGTTCAAGAAAGCAAAGTACTCAAACAGTGCATGCACATTCAGTAGTTCAGTGACAACACTGGACAACTATAGGTGGTCACTTCACAGCAGTGATTAATTCACTTCTACACAAGTAATTGTGAAATAATAATAAATATATATATTAGTCTCTGTTCCCAGTTCCTGACATAGAGCTCCTAAGTCCCTTAGAATTTCCTGGAGCATCTTTTGTTCTAATGCGATGGCTCCGGGATAGCTTCAGGAAGGGGGTGCTCACCAGAAAGACCCAGCCATGGTTAGAAGCTTTCAGCCCTACCCCCTATCCTCCAGGGAGGGGAAAGGGACCAGGACTGAGCTAATAAATGATCATTCCTACATGGGGAGTGTCCATAAAAATCCCTAAACTATGGGATTCAGAGAGCTTCCAGGTTGGTGAACGCATCTATGTGTTGAGGGGGTGATGCACCCCAGCTCCACAGGGACAGAAGCTCCTGCACTTGGGACCCTTCCAGACCTTGCCGTATGTACCGCTCCTTCTATCTGTTCATCTGTATCCTTTATTATATAATAAATCACGTAAGTAAGTGTCTCTCTGAGTTCTGTGAGCTGTTAGAGCACATTATGGAACCTGAAGGGGGCTTATGGGGACCCCCAGCTTGTAGCAAAGTCACACGGAAGTGGGGCTACCTTGCTGTTGACCTCTGAAGTGGGAGCAGTCTTGTGATATTGAGCCCTTAACTTCTGGGGTCAGCACTCCCTGCAGGAAGTTAGTGTCAGAACTGAACTGCAGGACCCCGACTTGGTGTCCAGAAAGGTGGAGAATTTGTTGGTGACACATTTGGGGTCAGAAGTGTGGGTGTGAGTGTAGGTAGAGGGAAGAAGGGTTTCTTCTTTTAGTAATATTAACAGGAAGTCCTTGAGCAACTCTGGATTGAGTTGCTTTTCCCGCCACCGGGAAAAGGCAGACAAGTTATGGGACGCCACCGCTTCCCCCAACTGGGATCCCATAACTGCCTGCAGTAAAACTTTCCTTCTAAAGCCCTGTTTGAAAAAAATCCTATCTGATTTCTGATTTTTAAGGTATCTGTACATTCTATTAGCTAATAAACTCAAACAGTATTATTTAGTGTTTTGAGAACTCCTAGAAAAAGCAGAACTGGGTGGTTAGAGGTTGAACAGAGAAAGAGCAGGTGGTGTTTTGGAAAAGCTTCACCAAGGAGGGGCTGTCAGAAGCATGCTTAGTGGCACCTCAGTAAAAAAGCTTTTAAAAAGGGAAGTCACTGAGCACCCACTGTGGATCTGACGGCCTTGTTAGCCTCTCTGGGTTCTGTCTAGGAACAGAAGGAGAAGGGGAAGTGAGGAGGAAGTGCGAGTTCAGGGGAAGGGGCTGGGGTGTGTGTGAGGGGTGCCCGCCCCTTTTCATAATCTGTATGAAAAGTCTGTTCTGCTCTGTTCTTGGGTGAACTCCTTAGTCCATAGAACTCTGAAAAACAAAGCGTTTCACAGACACCCAATACAAGCAAGGAAAACATCTCCCATTGTCTTTTCAGTGATGTGCTCTTAAAAGGAAAACTGATATCCAGCAAAGATTGGCCCCAAGCGCTGAATCTATGTGAAAGAACAAATGCTTAAAAAAAAAAAAAAGGCTTTGTAAGCAGAATACAAAATTGTATGTTCACTGTGATTACTCGTGAGTGTAAAATATGCTGCATATAGACAAAGGCTGGAAGGCAAATGTGAAAATTAAATCAGTCCTATGGCCAAGGGGTGGTTTATTCTTCTTTCTTAAAATGTATTTAATATTTTTATCATGTGCAATAACAAAAGACTTTGCTATCCTGTAAAGAAGTTCATAATGTGAAATACAAAAGCTCTTCACACAATAGTATAACCCAAGATGCAGCCGCTGGAGTCCCTGGGAGTATTGCTGCTTTGTTGACCATGTTTGACCTTGACCAGTCCTAGTGATGGTCACCATAGAGATAGACAGGAAGAGAGAGGGGAGGGAGAAGCCTCTTCACTGGGCAGTTTTGCCCATTGCTTGTTATTGTAACATTTTGAATGTAGACTGTTCCCTACGTCTCCATTTTTGCAGGGACTCCTCTTCAGAGCAGAATCAATTAAATTCTACAGAGTTCACTGAGCACCAACTAAGTGCTGGGCCCCAGGGGCACAAAGAATAGTAGGACAGGGTCTCTGCCCCGTGAGACCTCACACCCAGTACAATCCTTGGCAGTTTCTGGAGGCTGTGGAGTGCAAAGACACATGGTCTTCATACACCCCTCTCCTCCCACAGCCTTCCCCTTTTGCCCCCCTAAAGGGAAGACTTCCAGAATTATAGGCCCTCTCTCTGCATCTTGTCCATTGCACCTAGCAACCAGGTAATGCCAGGCACATGGTAGGCGCTCATTATATATTGGGTTGGCCAAAAAGTTCGTTTGGGTTTTCCCATAAGATCTTACTTTCCCTAACAAACCCAAACAAACTTTTCGGCCAACCCAATATTTATTGAACAACTTTCACCCCTGCCTCAAAGCTAACACCTGCTGACTGGCTGCGTGACCTTGGGGCGGTCTCCTGGACTGAGGTTGTGGGATCTGGGGTCTTATCCTTGTATTGCCAAGCCTGGAAGGATGGATTGCTGTTCCAGGGACTCAGCTGAGGCCTGCTGAATTGGCTCACCTTGACTCATCCTTGGAGGAGGCTCAGCTCCTTGGTGGGCTTCTGTGACACTGTCTCACCTACTCAGCCCCTTACAGGTTACACGGGGACTGTTCAAAGAAGCCACTGCAGGAGCTTCGCCATGAATCCAAACTACCCTGGCCGCCTCCCTTCCCTTGTTCCTGTGTTTGTTCTCAGAATGTGCCTCCCTCCTGGGTGGACCAGAGAATGAAAAGAAGGCTGTCTCAGGGGCCCGAGGGAGAGCTGTCTTCCCAGGACATGGCCAGAGGGCAGCTGGTCATCAGGAAGCCTCTTTCAGAGAGAGATATTGATGATCAGCTCTAGTCTCTCTGTCTCTTAGAAGACAAACAGAAAATTTCAGACCTAAGCTACTCCAGAATTTAAAAACCACAGAGCCCAGAATGTACCTCCTAACTTGTCTCCAAATCTTGCTGAGTAATTCTCCAGGCATTTTTCCCCCCACTAGATGCAGAGAACTATTAGGAAATAAGGCTTGTATATTTTATTCTTATCCCTGGACTGTATCATCAGCTTCTGGAGAACAGGCACTGTGTTTTACTTACAACATTCCTGGCACTGGCCATAGAACTAATGCTCAGCGTTTGCTGAATATACTGAGCGCCCACAATGAACTGTGTACTGTGCAGAAAGGAAGAGTGGGTGGATGGACAGGAGGATGGGAGGATGGATGAGTGGGTGGATGGATGGGTGGACGGATATTTGGGTGGATGGATGGATGGATGGTTGGATGGATGGGTGGATGGGTGGGTGGGTGGGTGGATGGGTGGATGGATGGATGGTCGGATGGATGGGTGGATGGGTGGGTGGGTGGGTGGGTGGGTGGATGGATATTTGGGTGGATGGATGGATGGATGGTTGGATGGATGGGTGGATGGGTGGATGGATGGGTGGGTGGGCGGGTGGATTGGTGGATGGATATTTGGGTGGATGGATGGATGGATGGTTGGATGGATGGGTGGATGGGTGGATGGATGGGTGGATGGGTGGATGGGTGGATGGATGGGTGGATGGGTGGATGGATGGGTGGATGGGTGGATGGGTGGGTGGATGGGTGGATGGGTGGGTGGATGGGTAGATGGGTGGATGGATGGGTGGATGGGTGGGTGGATGGGTGGATGGGTGGATGGATGGGTGGATGGGTGGATGGGTGGTGGATGGCTAGTAAGGCACCGTGTCGGGAAACAGATGCACAAATTGGGAAATCAAAGGACAGTTTAATTAAGAACTATTTACAAAGTGGTGGGTAAGGGTTTAGGGCAATCAACAAAAGATGGATGCAGTTCCAGGGCAAAGGGAAAAAATGATTACCAGAACCTAGAGAGAGTAGCTGACAGGAGAGGAAGATGTGGTTTCCAGTAGAGGGAAGTAGCCAAACAAGGGAGCAGGCCAGAGACCTTGATCTCAGCTCCTCCTGATATGTTCTGGGTTGAATTATGTCCCCCTAAAAGATGTGTTGAAATCCTATCCCCCAGCACCTCGGAATGTGAACTTATTTGGAAATAAGGTCATTGCAGATGTAATTAATTAAGATGATGTCATACTGGATTAGGATGAGCCCTTAATCCAGTGTGACTGGTGTCTTTATAAGAGAGGAGAATGCCATGTGAAGACAAAGACACACAGGGAGAAGATGGCCATGTGACAACAGAGGCAGAGATTGGAATGATGCACGTACAAGCCAAGGAACATCTAGCAGAAAGAAAGAAAGAAGGAAGGAAAGAAACAAGGCCTGGAGAATTACTTAGCAGCAGGCCTAGTCAGTTTTAGAGATGAGGAAGTTTAGGTTTGCAAGGAGTACCTATGCAAGGTCCCCCAGACAGTAGGTGGCAGAGCCAGAGCCAGAAACTCCTGTTGGCACAATCTACACCCCATTGCTCCCCAGTGTGGCACCCTGGGCCCAGGCTGAGTATGGGAAGATAGAATGTTCTCTCCCACGCATGTCACTGGCATGCTGGGTACAAGTGAGGCCAGCACCAAGAGGATGCCATCCACAGCATGTACTTGGCCTCCCAGATGTCTGGTGTCCCCATAAGTGTGATGGGTAGAGGGGAGGGCCTTCCGTAAAGCCCTCTCCAGAGCTCTGCAGGCCTCCAGCCCAGGCCTCCTTGGGGCGAGGAAACTAGCCCTCCAGACAGCACCTCCAGTCACCGTTGGACCTGGCAGGGGAGGAAAGCCAGTGTGTATTTTACACTCTCAACACATCTCAATTCGAGCCATCCACATCTCAAGTGTTCATGTGGTTAGCGGCTACCATATTGGACATTGCCCCTCCATACCCCTTTCAAAAGTAAGGCTCAGAAAAGCAGGTAGCTTTCTCAAAGTCACACAGCTAGTAACTGGTAGAGTTGAGATTTGCATTTTGTCTGTCTGACACCAAACCTGGGCATTGCCTACTGCCCCGCACAACTAGGATGCCTAAAAGTCAACATCTGAGACCAGTGCCAAGCGTCCCACATAGACTGGGCAGAGGTGCCCACTGACTTCTAGTTAAAAAGATGGCTCCTGGACTTCCCTGGTGATGCAGTGGTTAAGAATCCACCTGCCAATGCAGGGGACACAGGTTCAAGCCCTGGTCTGGGAAGGTCCCACATGCTGCTGAGCTACTGATCCTGCGCTCTAGAGCCCATGAGCCACAACTACTGAGCCCACGTGCCACAACTACTGAAGCATGCGAGCCTAGAGCCTATGCTCTGCAACAAGAGAAGCCACTGCAATGAGAAGCCCATGCACCGCAACGAAGAGTAGCCCCTGCTCGCCTCAACTGGAGAAAGCCTGCGTGCAGCAACGAAGACCCAACACAGCGAAAAATAAATAAATAAAATAAAATTATAGAAAAAAAAGAATTTCTGAGTTTAATTGTCTGCAATGAATACTTTTTGCTATAAAAAATTCCTGACATTAATATTTATTGAATACCTACTATGTGCTGGGAGAGAGACAAACACTGTCCCCGCCCTTAAGTTAGGGAAATATCAAAGCATGTAGTGAACAGCGAACCTCTTCTTCAAGACACTAAAAGATGTAAGGACCTGAAAAGTAAGCTATATAGGGTGATATAGAACCTCAAGCCTCAGCCAAAGTACCTTCAGATCTGTGATGTTTAACCTCAGTGAGCAATTTTTTTTAAAGCACCTTAAAGATTTTTCCATCAACAAATATTTGATTCTGTAATCAATTGGTCAATTAGGTACATGTCCAGCCCTGTGGATCTTGCCAACAAAGCAAGTGATCTAAAACTAGACACCGTGAAAAAAGGAAGGCACGTACCTCCCTCAGGCAGAGAGAGCCTAGCCCGGTGGGAACAGACAAGGCTAAAGCCATTTCTTACTGGTGTGAGTTTCAAAGCTGCCTCCGACTCATGTCTTATCCACTGTCTCACCTGCCAGTCTCTTCTCAATCAGCAGAGTTCACACTGGCCCCTGCTTTGTCCTGGATGCAGCCCCGCACCTACTCATGCACCGGCTATGCAGCCAGCACAGAGCTCAGGGTGTCCCGCAGTCCCTGTGGCCTGGCCACCCAGGGGAAAGCCTCATCACCCAAGGCTCTAGATAAGATTCTGTGCCCAGAACACACCTTTCAAAAGGGCACCAGGGGCTTCCCTGGTGGCACAGTGGTTGAGAGTCCTCCTGCCGATGCAGGGGACATGGGTTTGTGCCCCGGTCCGGGAAGATCCCACATGCCGCGGAGCGGCTGGGCCCGTGAACCATGGCCGCAGAGCCTGCGCGTCCGGAGCCTGTGCTCCGCAACAGGAGATTCCACAACAGTGAGAGGCCCGCGTACCGCAAAAAAAAAAAAAAAAAAAAAAGGCACCAGAAGGGGAGCTCCAAGAGCCGAGGAAGGCAGAGAGAGGCTGGCGTGCAGGCTCTGAGAAAGAACGGGAGATAGACGGCTGTGGTCCAAGAGACGGTAGAGCGAAGAGGGCTCGACTCCTGCGCCTCCGGCGCTCCCACACCCGGCAGGAGATGAAACGTCTCAGCTGCTAAGGCAGACTTGGGCAGGGTGCCTGGAACCAGAGCCAGCTGGGGGGAGAAATGAGAAGCAGGGAGGATGAGGCGGGCAGAAGCATCACGTGCAATGTTTTTCCTGCAGAAAAGCTGAGGCTGAGCCTTCACAGAGGGACAAAGACCATGCAGGGAGCACGCAAGTCCTTCCTTTCAGAACCACAAGGAATGGACAATTCCATCTCCCTCCAAGAGCTCCTGCAAAGCGCAGGGTTTCGGCCCTGAAAGAGGCCTCGGAGGTGATGCTGCTGACCATCATCATCACCATCAAGACCACAACAATAGCCGCGGAAACCCAGCACTTACTGTGGGGCAGACACTGCTGTGCTTTGTACAAATCAGCTCATTTAATCAACAACCACTTTACTGAAGAGGACACAGAGATGCAAAGAGGTTAAGTAAATTGCCCAGGGCCACACTGCTGGTGAATGGCAGAACTGGGCTGCAATCCAGGTTTTCTGAGATCCACTCCAGACCCTGTGTGTAGTCAGCTGTCCTTTGCAGGCAAGCTTCAGATCATTTTTCCTAGCACAGCAACTGTTCTGAATTGCACATGTAATGACCACAAACGCCTCTCGTAAATTATTTCTCTTTAAGAAAATCGATCATAGCGTGCAATGATCAAATCCATCCCAAAGTCACCTCACACATCCTACAGTAATGATATGGGGCTGTACTTTGCCATCTACATAGGCTGTAATTTTGAAATATTTGTGAGCCGATAGGGTCAGAGGGTTATTTAAAAATCAGTTTTATAGGATTGTAAATCCTCTCTCTCTTCCTCACACAGGAAGGGGCGTGGAGGTCAACATAGAGAAAATAAAATAGAAAAAGATGCCTAGGAGTAATCGACTCCACCATCTAATCAATATCTCTGAAATGTCTTCCCTGTCCGTCCACCACTATCGCCGTTGCCCCGGTTCAGCCTTCTCAGTTCTTCTGGAGTTTTCTGCCACCGCTTCCTACCTTAAGTCTTCTAAGCCATCCTTCATACTGTAGGCAGAGGGATCCTTCTAATTCCATTAGGTCATTCTCTTGCTTAAAAGTATCTGATACAGACAGAAAGCAGATGGTGGTTGCCAGAGCGGGGGGAGGGGGAGGGGGAATGTGTAGTTGTAGTTTAACAGGCACAGAGTTTCAGTCTGGGAAGATCAGAAAGCTCTGGAGGGCTTCCCTGGTGGTGCAGTGGTTGAGAATCCGCCTGCCCATGCAGGGGACACGAGTTTGATCCCTGGTCCGGGAAGACCCACATACCTCGGAGCAAGCCCGTGCGCCACGACTACTGAGCCTACGTGCTGCAACTACTGAAGCCCGTGAGCCTAGAGCCCGTACTCCTCAACAAGAGAAGCCACCGCAGTGAGAAGCCCGTGCACCACAACAAAGAGTAGCCCCCGCTCGCCACAACTAGAGAAAGCCCACTGCAACAACGAAGACCCAATGCAGCCAAAAATAAATAAATAAAATAAATTTACGGGAAAAAAAAAAAGAAGTCCAAAAGTTCTGGAGATGGATAGTGGCAGCTGGTGCACAATGATGTGAATGTGCTTGATGCCATTGAAACTTACGTTGCAAAATGGTTAAAGTGGTCAATTTTATGTTACATATATAAATTACCTGAAAAATAAATAAATAAAAATAAAGATGATTCCTGGTGTCTCAGGATACAATACCCCTTCCTCAGAAAGATATTCAAGGATCCTCAGAATGTGGCTCCACTCTTCATTAGAAACCATATCCCCCCGCTTTCCGTGCCTGGGCCACACACACACCACGTCCCACCCATTCTGGTTCCCAAACACATCACAGCTTTTCACGATTCCTTGCGCCTGTCTATGCCTCTCTCTGGAGGGCACTACTTCCTCCCACCCCCCGACGGCTGAGAACATCTTAATCTTTAAGACCCATTTAAACCAGGTCAGAAGCCTTCACACCCCCGCACCTGCACCAGCAATGACCTTCTTCCCTAAGGCACAGTCCCTGTCTTTGTCCCCTCGGTCTCCGCAGGGACTCACAGACACTCAATAAATGTTTGTTAACTATTAAATGAATGAGATTTTTGTCTCCATCCTGGGGGAGATTTACAAGACATATATAAATGAAGCAATTCATTTCTAAAAAGTATGATGCAATCTAGAGGTGAAATAACATCTTGGACCAGAGAGGGATCTTTGTGGATCTGGGAGGAGGTCCAGTTTGAATGGAGACAAGCCTTCCAGGTAGGGGTGTCAATGACAGCAAAGCGCTCTCCCTCTTTTTTCCAGAGAGAGTAAGATGAGACCCAGGTTAAGGCTTTCCTCAGGCTCCAACTTTCACATGCCCCTTTCCCCCACCACAATGGCTTTTGCTTTTTTCCACCATGCAGACCCGAAGTTCAAGTATAATTGCAAGGGACATGGGCTATTTTGGGCCGCCCAGCATCTGAAGCCCCTCCCTTTGAGGAATTCCTCACTTTATGAATCTTATTTGGGGGGGGGTGGAGGATTATACACCTTTTTGGAAGGTGTATATTCCAGATACCTACCTCCTAGCTTGTCTTGTAGCAAGATATGGCACTTAACTCAGGCCTGGCCAGACACCCCCGACTCGGATTTTGAATCTAGAGCAAGTGACCCAAAGAAGCAGGGGTTGTTGTGGAGAATTCTTTCTGGGGGAAGTGGCAAAGCTTCTTTGGATTTCCATGAGGGTGGAGCCAATGCAGGGTCCAGGGTCCAGGCAGTAGGGACTCGTGTCTGGGGTGCAATGGAGGAAGCAACAGGAATCCCTCTGGTCGAGGTCTGCAGTGGGATTTTGGCCATGTTTCGGACTTCACGCTCTCTCCAGTGCCCACCCATCTTGGAGGCCTGGTTCGCCAGCCTTCCTCACAATTGGTAAGAAGTAGCGGTCTTATATTTAAGTCAATTAGAGTCAGTGTCTGTTACTTACAAATAAGGACTCATGTAGAAACTAACCTTGACCAAGCTGGTCTTCAGGAAGGGGAAAGGAAGCACACATTTTCTGAGCACCTACTAGCTAACGTGGCTAAACGTGCTTTTATGTGTGGATCCTCTGAGGACCCTGAGGACCCCTGAGAGTGCAATGGGGCTGCCAAATCCCCGCCCCTTCATCATCATGTCCAGGCTGAGTTTCAGCATCAGCCCCCTAATCCCTGACCCTTCAGGGGCTGCCTGTGTGGCTAAAGCTTTCGAAGACTCCAGACTGCCTACTTTGGTCCGGAGAGCTAAGTTCTTATTTCACCGACTTCCTGTATGTTTTTTCATCTCTCTTGTTCTAAATCCATTGGCTCAAGAGCGACAGGCTGCTGCCTTTTCCCCTTTATTTCAGGAAGCTTGCCCGACAGCTGTAGCAGCTGCTGCTACTTACTACATTCTGTTTGAACACATTTTGGCAGTTCGGCTGCTGTACGATCCTTCAAAGGGGTCCTGGGCTCATCAGTCTGACTGGCATGTCTCTGAGTTTCAGAACTGGGAGCAGGGAGAGTGGCTGGGGATCATTTGCTCATTAACATTGATTAGAGCCCTGGCAAACCGTCCAGGCACCTCGCGGTGCATTAAAAGCCGAGCAGGGCAGCATCCGCTCCTTCCTTCCAGGGAGGGCTTTTGATGGAACAAGGTTTTATGTATTTTGTTTAGACGTAGGATGCCCCCAAATTTCTAACCTGGGCTTATCCTGGTTTAAGGAAATCCGGAAGAGAAATTGTCCAAATGAATCAGGGGGTTATTCATATTCAGAAGGGTCTTTCCTCTGCAAAGTTTCCTTCACTGGTTTCTCTTTATCAGCAGGCCTTCTGGTGCCACTGGGAGTTTGTTTACAGAGCTGGACAGGACTGAAGGGAAGGAGGACCATCAGAGGCTGCCTGGGGCTTCCAGCCCCTCCCAGCTAGAGTGATGGGTGCCTCCAGCTGGGGCCGGACTCCAGCCAGAGCCTGTGCTGTAGCCTCCGTTCACCCTGTCCAGTGGCCAATGTGCACTTGCCCGTGACTCCTCCTTCCCTCCCTTGTCAATTTGTCCATTCGGTTGTCCACTTCTTGGTACTGTGTACGCACCAAGCACTCTGCTAGGCACTGGGGCTACCTGGGCAAGTCACAGAGACATAGCCCCGCCTTCCTGGTGCTTCAGCCCAGTGGGAAAGTGAGGTGCCATGCTTCCTGCTTGCGGAGTGCAGGGCAGGGGGAGCTCACCTAGCTGGGAGGGGAGGGGAGCCCAAGGACAGCCCCGAGAAGCTGTCATTCCTGCAGGCTCAGGACCTGAGAAGTTAGCCGGCTGAAGCTGTGAGGAAAGAGGGGGTGGCGGGGGCAAAGCTCCGAAGAGGCTGGAGCACAGGAGGAGGAGAGGGCCAACAGATCAGACAGGGGAGGCGCTGGGGTGAGATCACGGGGGGCTTATGGGTCACCTGAAGGATTTTGAGTTGATTCTATTTATCTAACAAACACATATATAGCACTGTTCAAAGCACCTTCCCAATATTAACTCACTGAATCCTCATAACAACCTACGAGGTAGGTAGTATTATTGTCATCATCCCCATTTTACTAGTGGAGAAAGTCAGGCACCGTGCACTTAGCTAATCTACCAGGATCACCTACCTAGCGGGTACTGGGGCCAGGCCATCTGGCTTCTGAGTCCAGCCACTGTATTGAGCTGCAGTTAAATGAAGCTGAAGGGCTTTAAGCAGGAAAGTAAAGCAAAGGTGAGACTTGCGTTTTTTACAGGATCAGCCCTGCCGAAGGGGCCAGGAGGTTCATATAACCAGTCTCCCCAGCGCGGCCTGCGCTTGCTAAGCTGCCCGTCTGGCTGCGCTGGTTCTGAGGGGATGGGGTAAAGAGGCACACAAGGGTCCACCTCCGAACTACAGATGCTGAGACCCCCTCGGGGGGTCTGCATCTCGGCATTCTGTCCAGAGCTCCCTTCTCGGGGTTCAGCCCTGTCCAAAGCTGACTTCCGCACAGAGGGGAGCGGCTATGGCCTTTCTGCGCTTCCAGAGGCCTCCACTGGGGCAGCAGAAAGGTGGGTGTGCAGACCATCGTCCTCTCGGTGGCTCTCCCCTTCTACCACGATCCCTTTCTCCCTGTAGCCCTCTGACGCCTGACGTCTTCTGCAGCGGCCCTGGCCAACACTCACATCTCCCTGCTGTCCACTCCCATAGCACTTACTGTGAGAGCCACACAATCAGTCCTGTGTGCATTGTTCTCCGACTGTTTTGTGTTCATTCATCCATTCAACTGTCCTGAATTGTCTGCAGATGAGTCATAATTTGAGAGATGGCTGAAGATTTGTTGCTTTCTGTACCAAAACTTTAAAAAAAAATCCAATCACTCTGGATATATGTGCATATATATATGCACACATACACATGTAGTATATAACAGACTTCAGCGACAGCAACAAAAAAATGAGAACAGAATGAACATTTTTTGTGATAATCGAGGCACCTTTCTACGTACCTAGCCCTGCCTGAGACGTACGGGTCGTGTGCCCTTCCACTAAAAGGGGCCAGCCTCTTGGGCTTTCTCATTCACTTCTTGTAGGTTTGTCGTCTCCACCTGTCAACTGATTGCCTTGCACAGACCTTCCACGTAGACTAGATCCCAGGTCAGGCCATGGGGACAGGCCTGGGCTGGCCCCAGAGCCCCCTGCACTTCCTCTCCTCTGAATCATCTGGTGAGAAGGTGGAGTGGATTTCAGAGGGACTCCCAGGAGAAATTCTACTCCTGTTTTCTGAAGAGTTACTTCTAAACTGCTGTGGCTGAGAAGTCAGGTTGCTGAGCATCTGAGAACTGAAAAGCCAGGGAGACGTTCCTGCCTCTCCCCTGAGCTGCAGGTTAGGTGCCCCTCCTCCATGCTCTCCATCAGGCTCCTCGTAGGCACTGTATCTTAATCATTTTTGGAATCCCCTAGGGCAGTGTCTGGCACATGGCAGACCCTTCAATATTTTGTTGAATGAACGAATAGGAAATTGAGCTGAGTCAGGGGTTGGGAGCTCCTTAGAGGGCCTTACACAGTCCTCCACGTGTGCACATCAGTGCTGGACTTTAGGACGTTTTTCTGATGCTCAGAGACCTTCAGGGCCAACTTCAAGGTTCTTAGTGTGCTCGTCACAGCAGATGCAATTCCGTGTTAAGGGAATACCTGCGAAATATACAGCTCCGCTTTGTATGCTTTCCTCTGTGAATTTACTACGATTCTAGTGATTTTATATATGGTTGGATACAAAGTAAGCACCCAGTGCAAATAATTGCTGGTATTGGAAATGTCCCCCTTGATGGCCCAGATTCACTCTCAACACGAACCCTCACTGAATGTCTTCTATGAGTCAGAGTCACTAGGGACATGGAAAGCAGATGAAACTCTGCCCCCTGGAAGGTCACAGTCTAATGGGGGAGTTGGGAGAGGAGAGGAGAGACAGACATGTAATTAATAAAAGGGAACAGATAAAAGATGAGGAGGTACCCTCTCCCTGCAGAGACGCTGAGAGTAAAACAGAGACTTCCATATGAAAATAAAATCAGCAGCTGATTCACCAGCAGATATATACTTAGCCACCCATGAACCTCAGATAACTAAACATTGTTCCCAGACCAGCAGACACTGGAGTTTTCATCTTCCATCGCAGGTAGTGTAGAGTCTTGTTTATTGTTGTAGAAGAAGATTGAAATTAGACAGACTTGTTTTTGAATCTTAACTCCGTAGCTTACCAATTTAGGCTGGTAATTTAACCTCCCTGGGCATCAGTTTATTCACCCGTACACCTTTGTTGAGAGGACAGTAAGGATACAGATCAAGGAAGAAAACCCTAACCCTCAGGAAGCTCACAGTCTGGCAAAGGAGAGAGGTGAAACATATGTCACGGACACACACTTAAAGCTAGTAAAAGATACCAGATTTTTTGTTGAATGACAATATTAGTCAAGATTCTCCAGAGAAACAGAATAAGATATGTACATATAGGTATATATTATAAGATAATAATAAGATAGATATAGAGAGAGATTTATTATAAGGAATTAGCAAGTCCAAAATTTGCAGGGTGGGCTTGCAGGGTGGGGATCTAGAAGAAACTATATTTCTGTTTGAGTCTGAAGGCTAGCTGTTATAGACCCAGGGAGCGTTGATGTTGCAGATGAAGTCCGAGGCCGTCTGCTGGAGAATTGTCTCTTGCTCCAGGGAGACAATTCTTCTTGTTCTATTCAGGCCTTCAACTGATTGGAGGTGGCCCACCCACATTATAGAGGGCAATCTGCTTACTCAAAGTCCACCAATTTGGGCTTCCCTGGTGGCGCAGTGGTTGAGAGTCCACCTGCCGATGCAGGGGACGTGGGTTCGTGCCCCAGTCTGGGAAGATCCCACGTGCTGCGGAGCGGCTGGGCCCGTGAGCCATGGCCGCTGAGCCTGTGCGTCCGGAGCCTGTGCTCCGCAACGAGAGAGGCCACAACGGTGAGAGGCCCGCGTACAGCAAAAACAAAAGAAAAAAAAAAGTCCACCAATTTAACTGTTAATCTCTTCCCAGAACACCCTCACAGAAACATCTGGAATAATGTTTGATCACCAAGTTGACACGTAAAAGTAACCATTGCACTGAACAAAGTGAAGAATGTAATCTCATGCATGCAAAACCACATGCACACGTCCAAATGAAAAGCGCTATGTCTAGAAAGAGGTCACCAAAATGCCAGCAGTGGTCCCCTTGCAGAGGCAGCCTCTCAGGTTCTTTTTTACTCTCCTTTTGTATATTTATGTATTGTTTCATTGTTTTAATATAATGTGCACTGTTACATTTTTATTCAACATTATCATCATCACCATTATCATTACAAAAGCAATCAAGCTTTTAAAAAAATACCCTACGGGGCTTCCCTGGTGGCATAGTGGTTGAGAATCCAGTTCGATCCCTGATCTGGGACGATCCCACATGCCACGGAGCAACTAAGCCCATGCACCACAACTACTGAGCCCTCGTGCTGCAACTACTGAAGCCTGCGCTCCTAGAGCCCATGCTCCGCAACAAGAGAAGCCACCACAATGAGAAGCCCATGCACCACAACGAAGACCCAATGCAGCAAAATAAATAAATAAAATAAATAAATTTATATATATAAAAAAATACCCTACTAGCATAGAGGAAATGCTGGAGAAATGTCAGAATGCTTAAGCCTTTCCCCAGAAGCCCGGTGGACCAAAAGCTGGTTCACAATGCCTGAAATTCTACCAGTGAACTTTTTTTTGTTATTGTTTTTGGCCAGGCCTCATGGCTTGTGGGATCTTAGTTCCCCGACCAGGGACTGAATCCGGGCCCACAGCAGTGAAAGCGCTGAGTCCTAACCACTGGACTGCCAGGGAATTCCCCTACCAGTGAACTTTTATTCTTTCAATGTAAGAGCTTTCTTTCTCTTAAAATGCAAATCGTGGCAGAAGAAATATTGCTGGAAGACTTATCTGTTTTTTAATGATGGAATGATTTGATTAGATTTTTTTCCTGAGAACACACAGTGAGAGTTGGAAAACATTGTGTAGCCGACGGGTGTCCAGGAGGTGCCAGAAATGGGACACCCACGAGCACAGAGGGATGCCTCCAGATGGCAAGAATGAACCTCGCCAGCTGCAGGTCTGATGGGAGACTGAGTTCTACAGGCCTGACCCCGGCCCTAAGCCAGGAAATGTGTAGGAAGACCTTGCCTGACCAGACTCCTTTGATTTCCCCACCTGTCCTGGCTCTACCTGAGTCTCATTTAGCCCCTCCAGGTGGAGTGGAGAATGGGGGCAACTCTTCAACTACCCCTTCAACAGAAGTATTGATAATGATTATATGGAAATTTGCAGTGAAAAGTCCCACTCAAATGTTTGTTTGTCAATGAAATATCTGCCATATGGCAAGAGAGGAAGAAGTTCCTTTCCGATGATCCACTGCTCTTGGCAAATAAACCACTGAAACAATTTATCAGAGTAAACTCAACCAGAAGGACTCATTCATTCTGAAATATACACTGAATGTAGCCATTCTGCAGACCATTAACTCTGCTAATTACAACAGTGATTCAAGAGATAAACCTTCACTAACTTTTTTTTTTTTTTTTTTTTTTTGCGGTATATGGGCCTCTCACTGCTGTGGCCTCTCCCGTTGCGGAGCACAGGCTCCAGACGTGCAGGCTCAGCGGCCATGGCTCATGGGCCCAGCCGCTCCACGGCATGTGGGATCTTCCCGGACCGGGGCACGAACCCGCGTCCCCTGCATCGGCAGGCGGACTCTCAAGCACTGCGCCACCAGGGAAGCCCTTCACTAACTTTTTATGAGGCACTGAGGCTCCTTGCAGCTAACAGGCATCTCCTTCCCTCCCCCTGCACTCTACCACCAAGCAGAGGGAAAAAGGGGGAAAAAAACCCTAATATTTATTGAATATATGCCCAGCATTTTCCTATGGGATAGCTCCATGATCCCTTTGGGGTAGGGATTATTTTTACAGGTTAGGAAACTGAGGTTCAGAGAAGATCACGGTGTTCAAGGTCAAACTGCAAATAAATAGCAGAGCTGGGACTGAGGATCTCCTGGCTTCAAGCTCAGTGTGCTCCCTCCTGCTCTTCTCTGGAAGCTTCTTCTCACCAAGTAATTTAGAAAAAATAACAAGAACATCAAACAAATAAAGAACTCAGTGCTTTCTTTCTTAGCTGTCTGTTCCCTAGAGTTCTTCCCAGCACGTTGAATGTGGATGTTTAACACATTTCATATTTACTGGGATGAAACTCCTAGAGAACAGAGACTAGTGTGATCTTTCCTGGAGTCCCTACAGCATCAAGCAAAGGTCTGGCAGAGCCGTTATACGGATGGGCTTTGGCACCCAGACTGCGTGCATCGGTGTACATCGAGGCTGTGCCACTCACTAGCTGTTTCACTCTGTGCACAATCCAAGGACTGTGCCTCAATTTCCTTATCTGTGAAATGGAGAAGGTGATCAGAATAGTACCTACTTCATGGTGGCATTAAGCAGAATAAATGAGTTAATACTTGCAAGAGACTTAAAATGGTGTTTGACACACGAAATCACTTAGTAAGTGTTAGCTCTTTGTGTGTCCAGGGGCTTCAAGTCCCCAGAGCTTTTTTTAAAAGTTTTTAAAATAAATTTATTTATTTATTATTTATTTTTGGCTGTGTTGGGTCTTCGTTGCTGCATGCCAGCTTTCTCTAGTTGTGGCGAGCGGGGGCTACTCTTCGTTGCAGTGTGCAGCTTCTCATTGCTGTGGCTTCTCTTGCTGCGGAGCATGGGCTCTAGGCGCTTGGGCTTCAGTAGTTGTGGCACGCGGGCTCAGTAGTTGTGGCACTCGGGCAGTAGTTGTGGCTCGAGGGCTCTAGAGCTCAGGCTCAGTAGTTGTGGCGCATGGGCTTAGTTGCTCCGCGGCATGTGGGATCGTCCCAGACCAAGGCTCGAACCCGTGTCCCCCGCATTGGCAGGCGGATTCTTAACCACTGCACCACCAGGGAAGTCCCAGTCCCCAGAGCTTTAATTTTCTCCAACTGAGTTCTTTCAGGTGCCGAGGACTTTAGATTTAACTAATCCCTCTGGTCCCTCATAAAATATAATTTCATAGTGTGCCATCGCTTCCGAGAAGTTTTTACCCATGATTCCAGATGTAACTATATGAGTTGGTGCTCCATAAATATCTGATGATTGGATGAAAGCAGAAGTTATAGAGACTGAGTTATAGGCAGCAGCAAAAACTTGCCCAAGGTCACCTGGGGAGATGGCAGTACAGCCGAGACTTTCTGACAAAGAATTAGTGTTCTTGCCCCTACCCTCCCTCCCTACCACAAAGGTTCTGTCCCCTGACCGTTCTGCTCAGGGGTCTCCATCCCCCACCCACATGCACTGGTTTCTCCTCTTGCCTGAGCTGTCTCTAATTTCAGTAAGCTTGAAATTCACTGGTCATACAGAAAGCATTTTATCTGTCCTTGCACATGCAAATTCTTTCCATTGGGATTTCTTAGTGTCCAGCTCCACCCCAGCCCACATGGCCATAAACACTCATGTGTCTACAGCCTGGCCCCAGGGATTCCAGAAATAACAGCAGGGCCCTCCATTAGAACGCTGGAACATAGTAAGGCATTTCTGCATTAAGACACAAGCCCTTTCCAGCCCAGGCCTCTCCTGTCCGTCAAAGCACAAAGCAACCTTTACAAGTCAGGACAGGGAGGGGCAGCTGGGAGGGAGTGTAGATTTCTGGAAGGTCCGCACCTTCTCCTGCCGTCTCTCTGCTCTCAGATCTTCCATTCTAGAGAGTCTCCAGATCTGCTCCAGGCTCCACTTAGAATCTGAAATTCTTTCTTGGCTGTGTCATTATTTGCCTTCAATGATCTATTCTCCCTTGGACATGCTGGAACTGGAATCATGGCAGTGTGAGCCCATATGGCACAAAGGCCACTTTCCAGACACCCAAGACAGCCACCTGATTTGGCGTCAGGCACTGGGGAAGTGCCAGGAAAGAAGGGAGTGGCTGGAGGGGAGTGCCCAGTTTAAGGAGAAAGGAAAAGGCTAGCAATGACCCTCAATAAAAGGCATGTAGGGCGATCATTCCCATTTCAGAAGGATGTTCACGAGTAGAAAGTCAGAAGTCAACATCTAGGGAGAGAAGTTTAGCTTTCCAAGTGTCCTCTCAAAAATAATATCAGAAGGGACTTACCTGGTGGTGCAGTGGTTAAGAATACGCCTGTCAATGCAGGGGACACGGGTTGGAGCCCTGGTCTGGGAAGATCCCACGTGCCACGAGGCAACTATGCCTGTGCACCACAATTACTGAGCCTGCGCTCTAGAGTCTGTGAGCCACAACTACTGAGTCCGTGTGCCACAACTACTGAAGCCCACGAGCCTAGAGCCCGAGCTCTGCCACAAGAGAAGCCACCGCAATGAGAAGCCCGCACACCGCAATGAAGAATAGCCCCTGCTCTCTGCAACTAGAGAAAGCCCGCGCACAGCAACGAAGACCCAACGCAGCCAAAAATAAATAAATAAATTTATTAAAAATATATATATACCAGAAGATTAAAAAAGCGTGTACGCATAAGACGACAATGATGTAAAAAATACGTATTTAGATGCATGACCTAGAAAGGCTGGAAAGAAATATAAAAACAGTTGCTTTTTCGGGGGTCGGGGGGAGGATTAAATGGGTGTTTTTCTCCAAATTATCCTTAAGGTCATTTCCCATTTTAAAGAAAATCATAATATCTGGCATTGCCAGAGACACCTGCCTGGACTTTTTTGGGTATTTTCCAAGGGAATTTCAGGTTTTAGGTGCCCGTCCGAAACCGAATTTATCTTGTAAAACGCATGCTTATGCCACTTTCTCCAGGAACTAATTCCTCTTTAATGGGGATGGGATTATTTCTAATTCGCGGTCCCCATCGCAACGTCATTAAAGGCTGAGTTCAGTGTATTGAGCTCCAAACCTTTGTCACGAATAGGAAGGTGGAGGAAAGGCAGGCGCTTGTGCAACAAAACAGCCGATGGTGTCACCCTCCCAGGCCGGACCTCACCAGGGCCGACGAGAGACGCAGCTGCATTAGCCCACAGGATGCAATGCACCATCAGCAACGGTGCTGCAGCAGGAGACCCGGCCACCGCAGGGGAGGTCATGCGAGCCTCCTGCTCCCGTGCCGCGCCCACGAGTGCCGGGGGTGGCGGGGAGGTTGAGGGGAGTTGGTAACAGCATCGCCATGGCAACAGTGACGTCCTTGTACCCTGGATCTAATTGGAGGAAACCCCGTGGCCGAAGCCGCAGCCTGCCGGCCAACCGAACTTGCCCAAGCCGACCCACCCTCCTAGCCTCCGCTTCCTCTCCTGCCCCGCCCCCTTCGCCCCCTTCCGCGCGCTCAGTCCTCATTGGCCAGAGGCGGGGAGGAAGGCGGGACTCTCGGGGACAGCTCAGCGCGCCATTGGGCGGGGGGAGCGAGGGCCGCCGCGCTGCGGCCCGCCTCCCGGCTCGGAGGTAGGCTGAGACGGGAGGGTCCTCGGCTAAAGCCAAAGGCGGATCAAAGTGGTGGGACTCGCGCCGCGGCCGCGGAGACGTGAAGGTGAGCGCTAGGGTCGCCCCCGGCCCTTCTCGGGTCGGGCCGGGCCCGAGAGTCCGGCGGGAGGCCAGCCCCGGGGAGCGGCTGGCCTCGTCGCCGCTCTCCTCAGGGACGGCTCCGGCGGGAAGGAAGGTGCGGGCCAACGGCCGCTTCCATCTTGGGCCGGGCGGGCGCGGGAGCGGCCCTTCCTCCTCCTCCCCTTCCTCCTCCTCCTCCTCCCCCCGCCGCGGGCCGCTTCGGCTGGCGCCCCCGGGCCTCCCGGGCACCCCGCGGGGAGGATGGGCGGGGGAGGGAAATTCAACGGGGCCGCGCGTGCGGACACAGACAAAGGGGGCGGCGGGCGGGCTGCCGGGGCGGCGGGCGCATTGTCTGACGGCGCCGCCCCCGCCTTCTGCCCGCGACCCCGCCCCGCCCGCAGGCCCTCCGCACTCCTCCTCGGCATCCGGGTCGGTGCTCGCCCTCGCTGTCCTGTCCCCGGCCCCATGGAGAAGACGGAGCTGATCCAGAAGGCCAAGCTGGCCGAGCAGGCCGAGCGCTACGACGACATGGCCACCTGCATGAAGGCCGTGACGGAGCAGGGCGCCGAGCTGTCCAACGAGGAGCGCAACCTGCTCTCGGTGGCCTACAAGAACGTGGTCGGGGGCCGCAGGTCCGCCTGGAGGGTCATCTCGAGCATCGAGCAGAAGACCGACACCTCCGACAAGAAGCTGCAGCTGATTAAGGACTATCGGGAGAAAGTGGAGTCCGAACTGCGGTCCATCTGCACCACGGTCCTGGTGAGTCCGCGACCGTCCGGGCGGCGGGCGCCGAGGCGCCTTTGTGTGAGGCTCTCCGTGGGGAGTTCCCCGGGAACGGGAACGAAGTGGGGGCCGGGGCCTGCCTGACGCCCTGCCGACGCGTAGAGGGCTTGAGGAGGTCAGCCTTGGCTTCCTTAACGCGTTGTTTCAGTTCTTGAGATGAAGAAGCTGCTTTTTCTTTCTTTCTTTCTTTTTTTTTTTTCCGGTGGTAAGTATGTCTTTCCTAGGTGCTGCGTTGCTCGTCCACCAGATAAGTTTAAACATGAGAGTAGTTTTGTAGAAGGCTGACAGTCGTTTTGCAGCGTCCTGAGGCGACCTGGGAACCCTTTAAACGTATTGGATCAGTTCGTAGGCTTCAGGCTTCCGTTGAAAGAAGGGGCGGGCGCCTTCTCCATAAAGATCACGTATGTAAGTCGGTTTTCCTCCCACATCCAGCAATGGAAATTTACTTCGAAAATCTGCATAGGTACCTCGTTTTTCAAGTAAGAGTATCTGTTGAGTTTTTCCTTGTTAAAAGCGGGGAAGGGGGAGAGTTTGGTAAATGTGAAAAAGGCACAGCTACACCAAAGGAATAAAATGTCCTGGGAAATTTCGGTGCTTGATACCATTTCTTCGCTGTTACATAGCTACACGTGAACCCCGAGGTGTTGAAATGGATTCACATCTGGTGTGGAGTAAGCGAGGAAAGCCTTCCAGGTTTTGAGCTGCCGGTCTTAGCTAGGGTGGCTTTGGGTGGAGTAGGGTGACCGCTGTATTCACGCTTATTGGTGAGAGAGAGCATTTTTAGCTTCGTCATTGTATGGATCTTTTGATCAGTAAGATAAGTTTTTAAAATGTCAATACCAGCATTATATCCTGAGGTATTTTAAAGTGTTTTAATACTGCAAAGAGTCATTTCTACTAATAAAATATGAAATAGCCGCTGCGGTTGCCTCTTTTAAGTGCCACTTTTCCAAGGGGCCTACTGATTTTTGATGTGTTTGTTCCATGTTATGTTTTAGGTGGGCTTTGAAAGACAAACATGCTAGATCGGTGATTTTTCAAGAGGGAATAGAGGGGGAAATGCCTCTTGCTCTCCCAACCTTTGCTTCCTTGCCCTTGAGATTCGTGGGGCAGGAAAGTTTTTTTCTTTCACCTATTTTTCCAGTATAAATAACAAGTGACCTGAACGAAATCATGGCTGATGGAGATAACTGGTAAAGGGGCGAAGGAAGCAGTGCAGAGCATGTTTTAGAGGTGGAGAAAACTTCGAGATTATTTGCTTTATGTAGGCGAGATTTTATGTTCATCCATGTCTTAGGTTCCACTCCCTGCCTAGCATAGAGGAGACACTTAGGCTTTTGGAACTGAATTGCTTGTATTCAAAAAATTTGCCAGCTTGAAAGTGATGGTAGACTTCAGTGGCATATGGTAATGGTTATTGACAACATCCACTCTGTCATCGAGGAAGACTGTAAGAACTCCATATGTTAACGAGAAGCTTTTTTTTCTATGCATGTTTTACTTTGGGACACTCTCACAGCATATTTCAATCTCTTTGTTCTGTTATTGTTTTGCAGTGTTACTTACCCTGCAGCAATTCAGAATTACCACAGAATTTTTCCTGTTCTCTAGCAAGTTAGCTGGGAATATTTGTTTTATTTTGTGGCTCCTATAAATTTTAGTTTCTCTAATGGCATAAGTAGAGGAGACTTTGCTTAGTTGATAACTGACTTGAAATAGAGACCAAATAGATCATTTCAGTAGGAGAGAACCCCTGAAATTAGGACAGGTTTTGTTTGTTTGTTTGTTCTGTTTTCTTCATATATACTAAGTGAAATAGAAGAGTTGATTCATCAGACACCAAGGAATAAATAAAGTATTTTTATTAGTGAAATGGCTTAAAAGACTAATTGTGACTTAACGGCCAACCTCCGAAAAAAGTCCTGAGGAAAGCCCATTGTCAAGTTGGCCGCTGTATTTGAGAGCTTAGCATGTGCAAGGCACTGTGCTAAAGCAGCATGGGGAAGAGCAATGCTGAAAACGGTAGATTTTGTCCTCCAGTAATTTATAATAAGGAGTGCATATGAGAAATCCCCAAATGTAAATAATATATAATTCCCGTAAGATGGTTATGAATAAAATGCTATGTAGTTTAAAGGAAACAGAAACCTCAGGAAAAGCTTTACAAAGAGGGGCTTTTGGAATGAGCATTGAGGGAGGGGGACCAAGGGGGGGGTGTCAATATTCCAAGCAGAAGAAGTATACGGGATGGGCCTTATTCATGGAAGAAGGTTTCTGTATGAGGATCAGAATATGTGCAGAGCTGGTGCAGGAGAAAAGCCTGTGAAAGAACATAGGAACTATATAAGAGAATGTCAGAGGGAATTTTTCTCATTTGATTGACAGTGGGAAGACTGAAGATTTTCGAATGAGATGCAGGTGGCAGTATCTAGAATTCATGGTTTGGGTGCTAATTTCCGGTGTGTAATCTGAACTGATAGATAAGGAAGTGATAGACAAGTGAACAAGAATTTGAGGATTGGTAAATTAGTGATTTAATCAGGAGTCTATCAAATAATGGGGGAAGAAGAATGAAATCTAAAGTTGCTGAACATGAGCCAAAATTAGGTTTTCTCTCTTTTTTTCCCCCCTTTGGTGAACAAGAAGGAGAATTTAGTGTGGAGGAAGTGGATGACACTGACTTGTTATAGAAGGCTAATAAAAGAGTAACGTGGAGGGCTAGGCAAAATTTTGGTTTTAAATAGCAGAGATTCTCAGCTTCATCTTTCTATTTCAGAGTAGGTTCAGGGTGGAATTATTTGGACTGTTTACTCGAAATGAACATGGCAGACAACTCTCAACCCTGTTGATAATCACTGTACTGAGAGAGGTTATTGAATTGCGGAGGCAGTAAAAAATGTTGAAATCCAAATATGTAATCTAAAGAGCAAAAGGAATTAACAAGACCCAAACAGCCAAGACCAGACTCTTCGTAGAATCTAAGAGAAGTTAAAGAGGAAGATATTACCAAGTTATCTCTGTCTCTCAGTGTCATTTGTGAAACCAGAGGTTGGGCTAAAATTTCTAAGTCTGTTCCAATTCTGATACTTGGGGACTATAGAGTTATATGGTCCCAGTCATTCCACCTGTGCTCTGACTTCCAACTCTAAAATGACTAGTTTTTTATAGTCCAGGTTGAAGAAGAACATGTCCTTAATCATTTAAGAAATGTTGAAAAACTAACGACTTCAGTGAAATGTCTTTAGGAAGAGGGGATGCAGAAGTCATTGGTGATCCTAGTAAGCAGTGTTGGAAATAGCAAAGTTTAAGTGAAAAAGGTTAATACTGTAAGTTGTATGACAACCGGGCAGTGGTTAAAAACTTGAACAAGGTGTTTAAGAGTCATTAAGAACTGGGGTGTGAGGTAAGGGTAATTGAAGAAATCAGAGGGCTCCACAAAGCACTTCTGGGACCTGAGAACAAATATCATGTACAAAGTTCATGACCTTGGAGTAAGAACAGGACACTTAGAGAATGTAGTTACAAGATAACCTCTGTCTCAGGCAACCCCATGTTATCCTTCTGTGTTAATGGTCTTTTTATTAGACTGTTTTCAGTAGGTTGCTTTAGTATAATGTATAAACGGTTTCAGGAGTTTAGGTCTATGTTGTGATTTTTTTTTTTAAGTAAGAATCATTTAAAATATATAGAAACTGAAATTTGTCTCTGGTGTGTAAAAGCCCTGTAATCTTAATTCCATAATGTGCTTGAATTTAGTTGTGTTCTGAATTAATCTCTTAATGAAAATATGTCTAGTGCTAGTTGTTATTTTGAAGTAAGACCAATATGTTGTTCTTGATAGTTAATGAGTCTTAATGTAATCTTTTTGACGTGATGGAAAAAGTATGGGCTCTGGAATCAAGACTGACTGTTTTTGGGTCATTGCTCCATAACCTTATAATTTTGTGACTGCAGGCAAGTTTCTCTCAGCCTCTGTTTCTTTATCTATAAACTGGTGATGATGGTTCTTGCCTTTATAGGCTTGTAGTTAAAATAATAGGTAATAACGGACATTTAATGGGCATTTACTATTATATACTAAGTACTGTTTTAAGCACTTGATATACTCACTGTGTTCCCATTAGTTAGGTTGATAGTATTATTTATGTTTTAAAGTTGAGAAAACGGGGGCATAAGGAAGTTAAGTAACCTGGTCAGTATCACAGAACTAGTGAGTGGTAGAGCAAGGATTTGAACCCAGGTAGTGTGACTCCAGATGAAAGTGTATGAAACACATTTGGCCCTAAATAACATAGTAGCTGACTAAAGATCACAGTGTTTTGGGGAATTTGTACAGTTTAATAAATGTTTGTAAGTTCGGAGGGAGGGAGGATAGATCTGCGGTGGACAAAACTCACTTAGTCTATAATTTTGAAGCCCTCCTTATATCCAGGATATTGCAGTAAAATTTTTAAACTTGACTTTTGGATTTTTTGCATTTAGAGTGTAAGCTCCTTGAAGCTAAGAGTTGTTTCTGAAGAGTGAAATGGAATGGAATATTGTACATACAGGCATAGAAGTATAAGGTTTGATCAGTGGTTCTCAGCCAGGGTGAATTTACCCGCCAGGGGACATTTGGCAAGTTCTGGAGATAGTTTTTGCTTGTCAAGGCTGGGGTGGGAGTGGGGAGGTGCTACTGATACACTGTGAGTAGAAACCTAAATGCTGCTAAGCATCACATAACGCATAGGAAAATCCCCCACCACAAAGAATTACCCAGCCCAAATGTCAGTAATGACTGAGGTTGAGAAACTCTGGGTTAGGTTATAAATAAAACAAGCAGTATTAAGTTGTATTGAATTGTATCACACCTGTCCTTTAGATTCTTATTAATATATTGGCATCTTGTCAGAACCCTTTGTCTAGACTTCAGCTATTTTTTTTTCTTTGACACTCTTGTGTGTATGCTATTTAACTCTGCAGTTCACCTTTCTGGCACTTACTCACTTTCTCAGTGGGTTCTGCATTTTCAAAGTTCCACCTCAGGGTTTACCTCCAAGGCCCTGAGCTTTCTTCTTTTAAAAAAAACTTGGGGGGCTTCCCTGGTGGCGCAGTGGTTGGGAGTCTGCCTGCCGATGCAGGGGACACGGGTTCGTGCCCCGGTCTGGGAAGATCCCACATGCCGCGGAGCGGCTGGGCCCGTGAGCCATGGCTGCTGAGCCTGCGCGTCCGGAGCCTGTGCTCCACAACGGGAGAGGCCACAACAGTGAGAGGCCCGCGTAACGCAAAAAAAATTGATGAACAGCAAATATTCTCCTCTCCTTCATAACTGCCATTAATAGTTTGGCATATGTGGTTCCAGACTTTCAAGCCTGTACTGTGTGTTTATTTGGATGTTGCATAATTATACTAATGCCCCACTGAACATTTAGGTTGTAAGCAAATTTTTCTCTTTTATAAACAACACTGGGAAGGACATCCTTGTTGCGTGCTTTATGCTAGGATTTACTTAGGTTAAGTTTTGGGAAATGAAATTTCCAATCAGAAGATAACACATTTTTTTTTCCCCAGATAGCCCTCTGAAAAGATTTTATGTGTTTATACTGTCATCAGCTATTGTTGAGAAAGGCCATTTCCCCTTACCCTCTCCAGCACAGACAGTTGTTTGAGGTTAACAAAAATCTAGTGACTGGAAGGGTTGAAATTTTACCTCCTTGTACAGTTTTGGGTGTAATGAGGACTACCTTTGTTCTCATAAAGGGCCGGTTACCAGACTTTTTTTTTTTTTTTTTTTTTTTGAGTCTCATATACAGTTTCACTTATAAAATGATGCCATAGCATGGGATTAGTTAATTCAGGGTGCTTGACAGTTGGGAAATCTGCTTGATCATATTGATGTTTATTTATTCCTTTTTGATATTTATCAATACCAATTTTTGTATTTAGCACTAGTTCTTTCAGAGTAACAACGGAAAATATCTTTGTACCACTGACTTTCTAGGTATCAAGGAGGGATGTTAGAGAGGCATCATTTGAAAAGATGAGAAAATAATAAAAACTATAGTTCATCCATTTCTACTTTAATTAAACTCTTAATCCATGGGTAAATCAACAATGAAGGTTCCTGAAATACTTCATGATAAATAATTTGACCAGATTCGAAAACATTGTTTGCATATTGAAGTGTTTAAAGACAAAATGATGCTGATACCTAGAACTTCAAAATAATGGGTGAGGGTTATAGATGAAACAAGTGTGTCTGTGAATTAATATAGTTGCAACTGGCTTTAATGGGAATTCATTATACTACTCTCTCTTCTCTTGTATATGTTTGCAGTTTTCCATAATTAAAGGGTTTTCACCCCTAGAAATTTTCCACTCTTACGTACTTACACAAGAGGAAAGACCTGTACAAGAATGACCATAGCAGCTTTGTTCTAAGAGCAGAAAACTGAAAACAATCCATTAGTAGGAAAAAGGGTAAACTGAGGCATATTCATACAGTGGGGTACTATTCAGCTGTAAAAAGGAATTGGACTACTGACGCATACTATAATGTAGATGAATTTCAAATACACGCTAAGTGTAAGAAGCTTTGCACAAAATAGTACATAATGTCATTCTATTTATATGAAATTCTAGAACAAGCAGAAGTAAGTAGTCTGTGGGTGAAAAATCAGAAGAGTGGTGACCTCTGGGGATGGAGGCAGGGACTGACTCAAAGGGGCAGGAGAGAACTTTCTGTGGTGATTGTAATGTTCTTTGTGTTGATATGGATTTGCGTTACACATGTATATGCATTTGTGGAAACTCAGCAAATATGCGCTTAACATTTGTTCATTTCATTGTATGTAAATTTTTGCTTCAAAACAAAATAAACTCTAGTTAGTGATATTCGTGTACTGATGTCTCAGTTTACACTAGAACTAGTAGAAATGGATGGATATTTGATAAAGCAGTTTGGTAAAAGGTTAATGGTAGGATCTGGGTGGTGGGTATATGGGTGCTCACTGTAATTGTTGGTTGCTGTATATTAGGGGTATAATATTCTACACGCTATGGTTGAATGCCTTTAATACCTATAGCAAAAAAAAAATAGTGAAACCCATGTCTTGTTGACCTCAAGATATGAGAACATGTCTCCTATCCACCTAGGAGATGGCCCTGATGGACTTGGCAACATAGCTTTTGTTTGCATTTGGAGGTGGATGCTAACTAGATTAATGGGGGTAAAGAATGCAGTGGAAGACTTACAGAACTGACCGGACTCTGGGGCAGTGGTTCTCAAGCTTCTCGGTCTTAGGATCCCCTTGCACATACTTGAGAATACTGTGGAACCTAAAAGGTTTTGGTTGTGTAGATTATATCTGTAGATATTTACATTATTAGAAATTTAAACTGAGGATTTTATAATCCATTTTAGAATAATAAGTCCATTAGAAATTAACATTACTTGTGTTTTTTTTCAATTGTAGTAAAATATACATGATGTAAAATTTACCACTTTAAGCATGCACGTCTATGGCATTAAGTAGATTCACACTGTTGTGCGATTGTCACCACCTTTCCAGATATTTTTCATCTTCCCTAACTGAAACTCTACCCATCAAACACTAACTCCCCATTCTCCCATCTCAGCAACCACCGTTTTGCTTTCTGTCTCTGAAATTGACAACTCTGGATGCTTCCTGTAAGTATAATAACTTTTTTTTTTTTTTTTTTTTTTGCGGTATGCGGGCCTCTCACTGCCGTGGCCTCTCCCGTTGCGGAGCACAGGCTCCGGATGCTCAGGCTCAGCGGCCATGGCTCACGGGCCCAGCCGCTCCGCGGCATGTGGGATCTTCCCGGACCAGGGCACGAACCCGCGTCCCCTGCATCAGCAGGCGGACCCTCAACCACTGCGCCACCAGGGAAGCCCTAACATTTTTTTAATAAAAAAATTGAATGAGAAAAGTGGCATTGCTTTATAATCTGTTGTAGTATCACGTCTCTTTTAGCTCTTGGAAAACTCCACTCATGAGAGAGTGGCAGTGAAAAAGCAAATAGTACCTTAATACGTATTATGAAAATGGTTTGAGTTTGTGCCCTTCCCCATCCAGAAAGTTGGGGGGAGGGGTAGAAGTTCTGTGAACACATTTCGAAAATTGCTGCTCTGGGGGCATTCTGTGTGATTGAGCAGTTTCTGAGTAGTGGTCATCATGTGGTGATGATTAAATTTGTAAAACCTTCCCCTCCTTTCCCATTGCCCAGTCCCTTTACCCCCCAAATTATTCTAGGAATATAGTTTTGGAGACCAGAAAAATCACAGACTTGATAATAAAGAAAAGTTTGTTTTAGATATTGGGTAAGAAAGAGTCTCTGTTCATTCCTGAAAAACCAACTTGAGAACTAGTATGTTGGAATGGCTTCTGCTTCCTTATGTTGAGAATGGTAAAGTAAGGTTAATATGATGTCTCACTCCCCACTACCCAACCCAAAGGCAGAGGTGGCATGAATGAAATATGTAGATAATGGGCTTTTGGATCTGGTTGCATTTAGGCTTGAAAGTTAGCTCTTGAAGATAGGAAGTCAGGTTAGTTGTTAGCCGGCATTGGTTGAAGCATTTCAGTGAAACTCGTCTTTCACGAAGATCTTGACTATCCATTTACATTTTTTCTATCCAGCTGAACAGTATTCCATGATTTCTTTGTCAGCTGGGCCTTTTGCTCTGGATGGATTTGGCGTGGGGTGGTGCTGAATACATGTTGTAAAATATTCTCAGTTTACTGACTGCCTTTGACCATTCTCGTGTATGTTTGCTGCAGGCTTTACTTAGAGAAATGGAGAAACAGTGGTGCAGGTGGTGAGACCATGACTATAAGGACTTATGTAAATTTAATCTAAATGCTTATTCTTTTGTAAAAAATTTATTTTATTATTATTACTATTTTTTAAATTTAGTTTTGGCTGCTCTGTGTCTTTGTTGCTGCACGCGGGCTTTCTCGTTGCGGTGAGCGGGAGCTACTCTTCGTTGCGGTGTGCGGGCTTCTCATTGCGGTGGCTTCTCTTGTTGCGGAGCACGGGCTCCAGAGCGCAGGCTCAGTAGTTGTGGCGCAAGGGCTTAGCTGCTGCGCGGCATGTGGGATCTTCCAGACCAGGGCTCGAACCCGTGTCCCCAGCATTGGCAGGCGGATTCTTAACCACTGCACCACCAGGGAAGCCCTAAATGCTTTATTCTTAAAGGACAGCCTTAGATTGCTCTTTGTAAGTGCCAAGGTGACTGTGGGAGATAAGTGGGAAAGTACGTGAAACTGCTTTAAAACCATAATGATACTAAATCAGACTTTCTGCTGTTACTCATCTAGAGTATTTAGTACTCCCATTTTCCTTCTTATTTTGCTCATTCCGCCAGACATGACTTGAACACAGCTCAGAAAGGTTTTGCTCTTTTAAAACTATAGTATTAGATAAATGTAACTAAACATATATCAATACATATTAGGTGTTCTAATCTTTCAGCCTGGTACTATTTCCAAGTATTTGGCAGTATACTTCTAGACCTTCAGTGATTGTGTTGCTCTCAGGATTCTGCTGAACTAGTAAAGAGGTTAGAAAGGTTATAGTAAGGGTTTACGCATCCTTTAATCAGAGAATACTCTAGATTATTTGGGGACTGATTGCAGAGACCAGGTATTTGATTCTTAAGGATGTCAGAAACTTAAAAAAGAGTTTGGAAGGATTGACTATCCTGTTAATATAGTTGTGCTATATGTAAGTTAATTTTTATGTAATTTAGCTTTTAATATATTTGAAAAATACTATGCAGTATTTAAACATCGAAGGACTGACATTTGAAATGGGGAATGGTATATATTGAGGTGACTTTATGTTCCTGGACAAATTGAGATGGGAGTCTTTATCAAACTACCAGTGGTCCCCTGGAAATTTTTATTTCCTCCTGACCTTTCCCACATCTACCAAGATACTCGGAGTAGAAAAAAACCTGAGAACCATATAATTAGAGAAAGGATCAAGGGAGTAGCAACTTCAAAAGATTAGGGGGCTTCCCTGGTGGCGCAGTGGTTGAGAGTCCGCCTGCCGATGCAGGGGACACGGGTTTGTACCCCGGTCCAGGAAGATCCCACACACCGCGGAGCGGCTGGGCCCGCGAGCCATGGCCGCTGAGCCTGTGCGTCCGGAGCCTGTGCTCCGCGGCGGGAGAGGCCGCAACAGTGAGAGGCCCGCGTACCGCAAAACAAAAACAAACAAACAAAAAAAGATTAGGGAAGGAGGTAGGGGAGAGTACATGGCCAGGCTCCATGACGAAATGTGTTAATGTTGATGAAATATGACTTATTGCTTTTCTTAGGCCGCTTGTGCTTTTGTTGTAATATTCAGGAAAGCGTTACCTAATCCAAGGTTGTAAAGACTGATACCTGTGCTCTTATCTCAGACTTCTACCATTTTAGGTCTTACATTCAGACTTTCGGTCCATTTGGAGTTAATTTTTGCACGTGGTGTGAAGTGGGGCCCAACCGTCATCCTTTTCATGTGGCTACTCAAGTTGTCCCAGCACCATTTGCTGAAATATTCATGTATGCTGGATTGGAAATTCTCAACTTATGGGGAAAATAACAAGTGGCTTGGCATAAAAGCTCACTTAAGGAAAACTTGTGATTGCTCCATTCTTCATGCTCTAGCCAAATTGTTCACCCAAAGCCCTGCATATTTTGTTTCTGTCCCTCTACTCACTGCTTTTCTTGGTTGGAAGCCCTTCCTTCTCCCATTTCTATATGTTGAAATCACACCTATCCTACCAGATATAATTTAGGTGCCACTACACTTGTTCTTATAGTCAGTTACAAATTACAGCCTATTAATACTTTCAGATCTGTTTCCTTCTACCCTCCTATGTGCAATTATGGGTGGATGAGACATGTGTTTACCTGCAAGGAAACTGAGCCATATTGATTTACTTAGTTACATAGCCAGTTAGCTGTGACCTCAAATTCAACTCTTCTAGAATAGTGTTCTTTCTGTTCCCTCTGCCTTTCATAGTAAAGCCTTCCTTTATAGACCCTATTCTTCTGAGATCATCTCATCTTTCTCTGGGTTCTCTCTTGTGTGTAAGTCGGGGAGAGTCAAGGCTTTATAAGTCTGTGCTCTTCAACTAGAGAAACTTCCTTTTATCTCTTTTACTGTTTACTGGTATTGCTTAAAAAAGACTTAGGGCAGCAGGGAGAGAAAATAAACACTTCAAAAAAATTTGAAACCATTACCCTGTTAGATGGAGTCCAAGTTCCTTAACAGGACTTAGAAGACCTTCAAGCCTTTCCCTTTAGCTTCCTTTCTCACTACTCACTCCTTCCCTCTGTGTTCCAGCCACATGGAATTATATGGTTCTCTCCTATATTCTGTACTTTCTTAGCTCTGCTCTTATTCTTTCCCCTATGTAAGCATGGGTTGTTATATTAATATAGTGTTTTGTTTTCCACCGTCTAGTAATGAGACCCAATTCTGTATTGTCTGGAGTTTACAAGTGTCCTGAGTTCCTCTTGCGGCTGCATCTAAGTCAGATCAATATTGGTAAGCTGTAAGGGTATGTAAGAATAAGGACTTCGTCTATATTTTTTCTTCTGTATGCTATTAAGCACTGCTTTATTTTTCAAGGTTATTTTTTGTGCTGCACCCAGTAGTTCAGTTGAATATAATCAGTAACCCATGTAAGTTTAGGTGCAAATGCAGATAAATTTTTTTTTCTTTCTTTTTAAATTTTCTTCTCTTTATGCTCTGTAATAGATCTGGTAGATGAAAGGCTCAACTACAGGGTTGTATATAATTCAGCTGCAGAGGTAAATGTATGTGGCATGGGTTAGCCACAGATGGAAAAATTAGCCTGCAAATAATTGTGTAATTTCTATAATGTAGAAATGGCTTAATTCAATTTGTCATAGACTTACAAAAGACAAAGCTCATCTGAAAGTACACTGGTATCTTTGCTATTATCTATTTTTGGTAGTTTTCCTAGGATATAGCAAAACTTGACCCATATACTAAGCTAGCAAGGCAATTTTGACCTATTTTTAATTACTTGAACATATTTTCTTTTAGGTATCAGGATGTCTGTCCAGTTGGATTACTTATGACCAAGCTAAGATTTGACTTCCTGTTCTGTTTGTTTTGTTTTCTTTTCCTTTTAGGGAACACTGTTGTTTTCTCACTATCATTTGTCATGTTTTACTTTGCAAATTGCAGTGGCTAACATAGTTTCTGGATACTAGTAAAGTGCAAGTTCTCCAAGGGGAAGGAAGTATGGACATTGATGCTTGCCTTGGTTCTTCTGGTAGCACTGATCTGTAAGTGTTGGTAAATTGTGGTTGTTCATGTGTAATTGGTTTTAATGCAGATTTGGCAGGTTTGGAAATCGGTATTAGTGTTGCCAGTGTGTGTATTAAACTGTCCTTCCAAACTTTTATATCCTGGCCAGAGGGTTGGGGACTTTGAACAGAAGGGATAACATTCGTATCTTGCTGTTGTGGCCACTCAGTATCTAGCTGCTAAAATGTGGAGATACAGCAGGTCAGACAAAGGACTGGACATTACATTTGTCTCTAAGAATATCTGGACTTGGCTCGGCTGCCTTGGGTGAAGTAAGAGGACAAAGACCGTGATTCTCTTTAATACTGACACATGGCAATTTGCACAAACCGTATTATTTGTCAGAGGCTAAACTCCTTCTGTTATGTGTCTTCACCACTGCAGTCGTAACAGCTCTGTAGCTGCGTTGGAAGATGGGACGAACATTCTTACACAAGAGAGCATTTTTATTGTTTTTAAGTGCTAATTGTCTAGGAGAGGAGCTCACAAAAGGGCCCCTAAAAGGCACCACCGTGCCGCAGTAGATGTTGATAGCAATAGTACTGTCATTGGTGATCATTTTGCCTGGGTCATGGTTGGTGGTGGCTAGACATCTTCTAGACCAGGAGAAAGAGTTTGGAAATAATTGGGGACAGGGACATAGATCAGAGCTTTTTCTCTTTTTGTTGAGAACTTTGAATTCTTTTTATCTGTTTCCTCCCCTTCCCCTTTGCCTGTTTATCTTCTGGGTTTTAGCTCCTTATTTCTTTTTGCCCACAGAAGTAATTAACCACTTGATTGCATGGACTACTCTGGCTTATTTTACTTCCGCTGAAAGTACAGTAGCACATATATCCCCTTGGATCTGAGGAATCCATATTAATTTCTCTGACCACGGTGGCAGTTCATCGTGTCACATTAGTTCCTATTAATTTTATTTTATTAATTTGACATGTATTTCAGGCAATGTTGGATTTTAGGTCTTTTGTTACTTTTAGAATCATATCTCAAAAGTTTTAACACTTTTTATACAAGGTGGTTTTTAGTCTACACCCTTTCTCCCAGGAAGGCATGTTCACCTTCATGAATGCTCCAGAGCTGTTTAAATTTTAGTAAATAGAAATTGGAGATGTGAAGGACTTGGTAACACTTTTTCACAGATTTCTGTCCCTCAGATCACGGTAAGGCAGAATTGTCTGTCTGTCTGTCAGGGTGCCAGATGAGTAACACAGTAGTGTACACTTATGGTCTAGGGTTTGTCTCCTTGGATTTAGGGCCTCCAAATCCACTTCGCTGGCACACTGAGGGGGAACTACAAGAGTTACAAGTGAGGCAGTCGCCGTCTAGCCGTGTTTATTGCTTGAAGGCAGATTTACTGGAGGAACCAAATGAGCACTAGAAGGTGGTTTGGTGAGCATAGCAACCAGCGAGAAGAGGCAGTAGTTGGCTGATCTTAATGACTCGTGACTATCGGCACTGCTGCCTCCAGCCTCGCTATGGGAAGACCGTCCGCAGGCCCAGGTACCGTCCTCTGAATAGCGCCGTCGATACTACCAGTGTTTGCTTTTGCATTACCCCCCCCCCCCGTACCTGCTGTATTCCCATCACCCAGCAATGAGTGTTCTGCTTCTTGGCGCGCCACTTTAAGTATTGATATTCGGGAGGCACACCGTTGTTACGCCACGCTCTTCCTGCCGGTGCAGGAGTGGTAACAGTAGAAACAAGTGTGGACGTCAGTCGGTTGAGACAGTGCTTCCCAGCTCCTTTTGTCTTGTGGCACGCACAGAATAACCTTTTTTATTTTATTTTATTTTTTTTTGTGGTACGCGGGCCTCTCACTGCTGTGGCCTCTCCGTTGCGGAGCACAGGCTCCGGACGCGCAGGCTCAGCGGCCATGGCTCACGGGCCCAGCCGCTCCGCGGCATGTGGGATCCTCCCGGACCGGGGCACGAACCCGTGTCCCCTGCATCGGCAGGCGGACTCCCAACCACTGCGCCACCAGGGAAGCCCCAGAATAACCATATTTGTGTAACACACTGGGGCAAATGGATTTCTTCTCCAGCTTCATGCTGCTGGATGGCTGAGGGGATCAGTACCTCTTTATCACTTATATTAGCTGAAAGCTCTAGGTTTAGAGTCTAATCCTGAAGGACCATGAGTGCTAGGCTTTAAATTTATTCTTTAACAGCCATGGGGATTTTTTGAGCAGGGGATTAACGTGTCCAGAATTTATGGTTAATCTCGTAGTAGGATATAAAATGGATTAGAGAAAGAAGAAAGCCTAAAACCTGGTAGATCAGTTAGGTTATTGGATTAGTTGAAGTGAAATGATATGGTTAATTCTGGGTAATAGAAATAGAAATGAGACTGAAAGGATAGATCAGAATACTAGTACAGAGGTACAATCAGTCTTAACAACTGGTGGTAGGATGGGAAATGGGGAGTGAAAAGTCAAAGGTTGTGGTGATGAGGCTGGGTGGCTAGGAGGTAGGAGGATGGTGGGATAATTAGTAGAAATAAGCAATATAAATATAGAAACAGGCTTGGAAATAAATTTGTTCCTGTTTAAGGCATATTGAGGTCTAGTGGCTATTCATATTTCAAAATGTATACGAATACTTAGCCGTGTCACACTATGGAGAAGTTGGGATTGTGGATGGGGTAGTGGCAGGGGTTGCATTACCTCCGTGAGTTTGTTGCAATTTATAGTATGACCTTTAGCCTTTTTGACTCAAACACACCAGAATTGAGCTATTTTTCGGGGATAGATCCACGATAATCACGCTCGTGTGACTGATACATAAAACCAAGAATATTAGTTTCTTCATTTACAGTGAGGAATAACTAGCACAGAGATTGAAGTACGTGTGTTGGCGTCACCAGTAAGGTCTCACTCAGGAGGCAGGTAGACTCACATAGGAATCAAGTCATAATGCGGGAGTTGCTTAGTCAGTGTGGCATTATGACAAGAGAAGTGGATGGCTTTTCAGGTGTTTAATGGCCATCATCTCCAGGGTAGGGCATGGATGGATCAGTGGTTGTTTGACTGTGATTCACACTCCCCTAGACTATGCAGTTATCCCTTAGGATCCAAGGGGGAGTGATTCCAGAAGTCCCCAAGGATACCAAAATCTGCAAATGCTCAAGTCCCTTCCATAAAATGATGTAGTACAATGAATAGGGTTGGCCCTCCATATAAGCAACTTCTTGATTATGACTGTATATTGGACCCTTTTCCTTCAGTGTCTGTAACCCTTTTCTGTTTCCATGCCTCTGAGCACTGTTCTTTCTGATTGACTCATCCTTATTTGTAAAGTAGATTTACTTTACATACTGTAGGATTAGAGTCAAGTCTTGCATTCCTATTAATTTGCTATACAAATATGTATATATATATGTATTATAGACAAAATAAAGTCTTTTCCTTCAGTGGTTTATAGTTAAGAGCAGGGAGATGTGTGTTCCCAAAGTATACTCTGTTTCTTCGAGAAGGTTTCCAAAGCCTTGACTTGGAAAAAATTACATCCACAAGCTTCGGTGACTATAAATATGGGGGACCAGGGGAGTGAGGCCAAAGAAGCATTAGGATAACACCCAGGTTTCTAACTAGGGCAACTGAGGGCTTTTCTTTCCCAAGACAGAAAATTGTGTAGGGGAGGAGAATCAACAGCAGATTGTATTAGGAAGGCAAATTTAATATGTTTTAGATGAGTAAAGTTTAAAGAGCCAGTGGCCCATCCAGCTGTCAATAAATATAAATAGGAGCACCTTGCCTGGTGCTTAAGAGAAAGACTTGTGTTGTGGTGCATGGTGATGGAGGTTTGTGTACCAGGCAGTGTTCTGAGTAATTTGTATTGAGTCATTCAGTCTTCACATCAGGCTGCTGAGAAGTAGAGATTGTCATTGACTCTTTTTAATAGTAAACTGAGGTATGAGCTGCAAAAGTAAATTGCCCAGCCAGGTAAAGGGCAGATTTGTGAGTAATCAGCATGTAGATAATTGGCTGAAGTCCTGCCAATAAATATCTAAAATGAACCCACGTCTTGTCAGTTACCTTAAAAATGGATAGTGAGCTGTAGAGGTAGTTGAGATCCATGATTATTCTAATGAAACATTTCCTCCTAGAAGCAGATTGTATTTTCATAGTTAATTGTCAGATTTTTAGAAAGTATAGTCTCAAAAGCAGACACTTGTTGGATTAAAGAAGGGAGGAAAGGAGCACATTAACTATCCTTAAAAATTTAGTTAATCCTCTAAAAGAGGGTAGGAAAACACGTGTCCTTTACTAGCCAACTCAATCCTTTGCACATACTTAATATGAAAGAACTTTTGTCCTTTTAAATAATCTGAAATACTATGCTCTGCAAACATGAAGTATCACACATGTATTGTTATTCAGCATCTTGTAATACTTCTGTGTTGTTACAGTTTCGGAAGAGTTGTTTTCATAGATTATGACCAGAAATTTTCCAGTTACTCAGTATTGTAGTTGCTGTAAGTATTCTACTTGGTGACTTCTCTTTTATTCCATTACTTCTTCCTTTGCAACTCTAAAAAGGCTCTTCCAGTAAAGGTCTGAGTGGGAACTTCTGTCTTTGTCTGGAAGTGTCTTTGTTTTGCACCTGCTTTTATGTGGTACTTTAATTGGTTTTGGAATTTTAGCTGACAGTTGTTTTTCTCCTCACTTTGAAGATACTTGATTGTTTTCTGTTGAAAAATCAACTGTCAGTCATACTGTTGTTTCTTCCTTTATAGGTAACGTGTCATTTCTCTGGTTGCTTTTAAGAATTTTCTTGTCTTTGACATTCTGCAATTTTGCCATGATGGTCTAGGTATGAATTTATTTTTATTTTATTTTGCTTGGGATTTAGTGTGCTTTTCCACTTTGAAGGTTATTTATATTCGTAACTGGGAGACTCTCAGCCATTCTCTCTACATAACATCTCTTCCTCATTCTTTCTTTTCTCCTGGAATTCCTGTTGCATATTACCTTAGACATCTCTTTCTATTTGCATCTTTTGACTGATCCACACTTGTTTCATCGTGTTAGTTCTGTGTTCTGTGGCGTTTCCTCAAATATGCCTTCTGTTTCCTTTTTTTTTTTTTTCTTTTAATTCTAAAAGCTCTCTCCCCCACCTCCAAGCTACTTTTTCTTAATTCATTGTATCCTGTTCTTTATCTGGACTTCTGTTTTGGGTTGTTTTAATCAAGAAAATTTTCAAACTTAACAAAAATAAAGAGAATGCTATAATAACCCCCCATGTACCAATTACCCTGCTCTAGCAATTGTGAATTTTGTTTTGTTTATATCCCCAACACACACACCCCCATTATTTTGAAGCCAGTCCTGGGCATCATCCATTTAATCCATAAATATTAAAATATATATCTTTAAAGGATTCTTTAAAAGAGTCTTCAGACATTTTTAATATACTTGTGTTTTATTACACGGTGTTTCATTTTTTAAGCTCTTGGGTACTAACCATCTGTTTGTCTGCTGATCCCTCATTATGGTGGGTCTGTCCTTTGATTAGTTTTGTTATTTTTAAAAATTCAGGCGTAGTTTTTCCTGTGGAACTTGTGTGTGTGTGCCTTGGATTATGGAAGTGGTTTTGATGATTTGTTTCTGCTGGGCACACTAAGCCTCGACCCACTTTTACACAGATTTTCAGCTCGTGGACTCACACATCATGTATGAAATAAAAATTGGAAGAGCACCTGCACAGAACATGCGTTTGGGTTTCAGTGTTTCATGGGAGATGACACCCACATCCACCCACACCCCCAAAAGCCCAGGAAATAGTTTTCTTGCTACTTCTCAGCAGTGATAGACACAGTTTTTCTAGGATCCTTTCCCCTTACACGTCATTGTGTTGTAAATTTTTACTTTTTTGCTCTAACTTCATTTCCTCTTCCTATCTAGCACTTGAATATCTCCCTTCCTTCCTTTGGGGCTTTGCTGTAATTTTTTCTTCTATTCTGTTTAGCATTTTGATTATTTTTAGAAGGGAAAGTCTGCTTGGTCTTACTGTATTGCCACAACCAGAAATCATGTTTCAACCCATCTATTTTAAGGTGAAGAGTCATAAATTTCTTAAATACTCCATACAAGAGTGAGTTAGAGGGGTGTGTGTGTGTGAGTGTGTGTGTGTGTTTTAATCTGATACACTGCTATTCAGGTAACATTTAATATGTGTTACTGTTTCATCTGGTGAGGTAGACAATACCTAAAAACACATTCAGACTTGTATTTCAATTAAAAGTCTTCTGTTCGTGTGTTTATGCTAAAATCGAAGAGTTACATTAACTTGTGCTTCTCACATTTGTCAGAAATGTTGGTAATATTAGATCTGATTTAATGTAACAGAAAAATATTAATAAATGCAGTTTTACTGCCAGAGTCTTTATTGTTTAATATTTATTTATTTAATTTACTTATTTACTTGGCTGCGCCGGGTCTTAGTTGCAGCACGCGGGATCTTTAGTTGTGGCATGCACATGGGATCTAGTTCCCTGACCAGTGATCGAACCTGGGCCCCCCGCATTGGGAGCTCGGAGTCTTAACCACTGTGCCACCAGGGAAGTCCCAGACAGAATCTTTAAGTACATGAAGTTATATGAGATACATCTGGAAAATGGACTAATATCATTAACATATATCCCTACATATCAGTAAGGGAAAAAACTCACTGGGAAAATGGCAAAGGATATAAACATACTGTTTAAAGAAAACTGCAAATAAAACCATAGTAAGATGTGTTTCCTTATTAAATTGGAAAAGATAAAAAATGATAATACCTTGGGTTCAGAAGGATGTTGAGAAATTGGAACACTTACACATTGCTGATGGGGATGTAAATTGAAATTGCCCCGAGGAAGGACAGTTAAACATCTGTCTTCCAAGGATCAAATGTACATTTGGCACATTGTTGGAAATATCAACAGATTTGAAGCAACTTAAGTGTTCACCAGAGGAAACTAAATAATTATGGTATGCCCATACAGTGGACATACATAATACTGTTCAGTGTTCTGTAGCATGAGGCAGTTATAAACATATGAATATGGAATGATCTCAGAGGGATTATTACATGGAAAAGGCAAGGTGTAGAACAATGAATGTAGTACGCTAACACGAGGGAGGGGGAACGTACGTGGATTTTAAATGTTTAAAATATCTGGAAGAACATACAAGAAACTGGTGATGATGGTTACCTTGGGAGGGGAAGAACTGGCTGGCTCAGGATCCAAGGAACGGAGAGAAAGTTTATTTTTCACTTTTGAGTTTTAGGTGATAGACAGTATTACATATTATTTTAATGGAAACCAGAATCTTATTGTGTGTGAAAAGAAGATACAAGTAAGGGAAGAAGAATCCTGTGAGGTTGAATTTGAATTCTGGATATATCAGTATGAGATCATGATTTTTCAAAAAAAAAAAAATTTGCTGAAGGAGTGAAACAGTGAGAACAATGGGGGAGATTTCTTTTTTCCTTTTTTAGAAATTTTAGAGTGGTAGTTAATTAACTATTGTACATTATTACTTTGATAAAAATAAAGAATTACAAAAACAATTCAAGAAAAGCCCTGTGCCATCTTAAACCCTATAATACATGTGAAATTCTCTTGCTGTTGCATCCATTTCAGTATGTTGCCATGTCATGGTTAATGTTCATTTGACAAATAACGAATCTTACTCTGTGGTAGGCACTGTGCTAAATACTTAACATACGATATACAGAGTTTTGTGAATGAAAAATATTAAGGAAACATTTTCATCTAGAAGTTGCTCTGCTTAACAGGTTGTTCTTTTGATTTAATACCTTAGAATTAGCATAGATTATTAAAACTAGAAAAAGCATAGATTATTAAAACTAGAAAATATTTTGATTATTTTATAGAAGAAATTAAACTAAGGAACTTGCTCTAGATGGAGACTCTAGAACCAGATGTTTGGTCCAGCATTCATTCCACTGAGGTTCAATTGTGAAATTTGGTTCCTTTTTCTTTCTTTTTTTTTTTTTTTTTTTTTTTTTTGGCGGTACGCGGACCTCCCTCTGTTGTGGCCTCTCCGGTTGCGGGGCACAGGCTCCAGGGGCACAGGCTCCAGACGCACAGGCTCAGCGGCCATGGCTCACGGACCCAGCCGCTCCGCAACATGTGGGATCTTCCCGGACTGGGGCACGAACCCGTGTCCCCTGCATGGGCAGGCGGACTCTCAACCACTGCGCCATCAGGGAAGCCCATGGTTCCTTTTTAAAATGTACTTTTGCTAGTTTGGAAAGTTTTTTTTCTACTTATTTCTTTTTGTTTTAAAAAGATTTTACTGTCTTCAGTGACTTTCTACCTGTTTGTGCAATTGTGCCTTTTCCTATGCCATGGGCTCTGTGCCTTGGAATGTTTTTTTCCTCCATGCTTTCTGCCTGTTTGTAAAATGCAACAAAATTTTCTGGATGAAATATGACTTCCTTCTTGAGTATTGAATTTTTCTTTGATTTTGGTCTCTTGGAGTTAAAACCTAATTAAGAGTTAGTTATTGTCTAGAGACTTTATTCTTCCTACATGTCAGTGGTTCTTTGTACTATATATAATACTTGAAGTTGGGATGTTAGAAAAATTTAGCTCTTAACCATTAGATAAATGTTCCATTTGTTGAATAGTTTATGTTACCCTATATACTATATTAATTCTTTTTTTCAATATAAATTTATGTATGTATGTATGTATGTCTGCGTTGGGTCCTCGTTGCTGCGCGCAGGCTTTCTCTAGTTGTCGTGAGCGGGGACTGTTCTTTGTTGAGGTGCGCAGGCTTCTCAATGCGGTGGCTTCTCTTGTTGCGGAGCATGGGCTCTAGGCGCCTGGGCTTCAGTAGTTGTGGCACACGGGCTCAGTAGTTGTGGCTCACGGGCTCTAGAGCACAGGCTCAATAGTTGTGGCGCACAGGCTCAGTTGCTCCGCGGTATGTGGGATCTTCTGGGACCAGGGCTTGAATCCGTGTCCCCTGCATTGGCAGGCAGATTGTCAACCACTGCGCCACCAGGGAGGTCCCTATATTAATTCTTTTGTTTGCTTTACTAATTAAATAACTTAAGGCCAAAGCCTTATCTCTCATAGATATGCTCCATTATTTTATAGGGTAATGCTAAGAATACTAGCTTTATTTTCAGATTCTAGCCCCATTTAATTAATAATATGACTTTGTGTAAGTTTCTTGATGCCTAAGTGATTTTATTCACTTGTAAAATTATCATAATGGTTCTTATATGTAAATAATACATGCAAGAGCGGTTAGAATAGGGCGTGGCACATATTGAACACTTAAGTATTTGTTGAATGAATAATCTTTTATGGTAACGTGTGCTGATTAAACAGATAAAAATATACAGATAGTGACTAGTATATGTGCCATAAAGTTAGAGATTGAACATGTTAATAGTTTTATTTAATGAATTTCAATAAGCTGATAGAGAGGAAATTGAAAATCCTTAGAACATTTTTTGTTTCCTGTTGATTATTTTGTTTGTATTTCAAGGCTCTTCATCAGTTACCTGCTCTCTTAAAAAGATCAGTTTGGGAAAAAAAATCAGTTTGGTATACAAAGAATAAGCTATATAATGAGGAAGAAGAGCAGCTTACTTTGTCTATAAAACAAATCACTTATAAATGAATTTAAGATAAAAGTATTAGTTTGTTGAATACAACACACGGACTATTACCACTGAAGGTAAATTAGTTGTTTTGGAAAAGCTATGGAAGTGATGGTAGGATTATTGTATGTAAACATAATTCACTCCTAGAGATTGAGTTAGTACTGGAGTTGTGTTATTCTTCCTAACCTTTTCTCTAAGGTTTGGGGTTGAAGAGGAATAATTACTATACTAAATTTACATCACTGTTATTTCTCACAGTTTCATTTCTTGCATAGATCTTTACTGCTTTTATGATGTAATCCTTTTCATTGTTATTCCCATCCTATTTTTCTGAGATTAAACTTATTCTCAGGTCCTTTAGCATCTCCTAAAACGACCTGTATAATAATAACTTGTATTTTTTCCTCTGACTTTGCTTGTATTTCAGTTTCTTTCATCTAGAATGTTTGGTTACTAGTGCATCTTGTAATTTTGGGTAGTAAGTGCACTGACTTCTTCACAGATCTCTCAGATTCTCAAAAAGGAATGTACTTCTTGCATTCTGCTTCTCAATCGGGTAACACTGAACACTGAAGGGAGCCCCAATCTTAGTTCTCCAAGCCTCCCAGGATCATAAAATTTGCGGGTTGAAGCGTTACAAAGGGGATCTCCTGCTTAATTGACAAGAATAATGTAAAGGGGGAATTAGTGGAGGAACTTTTAACTACATTAATGTTAAAAATTGATTCCCTTCCTCTCTCCTGACTTCTTATCAGTGACCTTATCTGGGAAGATTTTCTTATTCCAGGGAGCCACTTGGCATTTTGGTTTTTACTCTCTGACCTGTATTGAGTCTTTTTTTTTTTTTTTTTTTTTTTTCCCCCGGTACGCGGGCCTCTCACTGCTGTGGCCTCTCCTGTTGCGGAGCACAGGCTCCGGACGCGCAGGCTCAGCGGCCATGGCTCACGGGCCCAGCCGCTCTGCGGCATGTGGGATCTTTCCGGACCGGGGCACGAACCCGGTGTCCCCTGCATCGGCAGGCGGGCTCTCAACCACTGCGCCACCAGGGAAGCCCAGAGTCTTTTTCATAATTTAATTTTTTTAACAAAAAATTGTGCACCTAGGCTCTGTATACCTTAAGTATTTATAGCCTTTATTCTATGTGGTATTAATAATTAATAACTGGTATTGATATAATACCTGATACAGCTGTAAATCGTTTTGGTAAGACATGAAGCAGAATCCATTGTCTTTTAATTGGGCTAAAATCTACATCACTACTACTGATAGCTCATGGAAAGACAGAATTATTCTGTACCTGTTGTTTCCTTCACAGAGAGCTAGTGGCATCTGACAAAGAACCATGATACCTGGCTGAAACTCCAGGATGGAAGTAATGCACAAGTCACTTTATAAAAACCAACACTGTAAATCGTACGTAATGGCTATATGCAAACTAGTGATCAAAGTTAATAATTTTAGAAGGGAAAAGTTTACAGTTAGCTTATAAGTGGCTGTGTAAACTGATGCAATAGCTGTTTAGCAGCTTTCCAAATCCTTGGAAGACCAGTGTGCCAATAAGAGAGTCCTCATGGGCATTCCCACATCTGGCTCAAGTGACTAAGGGGGGATGAGAGCTAGGATCACGTTCCTCTCCTCTCCCCAAGTCCTCGTTCTAGTCAGTCAGACTTTCCTCAGCCCCTGCTACCACATTTCTGCCACATTTTAATCATAAAGTACTAGGTCTTAAATGTTCCAAGTAGCTTTTTTTTTTTTTAATTGTAAATACTGTCTTTACCAGAGCTGGCGCTGGCACTGTTTTGGAGATCCTCTGTGGGATCTCATCTTAACTGCCTGACTTACTTGCGAGAAAAAGAAAAGTGAGGGGCTCTTCATTTTACATTGTAGTTCGTTAGTTTGGATATAAGCCAGGGGTGTTGGTTCCCACAGTATAAATACTGTGTTTGCATTATTTGATACTGCTTCTCAGAATCTACTCTTGTTTAATTTTTTTTTTTTAAGATAGAGATGACTGAGTCAGTTTGACGTTTAGAAGCTTAGTGAACATTTTTGTGGCTGTCTCACCATTGCCCCCCACTTCCTCCCCAAAAACCCCCTAAATTCAGGTGTTCCATAGAAATAGTTTTAAAATTGGAAGTCATCCATGATATGCAAAAATGGTATTAGAGGAAAAATTTAAAGTAGTATGATTTTGTAAGATTCTGGGAAAGAGTTTTTCTCAAGTTTATTTTAATAAATAACCATTAAAATTGTATTGGTGATGTTGAGCAGGAGAAATTCTTACAACATGATCCTTCAGTTCTTTTCCCACTTAAGAGTATGATGGTGCAGAAGCAGCATTTATTTTCATTTGACTTTAGTGTTTGGGTGTAGCCCAACTATTTCTTCCCTTCTTGGCCCAGCAGCTTTGCAGATGTAAGCCACACTTTTGATACTTGCCGCTTTTATAACGTATAAATTTCTGGGGCTTCATTAGGTAATTTTAGTGTAATACTAAGTTTAACTTCCCCTGAGCTTCAGACCCTTTTAAAATATATTTTTTTAACCTAAACATATTTTTCATTAAATTTAAGGATTTAAAATGTTTCTCTGTTTATTTTCTTTAAAATAATATGCATATAATCATTGCATTTTGTTTAAGTTCTTTTTATTCAGATAAACAGCAAGAAAGCTCTTGAGTTAAAACTACATTTTCTAAGCCATATTTTACTTCTTTAGCATCTATTTGTTGATTTTGCTCCCCCCAAATTTTATTCATCATATTTCTTATTACAAAAAGATTTTTAAATTACTTAGCATCAAGTAAAATTGATAATCCATGAAGGTGTCTATCATACTCATTTGTTTGTGACTTTTTAATACTCCTGGGCACACCTTGTACAAATACCTCAGTTTGAGAGGCACTAGCTCATTGGATCAAGTGGACATTTCTTGGTATGAAATGAGGGATAAAAGACATACTTAAATACTAACCCAATTTTTAAAAATAGTTGTCTTTGATAGACATGACTGTCACATTGCTAGGTAAGTTTTTAGACCACTTGCTCTCAACCCCTAGACTCACCCTTTTTTTGGATGAGCGCTGGTCGGCAGAGGACACTGAGTAGCCCTACCCTGGGACATAATGACTTACTTATTCTGTGATTATGCTCTTCTTCATATTTGATGTCTTGAACATTTTATTTCCCTTCCCTAAAATGATTGCACATCCTCATTTTCTAACTGCTGCATTCCTTCTGTTACTTCTTGACAAGGCAAATATCCCTTCCCCAGGGAAGCCTGTCTTTACAGTGATCATCACCAACAAAGCTAGACATTCCCTCTCTGTGCTTCCATAGCCCCTTATTCACATATCTGTACTGTTAACGGTATACTTACCTCTTATTAGACTGTGAACTCTTTGAGGGCAAGGACCTTATTTCCCCTCTGGTCAGATACAGTGCCTAGCACCTAGCAGGTATCAGGAAATGCTTGCTTCATTGAGTGGATGAGTGGACAGACAGGCTCTTTCTAATTAGTGTTTGATGTAATATAGCTCTACCGTTAGAAATTATGACTTGCTATGACCCCAGAACATTCAGCTAATGGCAACCACCTGGCCCCTGCTCTCTAGCCATGCTTCCAGTCCAGGGTGGTATGCTGTGGAGTTACTATGGCAGTTATTTTTGCTAGTACCTAATGTTTTAACTTATTTCTTTCAGGAATTGTTGGATAAGTATTTAATAGCCAATGCAACTAATCCAGAGAGTAAGGTCTTCTATCTGAAGATGAAGGGAGATTACTTCCGGTACCTTGCTGAAGTTGCTTGTGGTGATGATCGGAAACGTAAGTGTATTTGGTTTATGGGTAAAGCTAAAGTATAAAAGAGAGGGAGGATAAATTTATAATGTTACCGTACGTTCTCAAAAATGAAAACATAGTTATGACTTTACATTATGTGCTCTTTATAAAAAATTAAACTCATAAACTCTCTGATTATAACCTGATAAGATATTATTAAAAACAGGCTTAATCTTTCAGGCTTTAGGATTTGGTTCACCATATTTTCAGCCCCAGAGTTCTTTGCATATGCTTTGGGTGATTCTGTTGTGTCACATGGTCTTCAGCATCTTGTACCTTGAAACTTAAGATAACTGGAAATTACATATAGACTAGAAACAGGACATTGTACTTTTTCTACTTGACGTTTTAATTTATTAATTACTACCTATTTTGAGGGATCATAACACTGACGACTAATTACACAGAACCACATTTCTGAGGAGGAGAGGTGAGATGAGAGTGTTATTGCTGGTATATAATTTATCACAGAAAACACAGCTATGGGGAAAAGAGTAACCTGATTTCCCAACTTGATTGTAAAACAGTCAAAGTAAATTTATTAGCAGTGAACTCGGTCTCCTGGAGTATTGGTAGCTGAGTGTACAGTAGTATATTGTGCATGTGCCTGCTAGTCTGGGTAGAAGTATCACTTAAGGTCCATATTTTTTTTCCAATAAGTTTATTTTGTTCGTCATTTTACCCTATCCAAAAAGGGCATGCCCCACAAACGGTTATTACAGCCTCCTCTTCCTCTCTCTCAGAGAGTTACTAAAAGTGAGACAGTTTTAGCATCCCCAAAATTAGTGTAATTGAAGATAAAAAGAGAAAACTTTCGTGCCTTGCTGTAATAGAATCTGTATACTGGACTGTTGTGTTATCAATATATAATTTCTGTTGCCATAATGATAAGCAAAATTGAATGTGACAGATATTTGCACAGAACTGAACATTTAAACGTCAACTAGTCAAAGGGATATCTTTGGGAGATTGGGCCATAGCCCCAGCATTAATCTGATCTGACCCTTTCTGGCTCATTGGGATTTTCTCGTACTATACGTAGAACACTCCAGTAGTCTGGGATTTGTAAATAGTCTGTATTTACAAAGTCTAGATGCTGAGACGCTTTAGAACTCTCATTGGAATGCCTCCTTATGTGCAGGACACCAAGAGCTCCTTAGTTAAATGTGAGGGCCATACTAGCTATGTTTAGATCAGTGAATGTGCCACTGGAGAAGAAGAAGGAAAGGCACGTATTCGGGCTTTAAAGGGATAACTTGATTTCTGTTAGGTCAGTCCTTCGAGAGCTGTAATGGGCCCAATGGCCTCATTCAGAAAACCTAACCTCTTCAAAACGTGGTATAATCAGATTAGTGTTGGTAGTTCTTCCTGAACATTTTGTTCAGGAAGGTGACATTTTTATTAAGCCAGTAATCAGACTCTGGTCAGAGCAGATTTTGACCTATATACTAGTGCTTTTATATTGCCTTTCACATAATACATCTTGATACCGAGGGTCAGTGTTATTTCTACAGATAAGTCACAAAAATAGAGATTTTGGTGGTGATGATCTTTGTAAAATGTTTCCACTATTGTGGGAAGGGATATTGCAGCTGATTTTTTTCAAGTTTTATTGAGATATTATTGACATATATCAAATTGTTTTTAATTGCTGCATTTTCGGGTAATAAAATAAAAGACATGAAAGAAGAAAAGTGTTTTAGCCCCAGAGATGGAAAAACCTGATATATTGTCTCATGGTTTTTTTATTAAGCTGATTATAAACAAGCAACATTATAAACTAGTTTTTTAATAGCCCAGTACAGGATAATGGTTTTGGTTTGCTACTGTGGTTTTATCTTTATTTTATTTATTTAATTTTTTTTTGGCTGCGTTGGGTCTTTGTTGCTGCATGTGGGCTTTCTCTGGTGGCAGCAAAGGGGGGCTGCTCTTCATTGCTGTGTGCAGCACAGTGGCTTCTCGTTGCGGAGATAGGGCTCTAGGCACCCGGGCTTCAGTAGCTGTGGCTTGCAGGCTTAGTTGGTCCCCGGCATGTGGGATCTTCCCTAACCAGGGCTCGAACCTGTGTCCCCTGCATTGGCAGGCGGATTCTTAACTACTGCGCCACCAGCTTCCCCTGCTACTGTGGTTTTAAACGAAGGCTACAGAGAGAAGTCTGGCTCTACTGAGTTAGTAGCATATGTTAAAGGTATTACTGTATACTGTACGGATATTTTCAGTATCGTGCTCTTTTATTTCATTTTTTCCCCTTCACAGAAACGATAGATAATTCCCAAGGAGCTTACCAAGAGGCTTTTGATATAAGCAAGAAGGAGATGCAACCCACACACCCAATCCGCCTGGGGCTGGCTCTTAACTTTTCTGTATTTTACTATGAGATCCTTAATAACCCAGAACTTGCCTGCACACTGGCTAAAACGGTAAGATGTGTGTCCCGAAATACCCTCTTTAGGTTATTTGCGATAGCAAGCATGTTAATTTCTAGGTATTTTACTTGGATATCCAGGGATGATTTTTACATTTATTTGGATATCTCCTTTTTCTTACCATCATGACCACCTACCACTGTCCTTCTCAAGATCTTACTCTCCCAGCTATGGTTGTAAGCAGTAAGATCTGTCTAAAGAGCATATTGGTCGGAGTAATCAAAAAAGTATGAAAGAAATGTAAAGGATTGGAAAGTAATGCCTGCCAGGTCTGATCAGGAGAATCTCTGCATTCCTCAGAGTGTTTCAAAATGGAAGTGTTCCAAGGGGTTTTTGCAAATAAATACTAGTTCTTATTTGTAAAAAAATATATTGGGCATAGCTACTGTGCTGTCTGTCCTGTGAAAGAACTAAGAAATGCTTGTTTACTGATTAAGTACGTATAACTTTATAAGTTTTAGTCATCCTCAAAAATTCTTAAGCTGATAATCCGAGGAAGTGATTTCATTGAGTTTTGTTTTAAGTGATAATAGAACATAAGTGGATGTTCATCTATTTTATAAAAATGGTTTGTGACTATAGAGTATCAGTTTGTGTTGATGTAAATATTATTTACTATGGATATTAATATTTGTCAGGCTTTTGATGAGGCCATTGCAGAACTTGATACACTGAATGAAGACTCATACAAAGACAGCACCCTCATCATGCAGTTGCTTAGAGACAACTTAACAGTGAGTTTTTCATTCTTTTAATTTTATTTCCTTTTCAGGAACAAAAGTATTAATATTTTATTCAGGCTCCCTGTGTTTTGGGGCAGCTATATTAGAGCTACACTTGCTCTTAGAACATGATTATATAAAAATTACATAAAAATATTAAATATGTATTAGTATTTTGTATAGGACAACTGTTCTTCGTAGGCGTATTTTCAATTTGAACAGGCATTTTATCAGACCTTCCTGAGAAAGTACTAAGATTTTAGGAACTCATAATATTAACATTATTGACTCTATATTTGACTGGTATGAAGATGCTGATAAATTATGTTAATATAGAGAGTTTGTCTTTTTTAATTTGTTTTTTCTTTTGTTTTTCTCCCTACCTCTTGTATAGACAGGGGATGGAGGAAAAAGTAATGGTGAAAAAAATACAGGTTGAGCTTTACTTAGCTTCTTTTGTAGGTTCAAGTAAATTGGATATGTCAAAATCTTAGACAAAATGTGGAAGAAATATACCTTTTAATATAAATGTAGTTCTCCCCCCCACCCCAGTTTTGATGCTTTATCTTCTGCTAGATTAAAAAACATTTTTTTTATTTTTTATTTTTTTGCGGTACGCGGGCCTCTCACTGCTGTGGCCTCTCCCGTTGCGGAGCACAGGCTCCGGCCGCGCAGGCTTAGCGGCCATGGCTCACGGGCCCAGCCGCTCCGCGGCACATGGGATCCTCCCAGACCGGGGCACGAACCCGTGTCCCCTGCATCGGCAGGCAGACTCTCAACCACTGTGCCACCAGGGAAGCCCTAGATAAAAGAATTTTTAACATTAGCACCCTATCTGTTCAACTTTGCTGAAGAGAGAAATTATGAAGACAGTTCATTCCCAGCCATTAGAAATCCCTCTGGTTGTGAGGTGACAATAGAAAAATGATCAGCATAAATAGCTTCTATAGAAGAAAAACAAACTGAGCAATTAACCTCTTTCCAGATACACCATGGAGCTATCTTTTTTTTTTTTTTTTTTTTGCGGTACGCGGGCCTCTCACTGTTGTGGCCTCTCCCGTTGCGGAGCACAGGCTCTGGCCACGCAGGCTCAGCGGCCATGGCTCACGGGCCCAGCCGCTCCGCAGCATGTGGGATCTTCCTGGACCAGGGGATGAACCCGCGTCCCCTGCATCGGCAGGCAGACTCTCAACCACTGCGCCACCAGGGAAGCCCACGTGGAGCTATCTTTTAACTAGTTCTGTTTTCTCTCTCCCAGAGATAGTTCTTTGGGGATATTTGTTTGTTTGTTTTTCTTTTAGTATCTTAATAATGACTTAAAGGTTAAGACTTCAGCTTTGCTAAAATTGCCACTAGTATCTTGGTGCTGGTCTAATAGAAATCCATTTTGTGAACTATTATTATGCATAGTCGACAAGTATTGACTATTCCCTTTTTCACTTCATTGTTCCATCCTAAAATTAGAGAGACTATATAACATCCTACCTAATTCAAGAACCGTATCTACATATCTTCATGCACACATGCTGCTTCCCTGTAGCTTAACATCGTTCACTCCTGTTTAACTCTTTGCAGCATACAAAGTAAGCCTGCTTCTTTTTCTATATGATAGCCCTTCAGGTACTTGGCAATGGGGACTTTGACCATGGTCCCTGCCCACCCCCCCAAAAAAATTGTTTTGGCCTTATTAATCTCATAAATTATATTTTAGTAGTGCTTTTAAAAAGAGCATTGGGCTGCCAGAAATTGAGAGAGCATTAAATTCTAAGGATGTTAGTTACCTTGTTCTTATCTGAGATTATAGTAAGCTTTGAAAATGTACTCAAATAGCGTATATGTGTTTGTCATTTTGTAAATGCACAGTGAAAGGAATACAGGGGTACACTTTGGGAGGAGTTGATGAAATATAACTTCCAGTCTTAGTCATAATCTCTATTGTTTAATTTACTGCTCTAAGAATTACATTTTGATACAATAATAAGACTTGAAATAATTGATCTAGAACTAGTAACTTAATATGATTTTTTTTCTAGTTATGGACCTCAGACAGTGCGGGAGAAGAATGTGACGCGGCAGAAGGTGCAGAGAACTAAGTGCACACAGGTGTCCTCCTCCTTCCCCGCGAGAAACCTTGTTACTCATCTCCATTCCTTACTCCATTTGGATTTCCTATAGCAAAGAAACCCACTCATGTGTATGGAATCAACTGTTTATAGTCTTTTCACACCGCAGCTTTGGGAAAACTCCATTCCTTGATTTGTGTTTGTCTTGGCCTTTCTGGTGTGCAGTTACTGCTGTAGAAAAGTATTAATAGCTTCATTTCATATAAACATAAGTCACTTCCAAACACTTATGTAGAGGACTAAAAATGTATCTGGTATTGAAGTAATCTGAACCAGTTCTGCAAGTGACTGTGTTTTGTATTACTGTGAAGATCTGAAAATGTAGTTAATTACAATTTAAAGAGTGTTCTACATAACTTCTTAATTTCTACATTCCCTCCCTTACTCTTCTTCGGGGATTTTCTTTCAGTAAGCAACTTTTCCATCCTCTTCATATATTCCTTTTTGGTAGGAATCCAGAAGTATTAGATTGAATGGAAAAGCAGTTGACATTTTGAGGCTGGAGGTCACAAATTAAAATGCCTCCTGTATCATATATGATGGAGGTCTTGTGTATCTGTGACAACAGGGGGTTTCCTCATTCATTCTTCATTTGCTGCTGTTTAAGTTGACAACTTCCCTTCCCAATAAACATTCACTTGCACCTCCTGCCTTTGTAGTTCTGGTATTCACTTTACTATGTAAGAGAAGTAGCATGTTGCTGCCAGAATACGAGCATTGCTTTTGGCAAATGAAAGTGCATGTCATTTCTTAATACACTAGAAAGGGGAAATAAAGTACACAAGTCCAGGTCTAAAACTTTAGTACTTTTCCATGCAGATTTGTGCACATGTGAGAGGGTGTCCAGTTTGTCTAGTGATTGTCAGAGAGTTGGACCACTATTGTATGTTGCTAATAATCATCGACTGTAGTCCCAAAAAGGCCTTGTGAAAATGTTATGCCCTATGTAACAACAGAGTAACATAAAATAAAATTACATTTTATAAACCATTTACTATGGCTTTGTAACAATTACATGCTCATATTTTAAGGGACAGGTGAATTTGCTACTTTCTGAAGTTTATTGATACTTCCCTTTTATCTCATGTAAAACGGAGTAGTGGTACCCATTTTTCTGCATTGTGATACACTTGTCTAGGGATGCCTGGACCTGTATAAAATTGGACTACATTTCTTAAGAGCTAGTGTTTTACCTTAGATCAGTTTTGTGGACCCTCTCTTCCTTAGATGTAAATGATATTAGTTAACTGTTAAATAAAGTGGACATTTTAAAACTAGAAAAGTTAAAATTATGTGATTGTGAGTGCTTTGGCTGGTGTTAGAATTACGTTTCACTGGATATTCAAACAGAATGTCAGAGTTTAAGAGTACCTTGTTTTGTTTTCAGATAATTCTCTTTGTAAACACTCAGTTGTACCATTGGTGAGTTCAGAATAATTTTGGTTTTATAATATTGCTATGGCTGTTATACTAGCCTGTCTTAGTATTGGCCTGAGAATTTATTTTAAAGTCAGAAAATTATCTGAAAAATTAAGCTGTGTAGGATTATCCTTTTTCTCCTAAAAGTGTAACTATGAAACAGGGTTTTGTTTGCACTTGATTTGTTTTCTGAGGGGAAATGAAAAGACAGAATTGAATGGGACTTGCAGAAATTATCCATTTAAATAAGATTAATAGAACTCTGGTCCGCCAAAATCTAAATCAGTAAGACAGTGCTTTTTAAATAAAAATTTCAATAAACATTGAAAGAACATTGTGAATTAGGAGAAAAAATTATCAGTCCTAACAAAGTTGTAAGTACTGAATAAAGTAATGACTACACTACTTTGGTGAGTTATGAAAGTAGCCTTCTTTCTTAAAGAGCAGATTAGTCCCAGGTTATCTCCTTGCTTTAGGAGAGGTGAGCATCTTTAAAAGCGGGCCCAGCCTGTGGTATTATCTCTTTTTGACTCTCATTTTGGGGCCTCCTTGTACTAGATGTAGAGGGTATTTATAGAATACTGCTAAGAACTCAGTCGGGGTAGAGGGAGGGTTTAAACCCAGGTTTGAGCTTTCTAACTTTTGTAATTACTTTCTGAGATAGTTTAGAAATTTTAAATGTTACACCTATTTTGTAGTTAGAACTTTTTAATTGGCAGTTTTCCCTTTAAAATGTCATTTAGGTTTTAATAACTGAAAATAACAGGAGGGTGGATTGCATCCTAACACTGATTATCCAAAATAGAAACATTAGGGATTTCTCTTCCAACATACAGTACATTCAGCCATGATTATTTGATCCGAGATTGGGAAAGAACAGTACCTTTTTTTGGACAGGATTGGTAGACTACAGTCATGTGTATAACTTTAAATATTTATCAGTAGAGACTGTGAGTTTTTTAAAAATCATGAAAAACACTAGGAAGCCCATTTAAAGTGTGTAAAAATTCTAATAGAGTAAAATATTTTGAGATCAGAATTCTAGTCACATATTTAAGTGGACTGATTTTTTTGTTTTGTTTTTGTGGAGTTGAGCCAAACATTCAAAAATATCTGAGGGCCTATTTTAAGCACAGACGTGACAGTTTTTGTTAAATTATGAGCCTGAGTTTATTTGGACTGGTTATAGATAGGTGTCATCTGATATGTTTAGGAAGACTCACTTTAAACTGATTAAGACAGTTACGTTGTATGTTTTATTCTGCCGTATATCATCTACCCTTGTATAATTTGTATTTCATCAGCTTTGCAAGAGGAGAGTTATCATTGTATATCATCTATATTACCATTGAATTTTGAGGCCATCACAATTAAGTACCAGTATAAACCACCTGCCACAATAACGTTTTTTTTTTAACAGAAACCACTAATTTTTAAAAATTAATTAATTTATTTTTTGGCTGTGTTGGATCTTTGTTGCTGTGCGTGGGCTTTCTCTAGTTGCGGTGAGCAGGGGCTACTCTTTGTTGCGGTGTGCGGGCTTCTCATTGCGGTGGCTTCTCTTGTGGAGCATGGGCTCTAGGTGCGTGGGCTTCAGTAGTTGTGGCTCACGGGCTCTAGAGCGCAGGCTCAGTAGTTGCAGCGCACGGACTTAGTTGCTCCACGGCATGTGGGATCTTCCCGGACCAGGGATCGAACCCATGACCCCTGCATTGGCAGGCGGATTCTTAACCACTGCACCACCAGGGAAGTCCCCCACAATAACGTTTTGATGCATTCAGCAGGTGCTTAAGAAACCTGTGGTATGAATACCGGAAGATGAGTCCCAGACCATCACGAAATTCAGTTCACAGCAGACTTGCCATTTACTGGTTAGCCACAATTCACTTACAAAAGCCTTTAGACTTGATGCTTTAAAGGGAGTAATAATAAATACTAAGTAATAATAAATACCCAGGGGGAGAAGCTGGAGACTGAACCATCTTCAGTTTAAAATTAGAACACCTTGAGCATGTCCATAAATGGTCTGGCCCTTCTGTTTTAGTTACAGGGAACCAGCATTGATTGAATTCATTTTGGTGCCTGGTCATGTATTAGGCACACACATTCATATTTAGTCATATTTAATCCTCTCAACTGCCCTGCCAAGTTAATTTCCCCTTGACTGATAGGACATCTGATCAGGAAAAAAATGAAGTTATTTGTCCAAAATGAATGTGTATTAAGCAGCAGACCTATAGTTTGAATGAAATCAGATGCCAAAACCAAATTCATTTCTGTCACTGTTGCCAGCTGTGGGTGCTTCAGCTTGTTTACTATGGCTAGTAAATAGAATTATTTATCTTTTATTTTCTGTCATATTTGGAGGGTTTGTTTGTTTTTTTAACTCTTCCTCTACTTACCCTTAATCTGTCATTTTTGCCCTTGAGGAAAACCTTAAAAGCAGCTCGAGGTATATTAGGACATGCTGGACCTAACCCATGGTTACGGAGGCAAGTCCAAAAAAAATCAACTGAATTTCCCAAGGTCCCAGCTAATGTTTGACCTGAAGCTAGACAAAATTAGACCAAAAAAAAAAAAACAGATGAAAATAGCTCCAGATTCTCAGTAATTCTCTGCTGCCTAAGTTGAAAAGAATTTTCAATGAAAATTATGTGTTCTTGCCACTCAGACTTAGAAAATGAAGGCTTTAATTTACATTTCTCTAGGAGCGTTTTTTTTTTTTTTGTGGTACGCGAGCCTCTCACTGTTGTGGCCTCTCCCGCTGCGGAGCACAGGCTCCGGACGCGCAGGCTCAGCGGCCATGGCTCACGGGCCCAGCCGCTCCGCGGCACGTGGGATCCTCCTGGACCGGGGCACGAACCCGCGTCCCCTGCATCAGCAGGCGGACTCTCAACCACTGTGCCACCAGGGAAGCCCCTCTAGGAGCGTTTTTTAAAAGGTGTTAGCCCTCTAATGATTTTCATAAAGTAAGGAAATAATGTTCATTACCAAGCATTTGTCAAATTTATGGTTCAGATACGTTCTTCATTTTGTATGTTTCACACTGAAGGCCCTTGTATTGTCAATGCTCATCGCATACCCAATACTTCAGTGTAGTGATAAGGCCGTCGGCCAGGGTTCTAGCCCAAGCGCCCCACTGATAGCTGCATGTGATCTTGGGTCACCATATCGGGGGCCTGACTCACCCATCTTCACAGGTTCTCTTTTTAAGCATCTTCACAAATAAAACTCAGTGTCATAAAATTTTTGAGGTAGATTTTTTTCCTGATGTATGAATGAGAAAACTGAGGCACAGATGCTAATGATGTATCCTAGGACTTGGGTCCTCATAGCTAAGTGAGTGGCGGTATCAGGATTCAAACCTGGGTAATCTACTTGAAAGTTGGTACTCTTGCTGCTGTGCTATGTTGCCTTTTTTTGGAGATTAAAAAAGTGACAGATCAGTGCTTTTTAAAAATTTCATTATGACCCATTAGTGGATAATGGAAACCTAATGGGTCACAGCCAGCTCTTTTATAATAGAAGTATATGGCATGGGAATTCCCTGGCGGTCCAGTGGTTAGGACTTGGTGCTTTCACTGCTGGGGCCCGGGTTCAGTCCCTGGTCGGGGAACTAAGATCCCACAAGCCGCACGGCATGGCCAAAAAAAAAAATATGGCATGTTAATAGGGATAATAGTTTGTGAAATCATTTTCACTTTATGTGAACAGTGGGTTGTGATGTAAAATTGATTTCAAATGAGTTTAAGAGCCATTTGTTCTAGATGGTCTTAGAGGTTTCTTTGCAGTTCATGTCCTAGGACTTAAGTTTCTAATTTCACTGTTGTGAATAGTATCAGAGTTGTGTTTTGTTTTTTTTTGCGGTACGCGGGCGTCTCACTGTTGTGGCCTCTCCCGTTGTGGAGCACAGGCTCTGGACGCGCAGGCTCAGCGGCCATGGCTCACGGGCCCAGCCGCTCCGCGGCATGTGGGATCTTCCCGTACTGGGGCACGAACCCGTGTCCCCTGCATCGACAGGCGGACTCTCAACCACTGCGCCACCAGGGAAGCCCAGTATCAGAGTTTTTAATGGTGACATCGTTGGGTCCCTTCCACTTACAGCATTGTGTTAGTGGCAACACTTTCTACTTTAGAATGTGCTGAGCAGTGAGTCCCTTAATGCCCTTTAGAAAAAAAGGAGACTCCCTCTTTTGAGGGCAATACTTTTATTCCACATTGTTTGAAGGATTATGTGAAGATTAATTCTTGTATCTTTTCTTTGTCCTCAGACACTGTTTTCTGCAGCATATCACAGCCTTGGCCTAAGACCATCAAGGAAGTACTTAAACCCTAGAAGTATGGCAGAGTTAGGATTTACTCGGCTAGCAAAGAGGATTATTAAGGGCTTTCATGGGATATGAATTACTCAGTGGGTTTGAAACTGGGTTGAGTCCCAAGTAAAAATCAGTACAATAGGCCTTACTACTCTAGGCTCCTAAATTCTTTTATTTGAGCTGGAATACAGCTCTCTGAGGAGTATCTAAGGTTCTTACCCAAATGCCTATCAAAAGAGTTGTATTACTGTAATTTGAACTAAAGATTTAGGAATTGCGTTGCTAATTTAGACAAATGAAATTATATCCTGTAGACTTATTTGTTTGAGGTGAGATTTATTTGCCTAATATACAAAAAGCACCATCTTTCTTTTTGTGACAGCAGTTGACATTGTTGAAAACTAGAAAAGCTCTGCTTAAAAGTCAATTAAAATGTAACTTAGAGTGCAGCCTGGGTTTCTTTCCGCTACGGAAATGTAGGGGAACTAAACCCACTTAATGAGGCTCAGGTTACCTCATTTCTGAGGACGTGTGTATGTGTGTACTAGAAGCTGGCATTTATTGAAAAAAATTCCTGCCCCTCACTCCTCTCATGAGCGCCACTCCACAGCATCTGACTTGAATAACTCTGGACCCTGGAGGAGACCAGACTACTTGTTTTTAGTCTTCTGCTGGCGTCACTCTGTTTTTTGCCCATTTGGAATTAGTGCTGAGCACTGTCTCCATCCTAGAGCCGTGGGTCTTCAGACACGGCCCTGCACTTCAGCCATTCTCCTTAACAGGTGGTGTTCTTTCAGCTGTTCTGGAACTTAGAACCTTGGAGCGTTCCGTGGAAAGATTTCAGAAGACTCTTGTGTCCTGAGACTGGGGCAACACCACTCCTTTGGAGCTAGGAACGTAAATGGGACAAGATTACTTGTCTGTTCCTACAGCTGCGTGATGTGAGAGGTATGTGACCTAGCAGAGAAAGATCTAGCTTACACGATCATTCATTGATTCACTTACTCACTTGTTAAATATATTGAGTGCCTGTTATGAGCCAAGGACTATACTGGGTACTAGTACTTACAGCTTTGCCACTTTTTTAGCTGTAGGCCTAATCTCTCAGCTTCAGTTTTCTTACCTATGAAAGAGACACCTGCCCGGCCTGTGAGCCAGTATGTGGAAGTATTTCCAAGTGTAAATGGGTTGTGAGATATACACATGTGGAATACTCAGTGAGTAGCAGGACAGCCTAATTTCAGAATTGGAAAGTTCTAATAAAGTGAAACTAGTCTTGTGGAAGAGAAAACCGTGTGACCACACTTGGAGCAGACCTATTGCCCTAGATTTTCAAGGGCATAGTAGACACAAAAAGAAAATGACCGGAAAAAAATAAGTGTAACTTGGTTGGGAATGCAGAGTTAAAAAGAAAACTTAAGCAGTGGTTTTGCTTCTAATTAGCATTCGCTGATGGAGCAGATGGGGAAAGGTCGTTCTGTTGACATAAGAAAAAAATCAAGACCCAGGAACAAGTACCAAGAGGAAATGCCTTTGTTTCTCAAGAGGTAACTAAAGTAAGTGATTGATAGTGCCACAAGGCCATAATTGTCAAACTTTTAACATGCATCGTGATCACCTGGAGAGTTTGCTAAAACAGATTTTGATTCAGCAGGCTTGAAGTAGGGCCCATAGATAATGTGCATTTCTAACAACTTCCCAGGCGATGCTGATGCTAATGATCAGGACTTGGTAGGTACTTAGGAAACCACTGTTTTAAGGAAGCATGAACAATTAAGGCCAAAGTAAAGATCAGGTGATTTTCACAGCAGGGGAGTAAAAAGTGAGTTAAATGATTCTGAATCTAGCAGCACACTGTTGAGATTTGTGCCCACCTGAGGCTAATGAATGAGAGGGCCTTCCTGTCAGCAACTGAAGTTGATTGGGTTGATTATGCAGAAGAGCACAGGAGGCTCTGGTTCACTCTGCCTCGACTTTCAGTCCTGCCCATGTTAATGGTTTTGTATTGAAAGTAAAAATAAGGGATTCCCTGGTGGTCCAGTGGTTAGGACTCTGTGTTCTCAGTGGCAAGGGCCCAGGTTTGATCCCTGTTCAGGGAATTTAAATCCCACAAGCCGTGCAGTGTGGCCAAAAAAATTTTAAAAAGTAAAAACAAAATACAGTTCTACTCTAATACTGAACAAGCAGATTTCGTGATTTGACAAGATAACGTGGAGGTGAGTTAGAACTGATCCTTAAGGTCTTAGGTAAGGAGGATCCATCTGGCTGGTGGATGTGAGGTTAGAGGTCTGCATTCAGTATTAATGGGAGATCAGTGTTGGGAGATTGGCCTAAAGCTTGAGGCAGGAAGCCAGGGATGTATCTCAACAGTGGGCGGGAGTCCCAGAAACTTGTTAGGCCACCATGTGAGCTGACTAATGGCTCTGTGGGTCACCAGGGTCAAACTAGAGGCCCAATATTCCTGTTATAAGGTAGTGCACTTGAGTTCCTTCTGTTATTCGTCTATCCTAGATTGTTGGTTCAGGGCAAAATAAAATGCAAATGAGCTTTCTCTCTCAAAGATAAGCTAGAGGGGCTTCCCTGGTGGCGCAGTGGTTAAGAATCCACCTGCCAATGCAGGGGACGTGGGTTCGAACCCTGGTCCGGGAAGATCCCACATGCCGTGGAACAACTAAGCCCGTGCGCCACAACTACTGAGCCTGTGTGCCCTACAGCCGGTGCTCCGCAAGAAGAGAAGCCACCGCAGTGAGAAGCCCACACACCACAACAAAGAGTGGGCCCCACTCGCAGCAACTAGAGAAAGCCCGCGCTCAGCAACAAAGACCCAACACAGCCAAAAAAATAAGTGATGAAAACTCCTGATGGCTCTGGGGAGATAGTACTTCTTAGATAGAAATGAGTATACTAGTCTCTTTCTCCTTAGTTCTTTACAGGCTAAACTATTGGGTTGGCCAAACAGTTCATTCGAGTTTTTCTGTATGTTGTTACAGAAAAACCCAGATAAATTTTTGGCCAACCCAATAGAATAAGAGGTTGCAAACCCAAATTAGGCTGCCCTCCCTGTCTTTCGCTTCTTAAGAAGACTCTCAAGGGCAAATATCCCTGTACCTCTCCAGGAGCTAAGAGCTCTTAACTGTAAAAAGAGCACTGTACCCTCTCATTCTCTCACAATAGATGTCTCTTGAATTTTGCATTCTGTGCTCAACTTGAGTACCCTGTTGTGGAGGCATTGGAGGTGACAACTGGTGAACGACGGGCCTTCCAGCTGTTCTCTTTGTGTATATTCTGCTGGGTGGATGGTCCTGTTGCTACCAACTGTTGGATTGCACACTCCTCTGTCAGATGACAGTCAGAAACTAGCCGGTCTCAGCCAGGGCCCATTTTCAGGAGTTGTCTAAAGAGTTACCGCCGTTTAGGCAGCAAAGCCATGGACTGGAGATCTGAGTCCTGGCCTATCATTCCTGCTATTAACTTGCTGTGGGACTTTGGGAAAATCAATGAACTTCTTTCTGTAAACTTCAGGAAGGCCTAGGGATTCTATGAAGATGGTTCAGGAGTACTTCACACCCAGTGCTCTCCTTTGATCTATTTTATACATTAAGTTTCTGCAAAAGATTTCTTTTGGAGCTAGAGTGCTACAGCTAAAAACAATAACAACCAAAAAAAGACTTGAAAACATCACCAAACTGGATGAAACACACATTCCCTTGTTTATTTAAAATTCACATCTTTGACACTAACTGGAGTTTTTAATGGATGTCTACTTCGAAATTATTTCCAGAACAAGGCAGAATGTCAGTAAATCTACAGTGCTCACTTCAGCCGCACATAGACTAAAATTGGAACGATACAGAGATTAGCATGGCCCCTGCACAAGGATGACATGCAAATTCATGAAACATTCCATATTTTTGAGAGGGGGAAGGGTAAGCTGGGACGAAGTGGGAGAGTGGCATGGACATATATACACTAGCAAATGTAAAATAGATAGCTAGTGGGAAGCAGCCGTATAGCACAGAGAGATCAGCTTGGTGCTTTGTGGCCACCTAGAGGGGCGGGATAGGGAGGGTGGGAGGGAGGGAGACACAAGAGGGAAGAGAGATGGGGATGTATGTGTATGTATAGCTGATACGCTTTGTTGTACAGCAGAAACTAACACACCATTGTAAAGCAATTATACTCCAATAAAGATGTTAAAAAAAATCATTACATAACCAGATAGTTGTAGTGATGAAATATCGAGAGCTGTACACGATACTAAAAATAAGCCAGCGTTGTAATTCTGCATCGACTTGTTTGTCTGATCTGTACTGCTTCAGAGTAAGCCAGTAAATAAATGGTAATGTTCCCCCAGGCAACTCTGTTACATTCAGGCTCTTCAGTGTGACTGGTCCCTCAGAAGCAGAGCACAGGACTGCACAGTGGCCACGCGGATCAGAATTAGAGAACCTCTGCTCTGGAGAGAGGCACCGCTGCATGGGGAGTTCTCCCTGATTTTCATGCATAACCTGAACAGCGTGGAAGCAAGAGTGCTTCTTTCTGTTGTCTAGATTCTAAGATGTTTTTATAAGTAGATCTCATTGATTGGGATCCTAGACCCTGACCTCTTAGCTCCCTGCAGGGATGTCATGGTCAGCTTGGAGACCACCCACTGTCCAACTCTGAGGACACCATTCGCATCAACTACAATGTAAGTGAGTGCTGTTCCCTTAAGGAGTCTGCAGACACCCCACACCTGATTGTACCTCCTTTTCCTAAGCCACAATGTGGGTGAACTGCGCTTTTATAGAAGAAGGACAAGCTCATTCCTAATCAGCTAGGACTCTCTAAGCCTAAGTTTGCTTATTTGTGTAATAAATTTTTATTGAGCACCAACCCCCTCTGGCCCCAAGCCAACATCCCTCTGGAAAATTAACTGGCTATTTCAAAGGCATAAAAAGCACTCCACTAAGATCCTAACACTTTTCTTTCAGGGCCTGTCTACCCATGGCTTTGCTGCTGCTTCTTTCAATCTCCTGCTGTCTGATCTCTTGATCATCTTAAAATTCACAAGGGACTCTCTGCCAGTGGGCAGGATAGGGGGAGAGGAGAGAGGGAAAGGAAGCCAGGCACACAGCTACTTGATAGTAGCTTTGGCAAGTAAACAAGGAGGTTAAATTGTTGGGTTAGGTCAAAAATGTGGGAGTTAACTTGTGGATTTTATTGTTCACCCTCAAGCAAGAATAAACTAGAATTTGCCAAAAAAGCGAAGAGTGAATCATTCAAGACTGTTAACCAGTTATTTTATTTTCTGGGGACAGATTCATGAAATAAGATTCCTTGAATGGAGTCAGTCCCCATGCGGTATAGCAAGTGTTCTCCAAACAGTGCATCAGCCCAGGATGAGATCTTTTCCCCCAACTAAGAACAGAAACAAAGAGCTTGGGGAGGGAGGAGCTGGAGTCCATACCTACCATGACCTGGCCTCAAGAATTCTTGGAGAAAATGGGAACAGCTGAAGAATAATGATTAAATCATGAGAGCTTTAATATTAAAAATTAGAATTAGGCAGGGAGAAGTAAAATAAACTGTAAATTTATTCTCTTCCCTGCTGGCGACCCTCTGGCACACTGGCTTTGAAAGACCAAATGTATGCATAATGTATAGCTTTTCTGTTTTTTTCTTTCATCATTCAGTTGCCCCAACAAATTGCTTTAAAATGCTACAGTTATTTCCCTACATCTCTACCAGATAAAGACCAGCCTCTCTCATTTAACCCTATGAGGTAGGTACTTTACATTCCCTATTTTAAACGTAAGGCTAGGAGAGTTTCAGTGATGTGTCAAACAGATGGTAGATTGTTCACATCCAGGCTGTTTTGGCTCCAAAGCCCATGCCCTTAGCATCTAAGCCATAATGAGATCCTCAAAGAACAAAGCAGGATTGAGTGGTGAAAGTATAGATTATGGAATAACAAAAGATGAGACCTGGGTCCTGAACTAGATAACATTAGTCCTGTCCCCTCTCTGAGGAGGGCTGTCATGGCTGGAGATGACACAGTGCTTGGCAGAACCTGGGGTAATATTGACTATGATGTTGAAACTTATCAAATCTACACGGAAGCTTCTCTGAGTTGGGCTTGCGTTAGGGGGTTGCCTGATTCTCAGGGCTTAGGACATGCTTTGTGTCCAATAAAAAAAAAAGTCTCCTAAAAGTCTATTGGTTAACAGGTCTCTGCCTACTCTTTATCAGTTACCATGGGATCTTCAAAAGGCGACAACTACAAAAAAACTGTGAAGGAGACCTGGAACCCACAAAGTCTCTTAAGATGGCCACTGAAGGATAGGTAGGTTTTTTTTTTTTGCGGTACGCGGGCCTCTCACTGTTGTGGCCTCTCCCGCTGCGGAGCACAGGCTCCGGACGCACAGGCTCAGCGGCCATGGCTCATGGACCCAGCTGCTCCGCGGCATGCGGCTTGCGGGATCCTCCCGGACCGGGGCATGAACCCACGTCCCCTGCATCGGCAGGCAGACTCTCAACCACTGCGCCACCAGGGAAGCCCCACTAGGTAGGTTTTTGATAGCTAGTAATATGTTCTGGGCAAGAGGAATTTCAGAAGAAAAGGTAGAAGGGGAGGAGATCTCAGGGTGTGTTCCATGAGCATGTATTAGTTTCTTAGGGCTGCTATAACAAATGATCACAGACTAGGTGGCTTAAAACAAAGAGAACTTTAATATATTTATTTATTTATTGCTGCGCCATGGGGCTTTTGAGGTTAGTTCCCCAACCAGGGAATCAAACCCTGGCCCCCTGCAGTGGAAGTGTGAGTCCTAACCACTGGACCACCAGGGAATTCCCCAAACAAGAGACATTTATTCTCTCACAGATCTGTAGGCTGGAAATCCAAAATCCAGGTGTCAGCAGAGCCGTTCTCCCTCTGAAGGCTCTCGGGAATAATCCCCCTTTGCGTCTTCTTGGCTTCTGGTGGTCGTGAGCAACCTTTGGCTTCTCCTCGGCTTGTGGCTGCATCACTCCAACTTCTGCCCATGTCATCACATGGTGTCTCCCTGTGTGTGTACCTGTGTCACTTCTCCTCATAAGGACACTCACTGGTCATTGGACTTAGGGCCCACCCTAATCCAGTAGGACCTCACCTTAGCTTGATTATATCTACAGAGACTTTATTTCCTAATATGATCACATTCATAAATACACGGGGTTCAGACTTGAACATATCTTTTTTATGGGATACAATTCCACCCATTACAAGCTTTAAATTGTCTAATTTGTTTGGGTTAATGAGAATAGCCTTCTGCACAGGACTGTGTTACTTGCTGTGGAAGGTAGCATAGTCCTTGCCTCAGGAACTTATGCGCTGGTGGAGAAAAACAAGATAGCATCAGTAGACAACAATGTGGGACAAACAGAGGACAGACTATAAAAGAAGCAAGAAACATGCCATGAGGAAGAGACATTTAGGCAGTGTTATCCAAGACAAGAAGAGATGTTGGTGGAAAGAAAACCAGAAGCAAGAAAGTCACTTCAGAGGCTGTTAGACTAGTACAGAGGAGAGATGAGTGAGGGACTGAGCTGGATAGTTTCCTTCAACACCAGTTAAGCATATTAACTGGTACTTCTCTACAGAGTAAAATATTTAGGAATAGTTTTATATGTCCTAAAGCATAAAAAGCCAACGTGACTAAATGCAATATGGTATCCTGGGTTGACTCCTGGAACAGAAACTGTGCAGTCCTATTAGTGGTTATCAAGGGCCAGGAAAAAGGGGTAATGGAGAATAACTGCTTAATGTGTATGGGGTTTCCTTTTGGGGTGATTAAAACCTGGAACTAGATAGTGGTGATGATTGTACAACACTGTGAATGTCACTAACGATAAATTTTATGTGTATTTTGTCACAATTTTTTAAAGACTACAAAAAGGCACATACTTTAAAAAATTGTGAAATCTGATGTTATTTTTTTAGTTTTGACAAACATACCTTGATTATGTAAGATATTAACATTAGGGGAAGCTGGGAGTATTTGAGAACTCTGTACTATCTTGCAACTTTCCTGTACATCTAAAATTATTCCAAAATGAAAATTTTATTTTAAAAAATTAATAGGAAAAAATGCATGACACCAGCTTTTTTTTAGACCAATACACATTGTGTTTTTGTGTTTCTATGTACCTTTCATCTTTTAGGATGTAAGTCCTTTGAGATCAAACGTATGATGTGGGTCTCTTTGGTATTACTTTATTTCCAGCCTTATTGAGGTATAATTGACAAAAAAATGTGTGTGTATATATATATTTTTAATTGTGTATATTTAAGGTATACAATGTGTTGGTGTTATATACCTATTCACTGTGAGATGATTATCACAATCAAGCTAGTTAATACATCCATAGTTACCATTTTTGTGTGTGTGGTGAGAACACTTAAGAAATACTGTCTGGGACTTCCCTGGTGGCACAGTGGTTAGGAATCCGCCTACCAGTGCAGGGGACATGGGTTCAAGCCCTAGTCTGGGAAGATCCCACATGCCACGGAGCAGCTAAGCCCGTGCGCCACAACTACTGAGCCTGTGCTCTAGAGCCCACGAGCCACAACTAATGAAGCCCGCATGCCTAGAGCCTGTGCTCCACAACAAGAGGAGCCAGCACAATGAGAAGCCCACACACAGCAGTGAAGACCCAACGCAACCAAAAATAAATAAATAAATAAATTTAAGAGAAAACGAATACTGTCTGAGCAAAGTTCAAGTATACAAAACAGTGTTCTTAACTATAGTCACCATAGAGTACATTAGATCCGCACATTTTGTAACTGAAAGTTTGTACCTTTGACCGATATCTCCCCATTCCCACCCCTCCCACCCCCAGATTCTGCCAACCACTGTTCTGCTCTCTGCTTCTTTGAGTTTAACCTTTATAAGATTCTACATGTAAGTGAAATCATACTGTGTTTACCTTTTTGTGTCTGACTTATTTAGCATAATGTCCTTCAGTTTCATCCATGTGTTGCAAATGGCACGATGTCCTTCCTTTTTACGGCTGAGTAATCTCCCATTGTATGTACACACCACGTCTTCTCTATCCATTTATCTGCCAGTGGACACTTAAGTTGTTTCCACGTCTTGGCTATTGTGAATAACACTGCAGTGAACATGGGAGTGCAGTTATCTCTTAGAGATTCTGATTTCATTCACTTTGGAGGTATTAATCTTAAAATGCTATTAGAGTTACCAGATTTTAAACATTCAACAACTGAGTTCTGTTTTTCTAAATAGGACGAAATGGAACAGGTTTTCAATTAAGGCTTCTGGCCACTGCAGAACTGGAGAGTAATTGGCTATTGCTTCCTCTCTGGGGCCTGTCAACCCAAGAGTAATGACTTTTGGCCATTTCAGACCTGAGGTAATTTCAAACCGGCACAAGTTTCCATTTTTTTCTCTTGATCCAATCTCTTCTCTGGGTTCAGTTATTCCTGTGGTTCAATTACTCTGAGATCTCTAGGGAGAGAGAAAGGGATTTAAGAAGGAAAAGAACACAGCTCCATGTTTTGTATGGCATACAATATATAGGAGGTATGCTACCTCTGCTCACAACAGACAGATTAGCTGCTGCAAATATTGATAATTCTGTGATAAAGACAAAGATGCCTGATAAGAAAGAGACATAAAAAAGTGTGTGTGTATGTGAGAGAGAGAAAGAAACTGTTACTAAAATTTTAGAAAGGAACCTTCTTGAAATAACATTTTGAATGAAATGGCTGGTTTCCTTCTCTTTTTGAACTTGAGGGGAAATACTATTCCAGTTTCAAGAGGGCTGGTTATTTTTTTGCCTATTAAAAAATTCCCAAAGAATCATCTGTTTACCAGTGAGGATCCTCAAATATTCTGCTTTGCTCCGTGCGTGATGTATTTTTCATTTTTCTTTCTAAAAGGATCTGAAATACATTAAAATTTCTGAACTAAAATCCTGGAAGCTATAGTTCTTGGTACATGACTTTGTATATAGTCATATTCCAGTAAGAGCGGTCTATCGTCTAATGGAGATTTGTGGATTGACTCATACTTTTTAAGTTTTTTTATTGAATTTGTTACAATATTGCTTCTTCTGTTTTATGTTTTGGTTTTTTGGCCGCAAGGCACGTGGGATCTTAGCTTCCGAACCAGAGATCGAACCCGCACCCTCTGCATTGGAAGTCTTAACCACTGGACCACCAGGGAAGTTTCGACTCATACTTTTTGAAGTGCTAACTTCACATAGATATGTTTACTGGCAAAAAAGGATACAGATGTAGGAATAATTAGCATTTTAGAAATAGAGTGATGAAGAATCTATACATCTATAAGGACTGGTGGGATTGGTATAGGACAAATAGTGGATAATAAGAGAAACAGAGCTGGGATGACAAAAGAAAAAGCCCCCAAACTCAGCCAGAACTAGACAGCCATGTCTCTGATCATTTAGATGAAAGGTCTTACCAATGCGTATGTGGATCTGGTAGTTAACTCCAGAACCATAGGTGGCAACAGGTGTTTAATGATTGTAAATATTTCACTCATTTTTTTTTTTTTTTTTTGCGGTACGCGGGCCTCTCACTGTTGTGGCCTCTCCCATTGCGGAGCACAGGCTCCGGACGCGCAGGCTTAGCGGCCATGGCTCACGGGCCCAGCCGCTCCACAGCATGTGGGATCCTCCCAGACCGGGGCACGAACCTATGTCCCCTGAATCGGCAGGCGGACTCTCAACCACTGCGCCACCAGGGAAGCCTATAAATATTTTACTCTTACATTCACTTGCAGTAAGTAAACTGTAAGTAATTCATTCTATAGCCTGGGATCAGCAAATCTCAAGTAATCTTTTATCTTTATTAAATCCTAAATTAAAAGAACCACTTCTGTTGTTAAGGAGAGGAACCCAGGATCCAGTTAACTTGTTCATGTGTTTTTCAAACAGACAATAGTGGCTGTATAACAAACTACCCTTAATTTTGGAGCTTGAAATAACCAGTATTTATTATCTCCCAGTTTCTGATGGTCAAAAACCAGGGAATGGCTTGGGTGGGCAGTTCTGGCTCAGGGTCTCTCCTGAGGCTGCAGTCAAGCTGTTGGGTTGGGAGACTGCATTTGTCTTAAAGGTTGCCTGGGGCTGGAGGATTCACTTCCAAGCTCAGGCAGATAGTCTTTGGCAGGTCTCAGTTACTTGCTGGTTGTGGGCTGGTGACCTCTCTTCCTATGAAGCACTCCATAGTCTTCCTGAATGTTCTCATGACACAGAAGCTGGCTTTGCCTAGTGAGTGATCCAGGAGAGAGCAAGCAAGTAAGAGAACACCCGAGATGGAAGACACAGTCTCTTACAACCTAACCTTGGAAGTGAAATACCATCGCTTCCTCTTTGCGCTACTGGCCACAGAGACCAACCTTGGACCAGTGTGGAAGGGGACGGACTCTACTAGGGAGTGAATATCAGGAAGCAGGGATCACTGGGGGGCCATCGGGGAGGCTGGCTACCACAGTGGCTATCAAATCTGTCAGGTATTTATATTCCATTGGGTAAATTTAAACCTAAGAGTTTTAATTTTGAATGTCAGTGTTGGGACTTCCCTGGTGGTGCAGTGGTTAAGAATCCCCCTGCCAACGTGGGTACACGGGTTCGAGCCCTGGTCCGGGAAGATCCCACATGCCACAGAGCAACTAAGCCCGTGTGCCACAACTACTGAGCCTGCGCTCTGGAGCCCGCGAGCCACAACTACTGAAGCCCGCACGCCTAGAGCCTGTGCTCCACAACAAGAGAAGCCACCGCAGTGAGAAGCCCGCACACCGCAATTAAGAGTAGCCCCCGCGGGCCTCCCTGGTGGCGCAGTGGTTGAGAGTCCGCCTGCCGATGCAGGGGACACGGGTTCGTGCCCCGGTCCGGGAGGATCCCATATGCCGCGGAGCGGCTGGGCCCGTGAGCCATGGCCGCTGGGCCTGCGCGTCCGGAGCCTGTGCTCCGCAACGGGAGAGGCCACAACAGTGAGAGGCCCGCATACCGCAAAAAGAAAAAAAAAAAAAAAAAAAAAAAGAGTAGCCCCCGCTTGCCACAACTAGAGACAGTCCGCGCGCAGCAACGAAGACCCAACGCAGCCAAAAATAAATAAGTAAAATTAAAAATAAATAAATGTCAGTGTTTACATTATGCTGGAAATTTCATCCTTTTCAACTACTTACATTTATGATGAAAAATGTTAAATGTATACAGGGAGTACATATTTTTTAAAAATTCTTTTGGGGATAAGAGTATAAAAGTTTGAAGACAGCTGGCTCAGACTACTAGTTCTATCCAATGTGTCCCTCTTATTATGTTCCTCTGGCTCTATATCTCCCCCACGTGGTGCTCTTATATTTTAAAGGCATGGACAATTTATAAATGAAAGATAAACCTCAAACTGGAAATCATCATTTGGGTCCTGATTTGTGAATGGGAAAAATTACTTGAAACCTTGACTGTCTCTGAAAATCTAGGACTTCTGGATATGAATAAGCAAATGAATCAGGAGCTTTACTTTTTTAAAATGGCATTTATTAAACAGTGAAGGGCCGTCTACGAGCAAGGTACTGTAGAAGAGCTGTGGGTGGAACACAGAAAGAGTATAATCTAGCATCTACTAAAGGTATAAGCTGGAGAGCATGGTGTCTGGGTGCTCAGAAAGTAAGATGATATTCTCACTGTACAAAAAAAAATTGTCCACAACTGTCACGTTTTATGGGATACATCTTTTAAAAATTATGTACAATTTGCAGAGGTGAACCTCTGCTTACTTTTTGATTAGGAATGCCATCAATGTATATGTTTAATGAGGCATTTTATACCTCAGATGAACACAACAGGTTCAGTTAAGCCCAAAATGCACAAAACCAGTAACTCTGGATAATAACTGTTGGGAAAAGATGCTGAGATTTTACTGAGGCATGCCACAGTGAACCTAAATTCAAACCATAGTTTGAGTATTTTATTAGGAGTAGCCGTAAAACTTGACCAGACAGGACTAATATTCTATCCCTAAGAGTTTTCGATTTCATAATGGAGACAAGGCTGTCCCGCTCACTCACGCTTAAGTGGAAAATGTGTTCTGTCGTACTTGCATAAACTTTAGTTGAACCAAAATAGCAATTCACGTCCAACGTTATTAGAATGTTTTATTCAGTACCATAAACACTCACTGGAGCTAAAATTATGCAAAGGATTGCAAAACAAAACACAAAGTGTCTTGGTAAATTTCCAGTCTAAGCTAAAGTGACCAAGCACAGAGTTGAGTTTCAAGAAGTTGGCTGGACCTCTCTAGAACCGGTACGGGCAGACGAGGAGTTAGGTTTAGGATTTAGTTTCTGGAAATGCTTGCAGACCCTCTACATACAGCGGGGCCAACAAGAAAATGGGCATCAAGGAAGCGCCTATTTATTTCCCTCCACAAAGCCTCTTCCGTTACAACGGACGGAGGCCTGAGACGCCCGGGTGGTACGACGCTGGGCCCCGAAAGCCAAGCTGCACCCCATTTGCGACTAGGAGGTTGGCCTCGCAGAAGCTGGCGCATGGACGCGGGGCCTCTGCTCCCGGGAGCCCGGCCGTCGTCCCAGGCACTCCGCTGCTGGGTCAGCACCCCGAGCCCACCCGGCCCGGCGCTCCTCCTCGCCCACTCTGGACCCCACGGTGGTTTCCAGAGCTAGGTAGTAAAAAGGGTAACAGGGATCCTGTCCAGACGTGGGTCGGACCGAGGCGAGGGAGGTGGCCGGGCGCGCGTTTGAGGGCCTCCTCGCGAGCTCCCGCTTCCCTCTCGGCGGTCACCCAGGGACAGAGGCGTGGCCCGAGGGGGTCGAGTCAGGACGTCGCGGGGCGCGTTAGAGGCGGCGCCGGCCGAGCCCCCGTGGGACGCAAGGGGGCGGGCGGAGGGGCGGCAAAATGGCGGCGCGCCGGCGCGGGCCGGCGGAGGCGAGGGACTCCCGGCATGCCGCGCGGCGCCCGGCTGTGGGCGGTGCGGGGGCTGGCGGCGGCCGGAAGCAGGCTGAGCCAGCCTCTCCGAGCGCTGCCTGCGCTTCCGGGAACCTGGAGCCCGGCTCTAGAGTTTTCCGGTAGGCGGCGCGGTAAGAGTAAGAGGCTGCAGGCGCCGGGCCGGGCGGATCCCGTCCTCTCCCAATGTGAGCAGCGTCCTGAGCTCCCGTCAGGCGAAGGCTGCCCAGAGAGGTGGAGCCGCTGGCCGGGCCGGGAACATGAGGCAGTGTGTCCTCTTCCTGAGCAGCTTGGTTCCTTTCGTGCTGGCGCCGCGACCGCCGGACGAGCCGGGCTTCGGCTCCCCGCAGCGACTCGGTAAAGACCCTGTGGATCTGGCTTCGGCCGGCACCGGGTGCCTGGAGCGCGCAGCTTTCGGGGAAGAGCAGGGGAGCAGGATCTATCAGGTGTTTGGGGGCGGGGTATTGGACTACGGTGGCGCGTCCCTTAGTTTGCAGCGTAGCAAGGGGGTGTGGCTCTAAGAGTTCAGGAAAGAATGGAGATGGGCTTGTCTCGGGATGGGCAGGGATCCTGGAGGGGGCCTCCGGGAGTGACTGAGGGCCTGGGAGGGGTCTGCCCGCTGAGTTCGCGTTTGGGCGTGTGTTCCGGACAGAGGTGAGGCGGGGTGGTGGTGGCTCGTGTTCGGAGAGGGAGATGTGGTCCAGGTCTCTGCCCTTCTCGGGAGCAAATTTCTATTGTGTCCGTACCAAAGGCAGGGTTCTGGAGGAGGATAGGAAGGCCCCAGGCTGCACGGCTCTTCCTGGCTCTCCAAGGAAGCGAACTAGGTTTTCTTCTGTAGGAGGTACTTAGGCGGTAATCTGGTTGGAAGGCGGTGCCTGGGGAACTCGTCTTAGAGTTACTTTTTGCGAACATCTTAAGCGTGTTATTTAAATTGTAGCTTATGAGAGGTACTTAAACTTGCCGGGTCAGCTCGTAATGCCGCTACTGTGAATGCCTTCCTTGCCATTTGAAACAAAAATTATCAGGGACGACCAATTTGGTCAGTTTTGAAGCCAGAAAGTAGAGGGTCATGTGGATTTTCTAAAGAGCTTGGATTTGAAGGATGGACTAACATTGAGAGATGTGAATTTTGGTGTGAGTTAGTTTGTGTAAACGTATAGTGACCCCTGTTAGGGTCCTTTATCTGTTAAAAGTTAGCATGTAAGAGAGCTTGATTAATTAGTAACAAAGTATGAAACAGTATATTTTCCCAGTGTGAGAAGTTGTAGCCTTATTTTTCATGGTTGTTTTGGCCCCCAAATTTCACCATGAATCCATATAGCATAGTATCGTGCAGATTGAGACACTGTGTAGATTTTCTTTATGGCCAATAAAAATTTTGCATTAGTTTACCTGGCAATTCTTTTTCCTTATTTAATGGACAAAAATTGTAATTGGCGGAGGGTATTAAAGGTGTTGTGTTCTCACCTGAACAACTGCTTTGTGGTTATCTCAAATTGCAATGGATTGCAGGTGATTAGTTTAAAGAAAGGCCAAGGAGAACCTGGTAGGAAGTGCTGAGATGTGATAAGTTAATACAAATTGAAGGAAAATGGTGAGTCAGGGGTGGTGAGGATGGAGGCATAGGGTAAGGATCACTTCGTAAGGATAAACGTTAATGAAAAGAATAAACATGTATTTTGAAATATTAAAGTTATATTTTTACCACTCTAACACAACTGTTTCACTTTTGTTATCATTCTCTTGTTCACAAGTGGAAAAATAAGTAGAACGAATCCTGGGAATGCACATAGTTTAGAAGAAAACCTTACTTTCTAGGTCAATTCTCAGCAGCATTCACAAATCGTAAGGGTTTTTTTTTTTTTTCTTTGACCGTGTGTTTTCATTTGCAAAGTGCAGACCACTGGTGCCAGAAAAATGCATACCCTTACCATTTATTCACTGCATGTTTGAAGAACACATACTGTATGCAAGTTTTATGTGTGGCATTGGAAATATAAAGATCAGACTATATTCATCTTCAAAAAGCTTTTGGTGTAGTAGAATAGAGACATCTAAACAGATAATTCTAGAACAATAGGAAGGAGAGTGAGAGAAGACATTATGGTGGGTATTATTTTCATCAGGGGTCACTGAACCTCTCCAGGGAAGGTTAGTGAAGGCTCCCTGAAGGAGGTGATGATATTGAGCCCAGGCTGTAAGGTTAAGTAGTTGAAGAGAGAAAATAAGGACAGTCCTGATGGAGGCACTTAGAGATTGTTAGAATTGAAATGAACCTTGGAGATCGTGTCTAGGTTTTTAAATAAAGCGGCAGGTGAGATGAGTCTCTGAAAGGTGTAGTGACTTGTCAGGTTCATTCAGTTAGTGATAAATATATGGCTTGAGGGTATTTTTTCTTTTGAGGAATGACTTTTTTGTGTGTTTGTTTGATAGCTTTGGATGTAGCTTGTTGCTTAACTCTACCCTACCATTTAGATTGAATTGGTCGAGGCCAATGAATAATTTCATAGTTAAAGAGCATGGTTTATTGTTTAATAGCCTTCTTATCCTATAAATGTTACCATAACCCCAAAACTGCAGTTCTAAATATTGATTAGGGATTTGACAACATTTTCTGAAGAATAAAAATGTATAATAGAATCTGGCTTTTGGAGTACTCCACAGGTCACCCAAAATGATTTCAGTTGAACTGTCGTGAATTGCATCATTTAGGAAATTTACAAGTCATTTGAGCTTAGTCATAGTGGTATCTTGTTGCAGTTACAGCTGGGGCATATAAGCGTCACTGTGATTTCAAAAGAGTTTTCTCTGTGTTACTTTTAATAAAAGAATATAGTGGGTGGAAGGGAAAAAAATGTAGGTCACAGATGAGGGATGAAAATTTGTATCTGAAACATATTTGAAATGTACCTTTAGGTAATTGGCATGGGATTCTCCACATTGCCCCGCTCATTTCTCATTATTGAGGGCATCATTTTGCTCAGTATTTTGACATCTGAGTTCGTCTTTTGATGTTAATTTTGCTTACAGGCTGGGTTCTTTTGAAACTAAAACACTTACCCACCCCACCTGCTTCAAGAGAAATTTAATGCAGCTCTCCTTTGTACTAGTCAGAGAGAGAAACTGTATTTCTAGAGTAGAACAAAGAGAAGAGTTAAGCAGAAAGCCATGGTGGGGAAACTGGAGAATTCCATTTGGCCTTCATGGGTTTTCTAGAACATTAAGTGTAGGTGTCCTACAAGGTCAAGTGTAGTTGAATTTTAGATCCTTCACCATTTTGTATTTGTGAGAGATGGTGAGTGTTTTCAGTTGGAAGTATACTTTGAGGAAAGTCAGAAAAAGATGGGTAGGGAGGGAGGGACAGGAAGAGGCTTCACAGAGGTTGGGAGGTGAAATGAAGGGCTTTTTCACTTTCATATCCCTTAACTTAGTCCTAAAATGAACCAAAGAGATGGGTATCTCCCTCCGCACATACCTCTTTTTCTTTTTTTCTCTCTTTTAATAAGAGTTGTAGGCTTTGACAAGTCTCACCTGTTGCCCTGGTTTCACTTACCATTTGACTGTTTGGATAACTACCAAATATGTGTCTCTGACCTAGACTTGTTCTCTGAAGCTCCACTCTCATGTATCCACCTCAGTGTTCACAGGTACCTCAAACATATGTCCAAAATTACTTACCTCTTTGTTTGATTAGAAGAATGTGTATAGGAGACAAGGTTTAATGTAGGAAAAGGCAGCAGCGCTGGAAATTGTGGAAGTAATCTCATTGCTTTTGAGACCCGAATTTGCATCCATTTCAGCTACAGAGCCTTATGGATCAATCCAGGGTTCTTTGGAGGTTCCCTTGGGCTGTGCTCACTTTCATTTTTGGCTCAGAGTTTCCATGTGACTGGTCTTGCTGGAAAGTCTTGGCCCAGGTTTAGTCCCAGCCCAGGTGAAGGGCTCTTGATGAGGAATTATTTGAGGCAGCTCACCCTCCAGCTTCCCTAACTGGTATAAACCCATAAAATTAGGTTTTTAGTTCCCAGGTTCTGGGGTCCACTGCCTAGCAAACAGCACTGTTCTTTTCTTATCCCTTAATCCCAAGGAGGGATTCACCCATACTTAGGGCTTGTTGCAGAGTGACCCGACCAGGCCTCCCCCTTGTCCTGCGTATTTTGGGGAGTATTGAAGAGCAGTCAGGTCTCACGTGTCTTCTGCACAAGCAGAATAAACACTTGACAGCAGCCCTGGCTTTATCTTTTCCACTTCTGACACCAGAAATGGGCGCATGACACTGTCATTTTGGGGGAACTCTTCATACTCTGTGCAGTAGAGCCGTGGAGAGTGAGCAGAGTGCTACAGGGATTCTGCATGACAACTGCAAGTTGAATTCCAGAAAGATGCAATTTATTGCAAAAAGAAAAGAGAAATTAAGTAAAAAGTTCACAGGTGTTCCCAGACTCTTCTAACACCTCATTATTTAAAAATCAGTTTTATCTTAAAAACTTGCCTTGGCTTGATGAATGAAGTAAGGGTATATTTTGTGTCGTTGTACCAAAAGTCAGTGGCCATACAAGCGTATCCTGGAGACAGAACAGTTCAGGTATGAGAGAAGTGTAGAGTAAGAAGGTTTATCAGATCTATAGGCCACTCCATATCTGTATCCAGAAAGCCGGTTTGTTGCAGGCCTGAAGGTCCAGCTTCCTCTTTATTCTGTTTTTTTTAAAAGGGAACTTTATTTTATTTCTTTCTTTTTGGCTGTGTTGGGTCTTCGTTGCCGCACAGGCTTTCTCTTGCTGCAAGCGAGGGTCTACTCTTCGTTGTGGTGTGCGGGCTTCTCATTGTGGTGGCTTCTCGTTGTGGAGCACGGGCTCTAGGCGTGCGGGTTTCAGCAGTTGTGGCTCGCAGGCTCAGTAGTTGTGGCGCACGGGCTTAGTTTCTCCGTGGCATGTGGGATCTTCCCAGACCAGGGCGCGAACCTGTGTCCCCTGCATTGGCAGGCGGATTCTTAACCACTGCGCCACCAGGGAAGCCCTCTGTTTATTCTTTGAGAACATAAAAAAAGGAACAAAGTATCAGCAGCTTTTTAACCACTGATCTTGATTTTGAAAATCATAGAATAACAGATTTACTCTTTCCCTGCTTAAAATCATTACGTGATTTATCAGTGACATAACTGCAAACATATGATGACTAAATGCAGAGAAGTTGTATGTAAATGAATAATTGCAAACTGTATATAAAGGAACAAGATACAGTGTAGAACTTCAGAATCTTTCAGCATCCACTTGTCCCCTTGTATCAACCTGCTAAAAAACCAAAATTCAACCGAGTAAATCTAAAGATCTAATTGGCTTTATTAGGCGATTTATGAATTGGGCAGCATCCCTTCTAGCAACTAGAGGGGCCCTCTGAGGGTTTGTACCAAATAGAAGGTTTTTATAGGAGTAAGGGTGGGGCAAGGGATCTGTTAGCGAAAGAAAAGAAAAGTATTGTTTTTAGGCCAGGACATCATCTTTTTTTGGGGAAGGGAACTGGCAGGGATTTTATCATATGGATAACCTCTTCTTCCTCTGGGGGATGGAGGGGGCCCCTACGACAGATTACCTCAGTAGTAGACAATTCCAAACTTGTTGGTTAAGATTACTTTTCTGGTGAAGGTCGAAACTACAGTTAGGTATTAAACCTAGGTTTGGTATCGTGGGCTTTAGCAAAAGTGGGCTTATGGTTTTTCTCTTCAACACATCCCTCCCCCAGACCTCCTCTTAGTTGTGTATTTTTTTAAATCTCAGTGAATGTGGTGCCACTGCCTACCCAGGTATCCAAGCCAGAAACCTGGGGTCTTCTAGTGATCTCCACCTGGATTGCTCAGCAGCTGACTAGCTGGTTTCCCAGACTCCAGTTTTGTCCTCCTCCAGCCCGTTCTGCACACTGCAGTTGTTGAACCCAAGCTCATGTGCCTGACGCCCAGTGAGGCCCAACAGATGGAAGTGTGCGAGTTTGGAGCAGAAGGTTTATTGGTTGGGAGGGCGCCAATGGAGAAGATGGGAGATGTAGGCTTGTCTCAGCTCCATCTTCCTGGCTGGCCATGGTTTTTAAAGGCAACGTTTGGGGTGAGGGTTGCAGGAGCATAGCTTTCTTCTGATTGGTTGGTGGTGAAGTAACAGGGTGGTTTTTCATGAGTCTTAATCATCAACTTTCTGGTTCCAACCGGTCTGGATTCTGTGTGCCTGTGGTCAGCTTGTAGTCACTATTCTCCAGTTGGGAGGAGGGGGCTGTCTTAGTTCCTGCAGAACAACTCAAAGATTTGTGTCAGATTGTTCTGTATATCCCTGGAGGAGGAATTAGGACTCTCTATTGTTTCTTGACCGTTTTCCCTTTGTTTCAGCCTTCCATCACTTCTCTAATTAGTAATTGCTTGAAGCTGCTCTTTGGTACTCAGGGAAGGTCTAAGAGACTAAAGCCTTTTCTACAAACCAGAAACGGGGGACAGAAGGGCTTTTGTAGGGACTTCCCTCGTGGACCAGTGGTTAAGAATCCGCCTTCCAATGCCGGGGACACGGGTTCGAGCCCTGGTCCGGGAAGATCCCACATGCTGCAGAGCAACTAAGCCCGTGCGCCACAACTACTCAGCCTGTGCTCTAGAGCCCGCGAACTACTGAAGCCCGCGTGCCTAGAGCTCGTGCTCCGCAACAAGAGAAGCCACAGCAATGAGAAGCCCGCGCACCGCAACGAAGAGTAGCCCCCGCTCGCCGCAACTAGAGAAAGCCCGCGCGCAGCAGCGAAGACCCAACGCAGCCTAAATAAATAAATAATAATTTTTTTTTTTAATGAAAGGTTTTTTTTTTATCTGGGAGGGCCCTGAAGGGTCCTGCTTGGTTTCAGTCCTGCCTTTTCTTTGATACTCTTCAATCCTGAGGGCAACAGAGGCACGTCAAGAAAGAGAATAAAGTTTCAGATAGAGAGGCTAATCATAAACTTGGCAGGGGAACTTGGTTTTAGGGGCATTTGGTTTCACAGTCACGATGAAATTTCTAATTTATAGCTCTTGCCCTTATCCAAAGTCAAAAATCCTTAATTTAGTTCCGCGACCCTCCATGACCAGACCTCCGCCCGCCCTTGCAGCCTCACAACCTCTTCATGTCCGCGGTGCCGTTCTGCACTCCAGCCTCACTGACTTGCTTTCAATTCTTTGAGTGTATTGTGTTCTGGATTTCTTGTGGACCTCAGCATAGGTATGCCCTCTGCTTAGAACCCTGTCCTTTCTTTTCGTTCTCTGTGCTGCTTCCTCATCCTTCCGGTCATAACTTCAGTGCTGTTTCCCTGGGAAAGCATCCTTGGCTTGCCAGGCAGGGGTCATGCTCCTGCTGTGTCCTGTAAATTCTTTCCACTTGCTCTCCCTTGGCTTGTGACACACTTTATAATGATTTTTTGTGTGATGCTCTTTCCCCCAAAGTCGCAATAATGGAAATGTATCTCTCCTTCTCTCCATTAATATCCCTAGTGCTTGGAAGGTAGGAGGTTTTCAATAACTTTTTGTTGAATAAGTGAATCGGTGGGGTCTGGTGGAAAGGGGAAAAGTATGTGCAGAATGTGTTTGCAAGAGAGGAGGGATGGGAATGGGGGTGGAAGAGATTAAAAAAGCAGTGAGTAAGGGTAGGGTCCCTAAGGAGGACCAGACAGAGGAGGCCAAGTGAGGGAAACTAACACGTGGCAGAGAAGAGCGGAGAGCTTTGGGGAGGGGATCTTAACTAATACAGTACTCTAGTCTGACCTTTTGAATAGCGTCTGTTTTCTAATACGTGTTTGTAGCAGCCGAAATGAGAAAAGCTCAGTTGTTTAGGGTGATCGCTGGAGCAACTTGTAGGAAGCAAGGAAAGTGTCCTCATTGTAGAGCATGCTGGGCAGCCACTGTGGCATTTCTAAACTGGAGAATGTGACCATACACTGAGCTGCTAAGGAAGGTAGTTTTTGTAGCATTGTCTAGTATCAACTGTCATAAACTCTACTGTAAGAAGTTAAGTGGTTTATACATAAGATTTTTGGATATGGATGGGGGCAATATAAATTCTGTTGAAAAAGCTATAGAAAATTGGATTACCGATGGTTGGCATTTTGGAAGTAAAGTGCAGTGAAATACCGCGCACCTGAGAGGTTACCTGCAAGAGCAGGCGCTCAGGGTGCTGGACAAAGAGCGCGTTTCCCATGCTGTTTGTAACGGCTCCCGGACGTCCAGTCTGAGACCTCTCGTTATTAACGGGGTAAATTACCATTGAAACATATTAAGTATTTTAAAGTGCTTTAGCAAGCTGCATTTAAAAAGTGCTTATTAAAGAAAAATACCTAAAGATAACCAATGATGTTACTATCTTGCTCTTATTTTTTTTTCTAGCCCTATTTGTATACATAGTTAAGGTCATGCAGTATGAACAGTTTTTAAAATCTACCTTTGTTTATTTAATATTATAAGTGTTTCCTCATGTTCTTAAAACCTGTTGTTAACAGCATTTTAAATGATTGCAGGTTTTTTTTGGTCATTTGGGAATGCTATAACTTCTCTATCTGCCAGGTATTAATTTACTTCGTTTCCAGTTTTCTTAAAACTAATACAAGGCTGAACAGTGAACATCTTTGTGCTTAAAGGTTTTTTTCTTCACTTTACTTCCTTAGTTTAGTCTAGTTCAGTGGTTCTCAAACTGGAGTAGTGTGCATCAGCCTCACCTGGAAGGCATGTTAAGCACAGACGGCTGGGCCCTGCCCCTGGCATTTCCCACCGAGGAGCAGTGGGGTGGGAAACAAGTTCCAGGCGGTGATGGTTGTAGCGAGCGCTCTTCGAGAACAGCTGGCCTCTGTTGTTGGCGGTGAAACTGTAGAATTGAGGTTAAGTTTCTCAGTCAGTGGGAGTGATTACGATCTTGAATGAAACTGAGTCTGTGCACCAGCCTGTATCAGGGAAGTCCAAGAGCTAAAGGGTTGTATCAGCACTGAGAATTCGAGCAAACGAGTGCTGTTCTGTGCAAGGTTCTCTGCCAGGTGTTGTGAGGTAAGAATACCGTGATTTTAAAACAGAGCTCATTTTTGGCCATTTTACAGTCTTTTTGTGAGATAAGACAAATACAACTAAAAAATGCCAGAAGAAAGATGTAAACAAAAAGCTTCAGAATTCAGAGGGAGGCATGGTCATGTTTGATTGACATGTCAAAAAGTTAGGAGGCCAAGAAGTGGAAGGTCCAGGAAGAGGTAGGCTATTTTTAAGCAGTTTCAAAAGTTGAAATCAATAAAGCTTGGGGTTTTCAGCCAGGCAGACCCCAGTTCAAATCCTAGTACTGTGCTTCGTTAGCTTTGTGATATTATTCTCTCCGAGTCTGTTTCTTCATTTGTAAAATGGGGAAAACACCCCAAGATGTTTGTGTAGATAACATAGAACACCTAGTATGGTGTCTTGTGGGAAACAAAATACTCAAAAATTGTTGAATAAATGATAAGCTTCTTGAAGGTTTTTCATTGGTGCCTCAAAGCATTGTGATTAGCAAGGCCAAATCACCAATAAACGTCCATCGGCATAAAAGAGATTGATGCCTTCTGAAACAGCTTTCCTCTGGATTAAAATTAAAAGGAAATTTTTGTTAACAGAAAATGGGTGGTACCCAGCAAGTGTGAAATTTGCTACCACTTTAATCTTATCTTGAGTTAGAGCCTTGAATGGACTTTGATTAAATTGCTTTAACCGTATAGTAGTGTGCCTCTTCACATTTGCTTGAGTATTACGTGACAGTGCGGCATCTTTCCTTCTTTGACCACTCTGTATAAATTGGCCCTTCCCACTGCCTCTCTGCTGTCCTGTTTTCATACCATGGCACTGACGTGGATTTTCTTGTGCATTGTCCGTCTCTCCCACTAAAATGAGTGCTGCTTTAGGCAAGGACTTGACTGTGTTGAGTGCTGTATCTCAGTACTTAGACCAGGGCCTGGCACACAGCAGTGAATGAACGGATGAAAGAGCCAATTGAGGATATTCAGGGGAAGAGGACGGAGAAAAGTATTGGGTGGATTCTTTCTTTTAAAAATGGTTTTGTGAGCATATTTAACTGCAGTAGTAACACACTTGTATTTTAAGCTCCTGCTGCTATATTTTGAGGACATTCTAAGTCCAGTGGAATGATTTTGAATACCATTGCTTCTCCAGTGATATTTGTTGAGAGAAAAGGAAAGCATCAGCTCAAATATTTTTAGACAGTTTTTACAGAGACTTAAGTCACCAAAATTGTCTTCCAAAAATCCTCCTGACTGTGGGAGAGACAGCTGAGTTGCTGTTGATAAAAAGTGACTTATGGGGGAAGCATATACTCTATAGTGTTTACTCTTGCTCTATACCAAATAGAAACTGATTCGTGCTTGTTCTATCTTTGGGGCAGTCCATCTTTGCTTTTCTTGGTTTCCAAGTCAGCCTGGTAAAATAATTAATGTTTTTCTTTTCCTAGGGATTGGTTTGGTCTTACCACTTACACTTCCTGCTGTCTGGTGGATTGATATTCTGCTGTGTCTGTTGAGGGCAACAATGATAGGGATATTACCACTGCTTTGCTCTCTAATTTGGAATATGTGGTTTTTGTATAAAAGATTTTCTGCAAAAGATTTACTTTCCCAGTTTGGTTTCCTCAGGCCATTAATACATTTGTTGCTCTTTGTTACTGTACATTAACTGATAAGGAATTGATGTAGCCCAAGTGGGCAGTGGGCAGGTCAAGTTGGCAGGCTTGATCTTAAAAATTCTAAACATACAAGCCAGAAATGCCTTGAATTTAGAAGTAAGTTCACTGCATACTGTGATACTCTCTGAGATATCAAAATTATTAGTATCTAATATGAACATGGACTCATGTTCACATTCCCCTGATTGTCACAGATATCTTTCCACAACTGATTTGCTTGACCTAGGATCCAAAATGGCTCACACACTGCCTTGCTTGCTGTATTCTTAAGTCCCTTCTGTCTCCACCCCTCCCTTCTTTCTCATGCCATTTGTTTCCTGGAGAAATTGGGTCATTTGTTTTGCAGGAATGGAACATTTTGGGTGTGGCTGATTACTTCCTAAAGTTGTTATTTAATTTGGCAACCTCTAATCCCTTTTTGTCTTAAAAATTGGTGTGTGTGTGTGTGTGTGTGTGTGTGTGTATGTGTGTGTGTGTGTGTGTGTTTATGTGTGTTTGGTAAGAGTATTTCGTAGGTCGTGCTGGGGCATTACATCAGGAAGAGTTTGTTGTCTGACTCATTTTAATGATATTACAATTGATTAGTAGGCTTAGGTGTTAATAACCTTTTTACCTTTATTTCAGAAAAGCTGGATTCTTTGCTCTCAGACTACGATATCCTCTCTTTATCCAATATCCAACAGCACTCTGTAAGAAAAAGAGATCTACAGGCTTCAACACACTTAGAAACACTACTAACTTTTTCAGCCTTGAAAAGGTAATTTGAATTATTCATAGAATAATGTTGGAGCAATGAGGGACTTGGTTTGGTAAAAGCAGAAAAATTGGAGTGTCTAATTAAGTCGTAGAAAGTTACATTTTAAAGATTTGTAATACAATTATAGTCTGTCATGATTCTTATAATAGTGTATTGCTTATTCTAAAATTCATAAAATGACTATTTTTAAAAAAGTAAATGTGTATTCCAAAAGAATTAATGATGGTATATTTATTTAGTTTTTGGAATTCTAACAAAGAATTTTAATTAATTGAATGATTATCATACTTTTGTGCTACTTTAGAATTGTCCACCTTATACTAAGTACTGTCTTAATTTTATATATGAAGACACTGAGGTTTAGAGATAAAGGATTTGTTTAGGACTCCGCAACCTAGTGGTGAGCTGGATCTCTTTCCACATTGAATTGCTCTTATGTCATAGCACAAACTGATAGATGTGGTCTATTTGGGCATTAATTTTAATATCTCATGTTTTGCAGAGGTAAATGTGTTAGATAATAACAGGCCTCTTCCTAAAGTCTTTTTAGGGAGCTTTACTAATATCAAATAACAAACACTGGGAGCATATAAATGGGCTGACTTTTTCTTTATACATAGGGTAGACCTTCTCCAACACATATATAAAAGTAATATATGCACCTGATTTAAAAAACCACAGAGGGACTTCCCTTGTGGTCCAGTGGTTAAGACTCCACGCTTCCACTGCAGGAGGCACAGGTTTGATCCCTGGTCAGGGAACTAAGATCCCCGCATGCTGTGCGGCGTGGCAAAAAAAACCCCAAAAAGCTCTAGAGGGTATGAGAAGTTTTTACTTCCCAGACCCAGCAAGTTTCCTGTATAAACTTCCAAAAGATTTTAATGCATATTTTTTGCATATAGATCTATATATATGTAGGTGATATAGATAACATAGATTTACCTCATTTTTAACAGCTGCATAAATATTCCTGTTGCGTAAAATTCTGACAGTTTGTTGACTAGTACCGTACAGATGGATACTGTTTAATCAAAGTGATTTTTTTTCCTGTAACAAACAGTGCTCCAGTGAATATCTTTATAAATATACCCTATACAGGTATTTTTATAGGATACATTCCTAAAAGGTGAATTACTGTACTGGATCAAGTGTATACATATTATAAATGTTTATTGATGTTGACATGTTTCCTCCTCAAGACATTAGACCAATTTCTTCTTCTGGCAACAGCGTGTGAGTTTACCTCTTTCTTTCTTTCTTTTTCTTTTTTTTAAATGTCCTAGTAGAGGAGCACACTCTTTTTTTTTTTTTTTAATGTTGAGCCTTCTTTTAATTTATTTATTTTTATTTTTGGCTGTGTTGGGTCTTTGTTTCTGTGCAAGGGCTTTCTCTAGTTGTGGCAAGTGGTGCCCGCGGTGCGCGGGCCTCTCACTGTCGTGGCCCCTCTTGTTGCAGAGCACAGGCTCTAGACGCGCAGGCTCAGTAGTTGTGGCTCACGGGCCTAGTTGCTCCGCGGCATGTGGGATCTTCCCAGACCAGGGCTCGAACCCGTGTCCCCTGCATTAGCAGGCAGATTCTCAACCACTGCGCCACCAGGGAAGCCCCTACCTCTTGTTATCCGTGCCAATACTAGGTTTTATCCACTTTTGACTTTTCTTGCTCTGAAAGGGGATGGTACCTCACAAATGTTTTGATTTTAATTTTGTGTAAAATTGATCATCTTTTCATGCGTTTATAAGGTATTTTTCTGTCTGCCTTTTCGTATCCATTTACCATTTTTCTATTGGGTTTATCCTTTGGGTTACTGAATTGTAGTCGTGCTTGGTATTAAGGAAATGACTCCATCATCACACGTGTTACTGATATTCTATGCAAATATTTTTACTGTATCTTTATTTTTCCTAGTTATTGCCATCATCCTTAGATGATTTTTGAATGATTTCTTTTTGTTGGATTTTATGCCAGAATATTGCAGTATAGGTTATCTAGCTTCACCTATAGCAAATTTGAGCAGAGTGGTGATATTAATAATAGCTATAGTTTATCAGGTATTTACTTCAGTAGGCACTTTACATATATTATCTCTAATTCTCACCATACTTTGCATAGAAGTCTTTGTTACTCTCTTTTTGAAGGCAAAGAAAAACTGAGGCTCAGAGAGGTTAGGTAAGTTGCCCAAAGTCACTCAGCTAGAAGGTGGAAGATAAAGGATTTGAACACAAGTCTGACTTCCAGACTTACTGTGTTATTTCTGCTATGCTGGTGAAGAGTTTGACGAAGGAGTGGAGACCTAGCAGCGAGAAACGAGTAGGAGCAAAGGAGGCCTGGAGAAGGCTTTAAAACGACAAGAACTCAAAGTTCAGTTTTCTGGGTTTCTTTTGAAGTTAGACTTGAGGTAGCCTGTAGGATCCTTACTCTAGGGTCAGACACTGCCATAGCCCAACATACTTCTCTTTCATGTTTCATAGATGCCATTGATTCGTTAAGGAAATGTTAAACAACATCTCCTTATCTTCCCTCTGTGTAAGGAAGCAGAGAAATTTATAATTTAAATTTTCATCTTAAATGTTTAACAGGAAATGTGTCTAACAATATATGAGAATTTTGTCCCGGGTACTTTAAAGTAGTTTATTTCACTTAACCCTCAAAACCATTCAGTTAGTAGTTGGCATTACTTCCACTTAATAGATGAAGATAAATTAGGTTCAGAAGAGATCAAACAGCCAGTCGGTGGTGGAGGCGGGATTTGAGTCGGGTGTGTCAGAATCCAAAGCCTATACCCTTTCTTTTCTGTTATACTGTGTTATTGAAGCTTAAAAGAAAAAAAAAAGGGATACTTGAAATGATCGAATTGTAGAGGGCTGAACTGCCTATATGAAGCCACTCATTATTGGATGGTGATGGTAAATGAGATGTTCTGTTTTTAGATGGTGGAGGAAAGCAGAATAATTTAAGATAACATTAAATTTTGATGTGATTATTAGTGGTTGAAAAAGCATGGAAACACTGAGAGATTGTATGATGAGTTAAAGACTAATCTTATGGGGGAAAAAAAGTTTGAAATTTACCCAGAAGTTACATTCCCTCTTTTTTATAAATCAAGAAATAGTATTACTATTAAAGTAATGAGGGCGGTGGCGGCGGAGGCCGGAGGCTCCCGGCTCGCCGACCCCGGAGCGGAGCGGAGCGGAGGATGCAGCAACCGCAGCCGCAGCCGCAGGGGCAGCAGCCGGGGGGCCAGGGAGTGGCACCCGGGGTGGCCCGTGGGGGTGGGTCCAGGGCGGGGGCCCTGCCGAGTCCACCTTTCACCGCGGCCACGAGCGCTTCCGCCTTGCCAGCGCCTGCCTGGACGAGCTGAGCTGCGAGTTCCTGCTGGCTGGGGCCGGAGGGGCCGGAGTGAGGGGGCCGCGCCTGCACCGCATCTCCCCCCACGGGGCTCGGTGCCTGGGGATCCCGTCTGCATCCACTGCAACATCCCGGAGTTATACCCTGCTGTGCCCCCGTCTGGTCAGTGGAGTCCGATGACCCTAACTTGGCTGCTGATTACTATGAAATGGAAGAAAAAGAGCCAGCTGAGGGCAAGAAATCTGAAGATGATGGCATCGGAAAAGAAAACTTGGCTATACTAGAGAAAATTAAAAAGAACCTGAGGCAAGATTACTTAAATGGCTCGGTGCAGGCTACTGACCGGCTGACGAAGGAGCTCAGGGATATATACCCATCACAGAGTTTCAGAGGTGGAAACTATGCAGTCGAACTCGTGAATGACAGTCTGGATGATTGGAATGTCAGACTCCTCAAAGTTGACCAGTACAGCGCTTTGCACAACGATCTCCAGATCTTCAAGAGAAGAAAGGAGCTGACTTCTTTTTACTTAACGTTTCTTTTAAAGATAACTTTCCCTTTGACGCACCGTTTGTCAGGGTTGTGTCTCCAGTCCTCTCCTGGGGGTATGTTATGGGCAGAGGTGCCATCTGCATGGAACTTCTCACCACGCAGGGCTGGAGCAGTGCCTACTCAGTAGAGTCAGTGATCATGCAGATCAGTGCCACACTGGTGAAGGGAAAAGCACGAGTGCAGTTTGGAGCCAGCAAATCTCAATACAGCCTGACAAGAGTACAGGAGTCCTACAAGCCCTTGGTGCAGATCCACGAAGAAGACGGCTAGTACACACCCCCGAAGGAAGATGGCTAACCTGGGAGTGCCATCCCCTTCCTCCTTCCCTAGGCACCACTGGACCAATTACCTTTGAATGCTGTATTTGGATCTCACACTGCCTCTGTGGTTCCCTCCCTCATTTTTCCTGGACGTGATAGCTCTGCCTATTGCAGGACAATGATGACTATTCTAAATGCTAAGAAAACAAACAAACAAACAAACACAGAACTGAAACTCAAGACTGACTTACAGACCAACCAGCCACCTGGCTAGAGCCCTTGCTAGCAGGCATTCTTAAAAGAAACTTTTGAGCCTCATTATATTGCTGGAAACTCAGCTGTGCTCCAGCCTAGGGCCTCCTTACCTATGCTATGGTAAGGATTTTTAATTTATTTTCTCTTATTTCATGTACACTGCTTTTTTTGGTTACCGTGTGTGATGGGTGTGTATGAAAAAAAAGTATCTTTGGGAAAACAATTACAGTTAATTTGAAAAAAAATAATACAAATATTTTAATACTTTTTTGATAATGTTATAATTTTTTTGGAAAAAGTTATACATATATATCACTTATATGTGGAATCTAAAAATTAGTACAGATGAACTCACTTGCAAAACAGAAACAGACTCACAGACGTAGAAAACAAACTTATGGTTACCAAAGGGGAAGGGGGTGGATAAATTGGGATTATGGGATTTACAGAATGCACACTACTGTATATAAAATAAAAGACTTATGTGTATCACAGGGAACTATATTCAATATCTTATAATAAACTATAATGAAAAAGAATCGGGAAAAAAATATAGATGTATACATATATATATAGATATATAACTGAATCACTTTGCTGTGTACCTGAAACTAACACAATATTGTAAATAAACTATACTTCAATAAAAAAAGAAAAGAAATATACACAGGAACCTAGGAAGAGATGAATTCCCAGGCCTCAGGAGAAACAGAAACTGGAGGGTGTTTATGCCCCTTTGACCTGGTGGTCCACTGTGAAAATGACTGCTGTAGACTGTGTGTGTCCCCACAAATGCATCTGTTGAAATCTTAACCCCCAATGCAATGGTGTTAGGAGGCGGGGCCTCTGGGAGGTGATTAGGTCATGAGGGTGGAACCCTCATGAATGAGATTAGTGCCTTTTTAAAAGAGCCCACAGGGACTCTCCTGGTGGTCCAGTGGTTAAGATTCCACACTTCTACTGCAGGGGGTGTGGGTTCGATCCCCAGTCAGGGAGCTAAAATCCCATATGCCATGTGGCCAAAAAATAAAATAAAATAAAACATGAAATAAAAGAGGCCCCAGAGAACTCCTTCATCCCTTCTGCCATGTGAGGACACAGTGAGAAGGTAGCAGTCTCTGAACAAGGAAGTGGGTTCTCACCAGACACTGAATCTGCCAGTACCCTGATCCTGGCCTTCCCAGCCTCCAGAACCACGTGAAATGAAATTCTGTTGTTACAAAACAAATAAACAAGCAAACAAAAAGTGAAATATCTCAAAATATTTGAAGAGGGCTAGAACTGATAAAGAAATGAAAGCAGGGACTTCCCTGGTGGCACAGTGGTTAAGAATCCATCTGCCAGTGCAGGGGACATGGGTTCAAGCCCTGGTCTGGGAAGATCCCACGTGCCGCAGAGCAATTAAGCCCGAGCACCACAACTACTGAGCCTGTGCTCTAGAGCCCATGAGCCACAACTATTGAAGCCCGCGTGCGCCCAGAGCCAATGCTCTGCAACAAGAGAAGCCACCGCAATGAGAAGCCTGTGCCCTGCAACGAAGAGTAGCCCCAGCTCGCCACAACTAGAGAAAGCCTGCATGTAGCCATGAAGACCCAATGTAGCCACAAAGAAAGGAGGAGGAAGGAAGGAGAGAGATATATACCCAGCTAAATGGACCATTAAAAATAGATATGATGGGGACTTCCCTGGTGGTCCAGTGGTTCAGAATCCGCCTTCCAATTCAGGGGACACAGGTTTGATCCCTGGTCGGGGAACTAAGATCCCACATGCTGCGGGGCACCTGAGCCTGTGCACCACAACTACTGAGCCTGCGTGCTGCAACTAAGACCCAACACAGCCAAAAATAAATAAATAAAACACTATAAAAAAAATAGATACGAGGTACAGACTTCCAGTTATAAAATACATGTTATGAGGATGTAATGATGGTGACTATAGTTAATAATACTGTACTACACATTTGAAAGTTAGACCTTAAAAGAGTAGATCTTAAAAGTTCTCATCACAAGAAAAAAACCTGTAACTATGTGCGGTGATGGATGTTAACTAGACTTGTGGTGATCATTTTACAGTATATACCCAAAAAAAAAGATACGAAAATAATGTTAATTCAGACTGATTAACGCCAGTTTGTAGTCACTGTAAATCCTTAAAAGTCAGAAAGATAAATTGCTAAAGGAAGTCTGTAAGTACACGATTTCACATAATTTGGGAAGGATAAAGTAAAATATAAGTTCTGACTGACATATCCTTTTGGAGGTTTTATAGCTCAAAGGTGAAGATTGGAAACTCAAAAAACAGGAATTTTACCAACACTTGGTTCTTTTCCTTACGACATAGAAGATTAATGTAGAAAATGAAGGGTGCAATTCTAGTGATTTTCCTGGAAAGAACATTAAGTAAAAATAGTATTGAGACTCCTAGAGAGTCTAAAACTAACTAATAAGGCATTTATAAGAGGGATGCTCTTTTTGGTTGTTGTTGTTGTTCCGTTTTTTTGCTTTTTTGTGTTTGTTTTTGGCCGTGCCACCCGGTTCGCAGGATCTTGGTTCCCCAACCAGGGATCGAAACCACGCCCTCGGCAGTGAAAGCACAGAGTCCTAACCACTGGACTGCCAGGGAATTCCCAGGAGGGATGCTTTTCTTTTCAAAGTTCTCAGCGTAGCTGACGGGAAAAAAATCATAACTGTGTTTGGGAAGGTGCGTTTTAAGGTAGCAGGAGAAAATGTTCCAAGGTTTTCTGAGATTATGTTCTATTGTGTTTCCTTCCCAATGACCATTAAAAAAAACCCACAAACAAACTGCAGTACCTTGTTATGCTCAACAAGTTTAAAAAAAAAAAGTGTTGCCATGGAGATAGTCCCACTCTGGATTCTTCCTGGCAATTTCGATTCACCAAACCTGTAACATTTTATATTTTCAACACCATAGCTGACAAAATTAGTTCCTGTGGCTGAGATAAAAACCATACCTTTATCTTTGGTGTTCTTGGGTACATTGAAAGAATTTTGTAAATGATCATTGAAAATTCTTGCTCACCATGTCCAGTTTTTATGTCAGGAATGAAACTTGTACAAGAGAGTATTAAGCCAACTAAAGAACTGGAGTGTGTATTTTGATATCTTTGTTGGATACCTGATACTTATTTTCCTCATGGTAATTGTGGATTACTTTTTTCAGGGTAAGTTCTCTTTAGAAGGAGAAAAGAAGCATGCTGCTTTTAAACATGGAAAGTAGCATATTTATTAATTTTGTGCAGCAGTAAGAGCAGCTGATTGCTGGAGGCACCGCAATGCAGGCGTTTGAAGTAAAAGCCAGGTTCAGTGTTCGGTTCCTCTGTTTACCAGCTGTGGAACCTTGAGCATGTTGATTAATCTCCAAGTCTCAGTTTTTACTGTGTGAGGTGGAGACAGCGTACAGAGTAGGTGTTCAATGAAAGGTATCCAGTAATATCAGTCTTCCCTAAATTTTTAAGATAAGCAGAACTCCAGCTTAAACTATCCAGTTGTGTTTCTTTATTTTTCCGAGTCTCCAGAAAAGATGAATATATGAGCTCTTTGAATCTTTTTTCCCCCCACTTTTAGTTTCTTTGGGTCTGCCAGGTTCTTACAACTAAAGAAACTAGTCTGTTTTGTCTTTACTGGAGATAACAACACTCTAAGTACCTTATAACTAAGTAAAACAATAGTTATAACTTGCATAGTACTTTGTTAATGTAAACTCAAGTGTCAACTCTTTTCTTAAGTAAGTTTAATTAAATGAAAATTAGGCCTCTGTTTTATGTGCTTAAAGTTCAGATACATTCTTTCTTTAGGCATTTTAAATTATACCTGACATCAAGTACTGAACGCTTTTCCCAAAATTTCAAAGTCGTGGTGGTAGATGGGAAAGATGAAAGCGAGTACCCCGTCAAATGGCAGGACTTCTTCAGTGGACATGTGGTTGGTTAGTAGGTGCTCATTTGTTTCCTTTGTGCTTGGGGGGTTAGGTGTCCATATTGAACTAGATTGTGTATTCTTTTTTGAGGGGAGGAAAAAGGGGTGTCAAAGAAGTGCTAAGTCTGGAAGCAGAAACATTAAAACAGGAGGAAATGGGTATTATCCAGCATGTCATACTAACTGGCTGTTTTCATGATTACAACAGATTTCCTCTTAAGTCATACAAATTTAACCTCCTTTTGTCTTCAGGGAGGGATTGTCGACTTCCCTTATGAGATTGTAAACAGGGAAGATAGGAGATAAAATAATTGACTCTGTGATCCTATCATGTATTTATTTAAGAAAATATATTAAACAAGCAATTGCAGTTTACTTCTGGAAAATTTTCTGCAATATGAAAAAAATGGCACTAAAATACCCAAGTAGTACAGTTCAAGACCTGTATATTCTGAATCATGCTTTCTGCCTCCTCTTTCTTACCCCAAAGTAGGTAAAGTTATTCCAGAAGAAAATCTACACTTTGTTTGTTTTGTTCTATAACACACTAGATAATTCTCATAAGAGGCTTCAGGGAAAGAGGCCGATTTCAAATGACTAGAGTTGTGGCTCCTCCTTAAGTGAGAAAACCCAGCTGCTATCTGGGCCTGTGTTTTTTACATCTCCACAGTGCCTGGGCACATTTCACTCTGTAGAAGGGCTTGCTTGATTTTTATTGATAGTGCATAGTTTATTTTTTGATTTAAATATTTTTTAATAATGACTTTTTTTTTCTCTTAAGGTGAGCCTGACTCTAGGGTTCTAGCCCACATAGGAGATGATGATATTACAATAAGAATCAACACAGATGGGGCGGAATATAATATAGAGGTAAGTCTACATGTGCATTTTTTTTTATCAGGAGCATATATCTCTGATGTTTAGAAAGCCATTATGCAGTTGTTTTAAGAAGAAAAGGGTCTTTATACTGAACTTCTCCTTGTATTTAAATTTTTTTTTAACCAGAAAAATAGATGAGTAAAAAAAAATATATATATATTTTATATATCTAACATGCTGTCATAGGATGCGCTCTGTATTTTTAAGTACAATAATTGAAAGTCACATGTGAGATGGATAATGGGAAGAGGAAACTCACTCATTTTTTCTTTATTCTTTCTCTAATAATCCTTCTCAAAGATGAAGGTGAAATCTTCTTTCCTAGATGCCCTGGAAATGCAAGATCTATAAAAGGTGATAGTTCATAGTCTTGAGAAGTTAAAAGAGGAAACTGTAGGAAACTCAGGCTCTGGCCATTCTTCCACTGAAATCCTAGCAGTAGAAACCAAGAGCAAACTGGCCACATTTGTGCGAGACACATGGCTGTATGTCAGATACTAGTCCAGAAAACAAAACGTTTGCTACAGATCTGTGGGTTGAAGTGTTTCTGCATCTCTAGGAAAATGAGAATACTCTGGAACATGGACACATATTCTCTGAGGTTGCCACAGAAGGGAAACAGCTGGAGGATCCCACAGGGGATTTTTATGGCCAGGCTTGGAAGTGGCCTACATCACTTCCACCCATGTTCCAGAAACTCTTGTCTCTGACCTGCCTACAAAGGAGGCTGGGAAAGATAATCTGTTGTGCTCAGAAAGATAAAACTGTGTGGGGAATGCACAGCGTTGTTTCTGCCACAGTGCACAGGATTGCTTATTTCCTTAGGATCATCTATTAATTCTTAATCCAAAACGGGTGCATTTAGGATCCAAGTTAATTTTGCTCAGATGCCTCACTTTTCCCAATATTTCCCTTTGGGACAGTTAGGAATTCTGTTTCCATCTGTATCTCTCGGTTTCACTAAGTACAAAAATGACCATAATTAACATTTCCCTGTGAGATGTTCACTTAAAAGTAAACTCATCAGGTTTATTGAAGTACTTTTGCATGAGATTAATAATTTTTAAATTGAAAAAGTGGTTTATTACTTAGAAGCCCACTTCCCCCCCCACCGCCCCAACCCTCCCAGCTCTAGGAAACCACTAATCTACTCTCTGTCTCTTTAGATTTGTCTTTTGTGTTTCTTTAGATTTGCTTGGTCATTTCCATAAAAATGCAGTCACACAACATGTGGTCTTTTGTGTCTGGCTCCTTTCATTTCGAATGTTTTCAGTGTTCATTCATGTTATAGCACGTGTCCAATACACCATTTCTTTTTATTGCCAAATACTATTCCATTGTTTGGATATACCACATTTTGCTTATTCATTCATCAGTTGGACATTAGTGTTATTTCTACTTATGTTATGAATAATGCTGCTATGAACATTTTTGAAGAGGTTTTTATGTGAGCATATATTTTCATTGACTTGGGTGTATAATATACTAGGAATGGAATTGTTGGGTCCTGTGGTAGCTCTGTTTTTAACCTTTTGAGGAGCTGCCAGACTGTTTTCCATAGTGGCTGCTCTTTACATTCTCACCATGTTACATTGACTGCATTTTATATTCCGTATTCCATTCTCACCAGCAGTAGATGAGGGTTTCTCCACATCCTTGCCAATACTTGTTGTTATATGTCTTTTTGATGACAGCCATCCTAGTGGGTGTGAAGTGGTCTCCTTGAGGTTTTGATGTTAATTTCTGTGACGGATATGGAGATACATACACACACACATATACATACACAGAATCTTTTCTGTATGAGCTCTCTGGTTCTGATGAGACCATTGTCCTTACAGAGAAGATCTTTGTTTTGACTAGTCAGTTTACTTAACCTGGAAATGAATGTTATCTAAAAATAGGGAAAGGATGTTGTAAGACTTGAATATTTAGGAATTTTTATATTTTCCAACTCAGTTATATTTGTTTTCTATTTTAGCCACTTTGGAGACTAATTAATGATACTAAAGACAAAAGAGTGTTAGTTTATAAATCTGAAGATATCAAGAATGTTTCACGTTTGCAGTCTCCAAAAGTGTGTGGTTATATAAAGGCGGATGATGAAGAGTTGCTTCCAAAAGGGCTGGTAGGCAGAGAGCCACCTGATGGTAAGACTAAAAAATATATATTTCAAATAAGAAGCAAGCATAACAGTTGTCTTCAGTAGGGGTGGTTGTTAATTGATAAAAAAAGAACATGATTATCAAGTGACTATAGTATTTGGCTTGAAAATAGTTTTGTTCAGAAATTTCTTGATTTTTTTGTCTGTAAGGATTGAAAACACTAGAAAATAATGATGGCAATAAAGATTGGACTTTAAAAAAGATTGGGGAAAGGGGAAATGGAATAATCTGAGGGAAAATATTTTCATTTGTAGGTATTTAGACATGACAGAATAGTACTGTGAAAACACAATCTTCAGATAAGTTTATAAGAAATTAGTTGGTAGCAAGAGAGGTCTGTCCTGTTTAGAAAGAAGCAAATCATCAGTCTTGGGACAGATGAATTTAGAGTCCTTTAAAGACCATCTACCCATCTCGGAGAAATTCTCTGTCCTCATTTTTGAAAACTTTAGAAAAATATGACTAGCATTTTAGTATATAACTCAATTCTTAAACAGTGTGATTATTTGATAAGAAAAAATGACCTGTTGACACAAAATAATTTTTCAAAAAAAAAATTTTTTTTTTTTTGGCTGCCCTGCATGGCTTGTGGGATCTCAGTTCCCCGACCAGGGATTGAACCTGCACCCTCAGCAGTGAAAATGCAGAGTCCTAACCACTGGACCGCCAGGGAATCCCCACTAATTTTTTAATGTTTGATTATCTGGATATTTTTACTGTTATTTGTGTTAATTTGTAGACTTCTTCTAGAAGAAAATGACACCTCATAGCCCAGCAATAGATAGGTGATTGTTTTATTCTGTTAAGTACTTTTGCACTTTTCCTTGGTTTTGAATTCTGCAATTTGAAAACCTCATATTACTTTTCACTTTTTGTCTTTCTCCAAATTGTTTTCCTGTTCAACATACCGTTAAGGATACTGAGCTCAAATAATATTTGTTTCAAAAATACGGTAGATTTAAAATGTTACTATAAAAAACTCCTTGTTTTGATGAATTTTGATTTAATAGTGCATCCAAATTCATATTAGAGCTTGTTCATCGGGTGAAGAGAAGAGCTGACCCTAATCCCCTGAAGAACACGTGTAAATTATTGGTGGTAGCAGATCATCGCTTTTACAGATACATGGGCAGAGGCGAAGAGAGTACAACTACAAACTACTTGGTAAGTGTTTGATACTGGATGAGGTAATGGACAAAAAAGCTCACGTAGGTAGGCAAATTCCATTTAAGAGAAGACTGCTATAATATGAACGTAGTGAAATGAGATCTGTTTGAGATGCTCTGTGACTTCCTAGAATATTTGAGGGCTGTCACCTGAGGTTGTCACATTATTGTATAGAGATTCTAGTTTCAAATTTTTGAAACCCCATTTTGCCTTTCAACTAAGATTTTCTGCACATCAGAATTTTTATGCATATTATGTTTAGGGAAAGTTCATAACGTAGGCCTTCCTTCTTTATAGAAGTGAACTCTGTGAAAACGTCTCTGCTATAATGGCAGTGATCGTGTTGGTGACACGTATGGATGGGGGAAGAAAGTATTGATATTTGTATGAACTTGTATGTATTATTTTTGCTTATATGTATATATCAGAGGAGTTGGTCAGTTTTGTTTATGTTGCACTGGTATAAAATAGCTAATTGTTGGACTGTAACTGGATGAACTAGATGGGACTTTTGTGGTCATAACTAACTACAGGGCGAAGATTTGAAGGCAGGATTACAGAAGTGTTGATGCTGGATTTTTAAGCATTTACTATTGTAATTTTAAAAGTCAAGGGAATCATATTTCATTGACATTTTTTTTGTCAGTATGACCTCATTCCTCGTGATAACTTGGCACTGACAGAAATGATGTTGAGGGAATAGAAGAGAATGCAGCTATTCATTCGTAGTGCAGAGCCCGGTGCAGCAAAGACGTCTTTCTCCTTGCCTTTCCCTTCCCTTCCCTTCCCTGTCAAGTGAATTTATTAGGAGGGTAGTGGGAGTCGTGTGTGAAGTCACTATAGTTCTGGTTCCTAAGTAAGAGAGCCCTTCTTGAAAAGCTTCTTTCTTAGTGTGGGTTTTGTATTAGGGGCTCTTAGTTTGCTTCTTTGTTCATTACACCAAGAATATGAATATAATGAGAGGTCTGGTGTTAAAAATTGCATTTCTTGGGCTTCCCTGGTGGTGCAGTGGTTGGGAGTCCGCCTGCCGGTGCAGGGGACACGGGTTCGTGCCCCGGTCCGGGAAGATCCCACAGGCCGCGGAGCGGCTGGGCCTGTGAGCCATGGCCGCTGAGCCTGCGCGTCCGGAGCCTGTGCTCCGCAACGGGAAGGGCCACAACAGTGAGAGGCCCGCGTACCGCAAAAAAAAAAAAAAAAAAAAATTGCATTTCTTGGTTTACAGTTAGTATAAGCAAAGAACAATTTCTTAGATGTATAATGTGCTTCACAGCTGCGAGAACAAACCTCATTTACCCAGTTTTTGAACGATAAAATCTCCTCTTTGAGGAGCAGATTGGTAATGAGTATTCTGTTTCTATATATTCAGTAGTTTGAATTGTCCTTGGCTATTGTACTGTGGCTCCTCCCTCAGTAATCTCTACCTACCTTCCCAAATCAGAGGACAGGAGAAAGGAGGTGTGGTGAGACTCATTCCTCTCTCTCTCTTTCTACCTGGTCCTTGGTGCTGAACTTTGCCCAGGGAGTGTCTGGTGTAGGGTTAGCAGTATCTGTCACTGTTCCTTACCTCTTTCTGAAGAAGATGTTTTTCTGAGGTACGTGGCAAGAGATAGAATGAAAAGAGTACTTATTTTTTGGAATATTTTAGGTAAATTGATTGACTTTTAACTTTCATTTCCGTAGTTGACTGGAATGGCAGTTTTTAAAAAACTTGTTACTTGATATTTTGGTTCCCTGTGCAGTTGATTACCTGAAATTTGGGATGAACTGTACCACTGCTCTGTTCTGGTAGCAACATTTTAAGTTTGAGGCTAGGAACAGTTTCTTCATTAGCGCTGTCACCGTAAAGCCTTAACATCTTAATGCTAGTTCTTGTAATTGGTGCAACTTTTACAGTGGTATTTTATCCGAACTGATTTTTTTTTTTTACCCCTGCAGAACTTATATTACATTGCAAAGAGTGGTAAAGATATACATAATGTCTTTCTCTCGCTTTTTTATACACACAGATAGAGCTAATTGACAGAGTTGATGACATCTATCGGAACACTTCATGGGACAATGCAGGTTTTAAAGGTTATGGAATACAGATAGAGCAGGTATTTATCAATGGATGTGGGTTATAATACTCAGCTAAGTTATGTGTTGTAAGTATTTGTCACTTGTTTTCACAACCCAGAAACTTATCTTCTACTTTACTGGTAGTTAAATATTCTGAAATGCCAGTGATTTTTATCTGATAAACTTAACAGTGTTTTGATATTATTTATAGATTATGAACTATTCTTTTCTTAGGCTTATTTTAGGCAGAAAGCCGCCGTATGGTGCTATGATCTCTCTTTTTTCTGAATTCATGGCCTTTTTATCCCCTGCCTTGCTTTAGTTTTCTATGATTATGCTTAATGTCTTTAGTTAGAATTCTAGCACGTATTGTTGAATGCTTAGAACATTTACTTAAAAATACTGTGTACATTTGCAAGGCATTTATACATACAGAACCATTAGATCTCTTTTCCCAAATATCTCCTGAGTTCTTATCTGTCAATAGAGTATGTCCAGCAATGATGTATTAATGTCATCCTAATTATATCACATAGTAAAAATTGTTCCAAATTGATAAGACTGATGAACAAGACTTCTGAAATTGGGTGTTGCTTCGGACAGACATTTTGACATGTAAATTCAGGAAATTATTTTCTCTATTTTTTCCAGGCTCTTTGTACTAAACTAGACATATTCTTATAGGTTCTATAGTTTAGAATTTAGAGAATAAAAAGAAAAAAGCTTTTGAAATCATACTTATAAATGCTAAACTTTTATAGTACTTGTAGAAAACTAAGAGAATTATTTTCCCCTTTTCCATTCTTTTACTGTTTTGCATTTTCTTTTTTAAGTTATTATTTGAATAGGTAATGTATACACGGTACAAAAGCCAGTGAAAAGTAAGTCTCCTCAACCTCTACCCATTGTCAAACCAGTTCCTTTCCCCAGAGACATCCGTGTCACTAGTTTCATCCATATCTTTCCAGAGAGATCTTATGCATGTATAGCATGTGTTTGTATATGTGTGCATTTGACATATTCGTGGTATGTTGTACTCTTTTGCACCTTGCTTTTTCATTTCATGAATATGTTGGTGATTATTCCATTATGGTACAATAAAGGTGTCTCACTTGTTTAAAATAGCTGCATCATGTTTGAGTTTTAGGAGACCAATAAATAAAGCTCCTTTTTGCTTTAAAATTTGGAAACCATTGAAAAAATTAGGTGTGATAGGAGATTAAAAAACCCGTTTCTTTGAAGATGATAGGTGGGCTGGAGGCTGCGGTTTAGATATGCCGTCACAGTGGGCCCTCACCTAGTTCATCGCAGAATTGATCCTGATCACCCACCGCCAAAGCTGCAGAGCCGCCCCAGTGAGCTTACCACATGGTGGCGGAGCAGACCCCAGCATCCCCTCTGCAGGCAGATCTGGAAGAGATACCGGAAACAGTGAGCTGAGCATGGCTCTGTTCCTTTGCCACATTTTCCAACCTATATGTTTCATCTCCTTTGGAGAGAAACCTTTGTTCCTTTTTTAAAAAATTAGGATTAATATGGATTTGTACTGTGCGTGTAAGGAAAAGCCCTTATTTTCTGTGCTCTTACTCCTGTGGTGTGCGGCGCTGTACGTCTTACTGTTCCGTATCTCTGAATCAGTGACTATAGTTGGAATAAATTATTTTAGGCTCATGGAACCTAGGTTTTCATTTTTTCCAACTAAATATAGAGGCAATCAACTTTCAGGAGTACATTTATAAATGTATGTCATTCTTTGACATATGTGTTTTCCATACCATTTGCTTCTCAGTTTGTTTTTAAATTAAACAGATACTAGAGCTGAAGAATTTTATGGAATTTTGACTCTAAAACTTTTTTTTTTAAAGAATGGTAGATGGTCTTTTTTTGAATAGCTGAAACAATGCAGTATTATTTCAGTCTTGTGACTTTCTTCCGAAGTGTTCTAAGTATTTTATCTCTTTAAGTATAGATTCGCATTCTCAAGTCTCCACAAGAGGTGAGACCTGGTGAAAGGCACTTCAATATGGCAAAAAATTACCCAAGTGAAGAAAAGGATGCTTGGGATGTGAAGATGCTGCTAGAGGTAGGTCGTGGAAACCTGAAAGTGATACTGTTTAACACCATTTTCTGATTCCTAAAAACGTGGGTCATGTCTGTATTAATGAAGGGGCATCTTAGGAAAGGTGACTGAAAACCAGGGGCAGCCCACCCCAGCTGATCCAACAGTGACCTTATCCCCTGCAGCAGGGCAGACAGCAAGGTGGGCAGAACGGAAAGCGAAAAATGCTACAAAGCAATGCTTCTTAACCGTAATGTCTCTGCGAATCTAGTGAAGTAATAGGCCTGTAGAAAATAGAGGGATACCCAACTTACAGATTTTTTACACACCATTTTGTTAGTTCAGGTCTCTTTGAAGCTTATCAGTAGATCTTTTAGGTCAGTAATTACCAAATGGTATGAAAATGTATTAGATGGTAGAAGTATAACTCGGAGATCTGAAAGTTCTCTATGGAAATTTAAAATTTTTGAGTTTTTATTCTGGTAACAAATTTAAAGATAACATAAACATTCTGTGTCATATGGATTCTTGCCTTGACAAGATATGATTTATCCTTTTTGTCACATGATCTCAGTTTCTGTCTGTGTGTCCTATTGCTTTGTTGTAAGATGACCGCCTGTGAAGTGATAGTGTTTATCTTTTACTGTGTTATTAATGTGTTAGTTTCCTGTGGCTGCTGTAACAAATCACTGCAAATTTGGCAGCTTAAAACAACATCTTTATTTATCTGATAGTTTCTAGGGTTGGACCAGGCACAGTGTGGCTTATCTGGGTTCTCTGGTTAGAGTCTCAACAAGGCCAAAGCGAAATCAAGTTTTCAAAGCTTGAATGGAATTAAAGGATATTATTAGGTTGAGATCCATAGAGTGCTGTATCTGTATAATACTCTGACATACCTTATCTAACGTAGGCCACTAGCCACTGGAGAGGTTGTTTGAGATAGCACCATTACTCTTCTAAAGAGACTCAGCCAAGTGTATTAGTCTATTAGGGCTGCCAATAATAAAGCACCACAGAGTGGGCAGCTTAAACAATAGAATTTATCTTCTCACAGTTCTGGAGGCTGAAAGCCTGAGATCAAGGTGTTGGCAAGGTTAGCTTCTTCTGAGTTCTGTCTCCTTGGCTTGTAGGGTGGCCGTCTTCTCTCTGTGTCCTCACATGGTCTTCCCTTTGTGTGTGTAAGGGCACCAGACATTTTGGATTCGGCCTATCTGCATGACCTCATTTTACCTCCATCACCTCTTTAAAGGAAGGCTCTGTCTCCAGATACAGTCACATTGTGAGCTGCTAGGACTTAGGACTTCGACCTATGAATTTTGGAGGCAGACACAGTTCAGCCCATTAACAGCAAGGTTAAATGACTTGTCTACGTTTAGTTACAGAGCTAGTGATGACAAGGCCAAAAGCAGGTGGCCAGATCTCCAGACACCTAGGGCAGCTGAACGATCCCACCTCTGCTTTTCCGGGGGCCTCCAGACAACTCACACCAGGGGAGGAACAACAGGGGATGACTTGCCTCTGCAGATGCTCCTCTCCAGTTCTCTTCCCTAAGGCTCCTAGGAGTGTCCCAGAGCCTAAGCCTATTATCATGGAACTTATCAAAATCCCTATGCGGCTAGGGAGACAGCTCCCGGGAACACCTCATTCCATATACGGGGCTTTCCGACCACTCATTTTAAGCATTAAAAAAATCAGTCTTTTTAAGTTGGAGTCTCTGACTGTTATGGTAGAGGTTTTAAAAGTAACATGTGGACCCGTCTGGGGAATTCCCTGGCGGTCCAGTGGTTCAGACTTGGCACTTTCACCGCCGGGACCCGCGTTCAGTCCCTGGTCTGGAACTGGCATCCTGCAGGCCGTGTGGTGTGGCCAAAAAATTAAAAAATGAAAAAAATAAAGTAATATGTGGACCCCTTTTAAGAAAAAAAAAAAAACCCAAAGCACCAGTGCTGACTTGAATGAACTTTTATCTTAATTTTAGTAACACAAAACTAGGTATATATGTTTTCCTATAAGTTCATAACTCCTATACATTGTAAAACCAAAGCAAACTTTAAAACCCCTACAAAACCAATAGAATCCTTGAAGTCCTTTAGAGGGATTTGTTTTGGTATGAGGTGCTGAGATCCCCTGGAAGAAGCATCAAAGCCCTGCGCCTTGCAGAATCAGAGCGTTCCTGGTGCTGAACTGCACATGTTCACATCAACCCTCCTAGTTCCGAAACGCTATAAAAAGCTCCAGGCTCTTTCCTTTTTGCACCCTCCCCGTTGACAGTGTGCTTCTCATCTGTGTAGGTGAGTGAGAACCATAGGTAAGGAGCACTGTACCGCACGATTTTGTGATTGCTGGTGAAAAACTGCAATCAATCAAAGAAACAAATACTAATTTGAAAAGATACAGGCATCTCAATGTTCATAGCATTTTTTACAGTTACCAAGATATGGAAGCAGCCTGAGTGTCCATCAGTAGATGAATGGATAAAGAAGATGTGGCGTACACACACACACACACACACACACACACACACACACACACACACACACACACACACACACACACTCTCTCTCTCTCTCTCTCTCTCTCTCTCTCTCTCTCTCTCTCTCTCTCTCTCTCTCTCTGGAATACTACTCAGCCATAAAAAAGAATGAAACTTTGCCATCTGCAACAACATGGATGGACTTGGAGGGTGTTATGCTAAGTGAAATAGTCAGAGAAAGACAAATACTATATGATATCACTTATATATTGAATCTAAAAAGTACAGGGGACTTCCCTGGCGATCCAGTGGTTAGGACTTGGCGCTCCCACTGCAGGGGTCACAGGTTCCATCCCTGATCGGGGAACTAACATCCTACATGCCGCCCAGTGCGGCCAAAAACCAAACAAACAAATAAATAAAAAATGCAACAAAGTAGTGAATGTGGCAGAAAAGAAACAGACTCACAGAACAAATTAGTGGTTACCAGTTGGGGAGGTGGGAGGGGCAAATAGGGGTAGGGGATAAGAGGTGCAAACTGTTATGTGTAAGATAAGCTACAAGGATATATTGTACAACATGGTGAATATAGTCTATTTTATAGTAACTATAAATGGAGTATAACCTTTAAAAATTGTGAATGACTATATCTGTAACTTATATAATATTGTCTGTCAACTACACTTCAATTAAAAAAATGTAAAAAAAATTGCAATCATAAAGTATGGTAGTATTCTGGAATATTAAGTTGACATATCTTTTAGTCTGATGTAACTTAATCTAATTAAGAGTACTTTGTTTTTTTAAAAGCAATTTAGCTTTGATATAGCTGAAGAAGCATCTAAAGTCTGCCTAGCACATCTTTTCACCTACCAAGATTTTGATATGGGAACTCTTGGATTAGCTTATGTTGGTTCTCCCAGAGCAAACAGTCATGGAGGTGTTTGCCCAAAGGGTAAGTTTTCCATTTGTTGTATAAATATGTGGGGATAGCAAGGTGATTGGATTATGTTATAATTCTGTATTGAACAAGCAGTTTGTTTCTGTTTCCTTTTTCCTGTAGCTTATTATAGTCCAACTGGAAAGAAATATATCTATTTGAATAGTGGTTTGACCAGCACAAAAAATTATGGTAAAACCATCCTTACAAAGGTATGTTCTTTAATTTTTAAAAGTGTAGATTTTGACTTTATTGTAGTAGGACCTGAGCTATTACATATTTATTTAGGTATCTTTTTTAAAAGCTATACATACTGTTTTTGTTTGTGCCTAAAAAGATGTATGCTTTTAGTGGGAAATATGAAAATAAAACGTATAAAGAAGAAAATAATTGTTAGCTGTCAAATTTCTTTTGAGACAAGTCGGGATTATTGTTTTCCCTAAAGACATCCCTTCTGGAGCCCTTCATCTACAGCTCCTGTTAAAGGACTGCTATCCAAAATATATAAGGAATATACTAAAAACTCCGCAATAAAGAACTGAACAGCCCAACTTAAAAATTGGCCAGAGATCTTAATATACACCTCACCTCATCAAAGAAGATATACAGATGGCAAATAAGCATATGAAAAGATGCTCAACATTATATGCTGTTAGGGAATTGCAAATCAAAACAACAAGCAGATACCATTACACAACTATTAGAATGGCTAAAATCCAAAATACTGGTAACACCAAATGCTAGCGAGGATGTGGAGCAACATGAATTCTCAAACGTTGCCGGTGGGAATGCAGAATGGTGCAGCCACTTAGGAAGATGGTTTGGCAGTTTCTCATAAAACTGAACTTACTCTGGTGTTACCATGGGATCCAGCAACCATATTCCTTAGCGTTCACTCAAAGGAGCCCTCACAGACACCTGCACACGGATGTTTATAACAGATTTATTAGTAATTGCCAAGACTTGGAAGCAGCCAAGATGCCTTTCAGTAGGTGAATGGATAAACAAACTGTTATATCCGGACAATGCAATACTATTCAGCACTTAAAAAAAAAACAAAGAAAAAGAGCTATCAAGCCATAAAAAGACATGGAGGAACTGTAAATGTATATTACTAAGTAAAATAAACCAATCTGTTTGATTCCATCTATATGATATTCTGCAAAAGGCAAAACCACGGAGGCAGGAAAGGGATGAGTGGTTGCCAGTGGTTGCTTCCCCAGTGGGGAGGGATGAATAGGTGGAGCACAGAGGATTTTTTCAGGTGTTGAAACTATTCTGTATACTTTAATGATGGAAATAAGACACCTGTTTGTCAAAACCCATAGAAAGTGCAACACAAAGAGTGAACCCTAATATAAATTATAGACTTTGGTTGATTTAAAAAAAGTGAAATGGGATGAGAGAAGAAAAATATACTAAGCAGTTTTTGGAAGCTTTTTAATTTCCAAAATTGTTTCTTATGGTACTCCTTTACCTTTTTGGTATCACAGCATCATCAGTGGTTTGATTTCATGACATGTTTTCCTTGGTCTTACAGAATTTTTCTATTATAAGACACACAGAACAAAAAATAAATTGCTTCGATGTTTTTAAAGTGTCAGTCTGTTAGAGAATCCACTAATGAATTTTTCCAAAGCACAGTTTGGAATCACTTCTCCATATTGCACCTTTGGGATTTGAGTACTTTTTTGCTAAAAATGCAAAGTTTTCTTTACTACCATTTTAATATAAACACTTGGTAATCTTCAACACGCTGGTTTCAGAATTGGGACTCTGTCTTAAAAAAAATTCCCATGTCTTGCAAAATACATACAAATTTTTTCAGATTCTATGGAGTGATTTTTTCCCCCCTCTTAGGAAAAAAATCAGTAAATAAATTTGTTATTTTTTGCAGTTAAATACGGGAACATTTTTAGCTTTACTGGCCAAATTCATTGTTACATTCAGGTAGAAGTCCTCTGGTGATCTCATCAGTTCAGTGCAGCCCTTTAATTGGATTCTGATAAATAAAATCCTCTAGGTCATTAAGATTGTCATTGGACATGAATTCAGTCATTGGAATAAGGGACATTGTTTTGTTGTTCTTCAGTTGTCTTATTTTCACCCCCCACCCCCACCCCGCAATAGTTAGATCTTAACAGGAGTGTGATTGGGGTAAGGGGCAGGAGGCTTGGATGATTGACTGTTAGCGATTTGGTTTACTGGTGCCAGGCAGTTTTTGGAATGGCCAATGTTTGGTGCCTCAGTAAGAGTGTTCCAGTATATCTTTTAAGTTATATTTTCTTACATTGATTTAAATTCATCCTTATACTACTACTTACAATATTAAATAAAATCCCATGAATCCTGTTTAATTTCTATAATTGATAGAAGAAGTCATAGTCCAACATCTAAGACAGCAGGGCCCAACTGGCCAAAGCACTTGATGGTTAGGTATTAGGAAATAATGTTTTCTCTGCATGATCCTTCAGGAAGCTGATCTCGTTACAACTCATGAACTGGGGCACAATTTTGGAGCAGAACACGATCCAGATGGTCTAGCAGAATGTGCCCCAAATGAGGACCACGGAGGAAAGTATGTTATGTATCCCATAGCTGTGAGTGGCGACCATGAGAACAATAAGGTACGTATCTTTTGGAGCTTTTTTAATGCGGTTAGGAAAGAAAGAGGCTATGTTTAATTATAATGAGAGCTCAGAAGAGCTTTCCATTCTAGGGATGGAACTGCAGATTACAAAGTACCTTGAAACTTGGTTGTGTGTGTTAAGAGTGAAACATGGTCCATCTAAATCTGCTCGTCTGGACTGCTTGTTGTCAAAGATGATCATGTGTTGGTTTGGGCTGTGTGGAAAATTAATTACTTAATATAATGGCTTGCACTGGAGTCCTAGTTTGCAGGATCTGGTGGGCTCAGGCTTTCCATTAAAAATTTCCTTTCATTTCATTTACAGGTTTGTCATTCATATTAACCCTACACTGCTTCACAATTTGCACGTTTTAATAAACCTTTGCAAAAAAATACGTAATTTGCCAGATGTCAGCGTCCTGTGGGTAGGGCCCTTCCTTGCCTCTCTGGTTACCGGCTGTCTCCAGTGCCTATTCAGGGTAGCTGGTACATAATAAATATTTGTCAGGTAAACAGAGGAACGATTTTTGAGGGTGTCTGGTGGGGTACACAGTACTCATTGACTTGGGACATGGTAAACAGCTTCAGAGACTCTCCTAAGAGTGGCTGTGACTAACTCGTAGAGCCTGAACTGCAGGTGTTCATAGATGTCTGTCTGGTCCTTCTTCCTTATACTTGAAGTTGAGCAGCATGAGGCATCAAATACTGTGGTTTTGTGCTGACTTTAAGTGGGCTGGGGGCTGGGCTAACCATCTGCATCTCATCAGGAAGGAAGGTCAAGTTCTTTGTCCTGAATCCCCTTTTAAATAAAGCCTGACTAGGAGCCAGAGGAAAGGATTACTTTTGTGTTTCCCTGGCCCTGTCCCTGCCGTTTAAAATTCTGGTCTCATGTATTTTTGGTCATGTTTTTTGTTTGTTGCATCTCGTTTTCTTTGGCTGTTAGGTGTAAAGTCCATTCCTCTCTTTCTTTGCTTGTTATGCTTTATTTTTCCTTCACTGGACCACCTGTGCCTGAGGGACTACCTGTTTTGCCTGTTCTTCCATTGTATCACACAACCTATTGAAATTTTCTCTGTTTTTCAGAGGTTGTCTCTCTCTTTCTAGTGATGTACATTATAGTTCAGCCCTGTTCACTGGAAGGTTCTGTGATGGGGGAAACACTATCTGCTGTACCCAATATAGTAGTCACTAGCGCCATGTGGCCAGTAAGCACTTGAAATGTGGCTGGAGAGACCAAGGAACTGAATTTTAAATTCTGTTTTGTTTAAATTCAGTAGTGGTTGCCTGGGGCTGGAGGTGGGAATGGGCATTACCTGTAAAAGGATCTGAGGGACCTTACTGAGGTGATGAAATGTTCTAAAACTGATTTATGGTGATGGTTTCATCGCTTGGTAAAATTACTAGAAATCACTGAAGTGTACAATTTAAACTGGTAAATTTTGTGATATGTAAAATATGCCTTAATAAAGCTGCAAAAAACCCAAACAACAACAACAAGAAACAGTGTGGGAACAGAGGGAAAGTGGTGAGGGTATAGGTGAGTCACGAAGCCATGAGTTGATAATTGCTGAAGCTGGTGAGGGGCCATGTGAGCATTCATGAATCCGTTCTGTCCACTTTATAGATGCTTGAACGTTTCTGTAATAAAAAGTGTGAAATATGTGGTGAGAAAAAGCAATTTAAATAATCACGTATGGCTAGTGGCTGCCGTATTAGACAGTGCAGGTCTAGCTGTTAGTCACTGCTTCTTGGTCATGAGGATGGCGTCAGTACTTTGGGGTAAAATGTTTTACTTTGCAGACTGTTCAGGTGAGCGTGCATGGTGCTAACTCATCCTGTTACAAGTTCTTTCTAAGTGAGACTTCTCCCATGGGCTCTTGGAACAGCCCTGTAAGAACTCGCTAATGAGAATGGAGGCTGGGCAGAGCCATTTATTTCTGGAGCTGCTAGTCTGTCAGCGAAGAACACTTTATCCATTTATTTATTTTGTCCCAAGTGTATTTTCTTTAATAGTTTGGTTTACCCAAGTAGCAATCTCCTTGTAAAAAGATACTGAGCATCTTCTAGTCCACATTTTAATTCCTTAATTAAAATTAATTCCTTAAAATGTTTTTAATTAGGTAAAAAAGGCTCCAGGACAAAAATAAGGTGGTTCCTCGACCTAGAAAGACAGGACCTGGCACCTTACACCAGACAAGCCACTGAGAAGTATCAAGCCACGGGCTCTGCTGTGAGCAGACGGCATTAGGGATTGTAACCTCTTAGAGTTTATTGGTGGGAGGAGAAGGGGGTGTGATAAGGATACAGAGAGAGGGCTCAGAGGTCTTCGGGGAGCGTGGAGGCAGCCAAAGTGAGAGTGAAGTGGTCACTTTTCCCTCAGCTCTGTCTGGGGGTCCAGCTGCTTGGGGGTGTGACTCTGATAAATTAGCAAAGAGATCTTCTTATTGGTTCAGTGTGAATTTGAATTCATAAGGACCTGGCCTCCCATAATGAACTGGTAGAATTGAGCTCATGAGTCCGCAGTGCTGGTGAATAAACGCAGCAAAATACTAACTGCCTGAGGTTTAGACTGAAATAACCAGGCCCCTTAAAAATGTCTTTACTATAAAAATACATTGGAAGGGCCTTTAAAAAAAATCCAGTTAGTGTTTCTGTTTAGGGAGATGTGGTCTTCAGTGTCTTTCGGAGAGTAATTCTTTTGTATCTGCTTCAGTGGTCACAGTCACCTTTGGAGGGTTAAAAAGGAACATCAATTCAGTTTTTTCTTCCCGTGTAGGGAAAACCCAGTTCTTCCCTTTTGTGTGTTTCTTCCTGTGTGTCTACTTTACTATTCTTAGAGCCCACTTCACTTCTGACCCTTCTGGTCACCAAATGTGGCGGTTTTTCTTTACACCAAGCTGTTTCCTGCAACGCCAGCTGGGTTTAACTCAGTTCTGACCCTCTCTTCCTGGAGATAGCATCAGATCCCAAAGGTTAGGGGCTTAGTCCCATAAGAGTGCCCTGATGCTGCGTGCCCCCCCCACATCCCCAGATGCCACTCACAAGCCCAGGTCATCGCCTGTGCTTCTAAGCAACTGGCTATAGATTGGGGGTTCCAATGACCCCCTCCTTGGGTTCAGTTAATTTCCTAGAGCGGCTCATAGAACTCAGGGAAACATGTTTGCCGGTTTATGATAAAAGGCTATGATCAAGGATACAGATGAGCATCCAGATGGAAGAGATGCACAGGGCGAGGTTGTGTGGGAAGGGGCGTGGAGCTTCCCTGCCTCTGAGTGCACCCCTCTCCCAGCACCCCCATGTGTCCACCAACCCCTAAGCTCTCTGAACCCTGTACTTTTGGGATTTTATGGAGGCTTCCTCACATAGGCACGATCGGCCATTAGCTCCGTTTTAAGCGCTTGTCCCTTCAAGAGAGAATGGAAGGCGGGGCTGAAAATTCCAAGCTTCTCATGGTGGCTTGGTCCTTTTGGTGACCAGCCCCCATCCAGGAGCCACCAAGGAGCCCACTCCAAGTCGGCTCATTACAACAAAAGACACTCCCATTTTGACCCAGGAAATTGCAGGGGCTTCGGGAGCTCTGTGCCAGGAACTGGGGCCAGAGACCAGTGTATATTTTATACTATTTCATAAGCGTCCTGTGCTCTCTGCTCCTCAGGGTCTCATGGCCCTTGTCTGGGTTGAAAGTGAAGCCATTTTAGCCATTTGCAAACTGTGGCGGCCCTACCTCTAGAAGTACCCACGCTGAGTTTTACCCGAGTCTTGTTCCGCTTTTCTTGATAATTTCAGATGGTTTGGGAAAGGGACTCCGATTTAGAGCTCCAGGTAAAAATGCCCAGATTTAGAAGGTCATTTTCATGTTTCTGTACACCAGGTGGGCAAGCTAGGGTTCAGGCTTCCTTTGAGATGCTGGTCAACTGGAGAAACTCAAAGAAACCTAAGATCTTGGGGACTCATGACAACGTTTAGGTAATAAATTGGAATTTAATTTTTAAATAGACTATATGTAATAACATGCCTCTTACTAAGCTCAACTATTTAAGCACTTTAAACATGGATCATTGATGTAAATATTCAGGGAAAGATGAAGAGGTAAACCAGAGCAGACCGTGTTTTGCAGGCCTGGATCGTTACATCTAGGAAGACGGCCGCCTGTGCCCCGTTCTCAGTGTCCCTGCAGCGGGGCCTGTGCCTGAGCCTGGGGTGGCTTAGAGTCTGGTGACTCTCTGCTCGTGCCGGACTGGCTGGGGTGTTTGGTCTCAGCATTCGTGTAGCTTACTTTCCTGTGAAGAATTTTATAGGCTGTTAAATAACCACGTTCACATCACCTTTTTAGCATCTTGCAGAGGGCCATGACTGAATTCCATACAAATGACATTTAGAGGTGACAGGGAACCTGACATACCTTCAAGGTGGTTCTGATTGTGGCTTTTGTGTTGAAGTTTGTCCCTGGAAAAGAAGCACAAACACCACCTGGGAATGAATTTTTATGTTATTTTGGGTCCTGTGTGGCCTCTTTTCTCCTAAGATGTTTTCAAACTGCAGTAAACAGTCCATCTATAAGACCATTGAAAGTAAGGCCCAGGAGTGTTTTCAAGAACGCAGCAACAAAGTGTGCGGGAACTCCAGGGTGGACGAGGGGGAGGAGTGTGACCCCGGCATCATGCACCTGAACAACGACAGCTGCTGCGACAGCGACTGCACGCTGAGGCCCGGCGTCCAGTGCAGGTGAGGGGCGCGGCGTGGCGCGGAGCTGGGCGCCTGCAAGGGTCCTCGCGACAGCGGGCTGGAAGCGCGGGGCTCTAGGCTCCTCCGAGGGCCCGGCAAGTGTGTGCTTACCCCTTCCGCCCTGTACGGCGAGAAGACTGTGTTCTGGAAAGCAGTGTGACCGTGTATCACACATCCTCCATCCCGCATCCTCTCTGCCGTAGCGATGCCGTAGTACAAAGACTCTTCTCTGAGGAAACAGAGGTGTGCAAAGATGATCTGGCGGGGTGTTCATGGCTACATTCTTTTATAATAACAAAATACGGGAAACAATCAAAAGGACAGTCCTGGGACATCAAGTAATTATTGCGTGTCTGTACTGTAAATAGTGTTGAAGAATACTGTTTAATCCCAGAAACTGTGGAGGAAGCAGGTTACAAGTTAGAAGGTACTTACATTTCCATTTTTAACGTCCAGTGCCTGGCTTACAAGTAGGGGGGAAAACTTTAATTTATGGTAACAGATTTAACGGTATACAGTGCATATTAACATTGTAAATCCTGATAGGGCTGACTACTTGCTTGGCCACTGTTGCCTTGTGGGCTTCTCGTTTTGTTTTGTTTTTTTAATTTTTTGGCTGTGCCACGTGGCATGTAGGATCTTAGTTCCCTGACCAGGGATCGAACCCGTGTCCCCCGTGTTGGGAGTGTGGAGTCTTAACCACTGGACCGCCAGGGAAGTCCTTTCTTTTTCTTTGCATTACTGTACTGAGTTACTGAAACCCACGGACACCGAGACGTTTTAGCGCTACGTCACCTTGGACCACTGTGCTGCGCGCGTCTGCGTCAGGAGGGCAGATGGGCCACGCGCGGGTGCTGCTAGCGCTGACCCGGGGGTCCGTGCAGGGGTGGGAGACCCAGCCAGGAGCCCCTGCGCTGCCACTGCAGGGCCCTGTGGCGTGACCGTGGTCTGTGCTGTTGACCTTTGACCTGGACTGTCTGCTCTTCCTCTGTAGTGATAGGAACAGTCCTTGCTGTAAAAACTGTCAGTTCGAGACGGCCCAGAAGAAGTGCCAAGAGGCTATTAATGCTACTTGCAAAGGCGTGTCTTACTGCACAGGTATGTCCTCCCGTTGGTTCTCTTGGAATAATTTGCTCAAACGGGTATGTGTGTGTTGGAAAGCAAGATTGTGTTTCATTCACATGAATATAGCCCCCCGCCGTTTTTTTTAACCTCATGTGCGGAGTTGAGTTGATCTCAGCACACTTGTCATTGGTCTGTGCAAGGCCCGTGATGATTTCTCTTCATTGTTTATTCCCTTTTATTCACTTCCATTCTCCTTCCCCTCATAGGCATCTGCTTTAACGTGTCTAATATTTGCCTAGATAGGTGTATATCCTTGAAAGATAGTGTGTTTATTTTCTGTATATGTGTGTTTTTAATGTGCCAAAATGATACTCTACCTTAGATCATTTTTTTAAAAACTCAATACCATGTTTTTACAACTCTGTTTTCTATTGCCCTGTATTTCTGTCTGTGTATCTGTATCTTTGTATCTAGTTCATTGTTTTGGGCACTTGCTGAGTGTTTAGTTTTGTGATTTACTATATTTTACTTATCTGTTCGCCAAGCAGTAGCTGCTTGGATTGCCTTTATCTCCTAATGCTGCAGATAGGACTACACCGAACACCCTTACACATCTACTTTGGGAGCTCTGAGAGCTTGCTGAGTGCATATGGAGGAGTGGAATTGCTTAGTCGTGGAGGGAGGCACTCCAGCGTTCTCTAGAGCAGCAGTAACGGGTTTTGTCAGTGCCACCGTCAGTGGTCCAGGTTCCTGTATTCTGATGTCCTTGCTGACACGCTGTATTATCTGGCTGTCTTATAGTTTTTGCTGGTCTGATGAGTATGAAGTGATTTCTTCTTATTTATATTTTTCTTGAACATCTCTTTACATTTGTTAGCTATTTAGACTTCTCCTTTTGTGAATAACTAGTTCATTTATTTGGTCCATTTTTTAAAATTGCATTTCATTTTTGCTATTATTGATTTGGAGGAGTTCTTTTATGATAATCCATTTGGTTTAAACATTGCATATGCGTTCCTCCTATCTGTTGTCCTTTTTGGAACTGAAATCTTTCACTTGAATCAAATCTGTCATTTTGTTTGTGTGTTTATTTTTTTGAGTTGTGGATAGTTATAAAGGTATTTTCCACAGCTGCTTCTGTAGCTTCATAATTTTACCTTTTACATTTAGGACTTTATCTGGAGCTAATTTTGAGATTGTATTGATTATCAATATTACCTGTAGTTCTGTTAGTTGTTCCTTTAAAAAATCTCCAAGCTATATTATTAGGTACATGATTGGACATATTCTCTACATCTTCTTGATCTGCTTTTCCTTCATCAGTATGTAATGCTCCTTTTTGACCCTTGTGATTTCTTTTAACTTTTTTTAAAAATTTTTATTGGAGTATAGTTGATTTACAATGTTGTGTTAGTTACAGATGTACAGCAAAGTGAATCTGTTACACATATACTGTTTTAACTTAAATTGTTTAATATTCAGTCTGCTACCTGTTTGTTGTTGTTCTTGTTCCTGTTTGTCTGGTGTATCTATCCCATCTTGTATTTTTCTAATTTCTGTACCCTTTGGTTGCTTGGTTTGATTTTTGTAGCAGCTTCATTGAGATACAATTAACATATAATACCACCTGCCCATTTAAAGTGTAAGTTCAGTGGTTTCTAGTATACTCACATTTGTGCATCCACCTACCAGTCAGTTTTCATCACCTCAAAAAGAAATTTGCACCCTTTAGCCACCATTTCGAGTCCCCTCATCATCCCAGCTCCAGACAGCCACTAATCTACTTTCTGTCTCCATGGATTTGCCTAATCTGGATGTTTCATATAAATGGAATCATACAATATGTGGGCTTCTTTCCCTCAGAATAATGTTTTCAAGGTTTATCCGTGTTGTAGCATGAATCAGTCCTTCATTTATTTTAATTGCTGAATAATATTCCATTGTATGGATATATCACATTTTTTTATTCATTCATCAATTGATGAATTTTGGATTGTTGCTGCTTTTTGGCTGCTGTGAATAACGATACTGTGCAGATTTGTGTGCAAGTTTTTTTTTTTAATGAACCCACCCAATTTTTAATTAATTAATTAATTAAATTTTTGACTGCATTGGGTCTTTGTTGCTGTGCGTGGGCTTCCTCTAGTTGTGGTGAGCGGGGGCTACTCTTCGTTGTGGTGCGTGGGCTTCTCATTGTGGTGGCTTCTCTTGTTGCAGAGCACGGGCTCTAGGTGCACAGGCTTCAGTAGTTGTGGCACGTGGGCTCAGTAGTTGTGGCTCGCGGGCTCTGGAGCCCAGGCTCAGTAGTTGTGACGCACGGACTTAGTTGCTCCGCGGCATGTGGGATTCTTCCGGACCAGGGCTCGAACCCGTGTCCCCTGCACTGGCAGGCAGATACTTGACCACTGTGCCACCAGGGAAGTCCCCGTGTGCAAGTTTTTGTGTGGACTTATGTTTTTATTTCTCCTATATATATATCCTTTTGTTGAATTGCTGGGTCATTCGGTAACTCTGTTTAATCCTTTGAAGAACTGCCAGGCTGTTTTCCAAGTGGCTGTACCGTTTTACGTTCCCACCAGCATGTGTGAAGGTTCCAGTTTCTCCACATCCTCACCAACACTTGTTATTGTCTGTCTTTTTTTTTTTTTTGGCCGCACCACACGGCATGTGGGATCTCAGTTCCCCAACCAGGGATCAAACCCGTGCCCTCTGCAGTGGAAGCGTGGAGTCCTAACCACTGTACTGTCAGGGAATTCCCCTGTCTTTTTGATTGTAGCCATCCTAGTGGATGCAAAGTTTTATCTCATTTTGATTTTTCCTTCGGCTTTTACACGTGCATTTCATAAGAAGATGTTACTCATGCTTCTTAACATTCTGAGATCTGTCAGCATCACATTAGTTTGGCAAATGTCAAGAGCCTGAATATCTCAATCAGTCTTTAAAAAACACTTTCTAGCTGTGCTCAGTGTTTGTCTTTATTGTAATAACAGAAAGGTGTTTTCTTTAAATAAGTGTAAGTAGGACAATTTGAAAAAAAGATATTCCTTTTCAAACAGCCTTTTTTGTTCCCTTGGTATTTTATACAAAGTAGCAGCAGCGTCACCTGGGCTCTTGTTAGAAACGGAAATGCTTGGTCCGCTCCCGGGCCTCCTGCAACTGGCAGCTCTGGGGGCGGGGCCCAGCACGCTGCTGCAGCATCCACTGGCGGATCTTGACGCGTGCTCCACTTTGAGTACCGTGTTAAATAGGTGAGGCTGTGTTGTTAATTATTTTCCTGTGCGTTTTACACTCTGATTTTAATCTTTTAAGAACAGATATTCTAAAGCATTTTTTATGTCTCTGCTGAGGGCAGTATAACATACTAAAAATACGGTGACAATACAGAATATAAACCTTCACTGAACTGGCTGTACTTTTTCCAGAGCTTGCTTTCAGTGGCAGTGAGTTTGCTCTAAGACAGTCTCGTTGGCACTCTGAATGCCCAGCACCCGTAACGGGTTTTATAAAACCAGAGGCAGAGGTAGCAGCCTAAGCAAGTGTCTCATATGTGTTAGGTAGTTAATGAAAGGCTGCTTTTGTAGGAAACAGGGCAGATTCCTTTAAGTTCACAGACCTTTGAGTCCGAATCTTTGGATTGGTTCCATTCCTCAGTTGGAAGGCCAGGCCCGTGGTGTTTCCATGCAGTAGTTTTTCGCTTCCCTTTTAGTGACTTTCAACTGCTTGTGCTTCTCATTTTCCAGAGTGAGTCATTCGTTCCACCCTTTCTCTCGAATTTAACATCCTTGGTTGGCTTTTCTTTGTCCTTAAGAATCATTGACTCATTTAAGAAGTATTTGTGGCTTATCTACAGTGTGACAGGGATTGGACGTCACTGATTCATTAATAGTTTTGGTCCCTGCTCTCCTGGAGCTTACCAGTCTGGTGGTAAGAAACAGAAAATAACCACAGGTAATCGAATAGGTGTAAATTGTAAACCTCGTGCTGTGAAGGGGAGGATCCGGTGTGGTGATAGAGCACGGCGGGGGCGAGGGGCAGCCAGCTCGGGCAGGGTCCTCGGGGGTGGCTGAGAACGGCTGAGAGAGGAGGTCTAGGAGAGGAAATCTGAAGGGTGAGAAGGAACCAGCCAGTCCTCCTGAAAGAGTGGAGACAAGAACATTGTGGGTACTGAGCGGCGTACAGTCAGGTTCTGAGGTGAGAGAGAAATGGAGTACATGGGAAGGAGGCCGTTGGAGCGGGCGTGTGGCTTGGGGATTGTCGTGTGCCTTCCTAGGGAGTTTGCGTCTTGGTCAAGGGAGGGTGTCTTAGTCAAGACACAGGTGTCTTTTATTGGTGATAGTAGTAGAGATCTCTTTTGTATATACATTCTTTTGTATGTATGTTATGTTTCACAATATAAAGGTAAAAGCAGAATGCTTGGCACGTGTAAGTAGTGACGGAGGCGAGGCCACAGGGGCCGAATGGACACTGGGCGGTGCTCGGGGCTCGGTGCTCGGCGTGGCCAGGCCTTGGTGCTCCCCGGCTGCCGGGACACGGGCCGCCCTGTGGAACTGGGCCACGTGACTCAGGGCGGCCCGCGTGCCCTTTGCGTGCTGCAGGTAACAGCAGTGAGTGCCCCCCTCCCGGCGATGCTGCCGACGACACGGTGTGCTTGGATCTCGGCAAGTGTAAAGATGGCAAGTGCGTGCCCTTCTGCGAGCGGGAGCAGAGGCTGGAGTCCTGCGCGTGTAACGGTGAGCACGTGGCCCTGCCCATCCTTGCAGCGGGGCGAGGGCGGGAGCAGCGGGTGGTGTGCGCAGACGGACCGCTGCCTCCGGGTCCTGCTCCTTCCACGGTCGTCTCCGGGAGCCGTCCTGTCCGTCTGCCTCGTGGCTGCGTTTTCAGACCGTGAGGCCACTCGGTGGCGAGGCCAGAGGGGACTCCGGGAGGGCGGGTGGCTGGAGGTCCGTCCTCACTCCTGCTGGCCTCGAGCTCTGGTGCCGCTCAGGACCCACCTGGCGCGGCCCAGGCCTGGGTGCCCCCTCTGTCGGGACGTCTGCTGGGCCAGCCGCCGCCGCCCCCTGCCAGACGCCTGGGGCAGGGGCCTCTCAGCCACGGCCTCTGGGACCCTTGTCCTCAGATTTCCACACTGTTTTTGGAACCCTTGGGTCTTAGCAAGGGCCTGAGGGACTGGCTGGGCTCTGAGCTCCCCGCCCTCCCTCAGAGAGTTCTGCTGCTTTCACAACAAAAATCCCAGAAGTCAGAACCCCTGGGATGGGCACTTACCATCCACACAGTGGAGCAAGCGGCTCTTCCAGGTGGAATAACGTGTAAATAAAGATAACACACAGTAAACGCCAGATGATTTATTCAGTGAGCGGCAAGAGGCTTGGGGTGCCCTGGAAGCACACATAGTAAATGCCCAGGAAATGCTTGATATATGAATGAATGAGGAAAAGGTTTTTGTTTTCCCTTTAAAGTGGTTTTGCTTGTTTTTGTGTTCTGGTTGATTTCAGTTTCTCCTAAGAGGTCAAGTAAAGGTTGTCCCGAGTTATACGGCCCGTTGACCTTTTGGACATTCCTACACGTTTGTATGTGTGCCAAATACCCCCTGTGCTGTCGGAGGTTGGTGTCCACAGAGGGGAGAGGTCGTGCTTAGGCTGCGGTGCCCCCGTCGCTGGTGGGTCACTCAGATCTGCACCCGAGGCCGGCAGTTCTGTCACAGTGGCTTGGCTCTCGCTGGAGCCTTGGCTTTCCAGAGTGTGCTGGAAACAGAAGCCAAGGATTGAAACCCGCAGTGTAATAACGTTGGGACGAAGGGAATCATTTAGCATTATGAAGGGTTTGAAGTAGAGAGAATAATCTGCCTTTTAATCTCTCAAAGGAAACGTTTCCGTGTAAATTGTTTTTACCTTGCTTTACCTCTCTGAGGGCTGAGGAGCCTGAACTCAGGAATTACTCTTTGGCGGGGGGAGGGGAGGGGAGGGGTGCGAAGCTTGGATGCTATTCGCTGTTGGAATAGAAAATGAGTGCGATTCCTCCCCTGCGGGAGCGGGGTCGCAGGGGGCGGCAGGAGGAGGGCGCGTGTCTAAGAGGCTCTGCTCTGTTCCAGAAACCGACAGCTCCTGCAAGGTATGCTGCAGGGACCCCTCGGGCCGCTGCCTGCCCTATGTCGACGCCGAACAGAAGAACTTATTTCTGAGGAAGGGGAAGCCCTGTACAGTAGGATTTTGTGACATGAATGTGAGTATTTATTTATCTACAGCTTTTTCTCTAACAGCCAGATGTGGAGTTTTTATTTTGTAAATGCTGGGTTTTGCAAATGGAAGGGGTCCAGAGCACAGATGCTGGCATGTCTATCCGTTGTCCTTGTGTGAGTCTAGTTCCGTACTGTGCGTGTGACCTCGGAGGAGAGGACCAGGGGCTCTCAGGACACTGGGCAGGACCTGGGGGACTTTGTGGTAAAGTTGAGTTTGAGGCAGGGAGTCCTACTTACATGGTTTTCAGGGCTAATTATAAAAGTCACTAATTCTGCAGGATTGCAAGCTCTGATTTTGAAATGGGTGCCGAGTGGGCAGGAAAGACCTACGGGCAGCCTGACTCGCCTAAGTCAGACCCTTCTGCTGTCCACAGAAACACGATTTTATTCCTGCACTGTCACGGAAGAGGGCTTAAGGGGCTCGAGAGGCTTCTCTGGCAGTGTGTGTGTGAGATCAGTGCAGTCCTTACTGGAATTGGCCCATCTTTAACAAACTGGTTTTCTTGAGTTTTGTCTTCTGGTAACTCTAAATTCACTTATAAAAATGGACTGATTGTGGAGTGTCAGTGACAGAGAATGATGCCTTCTTAGGTACCCATTCCAGTGTGTCAGAGATGGCTCTCCTGGCCGTTTGGTTTCAGTGGAGCCCTTTTTGTGTTAATTATGTGTTTGACTTGAAGGAAGCCATGTTCCTTCTAAATGCATGGCCGCTGGGGTAATGCCGGGTGCTTTCCGTCACAGGGCAAATGTGAGAAGCAAGTGCAGGATGTCATTGAGCGGTTCTGGGAGTTCATTGACAAGCTGAGCATCAATACTTTCGGTACGTGGTTTCCCCAGGTGGGTGGTTGCTTGGAACTGAGCTGATTTCACTGATGATGTTAGAAAAGTGTGGTCTCAGACTGACAGGCCCTAATCGTGCAATAGAAGACGGAAATAGTTACTGCTTTTGTTCTGAAACGACTTTGTTGGCTAAAAAAAAAAGTGGACACATTATAGGTCTGCCCCTGTGTAGCGTGGATGCACAAATTTTCAGACAAGGGAAGTAAAAATACTGGCTTCTTTACTAAAAAATGAACATGTGACAGCATAAGTGTCCTTCAGTCCTATAGATTGTAAAGCTGAAGCCTGCTTGATATGAGTCATTTATTTAAAAGTGGGCGTCAGACTTTGCAGAAGCAAGGATGCTCTGTGTCTCATAATTTAGGGTTTAGTCACAAAAACAATAGTACCCAGACAGCATCAGCGTTGTCTTCGCAAGCATCGTTCCTAGTAGGAGCCTCCTCCAGGATGAGTCCCCTGCACTGTCCCTCCGGGGACTGTGTGGGCCCTCCTGTGATGTGATCTGTTCTCCACAAACACATGGGGCCATTCTGGGGAGAGCTCCCGTGTGTGGGGGGACGGCTGGGTGTAGCGCAGGTGGCACAGAAATGCTTCTCGGTACCAGCCCAGTTGTTATATCCCGCCAGCAGTCTGTGCCGTTTGACACGGGACAATACTCTAAGAATGTTGCATTTTCAATTTCTAAAGTACTTGGTCAAGACAAATTCACTGTTTGGAATTGTTCACAGGGAAGTTTTTAGCAGACAACATCGTAGGTTCCGTCCTGGTTTTCTCCTTGATATTTTGGATTCCTTTCAGCATTCTGGTCCATTGTGTGGTAAGTCACCAGTTTTTAAGTAATAATATTTTATTAAAATTTTGAGCAACTCGAACCATGTTAGCTTCGGAAAAGATAAAAATTTGTTCTTAGAAAAATCTGACTTCCTGTTTCCATTGACATTTTTGGTGCTATCCCTGGGAAAGCATTTTTTGTAAAATTAACTAATGGTCTCTTAAAAAATTACACTTTTTGTGCACGGATGTTTTGATCTCATGTATAATTTCTGAGGAGTTTTATACTTCTAAGCACAGGAGACTGGTTAACTGGGCTTGTCCAGGACGTCTGGCGAGTGAAGCTTCTAAACGAGCGCCTCCAGGCTGACTTTGCTGTGGCAGAGCAGGTGCCAAACAGCAGCATTCCAGACGTGCTGCCCCGTCTGGTCTGCAGTCTTGGCATCGTCGTCTGGGGTGCTCCCTCAGATGCTGCCACGTGAGGAGAGGGAGCCGTCTTCTTTACTGTTCAAAATGAGTAACAGTTAACAGTTGAATAGGGCTTTGAGAAACTCCAGGCACTTTTATAAAGTTTGATTTTGAAACGGGTGCCGAGTGGGCAGGGAAGACCTACGGGCAGCCTGACTCGCCTAAGTCAGACCCTCCTGCTGTCCACAGAAACACGATTTTATTCCTGCACTGTCACGGGGAGGGCTTAAGGGGCTCGAGAGGCTTCTCTGGGCGGCCTGGTCCTGTACTTCCCGGAAATTTCCTGCTCCAGAAAATTCCTCATAGATCCGTTCTCCTTGCTTGTGTGGGAAAAGGAGGACTTGTCTGCTGTGTAGAGACGAGGACGTCAGAGCCAGGCTTCCAGGCCTGTGCCCGAAAGCCCTGCGCGGGGCCCTCCCGCGGGCACGTGGGATGCTCCGGCAGGGGGCGCTCTCGGGTCTTCACGCCCCGTGCCTTCCCTCGGCTGCGCGCTTTCCCTGAACGGCGGCTTCTCTCAGGCGGCGAGGCTGCGGGACACGAGGAAAAGCCCTGCGAAAGCGGGGCGGTGTTAAAGGGGACGCGGTGGTGGCTTTGACAGATGGGCGACGGTGCCGTCCATTACGGTGGCTTTTACCCGAGAGTCAGACCTGCGTGGTTTACGGCGAGAGTTACGACTGTGGACCGAGAGGCCTGATGCTCGATTTCTGTGCAGGGAGGCGGGCAGGGGCTTGTCTCTGACCTCGGCGGCCGTTCAGGGCGGCCGGGCTGGAAGCCAGGCCCCGGGCAGGGGCGGAGGGCGGAGGGCGGGCCGCGTGTCCAGCCTTGTGCAGGGCGTGCTGTCGGGACTCGAGGCCCGGTGCCGCCAAGGGCTCGGGCCACAGCGACCCTGGACACGGCCGGGAGGAGTGACGCGGCTCCGGCGGGCTGGGGCGCGGCCTCCGGGAGCGGCGCTCACGGCCCGCGCACCGCACGGAGCCGCCCTCCTTGTTCCTGCCCGGGGCGGGGCCTCAGACACCAGTGCTTAGACTTCGCCTGTTTCCTTACTTAACGCAAAAAACACCTTTCCTCGATGTGCAGAGCAAACACTTGGGCAGAACCCTTAAAGCTTGGCTGCGCAACCTGCTCCCACTTTGTACACCTGCAGCTCTGAGTTCTTTCTTCCCCGGACAGTAGGAGGGGCTCATGAGGAAGGGGCGCTGAACGCACTGTTCGCAGGAGTGACGCCGCTCTGCCCTTCTTTCTAGGATAAGAAACTGGACAAGCAGTTTGAATCGCTGTCTCTGTTCCACCCCAGTGTAAGTATCTCTCACGAGTCGTTCTCAGTTGTGGTTTTTTGTTTGCTTCTGCTTCACAACAAAGTGAATCAGTCATACATGTACATATGTTTCCATATCCCCTCCCTCTTGCGTCTCCCTCCCTCCCACCCTCCCTATCCCACCCCTCCAGGCGGTCACAAAGCACCGAGCTGATCTCCCTGTGCTATGCGGCTGCTTCCCACTATCTATCTACCTCACGTTTGGTAGTGTATATGTGTCCAAGCCGCTCTTTCACTTTGTCACAGCTTACCCTTCCCCCTGCCCATATCCGCAAGTCCATTCTCAAGTAGGTCTGTGTCTTTATTCCCGATTTACCCCTAGGTTCTTCATGACATTTTTTTTCTTAAATTCCATATATATGTGTTAGCATACAGTATTTGTCTTTCTCTTTCTGACTTACTTCACTCTGTATGACAGACTCTAGGTCTATCCACCTCATTACAAATAGCTCAGTTTCGTTTCTTTTTATGGCTGAGTAATACTCCATTGTATATATGTGCCACATCTTCTTTATCCATTCATCCGATGATGGACACTTAGGTTGTTTCCATCTCCGGGCTACTGTAAATAGGGCTGCTATGAACAATTTGGTACATGTCTCTTTTTGAATTATGGTTTTCTTAGGGTATATGCCCAGTAGTGGGATTGCTGGGTCATATGGTAGTTCTATTTGTAGTTTTTTAAGGAACCTCCATACCGTTCTGCATAGTGGCTGTACGAATTCACACTCCCCCCAGCAGTGCAAGAGGGTTCCCTTTTCTCCACACCCTCTCCAGCATTTATTGTTTTTAGATTTTTTGATGATGGCCATTCTGACCGGTGTGAGGTGATACCTCATTGTAGTTTTGATTTGCATTTCTCTAATGATTAGTGATGTTGAGCATCCTTTCATGTGTTTGTTGGCAGTCTGTATATCTTTTTTGGAGAAATGTCTATTTAGGTCTTCTGCCCATTTTTGGATTGGGTTGTTTGGTTTTTTGCTATTGAGCTGCATGAGCTGCTTATAAATTTTGGAGATTAATCCTTTGTCAGTTGCTTCATTTGCAAATATTTTCTCCCATTCTGAGGGTTGTCTTTTGGTCTTGTTTATGGTTTCCTTTGCTGTGCAAAAGCTTTGAAGTTTCATTAGGTCCCATTTGTTTATCTTTGTTTTTATTTCCATTTCTCTAGGAGGTGAGTCAAAAAAGATCTTGCTGTGATTTATGTCATAGAGTGTTCTGCCTATGTTTTCCTCTAAGACTTTTACAGTGTCTGGCCTTACACTTAGGTCTTTAATCCATTTTGAGCTTATTTTTGTGTATGGTGTTAGGGAGTGTTCTAATTTCATTCTTTGACATGTAGCTGTCCATTTTTCCCAGCACCACTTATTAAAGAGGCTGTCCTTTCTCCACTGTACATTCCTGCCTCCTTTATCAAAGATAAGGTGACCATATGTGCGTGGGTTTATCTCTGGGCTTTCTATCCTGTTCCATTGATCTCTCTCTCTGTTTTTGTGCCAGTACCACACTGTCTTGATTACTGTAGCTTTGTAGTATAGTCTGAAGTCAGGGAGCCTGATTCCTCCAGCTCCGTTTTTCGTTCTCAAGATTGCTTTGGCTATTCGGCGTCTTTTGTTTTTCCAAACAAATTGTGAAATTTTTTGTTCTAGTTCTGTGAAAAATGCCAGTGGTAGTTTGATAGGGATTGCATTGAATCTGTAGATTGCTTTGGGTAGTAGAGTCATTTTCACAATATTGATTCTTCCAATCCAGGAACATGGTACATCTCTCCATCTATTTGTATCATCTTTAATTTCTTTCATCAGTGTCTTATAATTTTCTGCATACAGGTCTTTTGTCTCCTTAGGTAGGTTTAGTCCTAGATATTTTATTCTTTTTGTTGCAGTGGTAAATGGGAGTGTTTCCTTGATTTCACTTTCAGATTTTTCATCATTAGCATATAGGAATGCCAGAGATTTCTGTGCGTTAATTTTGTATCCTGCTACTTTACCAAATTCTTTGATTAGCTCTAGTAGTTTTCTGGTAGCATCTTTCGGATTCTCTATGTATAGTATCACGTCATCTGCAAACAGCGACAGCTTTACTTCTTTTCCAATTTGGATTCCTTTTATTTCCTTTTCTTCTCTGATTGCTGTGGCTAAAACTTCCAAAACTATGTTGAATAAGTGGTGAGGGCTTCCCTGGTGGCGCAGTGGTTGAGTGTCTGCCTGCCGATGCAGGGGACACGGGTTCGAGCCCCGGTCCGGGAAGATCCCACATGCCGCGGAACGGCTGGGCCCGTGAGCCACGGCCGCTGAGCCTGCGCGTCCGGAGCCTGTGCTCCGCAACGGGAGAGGCCACAACAGTGAGAGGCCCGCATACCGCAAAAAAAAAAAAAAAAAAGAGTGGTGAGAGTGGGCAACCTTGTCTTGTTCCTGATCTTAGTGGAAATGGTTTCAGTTTTTCACCATTGAGGACGATGCTGGCTGTGGGTTTGTCATATATGGCCTTTATTATGTTGAGGCAAGTTCCCTCTATGCCTACTTTCTGCAGGGTTTTTATCATAAATGGGTGTTGAATTTTGTCGAAAGCTTTCTCTGCATCTATTGAGATGATCATATGGTTTTTCTCCTTCAATTTGTTGATATGGTGTATCATGTTGATTGATTTGCGTATATTGAAGAATCCTTGCATTCCTGGAATAAACCCCACTTGATCATGGTGTATGATCCTTTTAATGTGCTGTTGGATTCTGTTTGCTAGTATTTTGTTGAGGATTTTTGCATCTATGTTCATCAGTGATATTGGCCTGTAGTTTTCTTTCTTTGTGACATCCTTGTCTGGTTTTGGTATCAAGGTGATGGTGGCCTCGTAGAATTGAGTTTGGGAGTGTTCCTCTCTCTGCTATATTTTGGAAGAATGTGATCGGTTGTGTTTTGAGGCCTGCTGAGGAGAGACCTGCACTGGCCTCCCCAGCAAGAGCCACCAGCCTTTCCAGTGGTGCCTTCTCTGGCTGGAAGGCCCTGTTGCAGCAGGAGGGATCTAGGTTGGATGCTAAGGTCACTTCTCATGACAGTGACAGTGAACATTTGCTTGTCACTTGGATGGAGACTGAAAGCAGCAGCGGTGCCCTCCCCGCAGCCCTGAGTGGTCAGCTGTTCAGCACGGGCTTAGTTTAACACTGAGAGAGCTTTTCCTGTCTTGGGATCCTGACAGCGTTGTTTCTCACGAGTCTCCTTTGGGTCTTCAAATGGTGGTGTGTCAGGACTTGAATGCCAACAGCTCGACTCGCTTCTCGGGGTGCCTTCCCCAGCATGGGGATCAGGGCGCCGATGGGCACAGCCATCTGTCGGGTGAGGCTGGGACTGTGGGACCTGGAGTGCACCTACTCTGTGTCTTTTCAGAACGTTGAGATGCTGAGCAGCATGGATTCCGCATCAGTTCGCGTCATCAAGCCCTTTCCTGCACCCCTGACCCCGGGCCGCCTACAGCCCCCGCAGCCCGCCCCTGCGGTGCCCCCCGCGCCTTCGGTGCCCGTGGCCCCAAAGCTAGACCACCAGCGGATGGACACCATCCAGGAGGACCCCAGCACAGACTCGCACGCCGACGAGGACGGCTTCGAGAAGGACCCCTTCCCAAATAGCAGTGCGGCCGCCAAATCGTTCGAGGATCTCACAGACCATCCGGTCACTAGAAGTGAAAAGGCCTCGTCCTTTAAGCTGCAGCGTCAGAACCGCATTGACAGCAAGGAAACTGAGTGCTAGTTCAGGACCGCATCCCGAGCTCTCTGACTTCTGTGTGCAGAATATTTTTATAGATTTGACCTCAAATCACTGCATAGTTTTTGTGAAGATTTGGGAGAAAAAAGGAAGTGACTTCACAGCAGATGCCAGTCATGTGTTTGGACTTCCTTCGCATACGTAATACTTGTGTGGTCAGGCCCTTTTCCTTCTGAAGAGGTAAGGTGAATCTAGCTTATCTTGAGGCTTTCAGGTTTTAGTTTTTTTGATCTTTTAGATATCCTTCAACCTCTGACGCAAAAGCAGAAACTACAGCTGGATTAGGTTATGAATATTTACATTTTTGTAAATTAACTTTTTATATTGAGAATGGCACTGATTAGGGAGATGATCAGTTTTTTTTAAACACTGTAATGATCCAGTGAACATCATAACGAGGCATTCAGCCGTTTCTTGTGAGGATAACTGGAACACAGGATAGATTGATTTATTCTTTTGCCTTCAAGACAAAGGGAGATAAAACCAGTGTATACACTGTCTCCAAAATGTGGGTTCTGTTTCTAGGTATTACCTAGAACTTGTAGCAGAAGAAGGGAATTACACTGCTAAATTTAGGGATAAGTTGGGTTAATGTTTCTTAATTCTAAGTTAAGAATTTCTAAATGTCTAGAATTAAAACAATCTAGCTTATAGTGAGGGTTACAAATTGTAGCCCAATGAATCTACAGAATTCTGCCATTTTAGGACCCTAGATAGCGGGCAGTTTTTGTGTGTTTCTGAAGTATCTTCATGTATCAATACTGTCACCATCCTCTTAAAACATTCGCCATTCAGAAAGCCTGAACTATTTCAGAATAAGAGAGTTATGGTCGCCTCTTCTCAAACACTCGTGGCCAGGAGCACACAGGAGATGGTTTCTGCCAAAAGAACCGGGTGTGATGTGCTGGCCTGGGGCTTTCTCCCCACACAGCTGATTGCTAGAAAACCCTTGGTATTGACCCACGTTACTTCTTGATCTAGTGCTTCAGTATGGTCTGCATCTACTGTGTGAAGGATAGAAACCATCAGGTTGAATTCTGATTTCCTTTAAAAGCTTCTTTCCCCTGCTAAGTACTGAAATGTGCTCACCAGTGAACACATTTTAACTGAGATAACTTGTAAGCTTTGAGAGCAATCAACCAAACCTGTGACAGATCGTATCTTTTTTCCTAAGGATGTTCGTTATGCAGATGCCTGTTACACTAATACTTGAACTTGTACCTTGTGGTATTTGCTGTCTTTTAACTAGTCATAATGTTCTTGTGTTGTAGAGAACACTTTTGCAATCTGATGTAAGGTGAGGGGGGTGTGTGGGTGTATGTGTGAGAGTGAAATGGTTCCCAGCTGAGTGTAAGAAACCATTTTTTATAAAATTGTGACTTTTTAAAACACCAACACTGTCTTTACCTTTTTTCCATTTATAAAATTAACAAGCTGCTCAGGGTATATTCTGTAGCTGTGGCACTGATGACACCTGCATCAATCAATCAATAATAAATATTTATTATCGAACCACGATGTACCTGTAGGTACAAAGCTGTCCTGAAAAATTCCCACGCGTTTATTAATCTTGGTGGCAGATGTTGGTGATTTTTATTGAAGGGTCATGAGCAAAGTTTTAAACTTGAGAAAAGAATCTGACCACTTATCTTGGGGTCTTTGTGCACTGGCGACTTCCTGTTCTGTAGATTAACAGCTGGACTTGGTTTTCTGTGACTAGTCGTCCCCACCTCCCAGAAGACTCAGTTCCGGTTTTGCTTCTGCTATGTCTCGCCAGTAAGGGAGCAGCAAAGGCAGGGAAGAGACTTTCTTCTCTATCAAAGGCCAAAGATGGGAGAACAAAAACTCATTTCCTTTTGATGATAAATGTAGTCCGTCTGACAAATAGGAAGAAAAGTCCTGTAAGGGGAAGAGAACGCAGTTAAAGGGGTGGCTGGTCTCCCAGCTGTGGCCCCAGGCAGCGAGTCCCCGGCCTGAACAGCAGCCTCTGGTGCTGCGTTAGCTCATCAAATGCTCCCACGCCCTTTGTGGAGGGACAGTGCCTGCATATGACACATGGAGCGTCACAGAACCTCACACCATTAATGAGCGCCTGAGCCGAAGTGTCCTTCCAGGTCAGCAGACGGAAGGAAGAAGATCAATGAGTGAGTATAGCACATTGATGTAGCCAACAAAGTGAAAAATTTGTTACAAGAGCTCAGCACCCAGTGTGTCAAATTGTTTGACTCTTCTCAGTCTAGGAATTAAATTGACAGGCACAGTATTAGATGAAAAGACTGTGTACCATCCAGAGTCCAGACGCCCCACCCCTGGAGCCCCTTCTCCTCTGGGAAAGAATCCTTTCCCTACGCAGGCGCTCCGCCCATCCCCCATCCGTTAGAACCTGGAGCTGGTTCATGACTTGCAGACCAGGGATTCGGATTAGCAGCACTCCTCTCGGGCCTCCGTTTTCTCATCTGTGCTGTGTTTCTTAGGTCAGATGACCGCTGAGGAAGGCCTTTCCCAGCTCTGGACTCCTAATACGCTCAGTCACTTTACAAGGACTTTCAAAGAACCACTAGCCCAGCGGTCTGCAGTCTCCTTTTCTCTAGCAGCGTTACTCTTCCAAACCATCTCAGGTGGGAGCGTGGTGCTGCCTCAGCGGTCAAGTGGCCAAGCCTGCTCCCGACCTGGGAACGCACAAGGTGGGTCAGGTCCAGTCAGGGTGCAGAGGACACAGACAGACACGGCCTTCTCGTCTGCGGTGGGATTGCTGGGTCCCACATGAGCGCACGTGTACTTAACTGTACAGGAGGCTGTCATTCTGCACGGGGACTGGCTTTTTTACCTTTTACATTTGTAAGTGGGCTTTCTGGCTTTAAACCAATTAGAACTCCGTACCTCAAAATATGAATTTTAGTTAATACCATATTCTACTTAAAGCCATTGTTTTGCCTCTTTTAACTTTCCCCCTCTCCATATTACAAAACTTGGCCTGGATGTTCTTAAATATGAACCATTTATTGCTCATTCATTTCACTACATGCCAACTCCTATTAAAGGGGTTCCCAGAGCACGGTGCCAACTGCTGGGTGCCGGTACAGAACCCGGCCAAGCAAGGTGCTGGGTCTGCAGGCGGTCCTGGAGCCTCTCCGCTCCAGCCAACGTTTTCATTCCATTTGGTGACAAGGACAACTGTCTGACCCACTCGGAGCTGCTCCAGGCAGACGGTGCACAGCGTGGTCACTTCTGTGGGATCCTACTCACCCGACAGGACTGAGCATGCCACTCTACCTGATTGTCCTTCTGCATCAGGGTCCACAGGTCAAGTGCATCAATCCCACAGTCTTGGGCTACTTGTAAACACGCCCTGGCATATTCACCAACGACCGAGTTGAGGCGATTTAATTTGCACCCTATTGAGAAGAGAAAATCCACTGTGCAACTGATAAACCCAAGTGCTGGTCTTTGTGCAAGTTCTACTACCTGGAGGGTTTCTCAGTTCAAGCGAACGGGCGTGTGCTTAGAGACCCGAAGTGGGCCAGCCACGGGGCTTGGGGGACACAAGGACGGGCCTCACGGGTCACTAGTGTGCTGCTCTCCCCAGCACAGGACCAAGGACGACGGGGATGAGGGGCCACGGAGGGCATTTAGAGGACACCGAATAGACACAGAGGCAGAAAAGGCGGGGGGAGCTGAGCGGCTTGGCTAGAGGGCAGGCCAGAGGCGAATGGAGTCGGGCAGGTGACTGCCATGGGGTACGGTGGGGAGGACCGCTGGGCTCAGGCCCGAGTTGTTATGTGTAATGAGAAGCCACAGCCACGTAGTGGAAAAGTTCACTTGTAGACTTTGGACCAGAGAAGGCGAGAGCTGGAAGGGAGCACAGAGGTCACACTCAGGCCAGCCTGGGGGTCAGCAACCTTTCTCTGCCACGGGCTGGACAGGAGACACGCTTTACGGGCAACTATTCAGCCCTGCCGTCACAGCTCCAAAGTAGCCACAGACAACATGTAAACCATGGGCCTGGCTGTCATCCAGTGAAACTGTATTTGTGGTAGGCGACGGGGCCACTGCAGTGCAGGGATTCTCACACTCAGTTACAACAGGATCACCGGGAGGGTGCACTGGGCTGCTCCCCTAGACTTCTGCTTCCACAGGTCTGGGATGAGTCCAAGAATCTGCACTTCTACCAAGTTCCCAGATGACGCTGATCTGCTAACCTGGGACCACGGGAGAACCACGCATGGTCCAAAGTCATAAACCTGGCTAAAGGTAGAGTGATACAGCAGGACTCATCACACGCACGTCTGCAAGAGTGCCGCAGTCTCATGAGACGTGCCCACCGCATTCTAGATACAGATTTTTCTAGTCTAGTATAGTCCATTAAAAAGTGTCACAACTCACTTGGTTTCACGATCCACGCGTGGGCTGTGACCTGCCACGTGAGCAGCACTGAGCTCCGGCTGCGCTCCTGTGCCCGTCCAGGCTCAGCGTGAATGTTTCCTGGAGCGGCTTTCTACCTCACAAGCGATCATTATGACCTAAAATCGCCCTTGATGATGCCCACGGGGGTCCTCCCTTTGCCCTCTGGAGCTAACAGCGCGGCGTTCCGTCCTCTTTACGTGACGGCGCCCTGCAAATACGTGATGACAGCTGGCCTAGCTCCCCTGCTAGCCCAACAGCAGGAACTGGGTTCTAGTCATCTCTGTATCCTGCGCACCTGGCCAGGTCCCGGTATAGCACATAAAGGTGCCAAGATGCATAGCTGGTGGGGACAGGACGGGAGCCAGAACCCTGGCGCGGGCGAGCCCTGGAGCAGCCTCCCGTCACTCGACCACCAGTGACGCTGGCAGCACCCCTGCGCTTGAGCGCGCGTGCCGGTGAGCCTGCAGAGGAGCCTCGGATCTGGGTGAAAGGTCCCACTGCCGAAGGCAGGCTCCCAGGTGAGGCGAGGCAGCGGAGAAAGGGCCACGTGCAGGCGGAGATGGGCAAAGCGACCTCCCCCTGCCGTTCAGAAGTCAGGAAAACACCCCGAGTGAGGATGGCAGCGTCAAAGCATGGCCAGCCCGAGCCTCAGCGCCACGCGGGAGCTGCAGCCCCTGGCTGCTCAGCACGCTCCCCGGTGGTGGCCTGTGCACCCCGGAGTCGGGCAGATACCAGGCCCGGGGCCTGACTCACGCACGGCCAGAATCCTTTTCTGTGTCACGCTACGACATGCCGGGAGCTCTGCTCTAACTTCTGTGACTAAAGCAGACAGACGGGAACCCACAGGCCCCCAAGGAGCCGAGGCCCCAGGCTGGAGACCAGGTCCCACCTGCTGCACCCACGCTCACCTTGCCCGAGGCACTCCTGTCCCCACGCGGCCTCACAGAGCGGCGGCGGCGTGATGAAGATGAGCCTGCTCTCGGGCACGTCCACAGACTGCAGGTAGCGCACCATGGCCGTCAGGTTCGCCGCGTACTCCTCCAGGGGGACGTGCTGCTTGGGGTTCTCACCTGTTCGGGAGGAACGCGGACACTTCAGCCCAAATGCAGATGTGCTGTAAGCGATGGCAGTTAAGGTTAACGCACATTCACAAGTGGGCCTAACTCGTGACGTCGCTAGGGAACTGTTTAGCGCCAAGCACAGAAAGGGAAGGGGGAAGAGTTCGAGTACAGAGTCCTACATAAAACAGACTCCGAAGGCTCCGGCTCGGGGCCTTGTAAGCACTCTCGTCTTTCCTCCGTTACTGGGCATGGGGTTCTTAGTCAATTAGGCTGAATTTGTTAAGTAAGACCTGCGCTGGGCGGTGAGCCTGCCCAGGTTCTGGCCCGGCTTTGTCACTGGCCAGCCACGTGCCCTCGGACAAACGATCAGCCTTTCTGTACCTCCGTTTCCTTGCTGGTAAAACGAGGATGACAAGAGGGTCCACCTCACAGGGTGGCTGTGAAAATTACATCCACGGAGTGTGAAAGGCACTGAGAGCAAGGTGCCTGCCGAGAAGGAAGCCCTCAATACATAAACTAAGCAACAGCTAACGTCACTGCAAAGGATTCCTTCTGGACAGGCTCACACACGGCCCCCTGCAGGCCATGTGCAAACCACGCGTGAGTATAATGTGGGAGGAAAGTAACAGCACTCATTATGCTGCCACCCAGAAGGCCCCTGGTGGCACTTGGTCATATACTTCTTTCCAGTCGTTTCCAGGCAGATCTGGAGACTTAAAAGAAAAAAAAAGGAGGGATCACACTGAAGATACACGACCATATTGTGCTTTTTTCACATAGCATTATGAGCATTTCCGTACCTACAAACAGCCCTCAAAAACATGGCGTTCAGTTGTCGGGTGACCACAACAGATGCTTCTGTTACCTTACTGTGCAGCATTCTAATGTTTTGCTACTATAAATAACAGTGCATAGAAATCTTTACACATATACCCGGCTGCACGACATACTAGGTGTTTCCTTAGGCTGGGTTTCTAGATGAGGGAAGTCTCTAGGGAAGCTTTCCAGAAAGGTTTCAAGTTTTCCCACCAGTACCGTAAGAGTGCCTGTTTTCCACACTTGTCAGCTGTAAGTATTACTGCTTGAAACCATGGATTTGAGAGTCAAAAAACCAAAACTCCTTGCTTCAGTTTTCATTTTCTGGATGACAGACGTTTTTACACATTTTCAAACGTGTACTGGCTACTAAGTTTCTCCTGTTGCGATTACCTGTTCCTGCCTTTGCCTGTTTTTTAAACTGGAGTTAATATTTTTCTTAATTGATTTCTACATTAAAGACATTAACCTTTTGTCTCATGCTTTTGCAAACATTTTCCTTAATGTGTCATTTTCTTTTTTTAATAGTGTTTCTGACATAGCTAATTTATTTCACAAATCTGTTTCTTCCTTTGCAGTTTCCTCCACTGCAAGTTCCTCTAAGTTTTTATACTTAGGAAGTATTTCTCCTTGCCCTAAATTGGAGATAGAAATTCACCTGTTTGAAAACTTCTGGGTTTTTTTTGGAGAGCTTGGTCTCCACCGACACCTGTGGTCTCTGATCTCACAGGCGCCAGACTTCCCTGCATCACAGTCGGCAGCTGTCGCTTCCTTCCCTCTCTCCAGCCTCACCTGAGAGGCCCGGCCGTGTGCCTGTTAATAGCAGACGTCACGTGACGGGGGTGGGGCACGGGAGAAGCCTCTGGAAGCTGACTACTCTTCTCCTGTATGCCGAGGGCTCTCCTTTCACAAGTAGGAAAGGAAGAGAGGCCTGTGCCTCTAGTCACAGCAGCAGTTCTTCCAAAAATACGGAGACACGTCTCCTGTTCAGACCTGCTTCCCACCGCCCAGGAGTCAAGCCTGTGCTGGGTCAGGGCTGCTGCTGCCCTGAGCTGCCCTTGCTCCATCAGTGTGAGTCACACGGCAAGGTGTCCAGTTTGACCTCTGCTGCCAACTACATCAACTACAGAGAAAGAAACATTAGAAATTGAGCACAGCACTACTGGACTCTAAAAAACATCCAAGTGCTTGAAATTTTAGGTCTGCCGACGACCCAGGCATGTAGAAAATAAGTCGGGAATAAAATTCACTGACATTAAAGAAAGCCAGAAGAAACACAAGGAGGTAAACTCAGGGAACTCATTATAAATTTGGCAAAACTTTACCTACTGAGAGACAGGTAAACAGATGAAAAAAGTATATAAATTTAAGTTTGTTGTAACGAAAAAACCAATTAAAACTGAACTAGGAAAACAAGAATGCCTTTACCTTTTAGCGCACTGTCATTGGCACCAAAGAAAATTGTAACTGCTACTGGGCTGTCCAAACTGTTCCCCTTCCGGATTAGCCTCGGGAGGATAATTTTCGCCCATCTGGTATTGTAACCTGAAAATCCACGATTCAGAACATCGCATTTTCTGAAATGAAAAATTTTTAAAGATGAATTGTAGGGACTTCCCTGGTGGCGCAGTGGTTAAGAATCCGCCTGCCAATGCAGGAGACACGAGTTCAAGCCCTGGCCCGGGAAGATCCCACATATCGCGGAGCAACTAAGGCCGGTGCGCCGCAACTAAGCCTGTGCCCTAGGGCCCGAGGGCCACAACTACTGAGCCCACGCGCCACAACTACTGAAGCCCACGCGCCTAGAGCCCGTGCTCCGCAACAAGAGAGGCCACCACAATGAGAAGCCCGCGCACCACAACGAAGAGCAGCCCCTGCTCGCCGCAACTAGAGAAAGCCCGCGCACAGCAATGAAGACCCAATGCAGCCAAAAAAATAAATTAATTAAAAAATAAAAATAAAAAAAAAGATGAATTGTGAGCAAAGAACTATTTCTGGTCGCGTGTAGCCAAGCTTCCGTGTGGGAGGGTATGCTTGGGCTCACAGTGCCCACTCTGTGCCACGGCCCTGCCGCTGCCCAGGTGTCACTTTGGTAAGATCAGAGCAGCAGCAGAGTTGAGGCATGTTCGTTCCCTTCATGGTTCCAAGATGTAGCAAGTCCATCCCATTCCTCGACGAGAGAGGTTACGAATAATAATGAACAGAGGGGCTATGCAGACTAACTGATTTCATGCATGGTCAGGGGGGTACTTTTGAAATGGAGTTTACAGCAGGCAGATATTAAAGGTAGAAAGGCACCAATAAGCTGGAACTCTAATGGGATAAGCGTACATGGAATTCCTGAGACTTAATTTACAGACCGTTTTTTAAGGGGAGGTTTAGGTTTACGGAAAGACTGAGCAGAGGTACAGACTTCCTCTAACCCCCAGCCCCCCTCCCCGACGACCTACACCACCCACCAGTGGGTGCATTTGTTACAGGTGACAAACTACACTGACACACGGTTCTCATTATTACCCGGTGGTTTTGATTCAGTAGTTTTAGTAAATATGTATTAGTTGTGTTTCAGTTTAAACCAGTTTAACGGGCATTTTATTCCTTCTTAAAAATATATGATTTGATTCACAGTACTGTATGCTATACTGAAAAAAACAAACTATGGAAATTGAGCTGGCTGCCTGCGTTAGAATCCCTGCTCCAACACTGAGTAGCTGTGACTTCGGGTAGGTTTGTAGATGTTTCAAGTTGTCCACTAAAAACAATTTTTTTCCCAATGAATCTCCGACTTCAACTGATGGTTAGCAAACTGATGTGGTTAATTTTGGTGTACGGTTCAAATTCCTACATATAAGCAACTAAGCAGAGAAGCTAGGGCACCAAGAAATAACTGCAGGCCAAAGGCCAAGCACCAGAGGCCAAAGAACAGCAGGAGGGACTCCGGTTTGACGCTCCTCGGAATGCTCTCAGCATTTATAAGCCTTGGGGGCAACAAAATTTCAGCCACATTTATTTCTAAGTGTGGTTCTCGTGTCTTTAGTGTGTAACGATTACAAAATGCTGACTAGCCATTTTAAAGCCTCTACCCAGAATACTTTAAAATGGAACACTCTAGAATTTGGACAGTCTGTCTTATATCCATCTAGTGGTTCAGTCACATACGGCAGCACTTTAAAAAGCAAGAGGCAGGTGGAGTGGCTGGGCCCGTGAGCCGTGGCCGCTGAGCCTGCGCGTCCGGAGCCTGTGCTCCGCAACGGGAGAGGCCACAGCAGTGAGAGGCCCGCGTACCGCTAAAAAAAAGGAAGAAAAAAAAAAAAGCAAGAGGCAGAACAGCTCCCTCCCTGAGGCCTGTGTGCTGTGGCAGTGACCAGTGACGCAGAGCAGCCAGTGCCTGGATCTCGCTGCCTTCGACTGGCAAGGAGGCCTTGACAACTTACTTAGTTTCTCCGTGCCTCAGTCTTCCCAGCTGTGAGAGGTGAACACTAATACCCAATCTGCTAGGATACGTGAAGATTAAAAGTAATGTAGTGGCCAGATACGTACAAGGAGCTCAATAAATGCCAGCCATTATAGATTTAAAAATATATATATATATCATTATTATAAGGCTGTGAACCAAAAAAACTGCTAGTGAGGCCCATGGTTGAAAGTGTTAAAGTTCCCTTCTGAAAGGGGAAGAATATCTGAATTTCTCTGGATTGAATAACATAATCAATAGTGCCCAAGTTATTCAAAAGGCTGGAAGAAACTGGAGAATTAAGAAAGGTTTTTCATGAATTCTTGGCTAATAACAGGTATTTAAGTCCAGATGAAGTTGGGAAAAAGATAGAAATTAACTAAAAGATTCCTTCCAGAACATCCAGGCTCTGTAAGATTGATTGCCTTCCAGAAAAAAAGTAAATTAGGTTTTTATAAACAGGCATGAGCATATCTTTAAAAGCAAACAGAAGCATTTAAAAACTGAAAAAGGTGAGTTTTTTCTAACCTTTCAAATACGGATTTCTGGTTAAAGAAATACTTGGATAAGGCTAAAAAAAGACTGATGAAAATATATCAGTAAATTAAAAGCATTTAAGTGGATTTAAGAATGGTTAAAATGCTTTTTGTACTGAGTATACAAAGATCTTATTTAAAGCTAAAACTTAAGGACGTCACTATGGGACACAATTGCATATTTTAAATTTATTGCTCTCCACGTAGGCAGTAAAGGGCAGTCACAGTAAGGTGACTCTTAATAACCCTCAAACTTGGAAGTTAGGTGAAATTAAAACACTGAATCAAGTCAGTTCTGGGCCTTGCACGTGGCTGAAGCAGACAGTCGGGGCCTGGGTCTGCAGAAGATTCACCCCAGCGTCAACGTGGCTAAAGACCACGTTCCTCCGAGGGGCAGCCGTCGGTGTGGGACAAAGGGCGGCGCTGCCGGCACAGAAAGGGGGGGGCTGGGCTGGAGCTGCGGCCCCTCTGCCGCGCGCCCCTCCCGACACGGCCTCCTGCTTTCTCCCGTGGGCCTGCCTGGTGGAAGGTGGGCGCGCCCGCCCACGGGAGGCGCCGCGGTGCCACTCTGGTTCACAACGGGCTCTCGCGGGCTTGGCCGAGGGCAGTGAGCCCAGGAGAGGGGAGGCGGGACTCACCCGGCTGAGGCCTCCCGGTGGCCGCTGGGTTTTGTGCCTGCTGTCACAAGATGCTTTGAAGAGTGACACAGATAAAGCCTAACAGACCACACAGTCTACAGCTTCATCTTTTCCTATAATTACTCTCAATTCTGAAAAATAACCACTTGCTAATTAAATGGTCTTCTAGCAATCACACCTGTAAACAATCAATTCTGACAAGATTTTAGTACTAACATTATGTACTGCAGAAACATTTGTGATGCCTGCAGTTTTTCAGGCCATTTGAATAATTATTTAGCTTTTCCATATCTTCTATTTGATCAGAAAAGGTTAATGGACTAATTAAACAGGTACTGAATTATTAAAAAAAAAAGAGCCAGCACTTATGGAGCACTTCTCACGGGCCAGGCGCTGGACTAAGCAGCGCACAGCAGCCGACTCACCCTCCGACAGGAGAGCAGGGCCTTGTCATCCCCAGAGCCGGAGGATCCTGGGCTCTGGGGCCAGGCCACCTGACACTTCTTAGTTGTGTGACTCTGTTATCTACCTCTCTCCACCTTATTTTTCTCAGCTATAAGATGGATAGGAGGATGATAAATCACTGTATTACTGGGCAGTTGTAGAGATTAAATGAGACTATAAACATGAAGTATTTTAAAGTCGCTGGCACCTGAACTGGAACATTGTTTCCCTTTTAATGATTTCCATTTGGCAAATGGAATACCAAAATCATCACTATTTTTTTATTAATCTGACATACTTTAAAATATTTTTTATATATCTGATACCTTTTATAAAGAGAATCTGGGGGGGGAATCTCTATCCAAAAATGAATCCAACTTTGGTTTTAGAATATACTTTGTATTCTTTCAATTGAACTCCTTGCTAATTATTTAAATCGTACCCACCATAACTGAAAAAGAACTTGTCTAGTTTAGAGAGTGAACAGCTGTATTTTTGGATCCAAGCCCCTAATACATTTTACAACTTTTAGGGTTTGGTTTCATGAGGCGGCAAAGTTTTAACTGAACCTCAGTGCTGCGCTTCTCTCCCCCAACCCCTTATATACACTAACTAGGACAGGCCTGCAAAGACAAAAACGGAGGAACTTACTGTTTCAAGCTGCATCATTCACTCTCTTCTCCATCAATAAACACTCAAGTAGGAATCTAGAAACTATTCTCACCTGACCAGCCTGTCAGCCAGTGATGCTCCCCAGCCACCCTGCTGGAAAGAAAACTGAAGAAAGAAAAGCCCATTACTCTTTATCAATGTAATTAGGACACATTGCTCAGCTACGCCCCTCTTGTTTTCTCTCTGTACTCCCTGACTTCTTGGCCTTCACCATTTGCTTTGCTCCGAGGTCGTTTTAGGGATTACTATAGCTACACCTCAGCAGCACGCTGGAAGCAAGAGGTAGTTTTCTTCCGTGTCAATTGGATTTGAGCCAATCACCTGCATTTTATTGAGACCTACATTAGACTCACTATCACCTGCATTTTATTGAGACCTATATTAGACTCACTGTTATCTAGAAAAGCTACTTAAATCTAGGTACAAGAGATGAAATCAACTGTATGTTCAGTTAGGAAGTGAAATCCACACTACACTACCTCTTCGTAGTTGAAAGACTTAATAAAGAAATTAATTACAGAACTCAGGGTGACTATTTTTTGATATACATTCCCATGGAACTTCGAGAGTCCTTACTGCCCTAGATGCCTAAAAATAATGCTACCAATTGTTGGCATGCACACAGAAAACTGGTTTAGGAAGTCATGTCTGAATGTGAGAAGAATAAAACAAAACAAAATGAAAAACACCATGGGAAGGTAATTTTTAAAATGTACTCCCCCGCCCTGAAGTAAGAACACCTGTTTTTCCTTGAATGAGAGTTGAAATAATCTTGGCTGAAAAGGTGATCTGGGACCTGGGGCCCTCGGCTGCAGAGCTTGCCCCGGACCTACGTCTCCTCCTTCAGCAACAGATACAAAGAAACGCTAAGGGACTAAACATAACTGCGTCCCTGCGCAGCTGGGGCAAATTATGGACAAGACACAAAAAAGGCCCAAAACCCCAACTGCTACTTCTGAAGAGCAGAGAGCCAAAGCAGGGTCCTGCGCGCGCCCCCTGCGCTCAACACCGCCAGGGGGTGGGCGAAACACCTCAGCCGCCCCTCCGCCCGACCCCTGGACACACCCCTACCCTCACCCCATGTAAGGGACGAGCTCGCCCCCCTCCGCTCGGGTCCCTTGGGGGGCGCGGAGCAAGGGAACCTGTTACTTGTTTTCGCTCCCCTCCTGCAGCGCAGTCAAGCCCTGCCTGAATTTCTGGACTGGCCTCTTATCCATTTCTACTGATTGGGAAGGCCAAGAACCCTGGTCGGTATCACTTGGCCGCATCTCATTCAGGAGAGCGGCGAGATGTTCCATCAGAGGAAGCACGGGGGGTGAGTGTTTTCCGCATGGAATGGGAGGTACGAAACTGCGGGAAGTGCTTCAGGCGCCGCCGGGATCTGTGCAAGGTGACGCCCCAGGAAGCTCCGCGTGGCACACAAAGCACTGTTCCCGCTGTGAGCAAATTCAAAGTACCTTTCAGGGAAAAGGACAACAGCCACTGACCGGGAAGACACTACGATGAAAACGACGTGCCAGGTCTTCCCAAAATCCCTATGAAAAATGGCACAGAAAGGAAAGCGCGGCCAGCCCAGGCCCTGTCACTCCCAGCGCGTGGCGTGGACAAGTCCCTGAACTTCCTTGCACTTCGTCTCATCCGTCAAACAGGCCCCCTAAGACTAAACGGAACGTGTGTCCAGTACTGCGAAGCCGCGCTGCCCTCCTGAAGATGTCACCCTCCCTGAAGCTACCAACACCGAGAAATGAACCACTGCCAGGGTGTCACGAAGGGGCCCTGGAGGCGGCGGGGACACGACGCTCTGTGAGCGTCCAGGCCTTGGGGAAGCGGGGTGCAGGGAGGCGGCCCCGACAACCTCCTAACAGTCGGGAGGAATGGGCCCCTCCCGCGCGGAGAGGAGAGCCAGGAATCACCGAAGAAGCCTGGCCCGCGGCTCTCGGCCAGGGTGCCGCCCCCCCGAGGGCGCGGCGAGGACGCCCAAGAGACCGGGCCACATGGGGGCCGAGCCGGGTTCCGCGGAATGGACGGCGACGAGCGGCGGTACCTGGGTGATCGAGTCGCCGAAGAGCAACACCCGAGGCCAGAGCAGAGAGCTTCCGCACACGACCGCCTCGCACAGCGCCATTGTCCCGGTAGCCGGGAGGCGGGGCCACGCCGGATATCCGGGCGAGGCGAGCAGCGGGGGGCGGGGCGAGCGGCCGGATATCCGGGCGAGGCGAGCGGCCGGGCGGCGGGGCTTCCCGGGGGCGGGGAGGCAGAGGCGCCTGCGGAGTCCGACGCCTTCGTTCGTTGGCTGTCTTCGCCCGCTGGCTCTCTTTCCCGGGTCGCCCCATAGGGGCCGCGCTAGCAGGGCTCCGGCGAGCAGCCGGTCACTTCTGAGGCGTGAGATAGCTGTTGCTTCTCGGAAAGCTCATTCTTGTCCGTTTACAAAAGCTTGGCCTCCTGCATGCATTCGGGTTTTGTTCACTTATCCGAGTCGCTAGATGCGGGGCGCGCGTGGCTACCCTGCCCTCGGGGAGCCCACCCGCCCTCTGGCCATTGTCGCCTGTCAGTTCCCCAGGTGGAAACCAACCCCGAAAGGAGAGCGATTTGGCGCTGCCACCAGATCCAGCATCACCCACCCCGCGAAGGTGGGCTCAGTTGTTTGAGCGAGTCGCAGGCACTTCCAAGGGGCTCGTTCATCACGCAGCCCTCTCTTGTTAAGTAAAATTAGGCAGGCATTTGTCCAGCGTTTTGACCTCAGTTAAAGAGAAGCTGACGACATTTGCTAAAGACAGTAAGGCCGACTATCCAGGAAGGACAGCGATGGTGGGCTTCCGCAGTAGGGGAGATTAGGCTAAACCCTACATACAAGAAAGAAAAGGGATTTATAGCCAAGGAGCAGGGTGAGGGGCCAGGGCAATGTAAAAGTACTAAGAGGCAGGGGAAATCTTTGCTAAACTGCCCTGACAGGGTTCTTGCTGAAGGCAGGGCAGGGTGACATCAGGATGAGGAATTTGAGCCGCGACCCAGGGGGATCAGACCAAGAGGGAGGGAGTTTTGCTAAACCGCCTCAGCGGGATTCTTGCTACAACTGGGCTGAAGGGGCCAAGGACAGGACCCAAGGTGGGGGGGCTGAGAGAGGAGACAAGAGCCTGGCTCAGGTTTGCTCAAGCACGCAATTAAGTGTGGCAGCTGTGATAAAATCGAGCCAGAAGGGTGTCTTGAAACAACTGAGCTTAAGGTGAAAACCAGAAGGGGAGCAGTGTGTGTCAGAATAGCTGCCGTTTCCGTGGCTTGGACGTAGGGTGTTGGGGGGAGAATGGCTGGAGCTGGAGAGGCAGGTAGGGTGATACAGAGCGGGACCCCGTCTTCAGGCTTCAACTACACTCAACTGGGAGCTTTAAGAATGTGCTGATCAAGGACCACCACTCTAGACCAACTAGCAGCACTTCAGATGGTAGGTCGTGGGCATCAGTACATTGTTAGTGCTCCCCAGGTGATTCCGATATGCAGCCCGGGTAGAGAACCCCTGTTAGGCCAAGTTAAGGTGTTTGGATTTCATCCTAATTAATCACAGTAAAGACCCTGAAGGATTTTCAGCAGGGAGGCTTTCAGCAGATCTGTTATTTTAGGTATCAGCTATAGGGAGAGGAGGAAGGGAGGCTGGGGCAGGAACCAGAGGGGAAAAGATGACTTGGACTCCGAGCCCCAGTGGAGATAAGACGAGGACAGATTCAAGAGCAGATTCAGAATCCTTAACTGGACTCACCACCTCAGGGGGAGGGACCGGGAGAAAGGGCTTGGCCACTTCTGCTGTGTATAACCTGCGCGGTAAAGACATCCCAAGTGTGTAGTTTTTGTAACTTAAAAATGTTTTAACGTCTATCATAACACACTCTTATATGACGCTTATAAAAGGTGACCCTTAGGCCTTTGGTTTGGGCCAAAGACAAAGTAGGGTATCTTATAGAAATAAATGTATTTGGTTTCAAGTAAAAATTCAGATTCAGGCACCGAAGTGTGTCACCAAAGCACAGGGAAGGACGAAGCAGTGTCAGTGCCCGTTAGTGAGCGGGGCTGACCGATGGCTTTAGCTTGACGGTGAGTGTAAGAGCTCTTCAGCGGCCCCTTCCCGTGCTTGTTCCCACCCCCTCTGCGGAGGGAGCAGCCAGACCCTTCACTGAAGTAGAGGCCAAAGCCGCCCCGGGCAGGCGACCTGCTCCCTCAGCACCCGGCACCCGACACTCCTGTGTCCAGTTACTTGCAAGTCTGAACTGCTCGTACTTGGAAGAAAATGGATTAATGATTAAGTTATACATGAAACGATTCAACACACATGACGAACCTTTGAACCTGAGTCATAAAAATTATATTTTGAATATCTCTGAATTGAACGTAGACATTATACAAAGAAAATATTATTGAATCTCAAAAGTCCCAATTTTACAGACATATAAATTAAGGAATTTGTCAAGAATAATGGGAGGGAAGAAATAGAAAAAGGGCTTAAAACTTGAAGTGATAATATGTAATTATTAATTCAAATTCAGAAAATGGATATGAAAATTCAAACCATCACTCATTTCCTTCCTGAAAACGGACAATAGGACATTCTGTTTCAGCTGCTATGAGCAGGCCTTAAAGGTTTCAGTGGGAGCTGCATACAACCCTAGAAGCAGGATCAGTAATGGCAGTTTATTTAGCAGTGCTAGAATAATGGACAAATTAGTTGGTAATTTAGCAGTATTCAAATAGGTGCTGGAATAAAGGCCATCTGCCATCAAAAGTAAATAGGCTGCCCCAGAGAAATTAATGTATTTTATTTTAAGTAACAGAAGTAGAGTCAAGCATTACAAAAAAGTTTTAACATCTACAGAGACGTACGGTTACTAGTGAACGGGCGTGAGGGCCTCGTACAGTCTCTGGGCCGCCAGCTCCACCATCTCTCGGAGGCACTCGTCATCTTCACTCCCTTCTTCACACTCTGCAGTCTGAAAGCGAGAGCACAGACAGGCCTTTCAGCGGAAGCGTCTAGAATTATTATGTGGAAGATAAACTAATGCTCCTTAAGAACAATCGTTTCCCATGGCGGGGGGTCTTGATTATTTAGAGCCAGAGTCACTGCACACCTGTGGGTCTGCACCTGGATGCAGACACGTTCCCGAGAGCACGATGGCTTTGTTAGAGATTAACTTTGGGAAAAAAAGAATAAAGGGAAAGTGAAGTGAGCTATGTTTACTTCAAAGCCCATGTTTGGATCTAGTAAATAATACTCCAAGGAATCTAGTCTGTGCAACACAAATTACTTAGCAAGCAATGGATGTGGTCATCTAATCAACATTTGGTATTAAATTTGGTTTAGATGCACTAATCATCTTCCAGTTACTCCTTAACTACAAAACACTATGCTGTTTAAAACAATTTTTATCACACAATAAATATCCCTCATGTAAAAATTTAGGAAAGAAAAAAAATACCCTTAATTCTATAACCTAATGATAAATCACTGGTAACATTTCAGTGCATAACTTTCTAGACTTCTGGCTATACATGTGTATTTCTTTAAAACAAAAATGGGATAATTCAGCACATTGACGATCTTGTAACTGCCCCCCACTCAATAATGTAGGTGGACAACTCTGCACCTGAATAAATCATTTCTAGTGACTGTATACGTAGTATTCCATGTATAAGGGTACACCATACACATGATTTATTCAGTGATTTTATTAGATCCTACTCTTAGAAATTTAGGTCTCTTGCAGTTTTGCTAATCAATACTAAAACAGACATCCTTGTATATATATATCTTTGCTCACTTGCCTAATTATTTTCTTCGTTAAATCCAGCAAGTGGAATTGTGGATAAAGGTATTTACTTTTTTAAGGCTTTTGATGCAGATCACCAAACCGCCCTGCAGAAAGAACACACCACCTAACGTACAACCTTCTCCCTGTCCTATGTGGCACTTGAAAATAACTGTGTCCCTCTTCTTTCACCATCACTGGGTCATATCACTGTTTTTAATCTGTGCCAGTATAAGCTCAGAAACAGTGATATTTCATACTTTCAATTTGTATTTCCTTTAATTATTAGTGGATCTGATCTGAACATTTGTTTCATATGTTTACTGGCTCTCTATATTTCTTCTCTAGTGAATTGTTTATGTTCTTAGCTTATTTTTCTATCGAGGTAAAATAAATCTAGCGTTTTCTCAAAAGAATATACAGTAGAAACCCCAAACATGTTATTTGTTTAGTAGAACTGTTGTAATCTTCAAAAACAACCCCACAAGGAAGATTATACTTATTCATTTATGCTTGTGAAATAATTATGAGAGGTCTGCAGGGTGCGGTGGGCGTGGGCCTCACGCTCTCAAGTTCTATTGTTTGGAAAAACCACTTGGAACTTGCTGCAAACAGAAGAGCAGCTTCTCTGAAAGTCTGGAATCAACTGGATGCCAAAGTAGAGAAATGCTGAGGTGGATTAAAGCATAGTATGAAAATGGAAAACAGTGGAGTAATAAAGACAAGGGAAATGTGTACTATGCAGCAAATGGAAAAACGCTTATGACAGAGAAATAAAAAGGATGTAAAACCTGACATATGATAGCGTAAACACAATCTATTAAGAAAACGTAGGAAAAAAACTGGAAGAAAATGCCAAATGCAAAAGTAAACTGCAAAACAGATTATTTTTGCTTTCACTTTATCTCCCAAGTGTCTTAAAATGTAGGAACCAACAACTACATACCCGTGTCTCCAAGTTTATGTTCGCAGTTTTTCCGTCCACTGTGACGCTAAGAATAGAGCCATCTTTTACACTAACACAGTCTTCTCCAAATATGTCCCTTAAGATAAACAAAGATGCAGTATTAGTGGAAAATGCTTTACAAATATATAAAGTACAATTTTATATATTTGGGGAGAAATAATATAATATTGAAGATAGGCCCTAGTTCTGAAGTAGAATACTGACTGTATCTACCCCTGAGATGTACTTCTTAATTATTTACTTTCACATACTTTGTTCATTTTATAATACAGGTGAAATACACAGCTATCGTTCATTAAGAATGCTCCATTCAGCAGGTATTGCACTTTATATACATTATCTTAACCTACATTAATTTTGGTAATGAGCCCTTTTTACCCAGACCTGGGACTGCTATAGCCACAGGGTTGGAAACCAACAAACACAGAACCCGCTGCCTTTTAACCAGCAATGGAAATCAGCGCTCCTGCACCGTTGCCTGCTTTTTAGTTTGTATGACAGGGATGCTTTTTAAAATCAAAATGACAACACCAAGAACACTTCTGAAGATGTGAGACGACTTCTGTAGGCAAAGTCACCATTTAAAGCCTAGCATCCATTTTTTAAAAGACACTAAATGGCTGCTTTAAAAGATTATCAGTGTGGAATTTTGAGGAAAGGAAGGAACAGAAGTGTTAACATAAAAATCTCCAAACATGCACAGCACCTCAAAACGTCTAGTTAAGTAACTTTCAATTTAAAAATAGAAGCATTGGTACTTCCTGGGTGGTGCAGTGATTAAGAATCTGCCTGCCAATGCAGGGGACAGGGGTTCAAACCCTGTTCCGGGAAGATCCCACATGCCGTGGAGCAACTAAGCCCATGCACCACAACTCTTGAGCCTGTGCTCTAGAGCCCACGAGCCACAACTACTGAGCCTGTGCTCTAGAGCCCGCATGCCACAATTACTGAGGCACATGTGCCTAGAGCCCGTGCTCCACAACAAGAGAAGCCACTGCAATGAGAAGCCTGTGTGCTGCAATGAAGAGTAGCCCCCGTTCGCTGCAACTAGAGAAAAGCCCGCACGCAGCAACAAAGACCCAATGCAGCCAAAAATAAATAAAAAATAAAAAATTTAAAAATGGAAGCATTTATTCAACAAGTATTTGAGAGATCTGCTATATGTTCAAGGCACTGTGCTAGATGCTGAAATTATAAAACTAAATTCAACCTTTTTATTTTTCCTTTTTGGGGTACAATACATAAGCTTAAGTTGTAGTTGTCCACTAAGAAACAGTTTTTTTTTTAAATGAATTTATTATTTTTGGCTGCATTGGGTCTTCATTGCTGTGCGCAGGCTTTCTCTAGTTGCGGCGAGCAGGCTTCTCATTGCAGTGGCTTCTCTTGTTGAAGAGCACAGGCTCTAGGCACCTGGGCTTCAGTAGTTGTGGCACATGGGCTTAGTTGCTCCATGGCAAGGGGGATCTTCCCGGACCAGGGCTCGAACCCATGTACCCTGCGTTGGCAGGCGTATTCTTAACCACTGTGCCACCAGCGAAGTCCCAAGAAACAGTTTTATATGATTATTTTATTTGGAAAAAACCATTCTGAAATCAGGCTTAACAAGTACTGGAGGAAAGGGGAAAAACCTAGTATCTGGCATGTAAGAAAAACATGAGTTTAAAGGTAATTCATAGTTTACAGATTTACTGACAAGAGTCTAAAAAAACATTCTTAACGTGGAATTCACATTTAAGGGGAAGTAAGTACGTATAATAATTCTTAAAGGTACAGTAACACTAGGTTAAGATTTTAGCACGTCCTTGATAACAATGCTTTATTCAGCTACTCCAGCCACGGAAAAGCATCCTGAGGCTCTATATTAAGTGAAACGTATTTCACAGGGAAGTGGCTGACCAAGCAGGTCACATGTTCTCAGAACTGGCTAGAGTGTATAGCTAGAAGGAAGTGGTTCAAACTGCTTCACTGATAGAAACAGAGGCACCCAGACCAGTTAAGTGACCTTGTCTGACCCCACCCCTGGCACCCTGTTGAGCGGTAACAGATGCAACACTTACTGGAGCATGATCTCCAACCTCTTGCTATAAACGTGCATTTCTAATTTTTTAGAAACCTTCTGTACTGCACCTGGGGAAAAAAAGCAACAGAGGGTTCAATTTCCAAATTCCTGTTCAGAATAATTTCCAAATCAATAATTAGAATGTAGTTGCTGAGAAACCAAAGTGGAAAATTGTAGAATCCTTCAAGTGACAAATGTATACAGAGCATCTACCTGCTGAGGCAAATTGATATTTTCATCACTTTATTTCATGTTCTTGTTAAGGAACCACAAGTGACAATAAAGATTATTTAAAAATTTATTTCCAATGTTTCTCCGTCTTTTCCATGTTTTTTTTTTATTTTATTTATTTTTTTTTTTGCGGTACGCGGGCCTCTCACTGTTGTGGCCTCTCCCCTTGCGGAGCACAGGCTCCGGACGCACAGGCCCAGCGGCCATGGCTCACGGGCCCAGCCGCTCCGCGGCATATGGAATCCTCCCAGACCGGGGCACGAACCCGCGTCCCCTGCATCGGCAGGCAGACTCTCAACCACTGCGTCACCAGGGAAGCCCCGTCTTTTCCATATTTATGAGCAGAAGTGAGTGAAATTAGAACTCCAAGAGGTCTCGGAGCACATCCATCCTCGGAGAGCTCTGAAGTTTTTGTTTTATCTAAACTATTAAGTAAATTTAGCAGTTCTACTACATATAATATTTAAATAAAATATTTAACATCGCTTGCCAGTTAGATTACGTAGCTCTTCCCCTAAAACAAAGTAATCCGACAGTTCAGGGAGATGAGCCATACTTGATATGAAGTTTCAATACTGCCCGGGGAATATCACTAAGTACCTCCCAGTTCATCACCAGCAACAAAACAGTGAATTAACTGGTAGTTTCTCAAAAAGTTAAAAAGTGAGTTAACATATGACCCAATAATTTTACTCCATAGACCCAGGAGAAGTGAAAACATGTCTGTACAGAAACTTGTACATGAAGGTTTATAGCAAGATTATTCACAATAGCCAAACAGTAGAAACAATCCAAATGTTCATCATCAAATGAATGGATAAACCAAATGTGCTATATCTACACAATGGAAGATTATTTGGCCATAAAAAGGAACGAAGTACTGATTCATGCTACGACATGGATGAACCTTTTTTTTTTTTTAAAGTCTTTATGCTTGTTGTTTATGTAGTTGAATTCAGCCACACAATTCTATATTTTTACAATCCCCCAGGCATGAAAAGCTCACTGGCTGTTCATTAGTAAATTCAAACATCATAGTTTCAGGTTTTAACCTTAGAGTGTCAATAAAAACACAACACATGGCCAGGAGAGGTTGTTTATGAAAGACATGGATGAACCTTGAAAACATTACGCCAACTCAAAGAAACCAGACGCAAAAGACTACCTTTTGTAGGATTCCATTTATATGAAATGTCCAGAATAGGTAAATCCAGAGAGACAGAAGTAGATTAGTGGTTGCCTTGAGTTGGGGAGAGTGGGGAGTATGGGGAATTATAGCTAAAAGATACACAATGTTTCTTTTTGGAGTAATGTGTATGTTCTCAAGTTGACTGTGGTGAATCTACTCTGTGGAAAAGAGCCAAGTTGTCATTTCTCCTAAATTGTTCTATAGTTCAGACCATAGTCACTCTAATTTTAAATTCATCGGTTTTAATTGAATATACAAGTAACTAAATGCCAGCCAAGAAAACTATACAATAAAACTTTTATACTTTAATTATAATCAATTCTGTTAAGTATTAAGCACTTAGCTGACATGTAAAAACAATCTCATAAAACACATTATTAAAAAGCAAACATCTAAGCTATGAAATTGTCTATTAAAAGAAATTTTCCAGGGCTTCCCTGGTGGCGCAGTGGTTGAGAGTCTGCCTGCCGATGCAGGGGACACGGGTTCGTGCCCCAGTCCGGGAAGATCCCATATGCCGTGGAGAGGCTAGGCCCGTGAGCCATGGCCACTGAGCCTGCGCGTCTGGAGCACCGCAACGGGAGAGGCCACAACAGTGAGAGGCCCGCGTACTGCAAAAAAAAAAAAAAAAAAAAAAAAAATCCAAAGTGTGTGTATATATTTATTACTAATGTTTATGACAAACTCCTCAGATACATGAGATTATACTAAATGTGAAGTCATACACTCATACACATACATCTATCTGCCCTTAGGTCTATGTGTCAAAACAGGGCACAGACATGCTGAAAACAGGTACAGTGTGAAACAGAAGAATGTAAAGGAATATAAGGACATTAAAGAATACACTTTGAAAATGTATAAGATTTCTCATGTGTCCTCAGTGAGAATAGGGGGACTATATATAAATGGAAGTTGGAGCTAAACACATACACAGATACAGATATAATTGTATTTCCAGAATCTGGACCAAAGTGTCAGCAGGCTAAGAAATGAAAAGGGAGCAAATGCTATCAAAGAAGAATCAGTGTTTCACAGAAGTGAGTGTTTCTAGAATAGAGCTGGCCAACTTTTTCCGTACATGGCCAGATCGTATCTTAAGCTTTGTGGACCACATGGTCTCTGCTGCAACTACTCAACCCTGCGGTGGTAGCTCAGACAGCAGCATTAGATGGCATATAAACAAATGGGCCTGGCTGTTTCTTTCTTTTCTTTTTTAAAAACATTTTGGCCATGCCATGAGGCATGTGGGATCTTAGTTTCTTGACCAGGGATCGAACCTGCGCCCCCTGCGGGTGGAAGCATGGAGGCTTAACCACTGGACTGCCAGGGAAGTCCTGTAGCTGTGTTTCAATAAAACTTTATTTACAAAAATCAGGTGGAGGACTGGATTTGGCTCAGGGGCCATAGCTGCTGACTCTGCTCTAAAATGTTAAAATATCAAATTTGGATAGGATAAAGCCAATTAGTTTAAATGATAAATATATAGAATGAACACCCTCAACTTTGAAGAGAGGGTATGTGCTAGTCCTTGTGATACTTTTTCATCTTCTGAAGGAGCAAGTACTACTTATTAAACCCCTGCTTAATAACTTAGCCCCACAGGGGACAACTTTCCATATTGATGTATCATATACACGCCTCGGGTCACTGTCTTATCTCTTTAAAACTCATCTTGTCTGTTTCCTTTCTCATACTCCACATTTAATCCATCAGGAAATACTCTGCTGGCTTTACTTTCTCCAGAATCCAACCACTTTCTGCTTCCTCCAGCACTTCCACCCGGGCCTGAGCCTCTATCTCCCACCTCATGACCACGAAAGCTCCTCACTGGAACCTGTCAGCTTTCATACCTTCCCTCCTCACAGTCTCCTCTCAATAAACACCAGAGTAATGAAAAACCCTACAACGTAACCCATTTCACTCCGACGACAAGTCCAGAGCCTTAAAATGGCCGACAAAGCCCTATGCATCTGTGCCCACTCCAAACCCGATCAAGCTGCCCAGCCCTCATTAGAGCATCAGCTCCTACAAGGCCAGCATCTGTTTGCTTTGTTCATGGATGTACCCTAAGCACCTAGAATAATACCCACTAAATAGCAGGTGCTCAGTAAGCATCTGTCAAATGACTGTTAAAAGAAAGTAAGGAAGCACCTCATTACCCAGAAGAGTATAAAATCCCACTCTCGATACACCACAAAGTGGGGACAAACCAGGAAATATGAGGCAGCCAGTTAGCTTTTACAGTCACTCATGGAAAATGCCTGTTCTGACTTCTCAGCAATGAACCTCTTCCAAAATGCCCAGAGGCTTAACTTAGTGAACGAATGTTTTTATAATTAGTTTCAGATGCATCACTAAGAGTAGGATGATTATGTTTAGTTCCGCTAGTGCAGATCAGAGAAAAGGTGTATTTTCACTTTGGACCAGAGCGCTAAGAGAAATACCCAAGATAAAGTCAAACCAAGCAACGATAGCTCATGTATTCCTTCCTGTACAACAGGCATTAAATATTTGGTGATTATCTGTTAAACCACAGCATCTTTTCGGTTTTTCAGCACAATCATTAGGTGGAGTCTTCACTGGAACAGCAGATGACATCCTGACAACATAGCTGACAATCTCACACCAACACGCGCTGGGTCCCCTCTTCTGCCACCCAGTGTGGAAATGGGCTTAGAGGAGCTCAGGTACTTAACATCCCCGAAGACCACACAACATCCTAACTGGCCTTGGAAAAGTGTCATTTTTGCATAGAAATTTCATTTTTCAGTAAAGTATAAATATCTGACTTCATTTTACAAAAAAGTTATCAGAATTTCACGAACAGAAAGCAACCTTGGAGGATAAAACACAATTCAGTTCAGAAGTGTTTGACTCCAAGTGACCAAGGCCATGCTACGAGGCGAAGGGGCCGTGCTCCTGGCGAGCTGGGCGTCAGCAGGGGGAGGTGGGCCGGCTCACGCGCTCCAGCCTTGATCTCACTCCTGGTGTCTGCACTTAATCCTGTCTCTCACTTCGCTGCTCCTAACTTTGCACCACGAATTAGTTATGACCTTGGTAAAAGGTCCTCTTTCCCACACAGCCCCCCCATTTTTATATTTTTACCATCTAAGATATGAAAAATGTAAAATAATAAGAGAAAACCGACAACCGCCTTTAAAACTGTTCTGGCATGAATGTATTTGTACCCCCAGGCAAAGACTGTGATACTGAACATCATGTGAGAATCCAAGGTGTGATGTTCTTCTGTGGCTTGTATGAATGCACAGCGCCATCTCTTATGTTACAGGCACACAGGGGTATCCATTACCCACTAATTAATTCAACTAAAACAAATTATCAAATAGTGTCCAAATTGTAATTTTACAATGACTATTATTCAAATTCAAAAACTTACCAGTAACTTAGATGAATAATTTAGATTTGTCTAGGCATTTATTAGTTTCATGTTATAGATGTGACCAATTACAAGCAGATGGATTATGAAGTGGTTACCCAAGCTTTTTTCTCCTGAAGTCAAAGAACTAACTATTTGCTTACTTTTTAAAAAAATTTTAAGAAACAAAAATATTCTATCAGAGATCTGTTGCCATGTGAGGCTTCCCAGAATATTTCAAGGGTGGCTTCTTCCCACAGGAACACAAAGGGCTACCGTATATGTGCACCGTAATGTGTTATACTGAATTATGTATAAAACAGAATCAAACTATAAAGAAATGACACAGGGCTTCCCTGGTGGCGCAGTGGTTGAGAGTCCGCCTGCTGATGCAGGTGACACGGGTTTGTGCCCCGGTCCGGGAGGATCCCGCATGCCGCGGAGCGGCTGGGCCCGTGAGCCATGGCCGCTGAGCCTGCGCGTCCGGAGCCTGTGCTCCGCAACGGGAGAGGCCACAGCAGTGAGAGGCCCGCATACCGGGAAAAAAAAAAAAAAGAAATGACACAAAAATATTTTCATTGGTGTTTTCTTTGATTGAAAATTGCTTCTTAGAAAAGGAAAGAAAGTTACTGCAAAATTGTCCCATGTGGAAATTCCATTCTATTCAACAAGTTTTATTCAACACAAATATAGCAGCATACTTTCCTATTAGACATTCCGGCTCAATTCAGCAATATTTTGGAATTTCCAATTAAATTGTTTTTAAGAGGACTGTTACTAAGAGATTTTTATCTTCGTGTTAACTGCAGCCACGTTTTTACAGCATGAATGAAGACTCAGGACAAAAAGTAAAATATTAGTAATACACATTGTTATGCATATATCATATCTTAAAAGTTACAGGAATGAAAAAATCAGGATATTTTAAGTTCTTTAGGACTCTTGTTTTCTGCTTTTTATTTCAAAGAACCATGGGAGAAATGAAAGAAGTGATAAAAATGAAGTAATTCTGTACCTTTCCTTATTTTCGGGTTTGACTGGACTTCCAATATCACGGTTGTTACTGTATCTGCATACATATCATTGGAAGGGTTTGCCAGCCACTGAAAACAAGAGGCAGAATTAGGGAGGTACAACCCAGCCAACCCCCAGAGCTGCAATCACTACCACCCATCCACGGACTATATGTGTGGGACTATTGCTTCTAGCATTTCACTGAAATCAATTGTTTTCTGAAATTGATTAGCATTACTAATTAATTTCAGTAAACCCATTGTTTACTGAAATTAATTAGTAATGCTGGAATTCTCTAATTTTTTTTTTAAACAACACTAAAATGCACGGAGCATGTCCTTTGTGGCAACTGCCTTATATGCATCATCTCATTGAACTCTCACATCATCATAAAGGAGTAAACTGACTCAAAAGTAACTTGCGCAAGATAACATAAGCAGTAATTAATTGCTGGTTCTGTGACTCAAACTCAAATTCCTAGTCACTATATTTTAGTAGCATAGACAGTAATATTTTTAAAGATTTACTTTTGTTTCTCACATAAAGCCTAAGATCCCCTGACACTGTGCCATGTGCCCGCTGCTCTAAGAAAGTTTTCCATGTCTACCAGTTTAGGGTGAGACCAGATGAATTACTTCAGGAATGAGTAACCCCCTTCTTTTAATTCTCTCTCCAAAGAGTACTTTTACGAGCAACACGAGTCACTTGAAAAACTTCCTCTAAGATCTTCTTTGATCTGTTAATTCTAGGGAATAAAAAATGCATTCTCTAATTGTATTTGGTAGCAAGAACCAAACTAATGTCTCTAACAACTTTTCCCCTTTCACAGATAACACTTTATATATTATTATATGTAACTTTATGTTATAGATAACTATTCCTCTTGATAATTTCTCCAGTTACCTTTAGCCTTATAAATCAAATTCAGACTTAAATCAGTGAACTGCAGTGGAACCAGAGCTGACAGATCTTTCTCTGTTTAAAAAAATAATATGTATGACAGAATAGCTGACCATATAACTGGGAAATTTACATTCAACCTTGAGGCAGAGTAACAAAGTATCTCTCTGTATCATTCCGTTCCAGGATTCACTTTGAAAGTCCTTCTTTAAACTTAACTGATGCTAATCTATTAAAATCAACCATCAAAGTCATTTGGTGTCTGGGTTCTAAATTCTAAGCAGTATGGATTTAAAATTCTAACAGTGGCAACCACATTTACCTAAATTAATGATTTCTAGCCTTAGTGGATTTGGGTCATTTTAATATTGCTTATTTGAATCTTCAGAATTCCACTCTCTTAAGAAGTGTTGCATGACAAGTTTGTTTGCTTTAAAGTAACAGAATTATATTTTTATCTTGATAATTTTAAGACCTTTTGATATAACTGAAGACACCTGTGGTACCACAAAATCTGTTAAGACTCACTCAGATGAAAGACCTCTGCTCATTTCACATACTAAATATTGTCTTAATTTATTATTAGTTTCTATGCTACTGTAACTATATAGAAAATGCTTAGTTATGTTATATCTAATGTTGATCTTGGAAAGAAAAATATATACATATATATTTTCCAAAAATTTTTTTCCTGATTGGGAAGAACCCAATTTTCTCTACATTTACATGTGAACTCAAAACTTTTTTCCCCTCCTTGTTTAGGTAAATGATCTTACTTCTAATACCACCATTCCTGGTTCCTGTATTACAGTAATATTTTTGAACACTTTCAAAGCGGGTTTTTCTTGAATTTCTAATTCTTCTACATCACCTGAAAAAAAGAAGTTGTAAGATGTATATAATTTTTTGGGTGGGTGGCAATATAAGGGGGGGAGTGGGAGGTACAAACTACTAGGTGTAAGGCTAAGGATGTACTGTACAACACAGGGAATACAGCCAATATTTTGTGACAACTGTAAATGGAAAGTAACCTTTCAAAATTGTATATAAATAAAAAAACTTTGAGAAAGCCAGCATAAAAAATTTTTTAAATAATCTTCTAGAATATAATTATTCATTTGTTTATAGAGATAGCTGAAATAAGGTGATACACAATGAAAAAAATTTAATAACTTGTGTGTAGGCAGATTTTAAGTGGCAAAGTTGTTTTTTTTTTTTTGTGTGGTACATGGGCCTCTCACTGTTGTGGCCTCTCCCGTTGCGGAGCACAGGCTCCGGACGCTCAGGCTCAGCGGCCATGGCTCACGGGCCCAGCCGCTCCACGGCATGTGGGATCTTCCCAGACAGGGACACGAACCCGTGTCCCCTGCATTGGCAGGCGGACTCTCAACCACTGCACCACCAGGGAAGCCCAAGTAGCGAAGTTTTATATTAATTGCTTATAGCAACTAAAAGATCTCAACATGTATTATAAATATTCATATAACTAGATAAGATTTACCTTGGACATTAAACATCTTATCAGTTGCAAACTTTGGTCACTGTCAAACACCTATGTTTGTACAAGGGATTTAGTGACCAACATCTTAAAATTTAACACGAACCTCATCAACTACGTCACTTCTACCGTCTGTCTTCATGAGGTTAAAGGTTCTACAGGGAAATTCCATTGTCTAAGACAAGGCTTTTCTGGTCTTCCCAGTAGTAACTTCTTAGTTAAGGATTAATTCAGATGTATTTTATTAACTTCTTGTGTTATAACCTATAATTCTAACATGAGGTCTGAAGTAAAAAAAGATATATTCTACTGGTTTATTTTATGGCAGTACTTCACTGTATGAATTACAAAGAGCATATTCATAGAAAGCGTAACTCTGATCTGAAGTGTTCCTGCTTATCAGAGCGCCCACGCCTTTTACCTTAACTCTTCACCTCTCATGATGTTAATACACAAAAATCTCTAATTCAAAATGGTCTAATATAAACAGAATAGGTTTACTTTTTACTGGCCTTTGGCCAGGGGTCATGCACTCTTATATAACTTGCTGTAAAGGTTTGTACTGATGGAACCAGAAAAATTATTTTCACTGAACAAAGAAATTATGATAAAATCTAGGTGTAGTAGCTAAAGTAGATTTTAAACACAAGAAGCAAAGACTACTGACAATTTTAGAATTTTAAGTGCATCATAATAAGAGGTATTATGAGATTTAAAAATTGCTTATCAGTGTATTTTCAAATTTTTCACCTAAAGGTGGTAGTAACATGACCAAGTAAAGTACAAAGAAAATTTGTGCAATTCTGACATAAATACCAAAATTAACATCCTTTCCTAGATATATAATTATCTTACTCAAAACTAGAAAACAGTTAAGTGAATGTCAATAAATATACACACCTGTCAATTTCTGTAGCTGGTAATAAAGCAAATTAAAAGGACCAGTATATGGAATGGCTTGGGTCTGCTTTACAGTGCTCATGGCCAAGTCAGTATAATCTGGAGAGGAAATTCGAATAAATATACTTTAGGAAACAATACTAGTCTCACAAAATACAATTTGCAAACACATACCAGGAGTAAAGAAAAGAGAAGTAAAAGCACAGTATGTGAGAACATGTTTGTCAAGCTAACCAAGTGCTCCACAGTTGGTTCCCATCCGACACTCCTCCCCACCCCTACCCTGGCCAACAGTTAACTTGTGCTTCAGCCATAAGAAGGCACTCTCATTCTCCAAGACACATCTGGTCCCTAACATCTCAAAGCCAGTAAGCCAGCTGTCCTCTGCCATCTCTTCTGGTTAGCTATCCTTCACCACCTGGCATGAGAGCTACCTGGTATGCAATGCTTTTCCCAACCCTTCTAGGACCATTCTCTCCTTACATGTTATCCTGCGCTTCTGTATGTCCCAGGAAAATACTGTGATTAGCTCTTCACAGGATGGTTTCTCTCAACAGACAGTTTTTCAAGGGCTGGGACTGTGCTTCTTAGTACCTCTCTAGTCCTCCAGCACCTAGCACAGTGCCTGGCATACAGTAAGACCTCAACAACTGTTAATGGAAGAAGTTATATTCTACTGTGTGATAGTCTGAAAGCTGACAGTTGGCTTATCTCACAGTTGAACACCTGAACACTGCTGCTATTTCTTATTCCTTGATAAAGCACTTTTAATTTATTAGTGCCATATAAATAAAATTGAGCACAGTTATCTACTTAAAGATAATATCGTAGTTACTGCAAAAGTAATGACAGCTTAGCATTTACACGTGCATAAAACACAAGGCCCAGCAAACAACTTAACACTACAGGTCATAAAAATCAAAAAGCTTGTGTGGGGAGTCCAAAATTACTTCAGGAAATAAAAGCAGTAGTCCATGGTGAAAGGTAGAAGACAGGCTTCAGAAGGCAGTAGTCAATCTGTCTTACAGGGGAACTTATGTTTCCAATTAAGAAAAAAGTTATTTAAATATTGTAATAGTTCAAGGAAGATTTTTTTTTTTCAAATAAAGCTAACTAGATTATTAAGTTTCAACTATTTATACTTTGTTATTTGGCTGTTACTTAAGATTTGGCCACTGGGTAAGAGAAGTTTCTGAACATTTTCTTTAAATGCTAAAATCAAATTACATTTGACATTTAATAGTATACTTACTAGAGAGGTCACAAGGAGAAAGTATGTGATAATTAAAGTTTCTTTTAACAAGTATTCCTGAGACCCGCTGGCCCTGTTCTGGTTTTTTGTCTGCTAAAAAGCCCATGACCTATTAAAAAGGAAAAAAAAAAACAACAATGTGAAGAGAACAGAATCTTGTAAAACGAAATTAATTATTCAGGGACCCAATCATAATGATGACCATTTGAACCATGAAAACAACCCATGAATCTAAACATGAAAAGTATAAAATGTTATATACCTCTACAACCAGGGCAGTAACAAGGTTACCAAGAGACCAAAGGCAAGACTCACGGGTGCAGATCTGGCAAGAATGGTTAGGTTCCGTCAGTTCCAATCAGCTCAGCAACCAAGTAAACCTACTGGGTGCTGGGGCTTAAAAAAGCTCTCAACAGAGACAGCATGGTGGGAAGGACAGCAACCGAGGGCCAGACGTGTGTGGCTCCCTCAGGCTGGCTCTCAACCCTGTACATGGAGGAGCCCCAAAATACAAAGATGCACGGCCATGCCAGATCCAAAAAGCAGCAGCATTGTTGGCATTATTTTCTCCTTAAATGCTGGTGACCTAAGGAGGCTGATTTCGGTGCAGTGACATCCCGGATGCTGATGAGGTGTCTGCCGGGAGAACCAAGTACCTTGGAGAACAAGACTGAGTGGTACTTCTGGCTTCACCCTCTGCTGCCAGCCTAGGTTTCTTTCTTTATTCAGCTGTGTGCTAGTTCCCAACATGCTGATTTCTTACCACGCACACAACTGCTTGGCCTGACAATTCTCGACGGTAAACTGCATGGGTTTTTTGATAGTTTTTGCGGATCTGATTTCTTTACCTCCTTCTTAGTTTCTGTTTTACATGCCTGAGGATGGCTGCCATAAATCTGACTTCTCCCGAAGTAAGGTTATTACACTTGAGGGAAAAAAATAACTAAAGCTAATGATTTTAAATAAAATTATGGCTAAAATAACAGAACAACACTCTAATACAAAACTACATTTGGGGTAACAGATATTGACAACAGTTTCTCTATGCCTGTATAAAGTTAAATATAAAAATGACACATATACCTAAAGTGTGTTTTCAGTTCTAGAGTCAAAAAAAATTTTTTTACAGCAAAAGCAGTTCTAAGAGGGAAGTTCATAGCAATTTAAGCTCACCTCAAGAAACAAGAAAAATCTCAAATAAACAATCTAACCTTACACCTAAAGAAACTAGACACAGAAAACCCAAAGTTAGTAGAAGGAAAGAAATCATAAAGATCAGAGCAAAAATAAATGAAATAGAAACAAAGAAAACAACAGCCAAGATAAATAGAACTAAAAGCTGGTTCTTACATAAACAAAATTGATAAACCTTTAGCCAGACTCATCAAGAAAAATAGGGAGAGGACTCAAATCAATAAAATTAGAAATGTAAAAGGAGAGATTACAACTGACACTGCAGAAATATAAAAGATCATAAGAGACTAATACAAGCAACTATAGGCCAATAAAATGGACAACCTGGAAGAAATAGACAAATTCTTGGAAAAGTACAACCTTCCAGGATTGAACCAGGAAGAATTAGAAAATATAAATAGACCAGTCACAGGTAATGAAACTGAAACTATAATTTAAAATCTTCCAACAACAAAAAGTGCAGGACTAGATGGCTTCACAGGCGAATTCTATCAAACATTTAGAGAAGAGTTAACACCTATCCTTCTCAAACTCTTCCAAAAAATTGCGGAGGGAGGAACACCTCCAAACTCATTCTGAGAGGCCACTATCACCCTGATACCAAAACCAGACAAAGATATCACAAAAAAAGAAAATGACAGGCCAATATCACTGATGAACATAGACACAAAAATCCTCAACAAACTACTAGCAAACAGAATCCAACAACACACTAAAAGGATCATACACCATGATCAAGTGGGATTTATCCCTGGAATGCAAGGATTCTTCAATATACGCAAAACAATCAATGTGATACACCATGGTAACAAATTGAAGGAGAAAAACCATATGATCATCTCAACAGATGCACAAAAAGCTTTTGACAAAATTCAACACCCATTTATAATAAAAAACTCTCCAGAAAGTGTGCAAAGAGGGAACCTACCTCAACATAATAAAAGCCATATATGACAAACCCACAGCAAACATCGTTCTCAATGGTGAAAAACTGAAAACATTTCCTCTAGATCAGGAACAAGACAAGGATGTCCACTCTCGCCACTATTATTCAACATAGTATTGGAAGTCCTAGCCACAGCAATCAGAGAAGAAAAAGAAATAAAAGGAATCCAAATTGGAAAAGAAGAAGTAAAACTGTCACCGTTTGCCGAAGACACGATATTATACATAGAAAGTCCTAAAGATACCACCAGAAAACTACTAGAACTAATCAAGGAATTTGGTAAGGTGGCAGGATACAAAATTAATGCACAGAAATCTCTTGCATTCCTATACACTAACAACAAAAGATCAGAAAGAGAAATTAAGGAAACAATCCCATTTACCATCACAACAGAAAGAATAAAATACCTGGGAATAAAGCTACCTAAGGACGCAAAAGACCTGTACTCAGAAAACTATAAAACACTGATGAAAGAAATCAAAGAGAATATAAACAGATGGAGAGATATACCATGCTCCTGGATTGGAAAAATTAATATTGTGAAAATGACTATATTACCCAAAGCAATCTACAGGTTCAATGCAATCCCTATCAAATTACCAATGGCATTTTTCATAGAACTAGAACAAGAAATTTTACAATTTGTATGGAAACACAAAAGATCCCAAATAGCCAAAGCAATCTTAAGAAAGAAAAATGGAGCTGGAGGAATCAGGCTCCCTGACTTCAGACTATACAACAAAGCTACAGTAATCAAGACAGCATGGTACTGGCACAAAAACAGAAATATAGATCTATGGAACAGGATACAAAGCCCAGAGATAAACCCACGCATATATGGTTGCCTTATCTTTGACAAAGGAGGCAAGAATATACAATGGAGAAAAGACAGTCTCTTCAATAAGTGGTGCTGGGAAAAATGGACAGCTACATGTAAAAGAATGAAATTAGAACACACCCTAATTCCATACACAAAAATAAATTCAAAATGGATTAAAGACCTAAGGCCAGGCACTATAAAACTCTTAGAGAAAAACATAGGCAGAACACTCTATGACATAAATCATAGCAAGATCCTTTTTGACCCACCTCCTAGAGTAAAGGAAATAAAAGCAAAAATAAACAAATGGGACCTAATGAAACTTAAAAGCTTTTGCACAGCAAAGGAAACCATAAACAAGATGAAAAGACAACCCTCAGAATGGGAAAAATATCTGCAACAAAGCAACTGACAAAGGATTAATCTCCAAAATATACAAGCACTTCATGCGCCTCAATATCACAAAAACAAACAACCCAATCCAAAAATGGGCAGAAGACCTAAATAGACATTTCTCCAAAGAAGATATACAGACGGCCAACGAATACATGAAAAGATGCTCAACATCCTAATCATTAGAGAAATGCAAATCAAAACCACAATGAGGTATCACCTCACACTGGTCCAAATGGCCATCATCAAAAAATCTAGAAACAATAAATGCTGGAGAGGGTGTGGAGAAAAGGGAACCCTCCTGCACTGTTGGTGGGAATGTGAATTGGTACAGCCACTATGGAGAACAGTATGGAGGTACCTTAAAAAAATAAAAACAGAACTACCATATGACCCAGCAATCCCACTATTGGACATATACCCTGAGAAAACCATAATTCAAAAACATATACGTACCACAATGTTCATTGCAGCACTATTTACAATAGCCAGGACATGGAAGCAACCTAAGTGTCCATTGACAGATGAATGGATAAGGAAGATGTGGCACATATATACAATGGAATATTACTCAGGCATAAAAAGGAAAGAAACTGAATTATTTGTAGTGAGGTAGATGGACCTAGAATCTGTCATACAGAGTGAAGTAAGTCAGAAAGAGAAAAACAAACACCATATGCTAATGCATATATATGGCATTTTAAAAAGGGGCACTGATGAACCTAGTGGCAGGGCAGGAATAAAGACAAAGATGTAGAGAACGGACTTGAGACAATGGGGCGGGGGAAGGGGAAGCTGGGATTAAGTGAGAGGGTAGCATTGACATAGATACACTACCAAATGTATAATACATAGCTAGTTGGAAGCAGCCACATAGCACAGGGAGATCAGCTGGGTGCTTTGTGATCACCTAGAGGTGTGGGATAGGGAGGGTGGGAGGGAGACGCAGGAGGGAGGGGATATGGGGATATATGTATACATATAGTTGATTCACTTTGTTATACAGCAGAAACTAACACAACGTTGTAAAGCATTTATACGCCAATAAAGATGTGAAAAAAAATTTTTTTTAATGCTGTACACTGTATTTCTTGAGGATTTATAATGCACAATGGCCTAATAAAAACTCTGAAAAGTCTCGCTATAAACTCAGCTTAATTTTGTTCAACTCGGCTTCTCCTCAATTGACCGAAAAACTTTCTTTTTCTCCCCACACTGCAACCCAGTAGAGTTTGGGAAGTACCATTCTAGATTCCCAACTGTAAATGTTCTTATACCTATAGAATATATTTTTCTACAGGTATAAGATCTCTTCCATTAAACTGGCCCCTGGAAAGTTTTGTGAACAGTAAGATTCAGGTGTAAATACAACCATTTGCTCTTCTTGGGCAAGAAGAGCCTCACATCCTAATTTTTGCAAATTTTCCTCAAATTCAACTGCAAGAAATGATATTCATCCATTAGCTTCCTCATATTTGGCTCATTATGTACTAAAAGAATTCTGTAAAGTTGCTCATTAACACGTTTGATATTTAAAACTTCAGACAGGACTTCCCTGGTGGTCCAGTGGTTAAGAATCTGCCTTTCAATGCAGGGGACGCGGTTTGATCCCTGGTAGGGGAACTAAGATCCCACATGCTGCAGGACAACTAACCCTGTGTGCCGCAACTACTGAGCCTGTGCACCACAACTAGAGAGAAGCCCGTGCGCCACAACAAAGAGCCCGCGTGCCGCAACTAAGACCCAACGTAGCCAAATACATATTTAAAAAATAATAAATAAATAAAACTTCAGACAGATAATTTAAAAGTTTCCTTTCGAGGTATCTTAAAAAGATGTTTGATGAACAGGAGGTAAAAATGCAGACTTCTTATAGCATCCCTCTAAAATCCCAGGTAAGGTTTTTTTCCCATAACCATTTCTTTTTTAAATTCTGAAAACCTTGTATTTCATCATCAAATATGATTAACTCTTGAAAAGACAAATCTATAAATTCCATCATATCCACAGACATTATGTTTAGATATGGGCCTACTTTTAGATTCTGAGGGAGAATGCCAAGAGGTGGACAGAATACTGTATTGGATGTAGTGAAAAACAGTAATGGAAAAAAACAAAACAGTAATGGACATTTGTTTACTCTCTAACATGGGTATGAAAAGTAAGTGGGAATGTGGATTAAAAGCCATCAGACTGAAGATCTAATTTATCTGAAAATTTTCCATGTGAAAAACAAATTAGTGGAACCAGAAAAAGCCTAAAAGCACAAGGATCAAGGTCTTACAGCATATTGAGTAAACTGACAGAAATCATCGTTGAGCACATTATTTGATTAATTAAAAGCTGGATATTCTTAAGAAGTATACATTTCCCTAAAGGGATTAGGAACTATTTGGAATGGACAGGATTAAAAACCATAACCTTTTACCTTGGCTAGTTTTTCCCCCCTGAAGTTCAAGGTCACTGCTTCTGTATTCCGAGGATTATGAACCTCTATGTGAACTTCATCATTATCTTCATATTCTCGAATCAGGGCTGCTTTCAATCTGGCCATTTCGTTTTGTTCTCCATGGACTAAAATCTACAAAGTGTAAATTGTAAAAGAGCACAGGGAAGCATCCTTAGTTCAGATTAACGATGGCTGTTATCTGAATTAGTTAATTATATGAAATGGAGATATACTTGAAGTTATTAAACTTTACTACTTTTAAGGATCTCCAGTCAATCAAACTTGTGTGACGTTTTCATTCTATTTGGCTTTAAAAGATCCTTAAGTGGAACTATTTCAAGAGAGAGTAAAGAAACTTCTTTTCTGTTCCAGTTTTTGCCACTATCGAGATACACAACTTTGTGAAAGCCGTACTTTTTCTAGGCTTCTGCGCTCACACTAGAAACGGGCTGGACAAGGTGACTTCTGTAGTCTCTACCAGCTTTAAATGCATATGGTTCTTGTACGCAACTACTGCTACTCCTACTATCTCAGAAAACGCCCACGGTTTTCTTTAGGTTTCTTAATATAAGACTAACAAAATAAGCTTTTTATGTGAAAAAAATGACTTCTGATACTCTGTTAAAGTAATATCATATAAAATATTCCAGAACCAAATGAAACCATATTTTAGAGAGGTGTTTACAAACGACTGCATTAGCTACCAGTCTTTCTAATTCACTTTCATAACTTATTTTTTACAAGACAGATCATTCTTAACCTACAGACTACTGGTAGATGATTTCCTGCCTGGACTGACAGAAGCTTGTCCAGTGTCACCACCAGGCAGAGGCATATGGCCTAGAGATGATGAGCCCCAGCTCTGGGGCCTGGCTGCTGTAACACAAATCTTGGCGTTGCCACTTACTAGCTGGGTAACTCTAGGCAAGTTATTTAACGTCTCTGTTTTCTCATCTACAAAACAGCTGTTGGTTGTGAGGAGTAAGCGACTTGATACATGTAAAACACCAGTACGGTGCCTGGCGCACAGTAAAAACTGGATAAATGCTAGCTATTATTTACCACTACCACCAACACTACTATTATTTCATCATGTGGACAGACTTGCTGACTTGGTTATTGGAGGAAGGTAAGCATCAAATTCAATCCAGGAATTTAAACTGACGGCAGAGACAGAGTCTGGAGAGCAACAGAATGGGACTGAGGATGAGGTGGTGATTCCAGAGAGAAAGAGCAGTACAGCTTTAAAATCTGGGAGGATATCCATAAACCACACGCACCAGAAGGCACCCACGAACTGCCTACACTGTAACTAAACTTGACGTGCTATAAAGCCAAGTAGGTGAGGGATTTTCTCCACCAAAGAATCTGCTCATTAAGGGCCAATGGTAACTACCTGTGAGGACTATATGCTAGAAAAAACTAGAAAATGAACAAAAGGGCACACAAGATGCTCAGCATCATTCGTCACCAGGGAAATGAAAATCAAAACTACAAAGAGGTACTACTTCACCCTTACTGGTATGGTGACAATTTTAAAAAGGGAAAATAACAAGCTGACAAGAATATGGAGAACTGGAACCCTTGTGTATTGCTGGTGGGAACGTAAAATGGTGTAACTGCTATGGAAAACAGTTTGGTGATTCCTCAAAGAGTTTAACACAGAATTAGCCCATGATCCAGCAACTCCACTCCTAGGTATATACCCAAAAGAACTGAAAATGGACTCAAACAGACAGTCATATGCCAATGTGCATGGCAGCATTATTTACAATGGCCAAAAGGTGGAAACTACCCAAGTGTCCATCAACAGGTGAATAAACAAAATGTGGTCTATACAGACAATGGAATATTATTCAGCCATAAAAAGGAATGAAGTTTTGATACATGCTACAATCAGAAAGGGTACTTCATTGCTTCATCTGTTTTCTAGACTCGTGTTCCATAAGTGTTCCTCTAATTTAAGATACTTTTGTTTTTAGCTTAACTCTCTCCAGTCCCCCCGAAATATAACTGTTACTGTAATAATTACATAAAACTTAAAAATATAAACAAATCACATTAGTAAGGAGCTATGTAATGTATTTCACATCTAACTGCATCTTTAGCTTTTACTATTATGACTTGCCTTTCTCCTCTCTCCACATTAACAGGTATTTCCCATTTGCCAGGCACCCTATTACGTGCTTTAGATATATGTGCTCTCATCTGGTCCTCACAATAACTTTATGAGGTATTATCATCCCTATTTACACATGAGCTAAGGAGAGGTTAAGTAACTTGCCCAAGGCTACAGAGCAAGTAAGGGATGGAGCTGGGACTCAAAACAGTCACATTGCAAGCCAGGGCTCTGAAGTTATTGGGGAGGCAGCAGAAAAGAACAGAAAGAACACTGGAGCTGGTAGATCTGAGTAAGAGATGCCACGTAAAATGGAGAAGACTGAAGTGCACAGCTTGCCTAACTCAAAGGGGAGTGGTAAAGGTCAGATGCAAGTGCACGTGAAGGCACTGCTGAGAGCGCTACCGGCTGCTGTAGGGAAGGCAGTGTCTGCTCTGAGAACCAGCTGCTGCTGGGCATGGCTCTACCCGCCTTTAATGCTGAAAATCAAATTCACAGACTAACCACATGAGGCGGTTTCAAAGCACGAATAAATTCACTGGTTTGCTGGTAATCCGTGTGAGCAGAGAAAGAAATGTAATCAACTGACATTTTCAGTGGTAGCTTCTGTCCGGACATGGTAGTGATTTCTTCAGGTTCAGACATGATATGCTGTTAAAAAGCAAAGAAAAGTAAACAAAACAAAACACATAAACTCTCTAATTAGAAAAGAAAAGGTACATTTTCTACTTTTTCACCCAGCCATAAAGTCTTACACTATTTTAGGACCTTTAACACAAAAAGCATTCTAACACTATTGACGTAGCAAATATCAAATACTTCTTTTCTCGATCAAGCATTTAATCAGGAAAGTAAGCAGATTAACAAAAATTCGATATACCTGGGGTCCTCGAAGTGAAAATTATAACTTATGATTAGAAAGGTACACTTGTGTCCTGAACTATCTGCTCTAAAAAGTCACTTTCCAGGTAAGAGGATTTGTATAAAGGACAGATGTATTTCTATTCTGGAAATCTATTTTAGATACACAGCCAACACTGTCTAAGTGACTTACAGAGTAAGGTAATGTAATAAAAATGATTAAAGTAGGGAATCCTAATATATTTTAAAAAATAAAATTGAAGTTATCGATAAAAGATAAGAGAATGTGATGCAGGAATATTCATAAACTTTCTCTAAAGTTTTGCACATCAATGTCTATATACCTCAGAGTTAATATCAACCATCTTATATCAAGAGTAAGATGGGCAATCAACCCAAACACATTCTCCAGCTTTTCAAGAGAACACTTACTAGTAAACCTCTTTCTCACCAGATGAGGGTATCCATGTGTTTGTCTCAAATAGATTCCCTTCCATTTTTTCTTTCTTACTGCAACCAGATGAGTGCGTCTCCAACTTTCATGTGCCAGCCACTCACCTGAGGACCTCATTCTTCAACCATAAGAACATCTCCAGCTGCCTACTGCCATCCTCATTTTTAAAAATCAAAACCTGCACTATTTAAAGAACTGCTTCAATGGAAAAACCTGGGAGGATACTGCCACCTCTGCAGCCTTGACTAGGAAGAACACGATGGTCTCAGGCTCTGACTGACCTTGGCAAGCGTCCCTTCTACACAGTATCCCGCTATAATGACGCCATTCCTCTTATCAGTACACCAGCTTTCAAAGAGCTCTCTGGATAAGCCACTCTGCATCATGCCTGGGGAGGCCATTACAACGCTGGGACCAATGTCATCAAAATGATCCATGCTCTGAGAAAGAAAAGGGAATGGTAAAAGCATGTTAAATACCAAGGTTTGACAAAGCATTCCTTATTTGTAAAGAATACCGAAAAGTGAGGTAAAAAGGTTAATCACACGACTGGAAGGGCCTTGACAAGACTAGTAAACATTTTAAGTCTAATTTCCAAGTCCCTAAACAGTTGATTTAGGCTGGGAATGAAATGAAAACAAAATGATAAAAAGCAATTAGTTCACAATGACTTCAAAACCTTCTACAGTAGCTAAAAGACAATTAGGACCATTTTCAGTGCCTAGCAGGCAGGCAGGCAGAAAGTAAAAGGAAGAGTCAAATGGGTTTCTATCCACCCAAGAGAGAACTCTGAAAGAATTTCCAAAAGACTCACAATGGCTTTGCACACTTCATCAATACTTTGAGCTGGCCAGAAAATCTAACTAAAAAGTTTAACATTGTTTAAAGGGAAAACTTGGCTCTAATTCCTAAGCAATTAACTTAAAAAATAATACTTTATGAACAGAGCCTATTGATAACTGGAAGACCACTTATTACTTGAATTATTTGGGGTATTATGTTTATTAGGATTAGAGCATTAGTTCGAATGAAACATCTTTTAAATTAAAGGAAATCAGATTTTACTGAATGCTCTAGAAATATAAACATGAAAATTTTCATATATGGAATCTGTAGTGCTAATGAAAAAGATAATTAGGTTTGAGTAGGAACAGAAGAAATATGTAACAGATATTTTTTTCATCAGGGCTTCTTATTTCTATAGCAGAGAAATCCAAGTTATTTAGCAACAGTAAATATTGAGAACATGCAGAGACTTGGAACAAGTGGCAATATATGTTTAAGCAAAAAAGAATGCCAGTTGCTAAATTTTTGATTTCCCTCAGAAAAGTGATGCCTGCTTCAGAAAAGGTAAGACTTCAGCAAGGATTCAGCCACAGAATCAACGTCAGGCATCTCCTACTACTAACGACTTTCTTGAGTATTATCTGTCCTTTCTTCACAAGCACTCACCTTAAGGTTACTAATATGTTTGAAAACAAAGGGATTGTTGATGTTGATCTGTTTGCGGATTTTGTCATTCATGGCGTTTACATATGTCTGGTACACTGCCATACACTTCTTGGCCAAAGACGATGCATAGTATATTGGAATATCATGGAGTTCTGGGTGATTCTGCCAGTACTCATCTAGAGAGATTTGACAAGAAACAAATATTTTGTTAGGTGGTGTAAATAGTTCAAATAATAAATGACATGTACAATTAGTTTTTTAAAATTCAGACAAGAAATAAAGCACATAACTATATTTTAAAGAGGTTAAGAAAAATTAGCCTGGTCTTAACTCAAACTTATAAAACAAGAACTTTTCTTTCTTTGTTTCCTTCTGTTTTTTTTAATTGGAGTATAGTTAATTTAGAATGTTGTGTTAGTTTCTGGTGTACAGCAAAGTTCTTCAGTTATACATATATATATATATATTCTTTTCCATTCTAGTTTATCACAAGATATTGAATACAGTTCCCTATGCTATACAGTAGAACCTTGTTGTTTATCTAGTTTACATATAGTAGTTTGTATCTGCTAGTCCCGAACTCCCAAGTTATCCCTCCGCCCCACTCTTCCCCTTTGGTAACCATAAGTCTGTTTTCTGTTTGTTTCTGTTTTGGAAATAAGTTCATTTGTATATTTCAGATTCCACATATAAGTGATATCATATGATATTTGTCTTTGTCTGACTGCACTTAGTATGATAATCTCTAGGTCCATCCATGTTGCTGCAAATGGCAATATTTCATTCTTTTTTTATGGCTGTGTGTATACACTACATCTTCTTTATCCATTCATCTGTCAATGGACATTTAGGTTGCTTCCATGTCTTGCCTATTATAAATAGTGCTGCTATGAACACTGGGGCGCATGTATCTTTTAGAATTAGAGTTTTCTCCAGACATATGTCCAGAAGTGGGATTGCTGGATCATATGGTAACTCCATTTTTAGTTTTTTAAGGAACTTCCATACTGTTCTCCATAGTGGCTGCATCAATTTACATTCCCACCAACAGTGAAGCAGGGTTCCCTTTTCTCCACACTGTCTCCAGCATTTATTTGTAGACTTTTTGATGATGGCCATTCTGACCTGTGTGAGTTGATACCTCATTGTAGTTTTGATTTGCATTTCTCTAATAATTTAGCAACGTTGAGCATCTTTTCATATGCCTATTGGCCATCTGTATGTCTTCTTTGGAGAAATTATTTAGGTCCACTGCCCATTTTTTGATCGGGTTGGGTTGTTGGTTTTTTTGATATTGATTTGCATGAGCTGTCTGTATATTTTGGAAATTAAGCCCTTGTCGGTCGCATCATTTGCAAATATTTTCTCCCAGTCCGTATAGGTAGTCCTCTCACAAAACCTATTTCTAAGTATTAACGCATGACCTAAAAAGAATGTTGTGATCATAGTCCCAAACGTGGAGGCTTTTAAAAATAATTCGGTAGCAGTTTATGCTGAATAACAGACCATAACTTATTACTCCAGAGAGACACTAAATTCTGTGATGGTTTTAAATAAAAATGTTTTATTAATATTTCATATAGACTTACTGATATTAGACACTTTGTAATTAGGCTTTACTAATTACAAGACAGGACCACCAAAGGAGTTAAAACCGATTTTGAACACAAAAATGTCACATTACTGTGTGCCTATATTTTTAGAAAACTGCTAACCAGTTTCTGATAATTATTGAAAACAGTGGGCAACATACCTTCAAAAGAAGGCTTGTTTTCATTGAAAATCCTCATTAAATCCCAAAATATTATGAAGGTAGTATGGCCAAGACATCATTCATTCTACTAGGTACACCTGCATTTAGGAAATTTATTAAATGTCTAGTATGCAATTTACATATATTATTCCTATTTTCAAAACAAATTTATGAAGACTTATTTCCATCTTATAGATTAGGAAGCTGAGGCTAATAAAGGTTGAAAAGTGTGGGAATGTTCTTTTTCCACTTGATTTATAAGTGAAAACTCTATATAAGGACAGGGACTTTTCCTGTCATGCATATTACAAATACATTTCCTGCGTTGCCCTCTGGTTTAATTGGTCATGTTCTTTTAGATGTAATTAAAATTTTTAATGGTATCCATGTTTTCATATATACTCTCATGATTTCTCAAATACCTTGCAAAGTATGTTACATCCCATGATCACATCACAGTCTCCTATTTTTTTGGTGTATTTTTAAGAAAAAAATTTAAATGTTAAAAAAAGTTGAATAACTTGCCCAGGGTCATATGGTTAGATCACAGGTGAGATCTGAAACCAATGGCTTGCACAGTTATCCTCCTCCTATTACAGCACAAGGAGGATTTAAGGGACAAGGAGCAACCAAGTGCATAGAGCAGTCCTGGTTCATAAAAGGAATCATACTATACTTGATAGTAGGGTTGTCAGATAAAAACAGCAAACGCCCAATTAAACTTGAATTTCAGACAAAAGATTTTTAGTATAATAATATATATTAAATATTTGACATACCTAGGCTAAAATATTATTATTTATCTGAAATTAAAATTCAACTGGTGTCCTGTATGTTTTGTTTTTTTTGTTTTGTTTTGTTTTGTTTTTGTGGTACGTGGGCCTCTCACTGTCGCGGCCTCTCCCATTGTGGAGCACAGGCTCCGGATGTGCAGGCTCAGCGGCCATGGCTCACGGGCCCAGCCGCTCTGCGGCATGTGGGATCCTCCTGGACCGGGGCACGAACCCGTGTCCCCTGCATCGGCAGGCGGACTCTCAACCACTGTGCCACCAGGGAAGCCCGTCCTGTATGTTTATTTGCTAGATCTGGCAACCCAATTTGATGGTGACAACATGGTTTCACTCTCTTAATTTCTTCTGCTCCTCAGATTACTTTGTTATGGAGACTTTTCATTTCAAGACTTCTATAAGGACAAATGTGACCTGCAGTTTGAAAGAAGAACCAAGAGAAAACGGACTGGCTTAGGCTTTAGAATATTTAGCTTCTACTAAGTCCTGTCTCTCTCGGATTTGCTTTTGATCTGAGGTCATTTATTCTTTTTCCCTTGTTTTCCTTTTCAGTGTAACAGGGATAGTATTTATCCCTGTCATTGTACAGAGAGAAGAACTCAGAGTAAGAGCTCAAGATCATTTCTAGTTCTTCACATTGAAGATATATACGTACGAGGCACTTATCAGTCATTCTTTAAGAAGAGTGTGTTCCCCAGAAAATAATCACAGAATGTTAAAAAGGGTCATTAAATACAAATATACACAAAAAGTAACACCTACTGTTCCTCTTATTACAAAAAGTTACACATGCTCATTGAAGTATTTGGAAAACGGAGAAGAGCAGAAAATGAAAAAGAAATCATCCACTTTCTCACTATCCAGATTTAACATCTGGGTATCTTTAAATGTCTTTCCAGTCATTTGTGTGTTTTTTACCTAACTAGGATCAGCGTTCACAGTTTTGGATCCTATTTTTTTGGTCCACTTAATATATTACGTAAAAATACGTAATGACTCATTTGAAACATGATTTTTTCCTACAACATATTTACTAACATAATATTTACTTAAAAATATTTAGAATTATGAATTGTCTTACTTACAAAATTTTCTGTGTATTTATTTCCCAGAAGTTGAACTGCTGGGTCAAAGGGTAGCATGTTTTTAAGACTTCTGATGCTGATGGTACACAATTCATATTCCAGTAGCACTGTATGAGACTCACCATTGCTCTGGGCTCTTTCTGGCACCAAGTCCCTATTCTTAAATACAGAAACTGCAGCCCAAAAGGGTAGAATGAGCTATCCAAGGACATGCAACTATCTTGATACAACTGCACTGTAAGATTTTTTTTTTTTTTGCGGTACGCGGGCCTCTCACTGCTGTGGCCTCTGGAGCACAGGCTCCGGATGCGCAGGCTCAGCGGCCATGGCTCACGGGCCCAGCCGCTCTGCGGCATGTGGGATCTTCCCGGACCGGGACACGAACCTGTGTCCCCTGCATCGGCAGGCGGGCTCTCAACCACTGCGCCACCAGGGAAGCCCGCACTGTAAGAGTTTGAGACTCTCCCAAGTAAAAAGGAAAAGGCGTACCTAAAATCAAGAGGAGCTCCTGAGCCCTTCCCAGAGCGAAGACAGGAATGAGACCTCTGCCCCCTCGGTTCACAATATCGTGAACAGTGTTACAGAACCTTGCCTCTCGCTCTTCTCGCTTCTCGTGGATATGGGTTCCGTAAGTGGATTCCTAAAGAACATATCAGAGGTGTTGAGACCAAGGTTGATAACTCTCATAGAATACACAAGTTAAACATCAATGAAATGCAGAAGCAAAGTGACCTATTTCTCTATTAATATGCCATTTACTTGAACATGTATTGTCAGAACACCAGCTGGAAAGAAGAACAGATACAGAAGTTAGAATTCACATCTAAGTAATAAGAACTTGTTAGAAAATGGAATCAGGAAATAGTCCAGAAATGTATGCTCCCTGCTCAAGCTAATTTTGCAATGCCTTTTTTCTCTTTTAAAGCGTTTTGCTTTCCATGGCTGGGGAGAAGGATATGTCTCCCACCTCTGATAAGTCAAAGCTTATAAATCAGAAATAGATTGTTTCTTATAGTTTTGTTTAAGAATATCCCCTAGACCTTACTCTGTGTGGTGCACTGACCAGCAGCGCTGGCATCCCCAAGAGCTTATTGGAAGTGCTGAATCTCAGGCCCCAGCCCAGCCACAATCAGAATTTGTATTTTAACAGCATCACCAGATGATTCATAAGCACATTAAAATTTGAGAAGCACTGCTCTACAGTACCAGAGATAATGAAAATAACTCTTATTCCTGAGGGCTTAAAAAAAACTTCCTTTAATTTAAGGTCAGTTTATATGCCAAGTATACCGTGAGCTGAGCCAACTGAATTTGCTCATGACACACTGCACATGGACAGCAACACGCACCAGTCCCTCACTCTTGGGCAGCTGGGGGATGCCATAGGTGGTGAGGGAGAAACAGACAGCTCTTCTACCTTGAACTAACTATCCTTGATATTCTTATATAAACCATAGGCCCAATGCCCACTTATTAATTTGCCCCTCACCAATCACCCCCTCTCCACCAAAGCTTCCGTGTACAGTTAACATTTTTAAAATTTTTCTGAGACTCGTAACCTAGTAGGCAGGTAGAGCATACACATAAAGTTAGCAGGTGCTACAGGCCAAAAGACAGTTACCATGGCAAAGACAGTGGGGCCGTGCCATTCTACACAACCTTTAAGATACTCGAGAAATTTGAGGTAATCAACCTAAACAAGAATATTCAGGGGACAGCATATCATCTCTGATATTAGACTAGAGTTAATGTATTTAACAGCAAGAAAGTGGAGCTGCACTACAAAGAGAGGCCCCAGAATGAATTTTTAAACTAAAAAACCGGACACATTTATATCTGATCACATATTATGAAAATGAGATCATGATATTTTTTCCCATTAGAAGAATTCTGCTTACATTACACTAATTACAATACAGGGCACTAATACTTACAATGATAAGAATATCAGGTTTAATATTAGGAATTTCAGCTGCCATTAAGTGTCTATCTTCTTGCCTTGAGAAATCACCTGTGTACAAAAGCTGTGAAAAAGATAAAGCCAGAAAGTTAGGATTTTGGAAGGCTTCGTTTTCCTACTATCTTTGGCTCATAAATTCTTTTATTTATTTAGGCTGTGTTGGGTCTTTGTTGCTGCACGCGGGCTTTCTCTAGTTGCAGCGAGCAGGGGCTACTCTTCTTTGCGGTGTGCAGCAGGCTTCTCACTGCGGTGGCTTCTCTTGTTGCGGAGCATAGGCTCTAGGCGCGCAGGCTTCAGTAGTCGCAGCATGTGGGCTCAGTAGTTGTGGCTCATGGGCTCCAGAGCACAGGCTCAGTAGTTGTGGCACACGGGCTTAGTTGCTCCGCGGCATGTGGGATCTTCCCGGACCAGGGCTCAAACCCGTGTCCCCTGCATTGTAAGGCAGGTTCTTTACCACTGGACCACCAGGGAGGTCCCAAACTGATATCTTTTAAAAGCAATTGCTAAGTACTTCTTGAGTAGCTTCAATCCACTGAACAGGAAAGTAGAGATCATCCAATTCAGAGACCTATTTATTTAGGTCTTCTTTAATTTCTCTCAGCAGTATTTCTTCTTTTTATTGGTCAAAAGACTTTATACTCCATTAATATCTAAAAGGACAATTACTGAGTTCCACTTTACTTTCAATATCTTCAGATCCTCTCCGTGTTACACTTCTACAACTAGTCTTCACGTTCTGAAAGTAATGGGAGTTTCATGCCATTTCTAACAGATCATTCAAGTAAAACCAATTATAAAATTACTCATAAGTCTACCAGCTTCCCTGATCACTGTTTTTATTTTTTTGCCACTTCTTGCCAAAGTTTATTTTTTTAACATCTTTATTGGAGTATAATTGCTTTACAATGGTGTGTTAGTTTCTGCTGTATAACAAAGTGAATCAGCTATACATATACATATATCCCCATATCCCTTCCCTCTTGCGTCTCCCTCCCACCCTCCCTATCCTACCCCTCTAGGTGGTCACAAGGCACTGAGCTGATCTCCCTGTGCTATGCAGCTGCTTCCCCCTAGCTATCTATTTCACATTTGGTGGTATATATATGTCCATGCTACTCTCACTTCGTCCCAGCTTACCGTTCCCCCTCCCCATGTCCTCAAGTCCATTCCCTATGTCTGTGTCTGTATTCCTGTCCTGTCCCTAGGTTCATCGGAACAATTTTTTTTTTTAAGATTCCATATATGTTAGCATACGGTTTTTGTTTTTCTCTTACTTCACTCTGTATGACAGACTCTAGATCCATCCACCTCACTACAGATAACTCAATTTCGCTTCTTTTTATGGCTGAGTAATATTCCATTGTATATATGTGCCACATCTTCTTTATCCATTCATCTGTCGATGGGACACTTAGGTTGCTTCCATGTCCTGCCTATTGTAAATAGTTCAGCTCATAAATTCTTGAAAGTGAGGTTCAATAGAAAAAAATGGCCTATAACTGATGAATTTAGATGCAGTGCTTGTGTCTAATTCAAAATGTGTAAAGTAATTCAGTCATAAACCATCCAGTGTTTCAATTATTAAATCTAACTAATGGGAATAATATATTCCAAGAATCAGCCCACAAAGATAACCTCTATATTAATGAACTTGAGACATATTCTCAGTATCTTAGAGAAAAAGGTCATGATGATGAGGAAAGAAATCTACTGAGGTATATGGAAAACCTATCTAGATAGAAGATAAAATCCTATCTCCAACAAATTTCATCAAATTTGAAATGCGACTTTAGATTTGCATTTGTGCTATTTTCTGCTTATTTTATGTATTTCTGAGCAAGCAGCAAGAATAAATGGTTTAGCAGTATGTAGTACAAGTCATTGTGTAAAAATTTCAAACAATGAGCAGCTACAAAAAATTTAGAACACTATTACACTATAGCACTGGTTCCCGACTCTGGCTGCACATAAGAATCACCTAGAGGGAATTCCCTGGCAGTCCAGTGGTTAGAAACTCCAAGCTTTCACTGCCGAGGGCCCGGGTTCAATCCCTGGTCGGGGAACTAAGATCCCACAAGCCTTGCCATGCAGCCAAAAAGAAAAATCACCTAGAGAACTTAAAAATAAAAGGCCAAGGTTATTCGCTCAGATTCACTGGTATTTTTTTTTAATTTTATTTCTGTAAAATTTTATTTATTTTTGGCTGCGATGGATCATCGTTGCTGCGCGTGGCTTTCTCTAATTGCAGCGAGCAGGGCCTACTCTTCATCGCGGTGCACGGGCTTCTCATTGCGGTGGCTTCTCTTGTTGCGGAGCACGGGCTCTAGGCGGACAGGCTTCAGTAGTTATGGCACGTGGACTCAGTAGTTGTAGCTCACGGGCTTTAGAGCGCAGGCTCAGCAGTTGTGGCACATGGGCTTAGTTGCTCCGTGGCACGTGGGATCTTCACGGACCAGGGATGGAACCCGTGTCCCCTGCATTGGCAGGCGGATTGTTAACCACTGCGCCACCAGGGAAGTCCTTCACTGGTATTTTAGAAAGCTCCCTAAGTGATTCTAATGTGCAGCCAGAGTTGAGAACTGGTGCACAAGTGAGTCCTGAAATCCATTAGTCCACCTACATTTTTGTCAAGTTTTTCAAGACTTCCATCAATCTTTTTCATCAAAGATGGCTGGGAAGATCCTTTCTGATTAACCTCTTTCACTCACGCAGTCTACCCTCTTTAGGGGTTTATATGTGAATCCCAGAACATCAAGAGGACATGAATGCCAAAACGTATTTCAATGTTAAATAGATGCAGCCACAAAGAAGGCTCTTCCCTAAAGAGCTTTCAGTTTTCTAAGGGACACTGAAAAGGAATTAATCCTACGGTAACATGAGGGGACTTTATTGAGATGCTTATCATTCTCTTTTCTTAATCATGATTAGAGAAGTATTATCATGGGGGTATGAACTATGATATTTACAAGGAAAAAGTATCAACTTAATTTTATCTTATGTTTCAGTGTTTTGACGCTTTGCTAGTCTTAGGGAATATTCTTTGAAGCCCTGCACTGACTTCTTGTGAGCAGGAAATTCCCGAGCTAGAGCGTACCTTCACGCCCGCGATCTCAATCATGAACATGGCAGCTCCCAGGACATGGCCTGCATGGTAACACCAAAACTTGATTCCTGCAACTTCCTTCACTTCATGAAAGTTGATGGTTTCAATTTTGTCCATGCTCTCTTCCAAATCTGTCTCAGTATACAGCATGTCGTCTGCTGATATATTACTAAATTTTTAAAGATGCCAACAACAACAAAAATTAACGGTAAGATTTTACGTCTTTGAACTCAAAGAAATTATCTGTGGATGACATATCCATGTATTTCTTAAAATTATACTGTACATATTATGCTATTTAGAATCTCTTGGACCTTTTGTGTATTTTCTTACTCTGCTATGATAATAAAAATGTTCAGTGTCTGTAGCTATAAAGCATGATTTTAAGCAAAGCACAAACAGTAAATTAAGGCAAAGTACCCTTTAGGCTAGTACTTCTCAACCTTTCTTCCTGCCTCAACACTCTGGCGAGATAAATCACTCACATACATTGAACCATGCAGAGTTTTTCACTCTGGGATGTGAAAAGATTTCTCTAGAAAGTCTAACATAAGTGTTCTCCTGAAAATTATGCTAACGTACTTCCAAAAAAGCAAGAGAGAGCAGGGGTTAAGGACACACACTCTGGAGCCAGATTGCTTGGGTCCAAATCCCAGCTTTGTCTCTTACTGTGACCATGACAGGCAAATTACCTAACCTCTCTGTGCCTCAGTCTCATCACCTATAAAATGGGATTCACGACAGAACCTACAGCATGAGGTTGATATGAAGATTAAATGAGTTAACATATATTAAGAACTGAGGGCTGTGCCTGGCACATGGTAAGCATTCTTTAAGTGTTAACCAGTGTAATTATTACTAAGGATAACTGTTCCATTCTTCTGTATTTATATAGAAGAATAACAAATCGCATCTTAGCTACCCTTGGAATATACATATTAAACAGTAAACTTCTGAAGGCTAATCATTTGTGCTACAGGTATCATAAAAATGCTTCAAACTTTCTGGTAAAGGAGTAGATTTTCCTCTTGCAACTGGAAAAAACTTCTCCAGAGAACTTTTTCACTTAAGATAGTCAATTTGCTTAGATCAAATCATCCAGAAAAAGATTTCAGTATACAGCATTGTAAAATGTATCATTTTAAATTTTAATAAAATTATGAAATTCTATTTATAGAATATTGCTATCATACCTTATAACTCACCTACATTACAAAGATTTAAAACGATGCAAAAACTACATAAAGACTTTAAGGCCAAGGAGGTGTTGGGGACACAACAGGTATTTGATGAGCTGTTATGATGAATGACTAAGTTAATGACAGCCTTGTGAACAGAGAGAAAACATCTCATTTCAAACACAAAATGGTCTATATCTTGAACCGTATGTACTGTGTAGGACCAAGGGCATGTAGAAATCTAAAAAAGTAATTTACCTAACTTTGACATAATCTGAAAGAAGCCATCTATAAATAGCTTTTGTGGCATGAGTCATAAATGTTCTTCCTTTGAAACTTGTCTTCTGTAGAAACCAGGGCAAAGCTCCACAGTGATCCAAATGGAAACTTAAAAAGAAACAAAGGACTTCTGTTAGTTCTTAAAATATTATCCATCATGTATTTTATGTAATAAAACTCACTGTACAGAAAAGTTCTATGCAACAATTACATACTGATAACTTTCAGAACACCAAGGATAGGTATGTGCAGAAGGAAGGAATAATGCATCTAGTTCTAGTGTAAGAAAAGGGTATTATAAGTATATTTTAAACATCAAAATGTAGCCAAACCTATTCTCAACAGCTAAAATTATAACAAGCGCTTTAGTGGTATAAAGTTGAAACATGTCACTGTTTATATGTGAAGTTCCCACAGAACAATGTGACAACACAGTGGCCTCAGGAGATATTCTGCAAAAGAGCTTTCTTGGTCTTAAGTTTCACAAGGATCCAAGGCATATGTTACCTTCTTCTCACTCTAGAGATGGGAAAGTAAGTTTTTCATAGTAACCTTCTCTCACCTGTGAGGATGATATGGTGTGTTGTTTTAGACTTAGATGTCTGCAATATAATTCCTAGTAGAAAATACTCTTAAAACACCAGAATCTTAAAATCTGGCAAAGAATGATCTTTACAGTAAAAGTCCTTGAAAAACAGTGTCCTTAATAAAGAAAACAACCTTACTGACTAATTAGTAGGAGATCAATCTCAGCTGGGTCAATTAAATCGATGTAAGGAAGAGCATCCATTCCTTCTAGGCCTGGGTGGATCCCACAGTCCAACTGAAAGAAATAGAAAAAAAGATCATAATCTCCTCCACATTATATTAAAATTCATTCAACAAATAGACAATAATTATAACTGATCCATCACACCATACATAATCAGGATGGACTCTATACATGTGGGAAGCATTTGGAATGCAATTCTTATTAAATGGGCAAATACGCCATTAACTCTAACTTTCCAAACAAATTTAACCATAGCTCACATTTAGAGTCACAGGACACAAACTACAAGACATCTTCTTTCCAGCTACTTTTTGTAGGCACTATAACAACGAATGAACTCTTTTTCAAGAACTTTAATATCAGAAATGGTGAACATTTTTAAAGTTTATAGATTCGCTACTACCAGATGCGACTATTGTGAGAAGACAATGATTAGAAACTGGAAACTTCCCTGATCAGGGCAATTTAAGTATTAGAAGGCAAAATCTGAAGAGTCAGTCATTAATGGGTTATATCCTCATTTTGGTCATATCCTATCAATTAATACAATAAATGACTAAAGAGACGACTGTGTCTGCCATACGCCCGTTCTTTTAAGAGTGGGAGAAACAGAGGAATGGGACCAAAAGGCCACGATAAGCCACTGCACCGCCTTCCTAACGAGGACCACAGAGACCATCTCTTCTAGTCCCTCCACCTCTCAGTCAAGGAAATGGGCTGAGAGGAGAGACTGACTTGCCCAAGGCCAGGTGTCCTAGTGCTAACTTAGGTACCTAAGCTGCCAGACCAGGGCCCTACTGTCACACTGCACGGGGGTGGCTGGAGCTCTGCATGTGTTCAGGTGGCCAGTTTCTTGGGGTCTCCCACTGGGGGTGGGGCAGTTAGGTTGGCCACACCTTCAGGAACGGAAGAGGGACTTTGAAGATACAAAAGATCAGGAGATCCAGTTGACAATTTTACAATCTTAGAATATATTTTCTCAGTTTACTTAATGTTTTGTCAAATTACTAAGTGGAAGGTGCACTAGTTTTCCACATTAACATTTTACATAGATGACCTATACCAACTATGACATTATTCTGGGAGCTAAACAGATAACTACTGAACTAGAAAAAATTACCAAACTAGAAAAGACCAAGCACCCGAGGCAGACAGGAACATACTGTTAACCGGACTACAAAATAATAATTACCATTATTTTTCTTCCCTTGAACTCCAGAATAATACATGATCTTCCCACTTCTTGCCCAGCTCCACTGTAAACATTCAAAGGAAGAAATAAAAATGACTGAAAAACAATCAAAATAAAGCCCAATAAATTCAAACTCTTTTACAACTTAAACTATGTTCCATCTGATGCCAGCACTCACTTGAGGCAGATAGAAGTTCCACAAAGTTACAAAGATAGCAAAGAACAGCGTCAATGTGGGAAAAGATGAAAAGTGACCTTTGGGAGTTCAAGGATCTTTCAGTTGTTAAAATTGTGAGAGAAGCTGGTATAGATCTGAGAAGCCCAAAGGTTAAATCCAACCTTCTGAATGTTACGGTTAAACTGTGATGTACTCAACGTGTAAACTAGCAGTGATTCAGATTATTTAATAAGACTTTTGAATTAGTACTTAAGTAAAAACCCATCAGCACTTTAAAATTCTTTCATTTTCTTTAAGATGAAAATATGCATTTACCAAATAGCTTAAATTTAAATAGACTTATCTTATTCATACCTGTGAATCTCATTCCCTTTTCCTTTTACTTTCTGTTGTTTCAGTATATTTGATACCAAGTACTTCAAACTAATTTCCTTTCTTCTTAAATTAATGAAACAGCCTTACTTTCCAATTCCCGCAAGACTTTAAGTTAACCTTCGCCTGCTTTTCCAACCCCTCCCCTTCTCTGACTGCCTCTCCCCACCCATTCTAGCTCATGATTCACCCACTCATTCAAGATCAAGCAGCTTTTTGTGTGTGTGTGTGTGTGGCTGCACTGTGAGGCTTTCAGGATCTTAGTTCCCTGACCAGGGATTGAACCCGGGGCCACGGCAGTGGAAGTACAGAGTCCTAACCACTGGCAGCTTCTATTTGCCAAGCACTGTATTAAGTGTCTAGAATATGGAAAGGCCTAATACCAAGACCCTGAGCACAAGGAACGCATAGGCTACTAGGAGACAGACATGAGATGGATGCATCCTCAAACTGAGATCCTACTTCAGAGCAGGACAAAGACAATCAGACCACCACAGAGCTGCTGTGAATTCCTGGCCTTCCACTTTAACTGGCCCCCTGCGCTCCCTCTTAAGTGTCCCTAACTCAAGTTTTCTCCTACAGTTAGTGTGGCAACTATTTCAACCTTTCTCCCCGTTCCTAAATTTTCCAACCCTCTATGCTAACCTTCACTCGAGGCACGGCTTTCTCTGCATCAAAAAATTGTACAGTTCAGCTGTCAATTTCCTCAACTTACCAACCCACCCGCATCTTTCTCTCCTTCCATTTCTCCTGTAATGGAGAACAGACCTCTTTCTCTAAGGCTAATCCTTTCACCATGGTTCTACACTGTGCACACTCTCTCCTTCTGAGGAACTGACCCCTGCCTGCTACATCACTGGCTTTTCCCTCACCAACCGCATTTAAACATGCCACAGTCATGCTCATCCCCAAATGAAAATCCCTTAATTCTAATCTCCTTTAGTCTCCCTGCCTGCCTCCTAAAAGCTGCGTACACTCTCTGCCTCTATTTCCTCACCTCCACTTACTCAATTCACTGCAATCTGGCTTTTTACCAACCGTTCTTCGGAAACACTCCCTGCAGAACAGCTCTTTGTTGCTAAGTGCAAAAAGCCCCTCTTTCAGTTCTCATCTCACTGTTCTCCCGGCAGCACGTCATCCCTCCTGCTCTGACTTCACGCTTTCACCCTGTCCTACTGGTTTTCCGCCTTAGTTTCCTTTGCTCAGCTGCCTCTGCTCATCCGTCAAATGCTGTTATTCCAAGGGTTCTCTCCTTGGTCGTCTTCTCAGTCTTCCTGATCTTCACTCTCACATTTTTAACATGCTGAGGACTTCCAAGTTTGTATTGGTAGCCAGATTGTCCTCCTGAATTCCAGACCTCTAACAGTCAGTCACCTAGCGTGGGTATCTCTCCTGGGACATCCACAGGCACCTTATATTCAAATATGCCAAACAAGTTTGCACCTCAGGTCCCTTGCCCTTGCTCTTCTTTCTTTCTGGAATGTTCTGCCCTCAGATATTGACATAATTGGCTCCTGTGTATCATCTGGGTCTCAGTTCAACTGTCACCCCCTCATCTGCCCTTCACAACATTCTATAATAACACTTAAAACTACATGAAGTTATTGTATCTACTTCTTTATGGCTTTTCTAACTATTAAAATGAGAGTTCCATAACAGCAGAGGCGTTGTCTATTTCATTCACCGATGTATAGCTAGCTACACTGCCTGACACGCAGTAAACCTCAAGAAATACCTATTGTGGGAATTCCCTTGTGGTCCAGTGGTTAGGACTCTGTGCTTTCACTACTGAGGGCATGGGTGCAATCTCTGGTCGGGGAACTAAGATCCCACAAGCCGCAGCGCGGCCAGGGAAAAAAAAAAAAAAAGAATTAAAGAAATACCTATTGAATGAGTAAAAACTCCCAAATTATGAACCTTGGAAACATTATGCTAAGTGAAAGAAGCCGGTAACAAAAGGTTACATCTTGTAACCCATTTATATGAAATGTCCAAAAGAAGATAATCTGTAGAAATGGAAAGTAGATTAGTGGTGGCCTAGGGCTGGGGAAGTTGGAGGTAAATGGATATATAAGGGCTTCTTTTCGGAATGATGAAAATGTTCTGGAATTAGACAGTGGGGATAGTTGTAAAACTCTGTATGTATTAAAACCCATTGAACTGTACACTTTAAATGAGTGTGTTGATGTGAATTCAATCTCAATAAGGCTGTTATAAAACAATAAAACTCCCAAAGTTACTCCAGACCTGCCCCATCTCCTGTACTCCTGGAGTGAATAACACAACCATTTACCAGCTGTCCTACCTAGGAGTCCGTGTCGTCCTAACACTCCTCTCTACATTGCCTTTCCTCCCACAACGGCCCCTTACAATACATCTGATAGGTTACAAAGTTCTAAAGATTTCACTTCTTTACTCTGTCCAATCCATTGCTGCTCATTTCACTCACTCTAAGCTCTCACGGCTTCATCACTTGGTTTACTTTAATATCTTCCCACTGGATTCTCTCCACTTAATACACCCCCCCCTTTTTTTTTGGCCGTACCACGTGGCATGCGGGATCTTAGCTCCTCCAACCAGGGTTGGAGCCTGTGTCCCCTGCCGTGGAAGCTCGGAGTCTTAACCGCTGGACGGCCAGGGAAGTCCCTTGATCCACTCTTTTATTCATTTGCTACACTGCTGCCAGGAGCATCTTCGATCTTCCTAAAACATCATTTCCACCACATCCTATCCTTGCTTAAGATCCTTCCTTGGCTTTCTATAACTGGCGATAAAGACCCCAAATCCTTACACAATGTCCTTCATAAGCTGGACCCTGACAGCCTCTACCATCTCATCTGCTAATCTTCTAGCCGCAGCCATGGGGAGACTGGCCACAAACAGAGCCCTCTCATTTTCACACGTGCCACTTCCTCGGCCTGGAGCGTCCTTGCCCACACTTCAGCTGTCTTTAATTCCTACTCATTCTTTAGGCCTCAGCTCGTATCATAATGTCCAGGATGCATGAGGTGGCATTCTCCTCTCTGCTGGAAATCCCTTTTGCATGCTCACGGCCTTCGTGTACTCACGGCCTATCTGTACTCTTACAGTAGTCACCATTGACTGAGCACCTACTGTGAGCTTTACTCGCTTTCCTCTGCACAGTTAAGTACTGCTATACTATTTCCACATGAGGAAATGGGTTCAGTGAGGTTGCTGTCCTGGCAATCGACAGCGCACAGATAGGACTTCAGGTCCGACCCCAAAGGGACGGTCTGCTATTCCTCCAAACTATCTTTCCAGTACTTTTCATGCGGCGCTGCAGCTCCCTCCAAAAGGGTGAATCCAGTTAACTCAGCCCTCTGTCTTATTTGTATCCCTAGGGCCCAGTGTGGCCTTGACACTTGCTCAGTGTTTGCTGAGCTCAGGAAGAGAGGACAGGTGTGAACTGAGCAGCGGCAAACTTGGGGTACGTCCCCAGTAGGTGCTCAAGGAGTCCTTACTAAGTGAACATGTAAAGGAAATACTTTCTGCCTTTTGAAAAAGGCACGTGTTCATGTGGTGCTGACTCATTTCTGACAGTGAGCATGTTTGTGGATTCTAGCTGCTCACTTACAGAGTAAGTTCCTCCACATTTATATTTCCCTTTCTAAGCAGCATTCCAGATCTGTAAGGTGCTTCTCTGACAGAAGGCCATTTCCAGTGAAAGGCCAGCCCTCTCCTGGTCAGTCAGGGGCTGCGATTTTGTCCTTAACACCTCGGCTTTTTCTTCCCTCCCACTTTCTACCCTCCTTACTCTCCCAAAGTTGGAGCTCTGAATGGAGCTCACAGCGAGTCCCTAATTTACTTCCTTTCCCATCTTGGCAAATACCAAGTTCTGGAGGTAGCAGGTTAGTTCTTCCTCGCACTGCCACAGTCTTATCCAGGTCCTCCTCTCATCCTGCCATCCTCGGCGTCACCGGTTCCCTCAGAGCTTGTCACTCTTTGGCGAACAAGAAAGCGCCCAGCGGCCCCACAGACCTTCTTTCCCCGCCCCCCAACTCCACATACTCTCCTCCCTTGGAAAAAGCAAAATCCCATGAAACCGAGCAGGCCCCTTCCGATCCACAGTTCTCCAAAGCCCTGCATCCGAAGGCCTGGCCCGCAACTGCGGACCAAGGGACCAAGGGCCGACTGCAGAGGCGCGCCGGCTGCGGCCGACTGAGGAGCCCAACCACCCGGGTACCCTCCTCGCCTCACAACCCGTGGCTTCCTTCCCTCTCGCTGGTCCCTTACAGGGGTCGAATCAGCAGCTGGTCACTCTCCTCTGCGGGAATCGCAGACATCTGCAAACGGGGACGAGGAACAGGTTGCGGGAGGCTTTCTAAATTGGAAGAGCAGCCACAGGGAACCCAAAAGGAAGGTCGCCGTCCACCGAGAGCACAACTTCCGGCGCCCGGGCGTCCGCCAGACTAGGCTCCTCCCTCTGACTTCCGGTCGTAGAACAAGGGGTCGGTCCGGGCACCGAGGGCGGGGTCAGGGCTGCGCCTGCGCGAGGCTTCGGAGGCGGGGCCCGGCGGGCGGTGCCACGGGGCTTGAAAAGCGGGCCCTGGGGCTTTGACCTGGAGTGGCTGCCGCGGCTCTGGCTGTCCAGGCTGTGGGTGTCTGACCCCGGCCGCAGTCGGCGTTGAGGTGAGGCCCGGCCCTCGCCGCGCTCGGGCTGAGCCTGGCCGGGAACGCGGGTCCCGAGGGCAGCGCCGACGGGGAGGCCCGCGGCGGGGCGGATGGGTGGGGCCGCGGGGGCCGCGGTCTCCACCGGGACCCGCCTTCCCTGGGTGGGGGACCCAGGCCCCGAGGCGGCGCGGGGCCGGCGGTGGGAGCCGAGGAGCGGGCCCGGGCCTGCGGGAGGAGGCAGTGCTCCGATGCCGATTCCTGTCTGGGGTAGGACTGCAGCTCCCGTGACGACGGGTGTGGCGTGTGGCGTGTGGCGTGTGTCTGGGTCCAGTCGGAAGGGTGATGGAGTGAGAGCATCCGCGGGGCTGCTCCCCACGTTCCTCACGTCAGGCTCTGATTTGAGGGGCGATGGAGAGCGTTCACTTTTTGTGCGGGATCCTGTTGGTTCCTCCGCGCGTCGTGGCTGTTTCCCCGCAGCGCGGGGCCGGGGTTGCTGTCTGTTTTGTTTACTGAGCACCGGCACGTGGCAGGCGCTCCCGACAGGAGCTGGGCGGGGTCTGGAAAGAGCTTTGGAGCCAACTCTACCAAGGTTCCAAACTTGGCCCCATGCATTACCAGCCTGGTGGCCTTGGGCAAGCTGCTTCATCAACTTTGCGCTTTGCTGCCTCATTGGAAAGGGGCTGTGATACTGCAACCTTGCTGGTCATTGGAGAGGGTCAGAGGTATACACAGATGGCATAAGGGTGTGTGTGTGTGTGAGTGTATAAAACATATCACCTAGCTGGGTGGCAGATGGTAGGTGCTCAGGACGTGGGAGTTGTCATCTGGATGTTATCTCACAAGAAGGTTCTCCGGTTCATTAAGCATGGCCTCTGCCAGGCTGTAGCAGGCATCGGATATGCAGAGCTGACCTAGCCCTGGTGTTTGATGAGCTCACAGTTCTGAGTGAGATAGTTACAAGTAGACAGTAGCCGACTAATGCTGAGATCAAGGTATAAACTCAAGCTGTGGAATACCCATCCCGTAGCCCAACCTGGAGGCTTTCTAGAAGAGAAGGCTGAACTGAGTCTTGGAAGGTGACCGGTTAGCCAAATAAATAGAAGGTGGAAGGGCATTCTAGGCAGAGGGAATGGCAGGAGCAAAGCGTGGAAACGGGGAGCTGAGTGCATGCTGAGAACCGCAAGCCAGTTTGCATTCCTTACAGATTGAGTGTGAAACTGGTTGTGGACGATAAGACTAGAGGTCCACACGAGCCCGGTCATGGAGGACCTTGCGTGTCCTGGCAAAGAGCCTGACTTCAGTCTCTAACTTTGAGGAGCCAACAAAAGATTTTAAGCAGGTTAAATGGCATCTGACTTGAGTTTTAAAGAAATCATTTCAGCTGGAGCTTGGTGACAGAATTGAAGCGGCAAGGAGTCCAGCTGGGACTGATACCGACCAGGGTTCTTGGCCTCCCCAATCAGTAGAAATGGCTAAGAGGCCAGTCCAGAAATTCAGGCAGGGCTTGACTGGGGCTCCTGCAGCTGCAGGAGGGGAGCGAAAACAAGTAACAGGTTCCCTTGCTCGCTACCCGCCCCCCCGCCCCCGCCAAAAGGGGCCCGAGCGGTGGGGGCGAGCTCGTCCCTTACATGGGGTGAGGGTAGGGGTGTGTCCAGGGGTCGGGCGGAGGGGCGGCTGAGGTGTTTCGCCCACCCCCGGGCGGTGTTGAGCACAGGGGGCTCGCGCAGGACACTGCTTTGGCTCTCTGCTCTTCAGAAGTGGCAGTTGGGTTTTTGGCCTTTTTTGTGTCTTGTCCATAATTTGCCCCAACTGCACGTGCATGCACGCAGTTATTTTTAGTTCCTTTATAGTTTCTTTGTATCTGTTACTCGGGAAGACATTTGTCCACTTGCAATCACTGCAGCAAAGGGTCCCAGGTCCCAGCCTGTCTCAGGACAAGGTCCCTCACCCTTGAAATATCTCCTGATGGCTTGTGAATTCCTTAAATTGCATTCCAAACTTTGTGCATTTTTATGGGTTAAGGGTCCATTGCTTTCATCACATAATGAAAAAGTATTTCTATGTAGCCATCGTCTAGGATGATGCAGGCCCTGTTTAGAGACATGGATGAGGGAACTCTTCAGGTCGTGTAATCAGTGCGTCTTGGACTTGGCTGGATATGAGGGCTGGAGGACAGAGAGGAGTCGGTGATTTCCTGGTTTCTACCAGAAATAATGGAATTTACTGAAAGGGAGAGGAGAGGGGCAGCTGTGGAGGGGAAGGGGATGGGTTCTGCTTTAGGCCTTTTGGCCTTTGATGAGTCTGTGGAACATCCAAGTGACAGTATCTTCGGTCTCATTTTTATGCACGAATAATTTAGACAAGAATGATTTGCTTAATTAAGAGCATGCATCAAAATAGTGGCAGATGTCAAAGGTTTTCATAAATGCATTTCCCCTTCAGCTCCTAGATTGATGATGGAAAGAAAGTCTTAAGGAGTTGCAAAGGCCTTATTATGTCGTGATTTTCGAATCGTTCTAGTATTCCAGGGGTTTGAAGAGATGCTTCAGGATTTCATAACAATACTATCAAATTTTAAAAAATCATATTTAAAATTGTTTTATATATATATAGAGAGAGTACTTATATATACTTAAAATATAACGTGCTTAAATATGCTATACAGCGACGTTCTAGCCCATCCGATTATGGTATTTTCTGCTGCCCGGTTAACCCAGTTTTGTGCAGACCTTGGAGTAAGGCCCTCTTGCCTCCTCTTTCTAACTGGGAAGTGTCCTGTGACGGCAGGGCTATCGTTTGCAACGAATTACCCACGGAAGCCTTCTACGTAGCCCCTCTGTTTACTCTTACCCTGTGCAACTAGTGCCCTACCCAGCAGCCAGTCACCTTTCCAAAGCAGAAATCTGACCGTATCACCTGACTGCTGTTTTAAAACCCCCTGAGCCTTCCTGTGAGACCCAGAACAGAACCCCAGCTTTCGCTGTGGCCTGCAAGGTCTCCTGTGGCTCTTTCCCTCCTGCCACTCTCCCTCCTCCTCCTATTCTCAGTCATATTGGCCTCTCACCGGTCTGTGCGCCAGAGGACGTCCCTCAGGACCTCGGCGCTTGCTGGGCGCTGCTCCTCCACGTTCACGGCTGCCCCCGCTTCCCTCGGGGCTTAACTCCCGCTTCCCTCAGAACATCTTTTTCTGTCTAAAATCGTCCCCCCTTCCTTTGATCACTATCTCCTTAAGTTGCTTTAGTTCCCCTCGTAGCAATGATTGTTTCCAAATAATGTGTTTTGTATTTGGTTTTCCTGTTGGTCTGTCTACTCCCTCTAAAAGTGAGCTCCCTGAGGTCAGGGGCTTTTTCTGTCTTGTTCACTGGTGTATCCCCAGCACCTGGTAGGTGCTCACTGGCTACTCAGGAACGAATGAATGAATCACATGTTCTCGTTACTCCGCAAATGAAGCAGAAATATAGAAACAAGTTGGCTGATGGGGCTGATTTAAAAGCTTGGGCTCAGGAGTCAAGTTTTGGGTCAGTGGCCTAAGGTCAGATGGTAGTGAGTGGACTTGGCGGGGGGCCCTCCACATTCAATGGGAGAAACTGTGTGTTGGAGCGGGGCGTGCATTGACCAGCCCGTGGTCTACTCATTCTCTTCCTTCCTCAGATCCCTTGTTTTTCTGACAAGAATTGACCATGTCGGAATGAAAGGAAGCTATCTGTGCAGACTGCTGTCTGTTGAACGTTTGAAGACGATAAGATAGTGTTGGATTCTGTAGTGAGCAGGTTCCTTTGTTCCCTCTGTAGAACTAACCTTTAGGAAGCATTTGTTAGGTTCTCGTATTCATAAATCCTCCTGAAAGATGGGTCACAGTTCCCTTGTCTACAGAATGCAGATTCTAAGCTATCTTCTGTAAGCCCCCTGGCGGGGGGCCGAGAGCTCCAGCACAGACCCTCAGAGAACATCTGTGTCACCAGGTTGCTGTGAGGATAAAGTGAGACAGTGTGTTTAGAAGTACTTGAACTATGAAACATTATGCAGGCTAGTTTGTAATTTTCCAAGTATAATATATGTGCTCCTGTGAAATGTGCAAGGAGAAATCGAAAATTTTTAAAAAGAGATACATAAGCCTGACTCTGGGAAACTTGAGGTCACCTCCTTCCCTGGCCCTACTGGAACGAGATGAGAGGTAGCACCTGGCAGTGTTTTCATGTCAGCCTTTACTTAAAGATAGTTGGAGACTTTAAGAAAAATGCACGTTTCCGAGATGTATCAGTGCCTTCAGTTCTTAGCCCTGCCATTTACAGAACAGGAACCAGAGACAGTGACTTGGTTGATAAACTGATGTGTCACATATTTTACTAACGTCTTGACTTGATTAAAGAGAAGGAAGACACTTGAATATATTGAGAACTAGATGTTACTTCTGAACAGTGCTTTTCACACCTCCAGAGGTGACAAGAAGGTTCCTACCTTTTTGGTTTATTGGGTTAGAATTTTGTGATTCAAAAAGAGAATAAGAATGAAAAAGACTAATACCCACATCTTGTGGTCAATGGAAAATATTTATGTTTTAAGTAAAAGGAATACGCCATGGAACTGGGAGGAACTGATGGTTTTTATTTATTTTTATTCCTATTATGTGTAAAGGGATTTAAAGTTGCTTTTCTCAGTGTATCTAACCAACGCTTGTCCTTCCAGGGGGCGTGCCTCTGGATCGAGCTACGGTGGAAGATGTTTCGGAAAGGGAAAAAGCGACACAGCAGTAGCAGCTCCCAGAGTAGTGAAATCAGTACTAAGAGCAAGGTAGGGCTGAGGCGTGGAGGCCGCAGTCATTAAGTGGTGAGAATTTTGTTTCTTCTGACCGATGCTGCGTGAAGGGTACTAACCCCGGCAGACCCGCTGATGTTCTTCAAACTAGAGGTTTTCACATTCATTGTTTTGCACTCGAGACACCTTGTGCGCTTGATTTAATTTTATTTTGTTTTGGTAGATTTTCTGGAGTTCTTAACTCCGCTAACCTAGAGGGGTCAGGACTTACGAATGGTCTCATTGAAACGCTGATTTTTAAATTGTTTATATGACAGGAATTGCAGGCAATCAGGGAGCTGGATGTCTTGAATTCTAGGGTTTGAGGTGTGTGTGCAAATTATAATTCTGTTTTGTCACGGTGAGTTAGTTGGATAGTGAGGCAAATGCCCTGATTTGAGTGTGCGGGGCCCTTCGAGTCCCAAGTCCTGGTCCACTGGGTCCACTGGACTAGGACTGGAGAGCCTTTCTAAGTCATTCTCCACCCGTGTGAGCTCTCGGTGCCCAGTGCCAGGACTGGGTGGGGCAGGAGAGGAGCCCTCAGCCCACACGCACGGGTGCCCACCTCCGAGGCGCCTCTCACCAGCCTGTGGGCAGCGCCCTGGGTGACAATGGCCACGCTCAGGGACGGACACACGCACCACTGCCCTTCTGGAGTTTCCAGCAGAAGAGGGGAGCGGTGTTGTCACTGAGCTGTCAGCACATAACCAAAAGCACCAAAACCTGACATTTTAGGAGTCCTGTGCAGTCTTAAATGGGAAAATTGACCCTTTTCCTGTCAGGTTTCGGAACTCCTGAAGCTAGCTGAGACCCACCCCGCTGTTACCTAAGTGTGAGGACCTCAGCCTGGGAATCAGGCCCAGCTTCCTGTTTTCTAGATCAGAAAGTGGATAAAGGGAGACGTACTGACCTGCAGCTCGCAGAGTAGGACCAGAGCGCGGTTTCTGATGCCTCAAGGACCAGCTGCCCCGGGCAGGTGGCGGAGGCAGGGCCAGAGAGGTGCAGGAGGGCCACGGGCCCGGAGGGAGGTCTTACCCCGAAGTGATGGCGAGCCTCGTGCGGTTCCTAAGCAGGGTGCTGTGACTCAGATTTGTGTTCTAGGATGATGTAAGCTTCTGCCGTTATAATTTGGAACCTCAGAAAAATAGGCCAGTTTCTCCCTTCCTGTTCTTCTGTTCTGAGGGTTGTTAGGTTCTGACAACCTGTTAGGTTTTCCTGTGCGGGGGGGTAATTTGGAGCACAGAGCCTCACTCTGTTCCACACGCCCCAGAAGCCAGCCTGACTTTGTAACGGCATCTTAATTCCAACCCCCCTTCCCTCACCCTTTGAATATTTAGTTTTTTTCCCCAATTTGTCAGTACCACACAAATTGATGTGGAACTTCTGCGTGCATACAGCTCTGCTCTTATTTTATATTCCAAGAAGTGCCATTATTAAGAAAGGGAAGAAATAAGGCTTGATACATTTTTTGATTCACTTCTTAAACGTCTAAAAATTTGAGTGTACTTTTAAAATTTAATTTTGATTTGAAGTGTAAAAAAGTGATTTTTTTTTTTTTTCTTTTTTGGTCCAGCTGTGCAGCTTGCGGGATCTTAGTACCCCGACCGGGGATTGAATCTGGGCCCCGTCAGTAAAAGTGCCAAGTTCAAACTACTGGACCGCCAGAGAGTTCCCAATAAGTGATTTGTTTAATCAAAAGTTTTTACTGTTATTTCTAAAAAATGAGAGTATGATGCTGTAGAACAAACTATATTAACATGTATGATTCTTTGAATTTTGCTTAACAGATTTGTTGGTTTTTCTTTATAATTCACATTGCAGTTATGCTCTGGTCCGCCAGTCGGCCTGTGTTTACCTGTTGTAGGCCAGGTAGTAGTTGGAGTCATTGCAGATGCTGGGGTGAGAATTAGGAGACATAGATTAGAGATCTGGGGTGTTTACTAGATGTAACCTTGGGTAAATCACTTCACCTCTGTCTCTCTGCTCATTTACAAAACAGGATAATATTAACTCCCTGCCTGCTTTCTGCACAGGGTTCTTTTGGGGTTCTTTGGAAATATCACAAAAGCAAGGTGTAGGTTTTCACATATGACATAAATATCAGGTATCTTACAAGGAGATACAGGTAGTGGCTCTGATTTAAACTGGGAGTGTTGACCTCACGTTTATCCAATATTGTGTGATGGGAAGAGCAGTTGGGACTTTTTTTTTGGAAGTTTGCTAAGGAATTTGTCTTATCTGTCACAGTCGATCTACCTGAATAATTGACCTGATTTTATATGTGTTAATTCAACTATAATAAGTCATTTGAACATTTGGTAGAGAACTTGAGAGAAGATAGTGCTTCTAACTGCATTTACAATTTTTCTGTTGGTTTGTTATTTCTCAGTCTGTAGACTCCAGCCTTGGGGGGCTTTCTCGATCCAGCACCGTGGCGAGCCTCGATACCGATTCCACCAAGAGCTCAGGTACGGAGGGCGGATCATTTGGGCGAAGGCTGCTAACTGATGCTTGTGCAGTTTTGCCAGAGTAGCACGAACAGTCCTTGAGTATTTGGGGTTTTCTTCCTCTGACCTGCCAGAAATGGTCCCAGGTCTGGTGGAACGCGGGTTGAGGTGGGTGTGAAAGCCGCTGCCTTGGAGCAAACTGCTCTTAATGGTCGTGGAGCAAAAACTTGTGGAAAACTTCGTGGTGGCAGCTCAGGAGTGTCAAAACGGCTCTGTAAGAAATGGGCTGGCCGATGGTGAATGATTTTGGAATTACATTCTTCGTGGGGGGTAAGACAACGTCCTGCCGATTAAAAAAACTTAACACCAGGAGCATGTGGTCGTGAGGGGAGCGTCTGTCACAGGCCCTTGAAAACATTGATGCAGCCTCCCCAGAGGAGCAGCTCTTCAGAAATCACAAGGTGGTTTTGGCCCGCCTGCTAGCCGGTGTCTAATTGGAAACCTACTACATTCATTTTCTTGTATAAAATCCTTCCACTTTTCCTTTCGGGATCATAGGCGACTCGATCCATAAAAGGTGGTAGGAGTGGGAGAGAAGACGTAAAAGGGAATATAGTAGCATAAGGTCTATTGTCTTTACTTCCAGATGCTTTAAAACATTAAAAACATGGGCATCTTTTTATTACATACACATAATCTAAAAGTGACCACAGAGTATTCCTTTACTATTGCAGACGTTGTAAAATCCTTTGTGGTACTTTTGTACTGGCTGGATTTTACGGCACACACAGTCCTTCACCTGTTACCATCTGTTTTGTAAGAGACTTCCTGTCTGGCATTATTCCATCTACATTGAAAAAAAAAATTTCTGGTCTTTTCTGACCGAATGGGAGAGGTAGATCAGGTTTCCTGAATCAGGAAAGAAAGCTAAAAGTGAAAGGTAAAAAGGGAGAAGAAACCAAAAAATAATTAAATGTCATATGCATTACAAAGGTACTCAGCCACTGTCAAGTTGACAATTTAGTTTTCTTCTTTCTGAAGAAGAAATGAAGCATAGTAATAATTTATTCCTTTTGAGATTTTTATATATTTAGTACATTGTGAGTCACTGAGGAAAAGGTTAGTGAAATTTTTAATTCTTTCCCATGACATCAAAAAGTTTGCATTTAAAGTTTTTAAATTTTTATTAAAGGTTAACTTCTGATGACACCATCTGTTTCCTGGCTGGGGAGAGGTTGAGGATACCCTGTAATGCAGCTATTTCTTTTGAAGTCTTACTCTTACTATTTTTCTTTTCACCTTTAGGTCAAAGCAACAGTAATTCAGATACCTGTGCAGAATTTCGAATAAAATATGTTGGTGCCATTGAGAAACTGAAACTCTCCGAGGGAAAAAGTCTCGAAGGGCCACTAGACCTGATAAATTATATAGATGTTGCCCAGGTAAAAAAAAAAAAAAAAAAGTTCAATTTTCTCAGATTCCAGAGTGAACTCATGGCTTTGGAGAAAGACAACACTCTTCCAGGTCTCCTCACTGCTTCTCCTGAAGCCGTGCTTTTATCGCTGTTATGTTGTTACTGAGCGCTGGGGTCAGAGGAGGTACAGGGCACCTTGGATACCAAGTGGAAGAGGAACACAGGGACACAGTCCCTTCCTTCGCACAGTGCTTTTCACTTTTTCTGGGGCTGACTGTTTAAATGGGGAGCCGAGTACGGTGGCTGGGTACACACCACAAGCTTCTCTCTAAAACAGTCTGGCAAGTCTTACTGTATCTCCGTTGAACTAGGTTCAGCTCTTTGAATAATCTAATTCATAGTGGTGTTGACCTACCGTATCTATTTATTCATACCCTGTTTCCTTCACCACGAAGGAAAATTTAGTGTGAAAATTAAGACAGATCAAGGTGTGAGGTTTGTGCCTCAAGTATTGTAAGGTCCGTACCCTTGCCAGAGATGGGAGTGGATGAGCCAGACTTAATAGTGTCAACAGTTAGTAACTTGCTTCCCAAGTTTCTAGAAGATGCTTGTCTTTGTGTTCATTAACAAAGGGATATTACTGCAATGGGAAGAGTCCCTTATCAATGTATAGAGTGCTGGTTACTGCTAAGAGTATATAGTCTCTTCACTCATGGAGATGGGATCCTTAAATACACCGTTTCATGTCCTCATTTAAGTGAAGGAAGTCTCCGGTGTCTCAGGGGAAATCAGCTGATCTAATCTGCCATTTAATATAAATATAAAGTCATTCCAACATGCAAGCAGCAACTAATCTAAGTATTCTACTGAAAGATCGCTAATAACGTTTTCTCCCAAAAGTACACTAGGATTTTCATTCTGACAAGGACTGCTCAATTTCTCACATCACTAGAAATGGGGCTTATCAGAATTCCATTATTGACGATAGCATTGCTATTCTCCCATCTGTTGGTTCTCGGAATTGATTTAACCTGCTGTGAGAAATGATTGGCAAGAGTTCACTCTTGCATGTGAGGACCCAAGAATTAAGGTCGGTGGACGTGGCCCATTTACCATAACCTCTTTAGTGCAGGCAAATGGTTCCACAGAAACACTGACCGTATGGAATATCTACTGATTGCCAGCAATATCATATTTATTTTAGAGAAGGCAAGTTAGGCGTTACTTAACAGGTAAAACTGGACCATCTGCTAGGGAAACCATCAGGCATTATCTGCTGTTTTACTTGTTTCTGAATAGCTCAAAATACTGATATTTTTGAGAGCCGGGTAACCATTCTTCAAGCAGCGTTTACTTGTCCAAAGCCCTGGGGCGCTGGGAATAGCAGACGTATCCAACCCCCGGGTCAGATGTTAGGCGGCTGAAAAAACGGCTCTTGTGGCTTGTTACCTGTCATTAAATGTGCTGACATGAGTGTCAACTGTGAGTAAAGGGCCTTAATGTTTCTAATGTAAATATTTAAGCCTCGCTGGGATCTGTGAGGAGTATCCGTTTGTAACTGGGGTTAACAGTAAGCACGGGGTACATGGATCTGAGTTTTGGTCAAATTTGCAGACTGTAAAACAGGTGGGGGGATATTTCTTCTGCCTCTTTGGAGAGAAATTCCTGCTGGGCTGTTGTATGCCCCACATTCTTTAAAGGGTTTGGGTTTGTGATGGCCAGATGCTAAAATTAAAATTGACTAATCAGAATTAGGAATGAAACATAATTTTTTAAAATGTATATTATGTAATTTATTTTTACTTTAAAGCAAGATGGAAAGTTGCCTTTTGTTCCTCTGGAGGAAGAATTTATTATGGGAGTTTCCAAGTATGGTATAAAAGTATCCACGTCAGATCAGTATGTAAGTAATTTAATTAAGGGGGAAATGTGTTTTAAGTGTTGGGGAGTTCAGGCCGGGAAGGGCCCTCTTGTAGTTAGGTCTGCTTCTGTTTGCAGAGTGGTTGGTTTGTAAACATTTCTGGCACCTGGTCTTAAAACTGACCAATTTCCTAGGGTAAATGAATAGGGGCTTTTGCTTCTGTGTGTGTAGGGCCCAAGCCAATCCCCTCCCGTCCCCCGGCTGGTCCCCTAATGCAATTTCAGCTTAGGACCCCATGCCAATGCAGAGCAGGCATCAGCTTGGAAGCTGGGCATAGAGGATGGGATCGTAAACTTAGATCATCTCACTCCATCTTCCTAGAACTTAAGTAGGAAGGTATGATCCTAAAGGCAAATTGGCCCATAACTGATCATCCTAGAATGTCCCTTTGGGTGAAAAATCTGTGAAACTATACTTTCTGCCCGATCCATGGATGGATATGCTCAGTTTAAAACCTCATGATAAATTCTGCACAGGAAAATGCATTATAAGAATGGAGAAACATGTAAAATAGCGTGGTCTTTCTTTTCCCTGATTTCTGCAGGATGTTTTGCATCGGCATGCTCTGTATTTAATCATCCGGATGGTGTGTTATGATGATGGTCTGGGGGCAGGAAAAAGCTTATTGGCTCTGAAGACCACAGATGCGAGCAATGAAGAATACAACCTGTGGGTTTACCAGTGCCACAGCCTGGTGAGGTTTTCAGTCTCCTTGGTCATTAGTCTAATAATTCATCAAACAAAGTGGCAAAACCAGAGGCTGTTTAGTCTTCTCAAAGGCTGAAGAGATGTTCTCCGCCATGTGCCTAGCAAACACCTGGCGTAACAAGAGAAATGAGTGTATCAATCAGGCCCCAGGTCAGCCGGGCCGGACCTCCTGCAGGCTGTGAGCTGTTTGTTAGGCCGGGAGCAGATGTAAAGCTGGTGAGGGAAAGCGGTGTGTCCTCCAGGGCAGAGCCACGCCTTTCCGTACCTTGTTGTTCTGACTCATGAGGGTCCCTCCCAAGGCCACGGGGTCCTGTGTTACCACTGCGTGCACTTCCTGCAGGGGCAGAGGAACACGGTGACGCAGGCAGGCCAGGTCCGGGGCTTTCCAAACCTGGTGACGTGTAGCTTCAGGAGAGGCGTTAGGAGGGTCACGTTTACTTTGGGAAGAGATTTATGAACTCTTACTGTATCTTTTCACTTAACGTAGGAACAGGCACAAGCAATCTGCAAAGTTTTATCCACTGCATTTGACTCTGTATTGACATCTGAGAAACCCTGAATTCTGCAATCAAGGGGAAGTAGACTTCATGTGCAAGCTCAGCTGTTTTCTCAATAGTTCTGTTTTCAATCTGCGGTGGTGTTGAACTATTTTGGAAATATGAGCGATCCTTTGCTCTAGATTTTCTGAAGAAACGCAATATATAAAATATCAGTCGTTTGTTTTTCTATTAAAATGTGTCTTACTTAACAGCGAGTTAACTCTCAATGAAGTTACCTACCTACTAGGACTAAAAGAGCAACGTCACTTGTCGCTTTTAAACACAAATGAGCTTAATAACCTTTATGTGTCGCAGAAGTGCCCTCGGTGATGAATGAACATGGAGAACTTTCTGAGGACGACCAAGGCCGTCTGTCCTGCAGCACTGGCTGGGACACGCTGGTTTCAAACGGTGACACTGCCAGCTCAAGTCACAAAGAGGAAAACTTAAAAAGTGTACTGTCAGGATGACATGCTGGTAAACCACAATAATCATCTTCAGGGTAATTAGAAGTAGTAAAACCTTGAAAGATTACTGCTCATGTTAAAAGTCACACACTGTAAAGAATCTCATGTTCAGTAGGCTAGTGTATTTTTTAAAGGACTGTTTTTATATATAGTGCTTTACTAAAGATTAAAAACATGAAAAACACCATGTCCATTTAAAAGTATTTTATTTTTTTCCAGTCAAAGGACTAGCTAACAAGAAGAGTAGACTTATTAAACATGCTCTAATTATAGGACAATGAAAATAAGAACTGATTTAGGTTATACAATATATACAGTTGCGCTGCAACTAGACCGAAGTAATCAAGTGAATGAACTGAATATCGTACATCTCAGACAGTATCCACACTGTGGACCGTGGTACCCGCCCACCCCTTCACAGATCACACAGTAACCATTAGTCTGTGGACAGATTTCTGAGTCGCCATCCCTAGAAGTCAGATCTGATGGAGAATGGCATGCCAAATGCCAGAATCCTGCAGCTAAGTTCATGACATGTAAACTTTAAATATAAATAGATATCTACAATGTTTTCCTTTCTCTCAGTTGCTTTTTTTTTTTTTTTTTAATTTGCAAAGAGCAAATAACTAGGAAAGGATATTAGTAGGGAAGTTAATATACTTTCTCCTCTGGCGAGAGTAGTGTTAATCACTGCACAACAGCCCCACCAGACTGTAGACTGGAAACATACTTCCTAGATATGTACGTACCAGCGAGCCTGATACAGTAGTGTGGGACTGGTGTTCGCATGCTGATAGGAGTCAACTTTAAGTCCTTACGCAGCTGGCACCAAGTAGTCAGAAGGCTGATTGTAAGATACAGATGTGGGAGCGTTGTATTAAAATATACATAGGAAGGGCGCTGTGCGAAACATCTGTTTACTTTCTGGAATCTAAGAATTAACTAAATGAGGGGTTCAAGAACAGAAATTAACAATTAGTGAAAACAGATGTAGTGCTTTTTAAAAAGACTTTAATTACAGATCTAACACGTTTTCCCCCAGAACTTTGAAAGGCAAGTTGCCATACAACATCATAAAACATTCCAGTTTATGCTGTCTCCCTTTATAATAACAATGAAAAAATACAATGCAATTTAAAAAAAAAAAGCTCTCTACTTACAAGAGTCCTGCATAATAAAGACAGGCTGCTTCAATCAAATGTACCATCGTAACAAATGCAGTAACAGCATCGTCTCCTTGCTTTCCAAGCCTCGTCTTAAATTTCCTCCTTCGCTTTGGGTAAAAACCTAAGTGGTCATCATATGCCTATTTATTCTCTAAGAGTGCCAGAATTTCCAATATACCTACCATGAATCTTACACAATTACTAAAGAGAGGTATGATAGTCAAGTTCATTAAACTAATGAATTTTGATTTTATCATATACAACCTAATCCCCCCACCCCCAGTAGCTTAAGAATGATACGATGGACTTCAGTAGTAAAACCGGGATGTCTGAGAGTCTTCTGTTACCTGGGACCTACAGGTTTCTGATATGCTCTTGATTACAAACAAATGGACAGATTAAA